>NC_054544.1:5586163-6237138 GCF_017654505.1 Polyodon spathula | reverse complement strand
TTTGTATTTGGTAATTGCAGGGTGAGCTTTGGCAGCTCATCAGTATTTGCCTCAGTTATATCAAATGTATTTATTTGAATAGTATTTTTAACAACTGCTAGTTAGTTATGATTAATGAATGTTATGCTCCAAGTTAATGGCACGTCTTGGAAAGCTTTTAATAGCCCAATTTGTAATACAATCTCAGTGAGTGTTTGGAAGCTCATATTTGCTGCTGGCCATTCATTTGAGGGAACCATTCTGGGGGATGCTAATTGGACAAGGTGCACTGTTGTTTTTAGAGTTCCCTTTACTTTAGCACAGCAGTTCCCAAACTGTGGTACGCATACCCCCAGGTGTACACTAAACGTGTCTAGAGGGTCCGTGGGACAAATTGTGTAATGGCGAACATTAAATCTAATTTTACTAACTACTAATTTTACAAGATTATTTCATGAACACTAAATATGGAAAATGACTGTGATTCTAACTTTTATTCAACAATGTACTCCAAACCCAAAATGTAAACTTTTAGTATGCTACACAGCCGCTAGATGTGATCTAGTTTGATATGATTACAAGTGCAGATATTTTCAAGAAACAGATTTTTTTAAATGAATTTTCTTCATCTGATTGCATAATCCATCCTGGTTTGTGAGAGATAATGTAGGGTAACTATGTGCCAAATCTATTGTCTCTTCAGATATAGACATCAGTGCATATACAAGATTGCATTTGGCAAGATCATATTATTACAAAAACGTTCACATTCTAAAGAAGTGATTGCTGGGAAAGACAGTCAATACAAAAGCCACAAACTTGTCTTAACTATATTTAGTTTAAACTATATTTAGTTTTTTGTGCTTTTCAACAAGTGTTGTATATATATTTGGATATCTAAGTTTGAGAAAAACAAAAGTACACTCATCTTAATTTTATTCCATCAGAAGGTGACAATGTCATGTATTTCTCTGTAAAATGCATTTTTTTATTATTATTATTTACAGTACCTTCACTCCCAGTAGAATTGTACTTGTGTTCTGGCCTTGTGTTATACAGTGAAATTTGGCAGGAGTGTGATTCATTATTCCCTTCTCGTTCAGAGCATATTTGAAATGGCAGTGACAAAGTCTCAGTGGCTCGGAGGTGTAACTTTGCCTTCTACAGTAGTGATTGCAGGTTAATATCACTGGAAACTGAGGGCTGGGCAGAAGTCATACCTTCTGGCTTATTTTAATTGCACAGAGATGAGGGCTTTGTATCGGACAGCTCTGTGAAGACAAAAAGTGAAATGTGCCTACAGACATCTTAGGCAATCAACTGCTCATGTTGATAACCACAGCTGTTAATCTCAGGAACCAGTGTTTAAAGGATTTATCTTTATTTCAAAGGGGAGTGATAATGGCAGAGGGCTTTTCCTCATCATAGCACTGCAAGCGTGCCTCAACCCTAACCTGGTTATTGCCTAATATTTACTCCTGCTTCTCGCATAGATTGCTAATTTAAAAAGTGCATGCAGTGTATATGTCTAAAGACTTTTGAATCAAACAGGACACTTTTTTATTTACATGTAAAAATAATAATAACAATAATAATTACAAAAAGTTCTGTATTGACTCCAATTTTCTAACTCTGAGCCAAAATATTTAGCCCATTTCTTTTTTTTCTTTTCTTTTTTTCTGGCAATGCTGCTGGCCTGATCAAACCACCATCCATTTTTCTTGGCTCTATCATATTAAAACCAGTGACAATTTAATAAAGGCACTGATTGGTTGACATTTGAGGGTGGCCTTTAAAAGTTTAGGTGTGAATTCCAATACTTTAGATGCAGCTAGGGTCAAACTCTAGAACATATGAAGCTATGCCTATTCTATTTTTGTCCCCAGAAAATAAAGGCGTCTCTGATTTGGCAAAGCATTAAAAATGTTAACTATTCCTCTATAGACAGATGCATCTTATATTTTCCTGTCATTTACTGTAAGTCGTTTCTAGGAGTTCAAATTCCACTCTGTTTATCAAGACATATAGACCTTGTTTGTTTTGAGTGTAACTGCTGACATAATGTATAATAATGAGACAGATCAATGTTTTTCATCTATTCTAAGCAATTTGATTGCAGGTTTATAAACTCCTTGCGTGTTCTGTTTAACTAGCGTTTCAGTTTTAATAAAGCTGGTTCTACAACTGCAGCCCTTCACAATACTCCAGACAGATTGCTATTTATTGCCCTGAAGATGTTAGATACCTGTTGGTCTCATCAGTGAACACATCATTGGCAGTGCTCATATGAAATGAGTTACCCTGAATATGTATTTAGATATTGCAATTCAGTATAACAGGTCCTTTGAGAATTTAAGAGATATACTACAGCTGAAACAAGTTTTTATCAAATGAAGATACCTGTGTTTGTAATGTGCTCTTTTCAATTGATGAAGAATGTCTGTCGATTATTTTTCTTTTCTGTATATACAAAATTAATGTTTTTAAAAGCGTTAGAAAAAAACGAATACCATGAGTGAAATAATATTTGGAAAGAAACTTAGTACGAAGTAGATCCATCATTATTATCCCTGATAGATACATAAACTAGTAAATATGCAGAATATATAGTGTAGAATGATTAAAAACTGCATTTCAAGTCATTGTGTTATTATAGGTAATCTGCCCATAGTCGTACAATATTACCTATATTACTGTACTTTCTCTTGCTTTTATAAATGTGTTTTTTATTTATTTTTTTTAGTATGGCTTTACAGGCTTATTTGAAAACACTGAAAAAGAAAAAGGGAGAATGTAAAATACTTAAATAAATGGGATATATGAAATTAACACTTCTTTTTATGGGAATCAGAACATATTTTTAATATGCAGTTGCCAACACTGTTTACTAGATTGGTCGAGTTCTGAACGCATAAGTCGCTCATAAGACTTTATTGCACAATGACTGTAATTAAGCTGAATTAGGTTAATATTCCTATTGTAAGCAAATAGGAAATTAGATATAGGGCATATTTAGGGAAGAAAGCATTAAAATTAAAATTGTATTAATTTAATCTAGTGGAGGTATGAAAAATAAAAATGACTAATCTATTCCTGTTATCAAGGTACTGTATGTAAGATTCATGAGCTGTTACTGTTTATTCAATGCATCCTGAGCTGTGACTAAGAACAATGTACAGGATCAACCATGTCTACTAATTAAAGAAGTCAAAGATAAAAATACACATTTTACATTATTAATATAGTATTCAGATTATGGGAAAAGCAATCAATAGCACAACGCATTTGAAACATTTTGTTAAGTAGAATAAAATACATTTGCAAAGTAGTGTTCAATAGATATCCTTCAGACACTCAGAAACTATATCCTACTGATACAGTATACTACTTTATATTGCCTCTTTATATGGAGTATGAAAAAAACCTATTATTTATAAGTAAATGACAGAGCTTAATGTTTGTGTGACCCCCCTGACACTCTGCCTTTGTTAATTTTTTTTTTTTTCTTTTATGGTAACCTAAAACCCTTTCCATGCTTAAAACGACTAATGGGTTCCAAAATGAATAAGATGTATGACGTTCCAGTCTGAAGACTGTAGTTGTGTTGAGGTGGATATAATAAGTGCATTTAGATGTACAGTAGAATAATTTTCCAGCAGGGAACACAGAAATCACAATGTACAGCTATGGCCAAAAGCTTTGCATCACCTAGAATGCTAGGATTGAGCCATTTTTTAAAAATGTATATGAACATAATAGTAGTGCAGTATTTCATGTTAGATTTCGAAATTTCATATTTTTCAATTGTTGTCATTTTTTTTGTTAGGTGCTGTATATATAGAAAACTACAAAGCAGTATGTAATTCATCATGTTAACATAATATTTATTAGCAGGTTTCATTCAACTATATTAATTCTATAGGATGATGCAAAACTTTTGGACAGAGCTGTATGCATGAAATCCTGAAAATACGACTGTGTCTACTACTTGTATTTATATCCTAACTGCAACATAGAATGTGTGGAAATGTCTTATACTTACATTGTACCAATCAGTATGCAGCCAGTGCTCCCCTTTCAACACCTGTTGGACAGCTGCTCCAGGTGGGCTGGCCTAAACCTGCCTCTTTCATAAAGGGGGTACTGAGGGATAATGCTTTTGAAGCACAAGACCGTGAAATGACCTTCATCAGTCATACAGTAAATCAATGTCTAAACTAGGATTTAAACCAAGCATCTCCAAGCTCTTAATTCTCATTTCTAAGCACTAGAAAACAACTCCCTTCCTGTAACATATGCCACCACCTCTATTTATGGTTCAAGTATACATTTTAAAATGTTTTAATTAATTGATTTCTGAACATATAATAAAGAACTGCTGTATTTTAACAAATGCTTGCATGGAGAGCTGTGATTGCTCAGTCCTTCCTTTCTGGGGTGGGGGTGGGGGGATGGTGTGAACTTGTGATTCATTTAAATTTATTGCAATTTTATGATATCGTTAAGTATTTATAAAGGCATTTGTAAATGTTATTATTTGTATTTATTACTTGTTCTATAATAACTCATATTATAACTCACATATCTCATCTATTAATTGGTTACCATTTTACTTAAAACAGTATTGTTTGATGATTGTATTTGATGTCACTTTAATTACCGGTGCAGCAATACATACAATTGCAGTAGGACTGGGTCTAATTATTTTGACCTGGACACAGGAAAAAGCAGAGAGACAGACATATGAAGTCTCGACTAATGCCCCATAACCTGAATGTCCCCACCAAACATGCAAACACGTTTTCACACACCAGACAAGTACTGTGATTAGGCACAGCTGATCAGTATTCAAGTGAAGTGTTCCATACAACCTTGGATAGAATCGCAAAGCTACAAAATAATGCCAGTTATAATATTTACAACTCCTTTACAACAAATGGTGCTGTAAAAAAAAGGCATATAATATTTGTGTAGCCCAAAGGCTTAAAATAATTACCAAGGCAGAGAAATGTGTGGAGGTTTCCAAATAACTGGAGGAATCCAATTAGTTAACAAGAAGACTTTAATCATGATTTCTGTGTTATAAAGAAGTCTCTCAAAAAGCCCACACTATAACACAAAAGGCAGTGATACCATAACATAGTTCTAACATGCCCTTGATAAACCACATCCAGAACAAAAAGCACATATTAATAGTACGTAGTTTTAAAAAAAAAAAGAACTTTCAATGAATTAGTAGTAACGGTAGGCCATTGGCACATCTCTGCACAGTACATTAGCTCCCGTTTCCTAAAATCTTGAGACACCCATGGGTAGCTTTAGAATGTTGTTCAAGTAAGCACATTGCCTCTCAAGGTCAGTAGTCACAAGAGATGGTGACTTGATCGTTTCTGATTGTCATTTTTGTAACCTTGAGTATGGTTCAGGGGGCGGGAGCTAGGGCTCCTCCCCCATTCCAAAATATATGTCAATGTCCAAATTGAAACCCCAAGTCACAGCCTTATTCTCTGTCTTGCTTTTTCATTTCCTCCATCCTCCCTTCCTGCTCTGCTATGCTGCTCCACCACTGCCGTGGTCTCCCTCTGGGGGCAAGTGAAGCTCAGTTCTCAACCTTAGAGGCCCAGCCGCGCTGGCCTTGTCCTTCACGAGGAAGGTTCTCCACGAGCCAGAGGGGACCCCCGGCCAAATCTATCCTAACTCTCTTTTTTGTTTTCCTGTTCTCTGCCCACTCTAGAATCCCCTTAGGGGAAGTAACACTTGCTTCCCAGCCTTGGAGGCCAAGGGGTAACCCTGTCCTCTTTTCTAAGTCTCGAAGTACTTCTCCTATTTCAATTTTGGGTTTCTTCCTCCATACAGCCCTTGCTTCTAATCTATTTTTATATGAAAGAAAGCCATTTGTACCTGTGTAGTTCTACACTGACAATAATTTAATCATTTAATTTAATAGAAATGTTTTTTTTTAATATGTTGTGTCAGTGAGGTAAAAGCCCAATTTCATTTCATTGTCAAATTAAACAATTCAATTTGTTTCAACCATTAACATTTCAGAAGCCCCTTTTCTACATTCCTACAATTTGTTGAACAGGTTACATTCTCTTTGGTAAGACTAATAATGAAGGAAACCATTTACATTCCTTTGCAGAGACTGTGTTATAAATTACGAATTCAAGACATTTGTTAATCTGTTAAAGGGTTACCATTTGAAAACTTGAATCAATTTAGATTTAAAACATGTTAGTTAAAAAAGATAAGCTTGCAGCAGTACCATTTGGAACTTTAGGGTCCTTTGGGGACATTGTGACATTGGCTGCAACAGCTCAGAATTATAAAGAACATTGACTCACCAGCCTAAATACCCAAAGGATTTTACACAACTTGTTTGGGAAAAAAAAATAGGTACAAATATGTGGAGAAGCCTCAAGAGAACTGATGTTACATAATTTATTGTATTCATGAACCAAAGCTTTGTTTCCAAGGCACCATCACATGTGTCAGTTATTACTGCATGTTTATGTTAAGAATAATGGTACATTCTTATATACATTTCTAAATTTAGCAAAACAATGTTTCAGGCGGGGAACTCACTTTTAAGCTATTAGCACATCAAGCATATTAGACGCCTCCATTAGCAGAACATTTGTAAGTCAAATGGCTAGTGTAATTTATCAGTCGATAAACAACATGTCCAATAATCAGCTAGAAAGGGCTTTATGTCTTACCTCAGTCCATTTGTCCCTGTTATGTGTCAGAGTTTGTCTACTGCTCCCCAGCCTCCACCTGGTTTTCAGTTTTGTCTAAGGGAGAGGACAGCTATCCTGCCCCCCCTGCTCATGGCTTCCCTACAGTCAGCCTCAACACCATCAGCAAAATAAATTATGGGCAGGGGTACCTTGAAGTGCGAGGCCAGAAGCCAGAGATGTAATGAAAATATGTATGTAGTATTTGTTGTCTAAGTTTTAACAAATATTGTTCTTTCTATCGCATGCGTTTTTATGACTGAAGGTAGGTAGCTGAAACTGTTTTGGGAAAAACATTTTATTTCAATGAAGGTTTAAATAGAGTAATTTTTTTTTGCTATAAATTATTATTTTTACTATAAAATAAACACATGAAAATAAATAAATGCAATAATATTGTTAGTTACTGATTCCACAATAAACTGAAAGAGCCCATATTGGCATTACTCTGTTGCTTGGCAACTAATTAGTTCAGATGTTTTCTCAGTTTTGTAAAGCTACATTCTCTGCACTTTGGTCCTCCACCTCATCACCAATAAAAGCACAATGTTTTTATTTCTGTACTGTTTATAACACCTGAGAAATGAATCGCTGGTGTTTGCTGACTAATTAATTCATTTTTTTACTTATTGAGTATGAATCGTAAATGTATGTTGTTGATATTCCTTAGAAGTCGTAGGTATTTTTTAATGCATAAGTTAAACTTTGAATTGGGTCTCCAGCTGTGAAATGAACACATGCATTTAATTAATATTCAAACAGTTTCCATGAACATTTCAAATTACACAGTAAAAAAAACCAAAAAACAGGGTATGGATAAACGTGGAACAACCAATAATTACTGGTGATCAATTTTAAAACCAAACTGTTGATAATTCTAGAAATGACTACAGTTCTATGTGTTACGTTGGGGCATAAAGTATACCCAAAACATCCCGTTTGTGCTAAGGAAAAACACAATTATACTCCATCTTTGAAGGCAGAAGACTCTCTGAGAACAGAACTAATGGGTTCAATTACATTAGCTGGTTCTGGAAGTAAGATTGCTGAATTTCATCAAGATGCGTTATTGTAGAATAAAAGTTTTGTTGTCATTGTTGCAGAATATGTTTCAAATTTCTTAGCATTCACTCTTTTCCAGGGCATCTTACAATTGTTACATATTACAGTTGTTTTTTTACAGGGGCAATCTAAGGAAAGTACCTTGTTCAAGGGTACAGCAGCAGTGTCCCCCACCTGGAATTGAACTCATAACCCTCATGCAAGGAGTTCAGAGCCCTAACCACTACTCCACACTCCAGTTTTTTTTTTTTTTAAATTGAACAGGGGGATAATGGATAAGAGATGTAAAGTATAATGGGGGGGGGGGGGGGGGTCTAAAAAAAAAGGCTGCCAAAAGAACAGTACACACAAATCAGAAATGTAGAAATCCAAAATCAAACAAGCTGGATACATATACCATCTGTACTTGTTAGAACGATATTATTTAATGTACATGCATTTCCATAATTTGAATACAATTATCATCTTAGCAGGAAACAACAGTACATCAGCAACATTATATTTTACTAAGAAACTGGATCACATATAATTTTCCCCTGGTTTATTAACTTTTTGAATGAAATGGCAAATTTAATTATATACTTTACAATTTCATTGGCATGTTTTTCAATGTACTTTTAGGACCTCCTACATCGATTCTAGCATCTTTCATCTGCTCTTAGTACATTGCCTTACTGTTCCAAATGGAGCAATCCCTTTCTACTGCTCTTGTTAAAGAGTCATTTTACCGGTTTATGAAACAGCGTAATTCCTGGATGTCAAGTCTCAAGGTTTTTCACAATTTTGAGAGTCTCACAGCCATGCAATGGATTCTCATGCTTGCGCATAAGTTTGTTATTGTTTGTTATTTATTGTATGGTTTGCTGCAAAACCCTTTATATAGGATACAGTGGTAAATCCAATACAACTGTCCAGGCGTATTATTTCACTGGGTGGGGGGTCACCATGAAGAGGTGTACATTACCATTCTATATTCCTATAGCTGATACGCAAACCCCCCTTACTCCAAAGATAGAATCGCCTTGTCTCAAACTGATGGTTTGTCTGCGTGAGCCTTCTATGTTTCTGTACACAACACGTCATTACTCGGACAGAGTCAAAGGAGAGGCTGTCAGACTGTCACTGTCTCGTTCACACAGAAATTACCTAAGAAATAAAAATTAAATGTACATCAATGAGAATATAATTATTAAAGTTGAAAAATATAATGTTCTTTATGATGCCAGTGTCAGTGGTTATAAAGACAATAAAAAGAAAGACGCCATATGGTAAGAAATAACATAACAATTAGAAATTGGTGGTATGTCTATCTCTCTTTATTTCACCTTAATTTTAGTCAAAGTGACGAGGAGTGCCACACACTGGTTTCGTATTTCTGTAAAATGATGTTTCTTTGCTATAACAATGTTGACCAGACTATTTCTTTGTTTTATTTATTTTATTTTGTCTCCACAAAAGAAGCAAAAGCAGACAGTATTTTCTTTTCATGTCTAGCTACAGTTGTGTGTTATTTGTAATGTACTCGTGCTGTATTCGCTCCTGGTGTGTATAGCCCTGAAGTCTAGGTCAATGGCATGGCTGTCAGCTATGTGCAAAAATCTAGTGTCTAGGTTATGGTTTTTCATCAATTCCAAGGTATTTCAGCAGGGGTTTCACTGGTATGAACACTTAGGGGTTGACAAGTCTGATAATTGGATAAAACACAATGATGTGGCCAACGTTAGACACTATAGAAAAAGGATAACAGTCTAACATATATCTCTCTGATGTCAAACACCTACTGAGAATGCCAGGTTTGGATTTTTTTTTCATTTTAATTTTGATTCCATCTAATGGAGAAAGTATATTGTTGAAGACATCCTATTTTGATTGTGTAGGGACTACAGCGAAGAATAAAAAGCAGTTGATCTTTGTATCTAATAAAGAGAAGCACAGCCTTTTTTTACAGCAATTTTCTTTGCCTATGGAATTTTAACCTTCAACAGAACACCTTGTGGAAAGATGTAAATCATAATGTACATTTCTTATTTTAATATTTATATGATGTTTGCATTCTGAGTTTTTACAGATTCCGCGGTATATAGGGTTGCCTTATAAGGGGGTGCATTGTACTATATTTTACCAAAAACATTCTGTATTTTAAAACGCCAGCATAGATATGTAAAACATCAGATAGTTCAGCTAAAGCTTCTTTATATTAGTAAGCGTTAGCACCATGTTGTGATCTGCCACTTTGGGTCAAGTTTCCTTTTGTTTTACTGGAAATACAATGTAAAAAACAAAAAAAGAACCCCCCCCCCCATAAAAATAACTACTTATTCTTGAACAAACAAAGTTAAAGACTTATCACAGCATAGTCATTGATACAGACTTCTAGTCAAACATTTTGTGAAAGAACATGCATTTGAGTCCCATGCTTTGAGCTCCTGGGATTGAGCAGTGTTTTTTTTTTTTTGAAGAATTCAACTAATTAGGGTGACTATTGAACTGGAACAATGGTCAACATCTTCAATTACTGGGATAATGAAGGGAGGGACAGTAACAAAGAAATGACTAAGCAGTTTATCATTATATTATTGGAAATTTCAAAATCCATTAACCATGAAAAAGTTGAGATAATTATTTGGCAGGCACTGTTCAAGGACACTAAGTTGTGACATTGTTGCCACCACTGACATTTTCAGGGAAAAAATACTGTATCGTATATTTGAAGCTAAATCAATTACAGTTTTGAAACTCAGTATAATGAGCAGAAGACACACATTCAGAAATCATCCTGATTTACCTGAATTAAGAAGAGAATTGGATCTTGGCAAGTTGTGAAGTGATTAACACAATACAAATGATGGCATATGTTACCAACTACTGCCAGGCTTCAAATAAACAGCTGAAGGCCTAACAGAGCTCCCCTTAATTATACTTAATCTTTATGACGCAATAACCATGATGTCATCATTTTATTTCATTTAAATTGAAGATATGCCTAGGCACTGATTGACATTACTAACCCTTATAAAACAGAAAATGATACACGTGTAAAGCTACATCTCACATTCACGGTTTTCTTTACACTGAAACATAATTATTGGGTGCTGTTTAACTACATCCCTCTGGATTTTCTCCTGCTCTGCACATACACTTCTCTGCTAAACTTGTTTTTGTTGTTATATTCGCTGAAGGTAGTTTCAGCTTTACAACCTGTAAAACCTGCTTACCACTATTTCTTAAAGCCAATCACTTGGTTTCAGATTGAACATTAAAATGATTAAAAGTAGGATTGTGAAGTGTACGCATTTCCCACACTTGTACTGCACTTGAGGAGTTATGCAGTATATGAAAATGAATGTCTCAGACAGAATTTATTTATATTCACAATAATGTAATGTCGTCCAATATTAGTGCTAACCACTGTGAAACAAGCTAATTGACTCAGGGAAATTCCACAAAGCAATTTCACAAATGTAGCTTTTGATAATAAATGTACCTGCCAACCAACAGGCAGCCTGTGAACTACAGAAATCAAAGATTTTGTGATGATTCAAAGGTCTTTGACCAGAACTTTAATCTCTGCAGAAATGGGACAGCCTATATTAAAAGTTAGTTTGGAAGGTCCTAAAGTCTTTGGCCTCCTTTTCGGGGGTGAAGCTGTTATTGCAAACCCAGGAGGGAGCATTGTGGTATCCACAGCTAGAGTCTGGTGAATTGTTGATCATATCTGCTGTCTAACAAGCTAATAAAAAATGTACACAGCAGAGGCAGGGTGTAATGAATTATTCAGTGATAGCTATTCGTCAGGGATTCCAAAGGTTCTCCGTCTTTGGATTACCACACATGAGACATTTTTGTATCTGGAATGTGTTGAACTGTGGGTTGAAGCGGCCTGAATCTATTGTCATCAGCCACATTGAAAATCTTTGATTTCTTAATTACAGTAAATCTTTAACAATTTGGACAAAGGAGGGAAATAAGGGTGTGTTATCCAGTAAAAGGTAATGCACAAACAAATACTTTTTTTCCCTAGTGTCGTGTATTTCCTTGTGTCTTAATAGTCTAGCAGCAAGATCTCATTGTGACTGGTATCGAAACAGTCCTGTTCCTATACATGATTATTTGGGGAATAAAAACAGTGAATACAAATATACAAATCTGAAATACTATTATAACAATAAAGATGAAGAATGATCTCCTATTCACAATGAAATAGAATTCTTATCTCAAAACTAGCAGATGTTTTCACTCTATTTTCTGTACACTAAAATATATTACAAAACAATTGCAAATTATAAAAGAAGAATTTAAAAACATGTATCTGTTGTGCATGCTAATAAAATGTGCCTGGATGCTGCTATATAAAAGGATTATATCACATTTTCATCTAAAGATGTTATTGGGAGAATTTGAAGTGCATAAATATAAATTATATATATATATATATATATATATATATATATATATATATATATATATATATATATACACATCCAGAGATGGGAACAGTTTCTGCCATTAGTGTTGGAAATGTGTAACTATATTGACTCTTAATTGTCAGACTTTGCCACGTTGCAAAATATTCAACACTTCTATTGACGAAACTGGACAAATATTTAATATATTATTTTGGAGGGCTGAAAAATGACCTCTAAACAGTGATAATGAGGCTTAAGGTTCTGCAGCTCATAATAAACAGATGGCATTATTTACTGAGGTGAGGCTTTAGAGTTGAAAATACTGCAATGCTCACCCAAGGACAAGGGGTTTAACAGGTAAAGGTTAGTCAGTCACATTCCTATACTCCCATACAATTCAACTTGTAACCCATGACTTTAATTGTTGTTGAGGAACTGTCAGCCAGGCATGTATTGAATGGTGTTGAATAATGTTCTGCAAAAGTAATTCACTCAGAAACTACTACCAAATTGAGACACAAGAGAAATGGTACAAATAATATAGGTAATGTTAAGCAAAGGACCCGTACAACTTGATAATGAAATACAAAGTCATCGCAGAAGATATAGTGACATAAGCAGAGGGTTTGCTGTTAATAGTTTAATCTGCCATTCATGCTGTCTGATATGAAATTCTACTCCAGTTCAAGGAACAAAACCTCAACGGGTGTGAATAGAGATGAGACTAAGCCAGAATATATAAGCTCTGGACAAATGAATAAATCCATTACATTTGACATTTTAATCTTGGAAATAGCACATTACAATCATCACAACAATATAATGGCTGGATAGCTAGTGTTAGTTTTACAATTTGTTTTGAATATTCAAATTGCAATCTTTTTTTTTTTTTTTTTTTTAATTGCACCACATATCACAATCTATTCAGTTGGCAATTTATAACGCACATATGTTGCTTTTGATAGCCCACCGTCTATAACAATGCCCAATGGGAAATATGAATTTCAAATAAGCACATTAAAGATTCTTATTTCCCTACATAATTTTATAGATAGCATCAATGAAAACACCCAAAGCAACAAGAAAATCGGTACTAAACTCCATCTGCTAATAGCCAAAGGGAAGGCCTTAACAATTAAAACATGCAAAGATGAATGATGCAGCTCCAGGAAAGGTATTCCCATTACACACCCATAATTACTATGCTACTTAATGGAACTGCAGCACTCATATTTGAAGATTGATTCCCACATAAAAGGCTAAAAAAAGTCTCCTTCCAGTGTTTATGGGTTAAATATTTAATTCACACTTGTAGATATTAAGAGGATAGAATGCAGGCACGCAGTATAGCAAAAGTGTGCTTTCTTTATCATGGTATGTGTCTCTTGCTAGCTTTCTTCCATATTGATTTATAATAAACACCCCCAGCTGTGAGAGGTCTGAAGAAGAAAGTTGCACATTGCTCCAGGTCTGTTTCAATTATTACCCTAATTGAGAGCTAATATGGGTAAATTTGGTTATTAACAATCAGGCAACATACTGCAAAACAATAGAACCCAGACATGATTAAAATTGAGAAATTAATTAATTGTGATTATAGTACAATGGTTTATTACTGGTTGGTATCATTTGGGAATTATAATTATCTACATTGCATTGTTGTTATTTTGCAATAGAAAGTACAAGGAGTATTTATATTCTTCATGTACGTTCTTAAAATTGGAAGGTTCCGAAATTAGAAGTTTGTAATCTGTTACATATTACCTTAGTCATTTTCTGGAGCTGAGTGTGTAACTTCTGATATTGTGAAGTCCTGCTTTCTGAAACAAAGGGTTCAGAACTGACAAATCTGCTATTCCCTTGGGTTAAATTAACTCAAATTCCTGCATATTGAGAGGTGGTGCTTGGGGAAATATAAGGGGTATGTCTAAAGACAGAATGTAGTTGGTCTTTCGTTTAATTTGTTCTCTTGTGGTGTGTCGGAATATTATTTTCTTGAGGCTTCTTGCAGGTTATTGGGTGTGAATAATCTGTAGGTATCTGCAGAAGTGTTGTGAAAGGGGACAGACCAGTAAATTGTATGACAGATTATGAACATTGAAGTGTGACCTGCTAGATTCCAGTACTTTAGTGGGTTAGGTTTTCAAAAAGATGAGCTTGTATCTCCAAACAATATTCTTGGACAATATAGTGTGTAAGTTGTTAAAAGCATATATTTATTTAAATTAGGTCTGTATTTGAAACCCAAAGACCTTAAGGATTTGACGCACAACCAATGTAGGACACACACTTTTGAGGGAGGATATTGAAACTAGGATAACTGGTGACTAATAGAAACTGTATGTTTTTTTTTTCTCTTTGTAGGATCTGGGAGATAACAATATTTCAGAGAGAAATTGGGAGGGAATTGTCATTTCACTGCTGGCGATCATAATCATGAACTCATTCATTGCTCTGCCAATTGTTCTTCTGTCTAAAGGTAAAAATTATTCCTAGTATATATATATATATATATATATATATATATATATATATATATATATATATATATATATATATAGGGTCCCTGGGACCCATGCTTGACATGGCCATTTTCCCCACTTCACTTATCTTAAAATCAAATTCATAAAGAAGAAATAATCTGAACACCCCACTGTACAATATATTATTGTGAGGTATATCTTTTTTCTTTTTATCTTTTTTACATTAAATTGTCTAAGCACTCATACATTGAGTTATATGACAATGCGCTTTTAGCTGAGATCATGTGTGATCTAGACATCTGGATTGTCCCTATATGAATTGTCCAAACCCTCCCTTTCCTTCAGCACTACCTTGCAAATGGGTGAACTGCCAGACCTTACTGTTTTAAGACATGCAGGTTGGAAAGATGCACAGTTTTGCTCAAGGATCCTGATATCTATTGTTCTAAAGACCTTCTAACTTGAAGGGAGTACATTCTTTTTGTAAAATTATACTTTTTAGTTGAATGTAAACCCTTCATTTAAAACTGCAAACACTAACTGTGCTTTGAAATCACTGCAAGTATCAACCTCTGAACTTTAAATCAGATTTGAGTTTGTTTCTGCAGGCTGTTACTGTTAACCTTTCTTTTTTCTTTTTTTAATATTATCCTTATTAATAGTTGAATATTCTACCAATATTAATTAAACTATGGAAGAACAAGCGCTCATAGACATAATGTAATCAATATCATGTTTCAATTATTCCCCATCAATACCTACACAATGTGTTAAGATCACATGCTTCACAAGCTGTGTATGATATTTTTTTTCCTCTGTACCATGTTCTATTCTATATATTTATCGCATGTCCTCATTTTGTTTATAAAAATGCTGCAGAATCAAGATTATCTCTGGATGACCTTTTTTTCAAAAGAGTTTACTTTGCATGACCCAGAAGCAAACTGGATAAGTGGTATGTATGAAAATACTACTGCTACTACTACTACTAATAATAATAATAATAATAATTATAATAAATCTTAATTAACACTGTAAAATTTCTACAGCACCTTTTAAGTTTGAATTATTTAAGAAAGAAGGCATGGCTATTTGTCACTCCAACCCAGAATAGCCTACACAAATGAAACAATGTCTACATATCTACATGAGACACGTAGAACTGCAATTAATGTATATGCGATTTTTGAAGCTGCTGTAAATCTTTTTTTCTTCTAGCGGCATAGTTTTTGTAGCACACTATCTATAAGAGTGTAATCTTTTTGTATTGATCTCAAATTAGCCCACAGGCTTTTCACCTGGCGAACACATTGATTAGTCAATTAAGGGCATTTACTGGAGCCTTTTATTTAATTACATCAAGTTAGCCAGATACAGGGTGCTATCAAAACTGTTATCTCAAGTCAATGAAACATACTCTTAAATTACACTTAAATACTTACAGTACATCAGTGCAACCAATACATATATCATTTAACACAGAACTAACACATACTCATTTAGGATGCATGCTTACTCTATGTAAAGCAATCATGTTCTCTTATGTCATTTAATTGGTTGGGTACTTTTTATCTGCAGGTATAATCTTTATCAGTGTCTCCTTTTAAATGGAGATAATGTACATTACTGGTAAAGTAATAGCATAACATGCCAAATGCAAAGACAGACACTGGGGCACTTTATGACATTGATAATCCAGTCAGCCATATTCACTACCTGTGCAGGTTTACATGCTTCCAACTGCATTGCTATGGCCTGTTTAAATTTATTGCCACTGTTAACAGGATGCATTAGTCTGATTTCTTCTTCTTCTTCTTCTTCTTCTTCTTCTTCTTCTTCTTCTTCTTCTTCTTCTTCTTCTTCTTCTTCTTCTTCTAACACAGTAGCATGTATAGGTGCTTATCGGAATTACTTGAATTGTTCCCTTATTTTGAAGTACTTCATCTACTTAATGTTTAACCAGTTTAAAAGGGGACTTTATTTTATATCACCTTTATTCTACTATATACACATCATACAGTTATTTCCCACATTATTCCCTCAAGGTGTAAAAAACAAGCGGCAAACTGCTTTGAGCGTTCAGCGTTTAAAGGGTTACAATTGATTTAAAACATAAAAAAAAATTTAAAAAAATGTGTTAGGATCTAAAATTAATTGGTTCCTAGTCCCAGCCTTCTGTATCCTGAAATATTTCACATTGAACAAATTGACCACATTAATAACATCTGCATGCCTCAATATGATTAATGAGGTATCTGTTTAAACATGGCTAGTAAATAAAGTCCATCTGCCAATGCATTCCCCGTTGCACAGGTACAAATTTGGCTGGAGACACAGAACTGAGTATTATTAATAAAATTATTATTATATAATATATATATATATATATATATATCATATATATATATATATATATATATATATATATATATATATATATATATAT
Source organism: Polyodon spathula (assembly GCF_017654505.1). Lineage (NCBI taxonomy): Eukaryota > Metazoa > Chordata > Actinopteri > Acipenseriformes > Polyodontidae > Polyodon > Polyodon spathula. The sequence continues at coordinate 6,220,025 of NC_054544.1, read as the reverse complement.
ATATATATTATATATATATATAATGCTTTTCTCTTTATTGACTTTATAGTTGCAGGGAACCGTGCCACATTCTTGCTAAATGTATTAATTTATTTAAATTCACCATCCCTGCTGTTCCTATCTTGTGCTGTTGATCTTTTAATACTGAAAATGTCTGATCAATCAAAGCCTCAGTATTAGCAAGTGTAGCATTGTTGTGTGGAAGTGATCCACAACCATGCTTAAACTACAGCATTCGTTTGGTTGTTTAGATTAACCAAGGAACCTGGGTATACCAGGTCTTAATAAAGTTATCTCATCTATAAGTCTTGCAGGACAGACGATTCTCTGTAATATAGCTTACTTCATAGTTTGAAGCGTATCAGTCATGCAGTTCTATTCTATTTGTGAATCATTGTCCCTTCCTTTGTGCAATGATTGATGTGTCCTGTAAACAGCTTACTCTGTTGGTCTTGTTTTAAAACATGACATCAGATGGCATCACCAAAGTGGGTGCAGGCAGTTAATCGTTTGGTATATTATTATAATAACATGCTAATGATGAATGACTCATATGTATCAACTATTAAGTCACCAAAAATACAATACTCCCCCCCATCAATAAATATTGCATGTTCTACATGTGTTCTACTAAAGTCTTTGTTGAATTTTGTCAATTCGTATTTCTTATGTGAACCATAATTTGCAAATCAAAGCACAATGACTGTAATTATCTTCAGTAAAAGATGTGACAGAATGAAAGCCTCAGTAGACATACTTTTTCAATTAAATGACTGTGTTTTCAAACTGTACTGATTATTAGGAGCTAATTCTTTGTATAGTATACTGTACTAGTTACATGAAAGACTAAAGTCCTGAATCAAAGTTAATTGTCCTTTTCTCTGTAGACCCTTTTCATGAGCACTTGTAGAGTCTTGTTTATAAAAGTGAATTCTGAGATATTCATGTTACGTACGCATGTTATTGACATGTTTGCAGCACATGATGGTTTTGAAACATAATATTTGCGTCAGCTCTGCCAGTTTAGAGAGGTCAGAGGATTGCATAGATGCATAACAAAGTGGAGAAGCCACTTCACGCTAGGGAGGCTACAGTAGGTTGTTGGGAAATTACATGCTTTGCTTGTGGATCAGGCTTATTATGGTAACTGCTGTAGAGAAAATTTGATTTAAAGAAGCCACAATAAACATAACATTTACACAAAATTCACCAAAAAGTTGTCTCCTTGCTGTTGACCAAGTCATTCAGAAAAGTGATTTGCTGTGCAAGACTCAATGTGAAAAAACTATCAGCAGATTTGAAACCTATATTGTATTTATACCTGTATTGCACATTATTCTTGAGCAGGCATAACATTTTGATATTGCAGCACATCAGTAGTGACAACAAGATGTCGAGAATAAGCTTAACACAAAATAATGTTATAAACACTAGAGAACAAGCCTAGATCCCTACACTAACGCCCTTAAAATAAAGTGTGACAGAAAAGTCAACCAATGAACCATACAAACAACTGTAAAAAAAACCAGCTTTATTTAGAGCAGAATGGGACAGATATGCTACTAAAACAATTTTCTTTGTGGGAACATCCCACTACCAGAAATAGTTTGTGTTTCTAATGAAGTCAACATTAATAGAAAAGCTGGTTAGATTTTATTTTAGGATAATCAATCACATAGGTTTGATTTATCTGAGCTGTTATGAATGTAAGTGCTAATAAGTTCTAATCAAGGTTTTAAAATTCATTTTCTTACCTCCCATTAGCATTAGCATTTTAGATCCTCAGTATAGTACTTAATAAATCCATATATCCTGAATTAAGGATACATTACGGTCTCCCCCCCATTTAATCCAGTGCACGTCCAGCTAGACTCAAGAAATTTCAATGCTGGGCTCACAACCCAGAGAATTCTGTCTCCTGACCATAAAGCATCATAATAATTAAACCATAGACAGAGCTGGTTCTGAATCAGTTCAGTTAACATGATGGAGACTTTCACATTCACTCCTGGTCGACACAATACCTCCAAAAACTATAGAGAATGTATGAGATGTTTTGCAACCAATCACTGACACCCTTTTAGGAAAGGGCTGCCATATCACTTTTCACATTACAGAAAAATGGATTAGGTGGTATTTTACTGTGTATGCAAAGTGACCCATATTGCAGTTTAGGCATTAACATTAAAACAAAAAATGTATACATCAGCACACAAATATCCGACCCTTATAAAATCTTGACTTCAGTGATGGTTAAACGAATGTGACGCATATCTGATTGTTTCATTTTGGCCCATTCCAACCCTTGTCCGTTTTTCAGGGAACACAAAAAAACAATGTCAAAAATACATAGCTAAAAAGTTGTAAAATTAGTAGGCTTCCATTTAGATGTACTGTAGTTGGTGGTGTTGGTACAAAAAACTTTCTCTCACAGTAGTGTTTATTACATTTTTTGAAACTGTTTTCTGTTCAAATCATTTTTCCTCATTGATTATGCTTTTAAAGGCCTTCTTCATTAACTGTTACTAAGAAGTTATTTATTAACCCATTATTAACATGTTATTACACACGCATATGAACCTATTTGAAAACTAATAAAAATTGTTTATTACAAAAAAAAACTCTCACTAAATATTAATATAGTAAACTTTTTTTTTCAAAGATATGATAGACTAAGCAGTTTTTTTAAATAAAATAAATAGGTTCCTATATATTTATTGTACAAATTAAACTGTTAGTAAATTGAGGGGGAGGGTGGTCAGGAAGTTTTATATATATATATATATATATATATATATATATATGTGATAAACATATGTACTTGCATTCCATTTGTCAGATTATAGACACATTATTTAAGGTTCCAGAGAGTAGTCAAAATGAATAATGTAAAATAATGGGACATAACTGTGCTTTCCAAGTGTCAGTGTGAAATGACCAGATTAATTAGACAGTGTCTGTTCTATGATGTGAAGATCTCTAGCATAAGAAAGGGTTAAACCTATAACTGAAAATAGTCTGAATATAATTAGATATGTACAATTTGGGCTAAATACAAAACCAAGGTGTCCTTGCTTTATCAGTCCTATTGAAAATTGTGGACATTGTAAGCTTTATGCCACTAGATAATAAATGTTTGAAAAGTTCAGTGTAATCCAACACCTGCTTCATATCCAAACAATGCAGACATGGTTCCAGATCTTTAGATGCATTCTGCACATACATTGATTAAACTATTGTGCCTATGAGAAGCCCGCCAGCTGGCTCTGTCTCCTGTAGGTACAATATTAATAAAGGTGATGACAGCTCTGTTTTGAGCTTTGAATCCCTGTCACTTTCTCTCTTTAACTCCATTTTTGAAGTGTCCTAGCCTCCTTATTTCATTTCTATTCTCTTATGAAAAATAATGGGAGGCCTATTTAGAACAAAACAAACAGTCTTATTGGTTTTGTACATAACTCACAGCCAATAGGGTGTATCTACAAAATTAAAAAATGTGCAATGTAGCATAACTCAACCAAGACCATTGCTTTGAAGCATTAACGGGAGATTCTCATGCTATGTTGCCTTCATGCATTGTCTTATTGTAATCAAAGAAAGTATGTTACTGTTTGTAGATTACCATTTTGACAAACAAAATAAATGTGGTTTCTCCAACTGAATTTACAGTAGTACTTACATTAATTGAAAAATATGAGTAGTACATTGTTATTTGCTTATTGCAAACTGTCAGCACTTGGAGCGGAGATGGAGAACGGATTCAGTAACAGGGTGCAATATATATTTTTAATGGCATATTGAATGATTTTAAGTTGGACATCATTATGTACTCAATTACATTGACAACTAAGCAGTAGGCAATTATTTGCACCTAACAAACACAGTTTGTGTGATTTTTGTTTCTGCCACAGATGAAGACGTTATTTATAGAAGCAGAGATGGAAATGTCATGAAACTGAATCTACAAAGCAACGAAACAGGAAAACTTTTGAAAAACACCCACCATTGTAAGTAACACTAGTCTTAATGTGCAAGGCCTTTTTCTATTCAGCTAATATAAATTTAATAGTCATTTTGGATTATCCTTTAACTAAGAACAATATTCTAATTGTCTAAATGTTAAGTGACTTCTATTGGAGGGAAAGACTACATTTTCTCTTCTTTTAGGTGACCTTCATATGTTGTTTCTCCAGAGCTCTACTTTTTTGTTTTAGGATACGATAGCAAAAAGCTATTTTTATTTGATGTTATTGATTATGGGTGTCATGATTTAAGACAGGAGCTTTTCTGCAATGCAAAGAAAAAAAGAAAAAAGCATGCATTTCACACTGGTATTAGAGCACAGTTGTAGTAATAAAGCAAATGTATTTATGTGTTCACAACTAATTTTTTTACTTGCATGAAGTACAATATTATTAAGTGAAATCTACAGTATTTATACAGATAAGGTTGTAAACAGCATTGATAGCCCAAGAGTTACATACAGTACAAATGTGCATATGGAACATGCAAATACATACATACAGTACACACAGTACTGAGAACCAAACTGGCCACTATAATATTGTAATAGTTCTGAGCTATTTTCTGGGCTACTATACACATTTGTGTTGAGTAATCTCATTCATAATCTATAGCTATCTATAGCACTGAGCAGAAGCTTGCCCAAGCTGTTGGTTTCTTTCATTGCGAACATTTTCAGTTTGGCAGAATATGGTTTAAATATTCAATATGTGTAATGTTTCAGGTAATTAAAAACTTCCATAATACGATTTTATAATTTGTTTTAGTATTATTATAATAACAGCAGTAGGGTTTAAACAATTGAAACAGACTGACTAGCTGGTCAAGAATCAAACAAATAATCACAGCATTTTGGCAGTAATAAGAGTCAATCTTTTTCAGTTATCCTAACAAAGACATCATTGTCTCAATCAGACATAATCAGCATTTATCTAAAGTGAAACACTAGAGTATTTTTTTTTCAAATTTCGTCATCTAAAATGAAGCTGTATTTCTCATAATTTGTCTATTTATTCCTTTTGCACTATACATACAGCTGTAAAAGCAACATTTCAATGCCTGAAATAAAGCAGTCAGGGAACATTTAAGAATAAATACATACTCGATTTTTTAACTGAGACACATCTCAGATGACAACTAATCAGCATGCACAGTTGTATAAACCTTGGCGCTAGTATTGCTGTGCATGTTAACAATAATTGCTTCTCAGCATCACTGGTTGAGTTCAGCTGTCACCTTAACTGGGTGATGCACTATGTGTTAGAACATTTAGATGCCAAGCAATGGGTTGTTCACTTTGATTACTCGATGAACAGATGTCATGAAAAAAGTGATTAGGTCCATCACATGGATTCCTGGTTTTCTTATGCGATGTGGAAATGGTATTGAGGAAATAAAACTTAAAAATAAGGAACTGCCAATAGTGTTTTAAATTATGGAAAACTTTCAAGTTATTATTATTATTATTATTATTATATTATTATTATTATTATTATTATTCCTTTTTATTGCATTGCTCTTTTTTTTATTTTATTTGAAATGCAACCCTCTTGCCAATCAGGGTGACTGAAGATAAACAGACAACCTCCATTTCCACAGACAAGCCAATCACCTGTTTTACACAACCTGTTTCACCTCGTCCTGCCCACTATCACTGTCAGTGTTCCTCTCTAGCCAGTGGAAAGGCAAGTGCCAGTGCAGTGCTCCCTGTGGGTTCCCAGTTAAGATCAGAAATATATCGAAAATAGGATTTCAACTGTACTCACATGACTCGCCTTTCACGCCAGGCAATAATTCTCTCACCAGGTGAAGCACAGGTAATGTGTTGATGGACAAATGAATTATAAATACAAGTGTATTACCCTGAACCATCTGCACATAAAAGCAATACCAACGATGGCAACACAATAGATTGCGCACAAATGCTGTATTGCATAGTAGTCCTGATACCCTGGTACTGTACAAAAGTTATATATATATATATATATATATATATATATATATATATATATATATATATATATATATATATATATTAGCTGTATATTGGTTCATACCATTGGGATACATATGATATATGGGAACATTCTCGAAAATGGTTCATCTCATTACCACTGCTCATGTGCTCCCTCTGCTAAGACACACATAGCATTTTCATTATCACACAGCTGCTGTCTTTTTTTTCATTCCATGGCAAGAATAATTAGAGATCTTTTTCTGAAAGAGGGAAAGCGTCTTAGAGTGACAAGTCATAGCCGATTTAGAACAGAAGTATTTCAAATAGAGTTAACTGTCTGGCCAAATGGTTTTCTAAGTGTACAATTATAACAGCTGTGTCCCTTTCAGGAGTCTGATCACAAGTTTCTACTAAATGAATAGAGGCAATCAGTGATATCAACCATGCATACTGTTGTGCAAATCCTTCTTTCCAAATGCTACACATTCACAAAGCTGACAGTTGGTAGTATGCATCTTCAGGTCCTCTTACATTCTGGCATTTTTGTGTTTGAATGAAAGCATATTAGACCCTGTTTATACAAAACAAGCAGCCCCAGCCATTCCCATTAATTGTATTCCAGGTTTGCATTCATGATTTGTTGCCACACTGTAGCTGTCTTGCTCTGCATTTTAAGACAACATGCATTTCACTGTAGTACACAAAAAATGTAGTATACATTCACATTGCATCTCAAATGGGTTACTAGCGATGCTATTTCAATCAACCTCTATTCGCCCTTCTATTTTTTTACTTGATAAAATATATGTACAAACTCAAAGATGGGAAACAATTACTTGTGATAAAAGAAGCTAGACAGGAGCACTTTGAGAATGCATCAGTCCTTTAAGGTCTTCATTCACCTTAATAACCTGAACCAGTGACCATTATACTTATGGAAAATGAAAAGCACAAGGAATGTCGTGTTTTTCACAATTACCACTGTATCTTTGTCTAGCTTCTGCTTGTCAGGGTTGCTTTTTTCTGATGGCAGTGAGGTTGATGAGTGGTTTGTAGATTGGCTTCAAATTGGTTCATTCTGTTGTTGGTGATTGACGGACTGACTAAACTGTCACTGCTGCTAAAATGTCATCAGACACAGACAGATTTGTTAGCTTCACAATGCTGTTGTTTTCACAGCATTAATACAAATAAGGAAAATAAACAGATCATAAAGGGGAATATGAATGGGATTTTAATTAAGTGATTGAAATTGGCCATACTCTATACCTCAGACTATCGTGTGCTATTATAAACCCAATTTATGAAACTTCTTGCATTAATTCTCTGAATAATTCCTCTGGTATACAATGATAAGTGAGACCAATCAGATATTTAACACCCCTCTTTTTAAATTATAAAACATACTGTGCCAGTTCTAAAGTCTTACAACTAACATCCACAAGCAACAGGTGCTGTAGGTTTTTGCATGGTAGGGTTGACTGTGAAAATGAATAAGTTAGGTGACAGAAATGAATATAGAATATATCATTTTTATAATCTTGTGTGATATTGTAAAGCTTTTTTTCCCCCCTATTTAGGCTACTGTAATTTGTCTTAGCAATAATTTGATCTGCTGTTAGCATCTGTCTTCTCATGTAGCTCAAATACTGCCCAAAGCATTGGATACATATTTCAAATGCTATGCATTGGGGAGTTATATCCAGTAACATATAAACAGAGCTGTTCTTGTTCAATTCAGAACTGTACTTACATTTTAATACCATGTAAACTGCAGCAGTAAAACATGGCTCCAACTTTACATCTACATACAGTAGGATCACCATGCTGTCAGTTTTTCAAATATATTTATTTAACAAGGATAGAACATTTCAGATTATATATATATATATATATATATATATATATATATATATATATATATATAATATATATATATATATATATATATATATATATACATACATACATACATACATACACACACACACACATATATATATATATATATATATATATATATATATATATATATATATATATATATATATATATATATATATATATATATATATATATGAGATATCTATATGTATGTGTGTGGGTGTGTGTTCCCCAGGCAAGAGAACACGGTATTTAATGTAACATTTTAATTATATTATAAATTTTGTTACAATTTTAAAAATATGTTTTATTTTCGTACTTGTAACATGAAAATTACATTACTGATGTAATGGACTACAAGGCCTGATCACAGCTTTATATATATATATATATATATATATATATATATATATATATATATATATATATATATATATAAAAGGTTCTTTTTCAGCACTTTTTAATGACCCAGCCACATACAAAACACTTGATTCTTCAAGCATGGTAGCACTATTTTTTTTCACAGAAAAATAAAACAAACAAAAACTAAACCTAACTCCTTGTGGAGTATTAAACTAAACTCTTTCACAGGACCCTTAACCTACCAAATCGGGCAGCTACTCTGCTTACCGATTTAAAACAAAACCACACTTTACATTCACAAACGCATGTTGCGTAAAAAGGATTTACACAGTACCTATTCTTTTCTTTCCTTTAACAACACAGAGTCAGGCTCCTCACATTACAGCAGCCTAGATCATACTGGCTGCTCGCTTTTAATACCCTGCATCTGGCTCGAATATACAATGATAGCCAGGTGTAGGGAATAATTACTGATACAATAATTAACTAATGTAATTAAACAATAATCAAATTAGTGTTCTTCAGCCTGTGTCCTTCTGGGAAGTGTAGTTCTGTGTTCCCCAGAACTACCCTCTCTCTGCTCCTTATCTCACAGTATTATGTGTGCATTTATTACTAAAAATGATCTACAGTCTGTTCAGATACTTCATACAATGCTGATCTGCAGTATTAGTTGCAAACTGTGTCCTTCATTTCGTTTGAGGGGACGAATAATGCGTTTTTGTGTAAGGAATCTGTAGACTATAGCCTACAAGAAAAATCTGAATGATAAAAGTTCTGTTGTACAATTTATTTTAACACAATATCACAATTATTGTATGTATTACCCACATTTTACCTTGAGCAGTCACAGTTGGGATTGACTAATGTTTTTTTTTTGTGTGTGTGTTTTGTTTTGTTTCTTTAAGCCTGGCAGGAAACCTTGGCACAGAAAATAAGCACAGCTGCTGTATAAAAAAAAAAAAAAAAAAAAAAGTTGGAAGCTTAAATCACCCCTGCATTCAGTCTTTTATCAAACGTGGCTACAAAGGAAAGAAAGAGGTTTCTTTTACACACTTTGGGGGTGTCTAGGAGGTTTATACATTAAGTGTAACATGTCATGAAACTATTCTAAGCAGAAGTAAACAACGGACTAGGACAGTGTGGACAGAACACTCATAGAGCCCTATTCATAAAAGTACTTGACTGCCGTAATGAAACAAATTTCATTTAAAACTAACGAAAGTCGTCCATGTTGCTATTTATAAAATGATCTGAGAATACGGGCAACTGTCACAAAGCACTTTATGAATGGGTATACAGTCATTAAAGAACGACAATCTGTATCTTTTTGATGACATCATCAGAATTATTAATGTTCCCTGTGTGGCTTCGGTAGCTGGTGCAAAAAGAAAAACTGAATCCACCGGTAGTACTACCGGAACCCGAGTCTGCAGCTGCCAGTCACGAGGAGCAAAACCTGATTCCGATGCCACTATCACGTCTGCCAAAATTGAGGACATTGTCATAAAGAAAAAGGATTCGTGAAATAAATACTTTGCATTTTCATTTTGTTTGGCAATGCTGGTAAACACATTTCCATACGCACACATAAGATTTCTATTCTTAACTGCAGGACCAAAAAATAAATACAAAATAATAATAAATAAAATAATACTGTAATAATAATAATAATAATAATAATAATAATAATAATAATAAACCCTGCTTAAAGCAGGGAATCAATCAGGGCTGAGTTTATGTTTATGACTCAGTGAAAGTTTCACTCCGTATTGCACACTGTACACAAAATTGATCGTTTTGTGGTGCACGACTCCCTTTCAAACACTGACTGGGCCTCGCACTGAGGTCGATTAGTGTTTTTTGCAATACCAAGCACGCCCAAATTTCCCACCGACTGCATCAGCAGCACTGGTATACTGTATATTTTAATGCTTCCTGAAAATAAACAGGTTCACACAGGCAGTATTCTTCCAAACTGTTTACTGTGAACACAGGTAAAATAAATAAAAAGAAAAGGACCGCTGTCAGACGCGATCACAGCAAAGAAATAATAATAATAATAAAATAACTGTCTATTCTCAGTCTCTCACTTGCTCTCCACTTCACAGCGCTGTTTCAAAATGATTATGTCAGAGCATATGTTCTTGTTTGAGTATATATTTATATTCAATATTTTCGTTTGTATAAAGCTACAGATTTTATTTTATTTTTTACTAGGCAGTGTATGTAAAACTGAATAACAGAGCAAGTGTAGTGATAAAATATGTCTTTAAAAAAATAGTCCGCTGAGGCTGTCGTTAGTTTAGACTCTAGAAAGCGTTCAATAACTCCAAGTTATCAATAGCATTTTTCTCTCGTTCACTCTTATGAATAACAGATTGACACTCAAGACCGTTGAAAATTCTGCTAATTCTAAAATATCTCTTATGAATAGCAACTGCCGTTAAATGTGGGAGCTATATACAGTATATCTGAGGTCGGAATAGAGCTGTTATATTTTGAACCATTTTAGTTCATTGTATTTATTTCATCCCTGTCACTCATTGAAAGGTGCTACTAGAACTCACCTTTTACACAACTCCTAATTTGGCAACATGTGTAATGCTGCTGTTAGAAAGCTTTCCTTTTTCACATTACTGCAGCAGCTCCTTTGATGTTTTATGAATGTTTATGTATCACTTTGAATTTTGTGGAACCTTGTTTTGACAGCTGCAATTACAGTGCCTATAGTAAGTATTCACACCCCCCCACCCCCCAACCCCCGCTTGGGTGTTGATGCATTTGAACGGGATTTTTTTTCCCTTTGATTTACACAGCCTACTCAACACTTTGAAGAGGCAAGATAATTTTTCATTGTGAAACAGTTAATGAACAGTAAAAAGAAAACTGAAATGTCTTGGTTAGATAAGTATTCACCCCCCCTAAGTCAATACTTAGTAGAGTCACCTTTGGCAGCAATTACAGCTGGAGTCTTTTGGGGTAAGTCTCTACCAGGTTTGCACATCTGTATCATGCAATATTCGTCCATTCTTCTTGACAAAATTGTTCAAGCTCTGTCAAGTTGGAAGGGGATCATTGGTGGACACCACAGATTCTCAATCGGATTCAAGTCCAGTCTTTGACTGGGCCACTCTAGGACATTCACGTTCTTGTTTTTAAGCCACTTCAGTGTTGCTTTGGCTGTGTGCTTGGGGTCATTGTGCTGCTGAAAGGTGGATCTTCGTCCCAATCTTAAGTCTTTTGAAGACTGAAGCAGGTTTTCCTCAAGGATTTGCCTGTATTTAGCTCCATCCATTTTGCCCTCTACACTGACAAGCTTCCCTGTTCCTGCCAATGAAAAGCATCCCCATAGCAGGATGCTGCCACCACTATGCTTCACAGTAGAGATGGTGTTACCTGGGTGATGTGCTGTGTTGGGTTTACGCCAGACATAACGGTTTGCATTTAGGCCAAAAAGTTCCATTTGTGTTTCATCGGACCACAGAATCTTTTGCCACATCTTTTCAGAGTCTCCCACATGCCATTTTGCACATTCCAAGCAGGATTTTACATGAGCTTTTTTCAGAAATGGCTTCCTTCTTGCCACTCTTCCATATAGGCCAGATTAGTGGAGTACTTCAGCTATTGTTGACACATGGACAGTTTCTCCCATCTCAGCCATGAAATGCTGTAGGTCTTTCAGAGTTGTCATTGGCCTCTTGGTGGCTTCTCTGACCAATGGCCTTCTTACCCAGCTGCTCAATTTGGGAGGACGGCCTACTCTAAGCAGATTCTGAGTGGCGCCGTATACCTTCCACTTCAAAATGATCGACTTGACTGTGCTCCAAGGGATATTCAATCCATTTTAAATTTTTTTATACCCCTCCCCTGATCTGTGCCTTTCTACAACTTTATCATGGAGTTGTTTTGAAAGCTCCATGGTTTTCATGGTAGTATCTTTGCTTTGAATGCACTACCCAAATGTTTGACCTTACAAAGACATGTGTATTTAATGGGAAATCATGAGAACCACTTTTATTGCACACAGATGGACTCAATTGAACTTATTGTGTGAATTTTGAAGGCAATTGGTTGCACCTGAGCTTATTTAGATACTTATCTAATGAAGACTTTTCAGGTTTTTATTTTTACTTGATTTGTTTTTTCACCCCACCCCCCCCCCACCCGCATTTTTTCACACATTGAGAGTGTTGAGTAGGTTGTGTAAATCATGATGATGAGTTGAAGTGACAATATATGATTTTAGGAAGTCAGTGCAAATTGAAAATCATTTTCATTTTTTTCTCCTTACCCGAGTTACAATATAATAGAGTCAATTAAACTTTTATAACTTTATTACTAGTATAACATTGGATCATTTATTTTGTTTTACTGATCTACATTATAGGGATGGTAAGTGCGGTTGAATATAAGTAGTAGATGGACAATGTCAACATGTTTAGCAAGAGATTTATATGAGGACTACCTAATAAGGTAGACCAAGGTTAGAGCTAATGCAATTTAAAATGAATGGCACTGGTCTGAGTACTAGCAACTGGACAATGAAGTAAGCAGTTGCAAATAGGTAACCTTACCCAGCTGTGCTGAATAAAAGCTTAATATCACTAATGAGTACGTAAAGAATTTCGATAATAATTAAACGTGGTGAGAAGACACCATGTGTGATTATGGAATTTCTCTCATAATGGAGTACAAAGCAAACTTCACAGTGCAAAAGTCAGTCACTCAATCTACATTATATTTATGATTCGCTATACAAAGGCAGCTGCATTAATGAGTTTTTACATACTACAACAGGTTAATAAGAACTTAAAATGTTGCAACAGCATGTTTGAGATTAAGGGCATGATTTTCAAAAAATTGTGATTTTCAAACAAAATGTCACTCCGTTAACTCTTGCCTCGGTGGCTAAATAAGGATGATTGTCAATCAAAAAGCATGTTAACATGATACAAAATAATAATAATGGAAGCATAATTCACTCTTATAGAAACTACTAGTGTACAGCGAGACGGCCCACCAGCAAGCAGCAGCCAAATGGAAATGAAATAAAAAACAATGTGAATATCTAATTAATAACAGCAGCTAGTGAGGCAGTTGGCAAGCTCCAGACTTCACAGGAAGAAAAATGTATTCTCCGCTATTTTACTGTGATTACTGAGCCTCTATTATTTAAAAAAGATCACACCCAGAAATCATGTTAGCATGATTATTTAATAACTAGGTAGGCATAATGATCCCTTGAAAATGGCAAAATCAATGCTGCATATCTATTTGTTTATTAACACAGGAGTTATCATTTATGACTTTTTGAAAATCCTGCCCATAGTGTGTAAATTTTACCACTGAAGACAGGCTTGGCAATACAAAGAAGAGAAGTTAATTCTCTTAACAAGATCATAGGTATATAGTATATATATATATATATATATATATATATATTATATATATATATATATATATATATATATATATATATATTGACTGTCTAAAACTGACAGATGTTTGTTTATATAAATACCTTAAAACAGCTGTTCTAATTTTCATATTGTATGCATACAGTAGCAAACCATCCAAGTGTTTTGTATTGGCATTTGCATTTTAAATTATAATCTGTTCAAATAATATATAGTTCATCAGATTTTTATATAAATATGACATATTGTATTTCATATCAAGTTGCTTCATCTGTTTTTTACTACCATGTTATTGAAGCATAGTAACTGTACAGGGATGAGACAGCCACAGAATGAGGCATCATATTACTCTTTAGTCATCCTGGTACATTGAAGATTTTTTTCTCTTTTACAGAGAATGCTATTTTTTACACTTACGATCATATACTCTGTTGCTCAGTAGAATGTTATTGTACATTACGTCTTCATTTAATTACCTGACATGTCACATGAAAACTGTTATTAATCATGGCCATTGGGCTGAAGTTGACCAATTATCCACAGTAAATAGCTGATGAATAGTTTCTGTTCTATTTTGGGTCACTGAACCAATTGGGGCTGGATCTATTTGTCTCTGATCTCCAGGTCAGACCATCTCTCATGCTTTACTCTTTATTACCGTATAATTGCTTTTACCCATTTTAACTGCAGCGCTATATCGAGCTTGGCGAAAGGATAAGTTGCTATAGCTCATGGCACAGCGTAATATAACATATTGTTTTATGTTCTATTTCATGTAAAAAAAATAACTAACTTTCATCATATTGTATTGTTTGCAAACTTTACCCTCTGCCAGTGCAGCCAATATCTTGTATGGCATTTTTATTACTATTATATGCATTCTTAATTTAAACCTAAAGAAACTTGAAACACTTTAGTTTAGGAATACAATATCAGTGATTATAAACAATCTATATACATGTTATTAAGTATGCTATTAAAAATTATATAATATGATTAGAAATAATAAGACTATTATACACTTTTGCCAGTGTTTATATATATATATATATATATATATATATATATATATATATATATATATATATATATATATATATATATATATGTATATATATATCAATCAGAAAGACTACTTGAACAAGTTTTCAAAAAGAAACGAGAAAAAAAAGAGACATAAGTTTGCAGAATGTAATAGTGATCACGTAAGCAGATCCTTGGACATGACTTATTACAACACAGTGGGTCCACTAAAAAGGTGCGCAATTATACTCGTACCCAAAGAAGATATGGTTTCTTACTATACAGTTATGAAACATATGGAACCTTTAAATTGTTGAAATTGTTTAATCTCAGCATTTTAAAACATATATATATATATATATATATATATATATATTTAGCGCCATATATAATAATGCGAGTGTAAATTACGATTACTAATGTACGCTCATTTATATACTATAATGTGTAAATCTAAATAAACACCTACTTGCATTGAGGTGTTTTTTTTACTATCACTATTCAGATTCAAGAAAATGCACAGAGTCCTTTTCTTCAGTCAGTTGCCAGGTTTATTGAAATATGCAGGGAGTCTGGTCCCAGGTACAGGACAAACAGAATACTCATCATTACAATGTTTGCATGACATTAAATACCCTTCTGTATAGATGGTCCACCTCCCCTTTTTCTGACACTTAACCAATGGTCAAGGTACAACACATTATTCTGTTAATTTAGTGTGTGTGTGTGTGTCTGTATGTATGTGTGTGTGTGTGTGTAGTCTAGTGTGACAACCTCTGAAATCAGTGCATTCTTCACACTCCTGGAGAAAAAAGGTCCATAAATCTGCCCCTTTGATCCCAGTGGCATTATCTCTTTTGATCTCTCTGAGAGCCTCTGGGTCCAACGCCAGTCCCTGGGAGCCTTTTAGCCCCTTTATGCTTTGCATTCCAAAGTCTTACAGCCTGGCCCCTTCTGGTCCACAGCATTGTTATCTTTTTAGCTTGCAGTCAATGCTGGGCAAGAAGCTTGTAGACGCAATGTCTCTATCAATTGTAAGCAGTACATGCAATTTGAACCAAACAGTCTGCTATCTGCAATATTAGTCTTTTTTCAGAAAAGAACACCAGTATAGCTCTGCCAGTCCACATGCGTAGCAAACCCCTAATCAATTCTAGATCCATGTTTTCCAACAGTGGAGGACTTTGGAACCTGAAAGGTGTTTGTGACATTCATGGAATTGGAATTGGAACTGGCTTCAGCTCACCTAATTTAGAAAACCATCTTGGGATAGCGAAGACAAAAAAAAAAAAGTCCAGCCTGTAGCATTATAACTGAACAGACTGAAATAGGTTAGCATTAACATATAAATGAGATGCCTATCAAATCAGTGGCAAGTGTGTTTAAATGCAGCCCTCTGAACCATCTTGTGTCCTTGATTAAATTGTATGACTTAAAAGCTGTAAGCTCAGGCTGTTATCACCCCCCCCACCCCCCCACCCCCCCCACCTATATAACAAGTTTAAATGCAAATTTACACACGTGTGCCATTTCACTCATGGGATTTGGCGATGTGCATGCGCGTTTGGGAGAATTACTCATGTAAATCAGGTTTGTTGCCGACAAAAATGACAAAAGAGAGGGATAGGATAGATCTCATTCACTCGTGCAAAAGACGAAACATGCGGGAAAATCCACGCTCAATTTTGAATAGAAATCCGCATTTCACATGTAAATATTAATGAGCTTGTTTATCCTTAGCTATAAATATTGCAAGGGAGCAGGTCAGTTATTACTGTGGATTCCAAGACGGCGGGAAGGAATGGCTGAAGGGCGATTTTATGGTTAGCAGTGGTGCAGTTCACCTTAATATTGTTTTTGGACATGTTGTATATCTAGGGTTGCCAACTATTCAGTTCTAAGGGAATTTGTACCGTGTACGGTCAGAGCCATTGACTGGACAGTAAAAGTCCGGTTCTAGCTAATCTTGCTTACTCACTGTTCAGTACCGTTTGGGTATTTCTATTCTCGCTGAGCAGGTCCACTGTGCAAACGTTTTTTATTTTATTTATTTATTTATTTTTTTAAATATCGGTCAGTTAAGTTTGAGAAGTTCATTGAAATGCATTCTGCATTATTTTACTCTGATTACTGAGCATCAGTTATTTTTTTAAAAATCACACCCGGAACCCCCCCAGCCGGATCGCTTAGCTTGCATTATTGCAATCTCAGGTTCTGTGATCAGCAAAAGCCTGACCACGACCCCTGTTTTTTGACAGCGGGTTGTAATTTGCATAAACACCCACTCTAACATGGGTTGCGCTTGTTTTGGTCTTGTTGTGAAAGGCAGTGCAGTTTCTTTTTTTGTTTTTTTTTTCTCGTGAGACTGTAACCTTCCCCTTCTGTCTCACAGGCAGTCAATGATTCCTGAATTCACCTCATATTGTTGTTAGCAAGAGTTTGTGCAAGATACAGCAGGCAAGTTTGTAAATGAATGAATACACCAGTCCCTATCATCAGTATCTGCCACCTCCCTATCAAGTGCCCACTACCAATACTGGATGAATGCTTCCTCAGCAACTCTCAGCCGTCTGGACGGGTAGGGTTTCTAAGCCAGGGTAGTATACGCAGCATCACCTCATCCCCTATATGCTGTATTGCCTGAATGAAATATATATATATATATATATAAAACTTCTCCGCTGGTTTTCAGCCATGGTGCTCTGCAGTACCTGTTGGTCAGTTTCATTTTATCCCCTCGAGTTGATTTTTAATTAATGAGTTGTAAAATAAATTAGTTGAAACAGTATTCACTGCTAATGACATGACAACCCACTAATGACATTTGAAAAACAATTTGGGCAAGAGCAGTAAAACACATTATTAACTAACCAGGCACAAGGTATTTAATTAGATTCACTTGTGCACCAGTTCTCTACACATGATAACCACATTTTCACAAAATTTCAATAGTAATCTTCAAAAACAGCACAAGTACTTTAGCATAGCTAATTTACATATCAACCCCCACCTTTCACATTCATTTTTCATGACGTCGGGTGAGAAGCCTGGTTTACTCGAGTAAAATAAACTGAGCGAACGGAAGAAAGAGAAAGCATTTCACACAAGACATTTTTCTTGTGTAAATGTCTCGTGTTAAAAAAAAAAATAATTACATGGAAAACCCATGACTGTAAATCACCAGCAACCTGTGACATGTTGGCAGTTTCTGTTAACTGAGATATTGTCCGTCTCCTATGCAAGTTCACCATGTAAGTTTGGTGCTCATACTAAGAAAGCTTAGTGATTTCTTATAACAGATGCCCTTATCCAGGGCGACTTACAGTTCTTACAAAAAAACACATTACAAAAATCAGATCAGTCCAGACAGGGAGCAATAGCGGGATCACAGCTAATACTGAGAAACAAAAAAGAAAATTGGATTGTCTGTAACAGGAAACAACAAAGTCAAAAAATGTAAATTAATTAGACCAGGTAACATACTCATATTTGTGTGACACCTGTCAAAATTATGGAGACAGAGGTAGAGGAATCATAAACACTTTCCTCACTTCCCAGGAAACAGCACAGCAAAGCTACATCTGTTTGAATTCTGTACAATCTGTGATGGCCCTTTAAATATTTAGCTTATTAGCCATGCTAATGCCTGTGATAATGATAAACATTAGATTATAAATGAAAATGTCTAAGTTTTGTGATAAGCGCAACAGGCTTGCAATGCGCAGAATGTTTCCATTACATTACATTGTCATGTAGTATTTTAATTCTGCGCATTCACTCTTGTGCGCATTCAGCTCTCGTGCATTTCTGCTATATTGGTATTGAATGCGCAGGTGGTTTTGCGAGGCACAAACACATTTGTGAATTGAGCAAAAAACTGCTGTTTTCCAACTTCGAGCAACTGTTTTGTGCCGTGTTGGAAAATACCAATTTTTGTGCAAAAGCACCAATTTTTGTGAGCCACAAATTTTGCGAGGCTTTTGTGCATCGCTTTGAATATCTGGGCCTACACTGTATATATAGATTAGACACCCAGAGGACACCCACTGACCTTCATTTCTCCTGAGCAGTTGTGCGGAGTTTCTGATTTGGAGGAACATAATTGGATATTAAAGATGAGAAGTAGGGGTTAAAATAATGTGGCAAAAAATATTAAATCGCATTTATAATATCTATTTCATAATCCATTTATGGGTTATTGTAAGGGCAGACTTAGTAAATATGATGTGATACATGCAATCAAGTTAGGCCATTACATTTTTATTTATAATGCCATAGATAAGAATTTAATTTATTTCAGAAAGTAATTGCTTCTTGTCTTCTAAAGAATAAGGATAGCCATTGTAACGTACAGGGATAGACAGCATAATCTGACAAACACAAAAGGTAAAATGGGAGCTGTTTGCTGAGGATGAAATTGGTTACTAAATAAAGCCTCAGCTTGACAATTTGATCAATAGTGTATCCATCTACATTGATTCCCATAGCAGCCTTCCTAATGTTCATTCTAACGCCAGGATAGTCACCCTGGACTAATGTGTCATTATATATGAGAATCTTTAAACCAGTTAAACACATAAAGCCCTTAGTACAGTAAATGCAAAAGCAGCAACCTTCCATTGCCCTTCAGGGTTTTGTTTTGTTTTGTAAGGTAACTGCTTTTTCATTCACTGAAAGCTTTTATACGTTTTGGAGAACTGTTTGTTTGTTCTGTAACTAAGGGAAACCAAACCAATTAAAACAAGAAACCACTGGACTGTGGAAAACATGTTTCTGTAAATTAAAAATGTTTGCATTTATTAAAAAGCATTACATTGCTTAATTGTGACAAAATGTCTCTTACAATGATATAATTAAATAAGATGATTAAATTAAAATGATAAACAATATTTTGCATTGTATAACAATATTACAATAAAATTAAGATGTTTGAAAAGTGCACATTTATGGTTATTAGCGTATTGTGATTTGCTCTCAGATTTTGGCATAATAGATTGTGGATATGTCAAACTGTCTTGGTTATCAGTGATATTTCATAATAAGTGTCTATTCGTATCAATTAACACTAAAATTAGGGTATGGGATAAGATTGCATATACATTAGTGAATAACTCTCCAGCTACTTTGGAATTCATCATTTCATATTGTACTGAGGGGGTGTCACAGAGACGGCCGAAGTGGGCGGCGTCAGAACCAGGAAAGGTAATGAAATATACAAAACACAGGACGGATGAAATGAAATGATGAAGACGCCTGTTGGCGCCGGTTTATTACAAAATAAAAGGTTTACACAAACACGAAAAACACAGGACACGGCACTCTACGCCAAAATAAATAGACAAACGAAAACAGACTACTACTACTAATTTCCTCCGTCTCCAATCCCGTTCTCCGCTCACCGAACACCCAACCACCAGTATGTGCCAACGTGCATCTATATATACTATTGTGCTGGGATTCAATTACCAATTAATTATTCACTTGAATCCCAGCACGTGAATTAATAAAGTGCAATTCCCCGTGCTCACATATTACTACATTTTACTTGCACGTGAAGTGCTGTGCAATCCTCGTGCCTAAATACACATATACATTTTTAAACACTCGTGTTACACAGACCCGTTTATATCCCGTGTACCAATGTCTATACACCAACATTTAAACACACCACACGCAACACATAACAGATAATATACACAGGGGCGGGCACTTTGTTACATATACCCCCTCCTGTGCAAAGCACACATGGCCTCAATGGCCACCTCCCCCCTTAAAAGCCCAAAAGTCCCGCCCAAAGTCCTTGGCCAGGACCAGAGGCTTCCAGGGGCCCACAGGTCGTAATGCTGTCAGCAGGGTAGCATTCTCCTGCCAGGGTAGTCCTAGCAGCGGAAAGGCTGCTTGGGGTGTGGTCTCCTGACCTTCCCCCTCCTTCGGCGCCGGCAGCTCCCCTTGGTGGGGCTTCAACCACCGTTCTTCCTGCAGGGAAGAAACTGCAGAGGGAGCAGGTCTCCGGACCTCCCCCACGATCTCCGGCGGAGAAACTGCTGCTGGGGTTGGCGGTCTCCAGACCTCCTCCCCCTTCTCCGGCAGCGAAACTGCTGCTGGGGTTGGCGGTCTCCAGACCTCCTCCCCCTCCTCCGGCAGCGAAACTGCTGCTGGGGTTGGCGGTCTCCAGACCTCCTCCCCCTTCTCCGGCAGCGAAACTGCTGCTGGGGTTGGCGGTCTCCAGACCTCCTCCCCCTTCTCCGGCAGCGAAACTGCTGCTGGGGTTGGCGGTCTCCAGACCTCCTCCCCCTTCTTCGTGGCCGGCAGCTCCCCTTCGTGGGGTTCCGGCCACAGTACTTCCGGCTGTGATGCGGAGCGGCGGGCAACCCCAGGCGATGCAGAGCGGCGGGCAACCCCAGGCGATGCAGAGCGGCGGGCAACCCCAGGCGATGCAGAGCGGCGGGCAACCCCAGGCGATGCAGAGCGGCGGGCAACCCCAGGCGATGCAGAGCGGCGGGCAACCCCAGGCGATGCAGAGCGGCGGGCAACCCCAGGCGATGCAGAGCGGCGGGCAACCCCAGGCGATGCAGAGCGGCGGGCAACCCCAGGCGATGCAGAGCGGCGGGCAACCCCAGGCGATGCAGAGGCATCCTTGGGCGAAGCGAGGCTGGCATCCTTGGGCGAAGCGAGGCTGGCATCCTTGGGCGAAGCGAGGCTGGCATCCTTGGGCGAAGCGAGGCTGGCATCCTTGGGCGAAGCGAGGCTGGCATCCTTGGGCGAAGCGAGGCTGGCATCCTTGGGCGAAGCGAGGCTGGCATCCTTGGGCGAAGCGAGGCTGGCATCCTTGGGCGAAGCGAGGCTGGCATCCTTGGGCGAAGCGAGGCTGGCATCCTTGGGCGAAGCGAGGCTGGCATCCTTGGGCGAAGCGAGGCTGGCATCCTTGGGCGAAGCGAGGCTGGCAGTCAGGACAAGCTGGGGTGCGGGTGTTGGACCTCTTTTCGGCCACTGCAGCCGGGAGGTTCTTCCCCGTGCTTCCCTCAGCAGCCTATGCAAGGGCTGCTGAGGACCGCCAGCATCTAGTCCTGGCCCTTGTGGTGCAGGGAGAGGCAGCTCCTGCTCCTCTCCCCCTGATGGAGGTGGAGGCAGAGGAAGCTCCAGCTCCTCTCCTCGTGATGGTGGGGGAAGTGATACCAGCAGGCATTCACCCTCTGCTGGTGGGGGAAGTGATACCAGCAGGCATTCACCCTCTGCTGGTGGACAGGGACCCAGCAGGCATTCACCCTCTGCTGGTGGACAGGGACCCAGCAGGCATTCACCCTCTGCTGGTGGGGGAAGTGATACCAGCAGGCATTCACCCTCTGCTGGTGGGGGAAGTGATACCAGCAGGCATTCACCCTCTGCTGGTGGACAGGGACCCAGCAGGCATTCACCCTCTGCTGGTGGACAGGGACCCAGCAGGCATTCACCCTCTGCTGGTGGCGGAGGCAGAGGCAGCTCCTGCTGCTCTCCCCCTGCCGGTGGAGGTGGCGGAGGCAGAGGCAGCTCCTGCTGCTCTCCCCCTGCCGGTGGAGGTGGCGGAGGCAGAGGCAGCTCCTGCTGCTCTCCCCCTGCCGGTGGAGGTGGCGGAGGCAGAGGCAGCTCCTGCTGCTCTCCCCCTGCCGGTGGAGGTGGCGGAGGCAGAGGCAGCTCCTGCTGCTCTGCTCCTGCCGGTGGAGGTGGCGGAGGCAGAGGCAGCTCCTGCTGCTCTGCGCCTGCCGGTGGAGGTAGGAGCGGCGTGTAGTCTCCTGGTGGTGGAGGTGGGAGCGGTGTGTAGTCTCCCCTTGATACAGGGGACTGGTGCGGCTCTCCCTCACTTGCAGGGGACTGGTGCGGCTCTTCCTCCCTTGCAGGAGACTGGTGCGGCTGTGGAGACAGCGGTGGGACCTCTGCCTTCCTCTTCCCCTTTCCCCTTCTCTGCCACCTCCTCACCTTCCTCTCCTGCGGCAGTTCCTCCTCTCCTTCCTGGTAGGGGCAGCGCACCACCGGGTGCCCAAACTCCCCACAGGCAAGGCACCAGCCCTGGTCCTCCAGACCACCGAGGAACTCCTCCAGGTCCTGGCAGCCATCTCTCCAGTCCCAGCCTTCCATGTTTTATTTTTTTTTTTTTTGCTGTGTGTTTTTTTTTTTTTTTTTTTGACAAAACACCTCTCCTGGTCTGACGCTTGGAGGCGCTGTTATCCCACGCAGGACACCACGTGTCACAGAGACGGCCGAAGTGGGCGGCGTCAGAACCAGGAAAGGTAATGAAATATACAAAACACAGGACGGATGAAATGAAATGATGAAGACGCCTGTTGGCGCCGGTTTATTACAAAATAAAAGGTTTACACAAACACGAAAAACACAGGACACGGCACTCTACGCCAAAATAAATAGACAAACGAAAACAGACTACTACTACTAATTTCCTCCGTCTCCAATCCCGTTCTCCGCTCACCGAACACCCAACCACCAGTATGTGCCAACGTGCATCTATATATACTATTGTGCTGGGATTCAATTACCAATTAATTATTCACTTGAATCCCAGCACGTGAATTAATAAAGTGCAATTCCTCGTGCTCACATATTACTACATTTTACTTGCACGTGAAGTGCTGTGCAATCCTCGTGCCTAAATACACATATACATTTTTAAACACTCGTGTTACACAGACCCGTTTATATCCCGTGTACCAATGTCTATACACCAACATTTAAACACACCACACGCAACACATAACAGATAATATACACAGGGGCGGGCACTTTGTTACAGGGGGGTAACAGTCTAATAATTATAATCAAGACTTTAAATGGAATGTGTCAGTCTGTTTAAATATGCAGATCTGCCATTTCCACAATCACAGTGACTGCTCACATACTGTACACTACCTCTTGCAACACCACCAGCCTTGCATCTGCTAACCAGTCAGATTCACCCCCCCCCCCCCCCCCCCCATCCAATTGGAGGGCCGACCTGTTATTAAATATATACAGCACACTGTGACATATATCCACATCATGACAAATGCCAAGCCTAGTTTCATTAAAACCAGACATATCAGAGTCAGTATTGAATAGTTAAACTGCCACACTTAATGATCTAGTTTATTACAATAACATTTTAATGACAAGTCCCTAATGTAAACCTTCATTCTCATGTCTAACCTAGGCTGGGACCAAATCAAAACTTTGACAACCCGCTAATTACACTTAACCAAACTGTATTTAATAGCGTTTTCCTTTTTTTTTTTTGTATCTTATTTCTTCTATTCATGAAAAGAAAACGCTATTAAATACAGTTTTGTTAAGTGCAATTAACGGGTTGTCAAAGTTTTGATTTGGTCCGAAACTCTAGGCTACCGATATTATTATTCTTATTATTATATAATTTATTATTATTATATTATTATATTTATTAGTAATAATCAATATTATTTATTATTATTATTAAACATTATTTCAAACACATATAAAGATGCAGTATTGGTGGTTCATAAATCCACTGCAGGTGGCCCTTGTTATATCTTGATCATTGGACCACTTTCTACAACGAGGACTATCTGTATAGACGGGATGGACTGCATTTAAATAACAAGGGAACTAGTCTACTTGGAGAAAAGATCCTCGAGCAGGTTCGGAAGCATTTAAACTAGAAAGGAAGGGGGGAGAAATCAACAAAAAAACAGAAGGGAGACCGCATCAAAACAAGAACAACAACTCAGGTAAGACAACCATTAAATGTATTTATCTAAATGCTAGAAGTATCAGAAACAAAATTCTAGAACTTGAAGCTACTGCACTAACAGGTAACTATGATGTGATAGGTGTTACAGAAACGTGGTTATCTGAGAGTGATGGGGACGAATATAATATTTGTGGGTATACACTGTATAGGAAAGACAGGCAGGACAGAAGAGGAGGAGGGGTAGCGCTATACATAAGAAACAGTCTTGAAGCCCAGGTGTTAAACCTGGACAAAGAAAATAAAACCGAATCAATATGGGTCAGAATAACAGACAAAAATTCAAAAGGCATAATAATAGGAGCATGCTATAGACCGCCAGATTCAGACGGTGAGCAAAATAATCTGTTATACAATGACATTAGAAATGTGTGTAGCAAAGGAGAAGCCATACTAATGGGGGATTTCAACTTCCCCCAAATAAAATGGGAAAACGCGGTGGGTAGCGCGAAGGATGAAATAGAAATGGTGGAAATGACAAATGACTGCTTCCTAACACAATTTGTGAAGGCACCCACTAGAGGGGAGGCATGCCTTGATTTAGTCTTTTCAAATAACGAAGATAGAATAACTAAAACAGAGGTCAGAGAACCACTGGCAAACTCAGACCACAACATGGTCTCATTTGAAGTGTTTTTTAAATCCTCAAAAGTAAAGACTAAAGCTAAGGTTTACAATTTTAGAAAAGCAAACTATGAAGGCATGAAACAGAGACTAACAGAAGTAGATTGGAGTAAAATAGAGAAAACACCCACAGAAGAAGGATGGTTGTTCTTCAAAAACGTAGTACTAGAGGCGCAAAACAATTATATCCCTAAAGTAGACAAATCTAAATGTAAAACTAAATTGCCAAAATGGTTTAATAGATCAATTAAAAAAAATATTCAGCGAAAAAAGGCACTTTACAGAGCATTAAAAAAGGACCAAAAAGAAAGTACACAGAAAGAGTACACAGAACTGCAAATGCAAGTCAAAAAGGAAGTTAGAAAGGCCAAGAGAGAAATAGAAATGAACATTGCTAAGGGAGCTAAAACCAATTCCAAAATGTTTTTCCAATATTACAACAGCAAGAGAACATTCAAAGAGGAGATTAAATGTTTAAGAGATACAAATGGCAAAATCATAGAGGAAGAAAAAAAAATAGCAAATATGTTAAATGATTACTTTTCACAAGTTTTTTACAAAGGAAGATACTGACAACATGCCCCACATGTCATCCAGTTCCTGTCCAGTTTTAAATAACTTTAGCATAACTGAGGCAGAAGTGTTAAAGGGACTAGGAGCTCTTAAAATAAACAAATCCCCTGGGCCGGATGAGATCCTCCCAGTAGTACTCAAAGAAATGAAAGAAGTAATTTACAAACCGCTAACCAAGATCATGCAGCAGTCTCTTGACACAGGGGTGGTACCGACAGACTGGAAAATTGCAAACGTAATACCGATCCACAAAAAGGGAAACAAAACTGAACCAGGTAACTACAGACCAGTAAGCCTGACTTCTATTATATGCAAACTTATGGAAACTATAATAAGAGCCAAAATGGAAAATTACCTATATGGTAACAGGGTACTGGGAGACAGTCAACATGGTTTTAGGAAAGGGAGATCGTGCCTAACTAACTTGCTTGATTTTTTTGAGGATGCAACATCGATAATGGATAATTGCAAAGCATATGACATGGTTTATTTAGATTTCCAGAAAGCTTTTGACAAAGTCCCGCACAAAAGATTAATTCTCAAACTGAACGCAGTTGGGATTCAAGGAAACACATGTACATGGATTAGGGAGTGGTTAACATGTAGAAAACAGAAAGTACTGATTAGAGGAAAAACCTCAGAATGGAGTGTGGTAACCAGCGGTGTACCACAGGGATCAGTATTAGGTCCTCTGCTATTCCTAATCTACATTAATGATTTAGATTCTGGTATAGTAAGCAAACTTGTTAAATTTGCAGACGACACAAAAGTAGGAGGAGTGGCAAACACTGTTGCAGCAGCAAAGGTCATTCAAAATGATCTAGACAAGATTCAGAACTGGGCAGACACATGGCAAATGACATTTAATAGAGAAAAGTGTAAGGTACTGCACGCAGGAAATAAAAATGTACATTATAAATATCATATGGGAGATATTGAAATTGGAGAAGGAATCTATGAAAAAGACCTAGGAGTTTTTGTTGACTCAGAAATGTCTTCATCTAGGCAATGTGGGGAAGCTATAAAAAAGGCTAACAAGATACTCGGATGCATTGTGAAAAGTGTTGAATTTAAATCAAGGGAAGTAATGTTAAAACTGTACAATGCACTTGTAAGACCTCATCTTGAATATTGTGTGCAGTTCTGGTCACCTCGCTATAAAAAAGATATTGCTGCTCTAGAAAGAGTGCAAAGAAGAGCGACCAGAATTATTCCGGGCTTAAAAGGCATGTCATATGCAGACAGGCTAAAAGAATTGAATCTGTTCAGTCTTGAACAAAGAAGACTACGTGGCGACCTAATTCAAGCATTCAAAATTCTAAAAGGTATTGACAGTGTCGACGCAAGGGACTTTTTCAGCCTGAAAAAAGAAACAAGGACCAGGGGTCACAAATGGAGTTTAGAAAAAGGGGCATTCAGAACAGAAAATAGGAGACACTTTTTTACACAGAGAATTGTGAGGGTCTGGAATCAACTCCCCAGTAATGTTGTTGAAGCTGACACCCTGGGATCCTTCAAGAAGCTGCTTGATGAGATTTTGGGATCAATAAGCTACTAACAACCAAACGAGCAAGATGGGCCGAATGGCCTCCTCTCGTTTGTAAACTTTCTTATGTTCTTATGTTCTTATGTTCTTATGTTCTTATGTTCTTATCTGTTATCATGAGCAACGAAGACCAGACTGTGTTGTAGCTTAACTGAACTTACTTTATGATCGAGTGTATAATTCCAATAACATGTGGGCACGTTGTTTAAAAGATATTATATAGCATTCATTAACCTAACCAATCAGAATACACTATATCCTCTGTTCACATGCTGAGGAATTTCCATACAGCCTTTTATGGCAGTCAGAGGAGTGGTACTCAGGATAAATAAAAATGAACAGGTGCTTAGAATAGATGTACTGTACTTTAGAAGCATTTTTATAAGGTAGAGATTAATGTACCATTAACTACTGATGCTTTCAGATTATTAATATTAAAATGGAAAAATCACACCACAGGTCCCATGTGGATTTTTGCATCTTCA
The DNA here is from genome assembly GCF_017654505.1 of Polyodon spathula. Taxonomy (NCBI): domain Eukaryota; kingdom Metazoa; phylum Chordata; class Actinopteri; order Acipenseriformes; family Polyodontidae; genus Polyodon; species Polyodon spathula. Next base: position 6,192,376 of record NC_054544.1, on the reverse strand, counting down.
GAAATAATATGCAAGTGAGAAAGAATTGTACCAAAGATTGGTCCATAGTTGATCTGTACCCATCAATGACAGCCACAAAGTTATTTCCAATTAAAAGTTTTGATTTCATTAAAGTTTCTTGTTGAGGTCACATTTCCAGTTATTTAAAGATGCTACTGTGTAGTTTGTCAAAAAATAAATAAATAAATAAGCAATTTCCTTCACTTTCTCTGCTTTCTTATCTCAATTTTAAGATGTACCATGACAGTTATATCAGAAAAGCTATACGCTGTAGAGATCTACATCAAAGTGGGTCTATGGAGAATGCTTCCATCCTAACACAATCTGACAGATAATTTATCATAATGTGATTTCTTTATTTGCCATAGCCTGAAACATTCAAGAATTCGCTTGAGATTTTAAATCAAGATTGAACTCTCGGACAAATACATCAGTCAAGGTCTCTTCTCTGTGTGTCTTCACTCAAGTTTAGTCTCATTTTTGTTGTTGTTGTAATTATTAACATTCTGTGCTCACTGATTAATATGCCAGCTGAATCTTAGAGCCTAATTAACATCTACAGAATGTTAAAGATCTGGGTATATAGCGCATAATTTTTTGTAAGGGCTAAATTATTGTAATTGTTTTTAATTTATACAATGGAAGTAACATTTAAAACCTTCATCTTTTCCCTTGGGTATTTCAAGTGTATAACGTGCACACAAAAATAGAATGCACATCTGCCATATGAAATGATTTCCCTTTGATATTATTTGAACATCAATGTGAAAAATTTTCCACTGTGTTCTCACGCAACCCTGCACCATATCCTCCTGTGAAGACTGGAGCTTTGCAATTGCCTCAGTGGCTGCTGTTATTTTTATGAAGAGTTGTGAAACCATTATTTTAGTTTAAAAGAGGGGCACGTGAGGCTTGATAAACTCTCACAAGAAACTAAGATATATAGAACAGAGGTTGTATTACATTTTCCTCCAAATGCTATTATCATGTCAGTGATGTAGGTCAATCAGACAGTTTTCATATTATTCATTGTATTCATTATATTTGTTAGTTATACTGTATGTATTTATAGAGATTTAGCATGACTAATCAAGCATATTTTACAGACACACACGCACACACACACACACACACACACACACACACATATATATATATATATATATATATATATATATATATATATATATATATATATATATATATTAGTTTTTGTATATATAGTCAAACATTGTAATTGACAATAACATGTTATAAGAAAGTTCCATAATGGGCAATGAAGTTGAGTTTATCTGCTATCTTGCATTATAGAAGAGAGTTGCTTTATAACCATTTTTTTTTTTTAATAGCAATGTATATTCACTTGAAAAACAATAAAATAGCATTTTAAAAATACATTTGAAATATAATCCAATATCAGCTTCATCTTCAGCAAGGCATCCATTTGGTCATTCATTGCATAAAGGCAATCCATATAATACCAAATACTGTCAATAACAAAAATGTCAGTTCACTACATCCAAGAGAAACCAGACTCAAGCATACTATGTCTCCTTCAGCCAGTGCATATATAATTGTATCATGGTAAGTTTCTTCTCTATGTATGTATTTTATAATGCATATATGTTTGTTTGTTTTCTCAAAGTTTTGGCAGTTCAACTTCAACGAACCCCATTGACTGTTTTAAAAAAAATTGTAAAAATTCAATAAAAAAATCATGACCAATAACTGTGGCAACATCACACTATTTTTATGCCGGTCAAAGCCAAAAAAAGCCTTTGACCTTGACCCATTCAAGAGCAACGTCAATGCAAATATTCACCCCATATCTTTCCGAAACTATTGTTTCCCTATTATTTAAATGTAATTATGTTTTCTAGGTCTATCGATACTCTTTCACAGCCTCAAATTTAATCTACAGCTTGCATACTTGGTAAGATCGTTTATTAAAAAATCTTTGTGTTTGTTTGAATAGCTAAATATGTCTTTTTCCTAAACATCTTTTTCACCCTCCTGTTCTCCTGGGAGGTTTGGGAGCTCAGTTCACCACAAGTTGCTGATTCAGTGCTACAGTATGCGGCCTGGGGAGTCCAGAGACAGCAGCTGATAAAGATATCAAGATTTTTCCCATTACAGTTCGATAGCAGAAACTTCAGAAAGGTCAAATTTAACCCTGAAAAGAGGATAAGGTCAGGCCACTTGAAACTCATAGCTATGATGAGTTTGCACGCTAAGGGCCTACAACAAAAATCAGTTTGCGAACTCACTGCACACAAAAATAGTCTAAGTGCTGGTTTTTGACAGTACATACTGTAATATACTGTATTATGATGTATATGCAGTTTACCCAGTAAACATGCTTCCATACAATTGTATGTTTTATTGTTAAAGTAAATAAAATATTTTCACTCAGACATAATGTAATTTTGACAGCATATTAGAATGTGACCTTTTTATCTTTACAGTAAAAAAAAAAACACAACACCATATTTACATTTTTCTGATGCACGATTTTCTGTCTTGTTAGTGCAAATGCGTTAACATGATTTTCTGTCTTGCTAGTGCAAATGCATCACCATAATGTTTGCTTCATACTGTATTTTTGCAAATCTGTGGGTAGGCTTAATTCCTACTTGGATCATGATAGCAAAGGGAATGCCCTCGACTCAAAGTCAAGGGCACATATTTTTCCACAGATGGTTGTAAAGATTGTCAAATCATAATGATTTTACTGCTTCAAACCCCTTATCAGTAAATTACTGCTTCTGAGCTTGCCAAAAAACCCCAAGACAAAGCTAAACTAAACTATAATCTTATTCAAAACAAACAGTCCTGAATAATGGGCGTTCTTAAGCTTTAAACAAGCAGCATATCTGACATAATTTGGTGGCATCAGATATTAATTAAATACAAAGCACACACACACACACACACACACACACACACACACACAAAAGCACACACAAAATGCTGTCACTCACACTCCTTTTGTCTTTAAAACTTTAAAGCCTACAGCCTGAATATCAACCTAGGACTCACCTTGAAATGCACTTCCGAACAAAAACAGCACGCTGAATGCATCTCTTGTCTTCAGATGCATTTCACTGATCCACTCCAGAATAGTCTTTACACATCACGGCACTGTAGTTTGAGTTATTTAATGCTGCAAACTGAGATGGCCAAACACCATGAATTGGTACAGTATGTGCTCCTGCAGACTTTTTAAAGGGCGAAGCAGCACCAGATCTACATTCGACTTCCCTCTCACTCTTTATCCTTCTGGTGCTACCCCCCCAGCAGTGATTCATGGATTGCTTGATTAACATTACTGAACAGAATGCAAATACAGTGAAAAGCGGTGTGCATATAAACAGGGCATAGCAGGACAGGGAAGGGGCACTGTACATGTAATGTTTATAATAAAATTTGATATTTTTTTTATTTCAATTTGGTTAAAAAGAGGTATTTTATTGCTGAAGAAAATATTAATTATATCAAATTAATTTACATAAAAATACAATACCCCCCCCCCACACACACACACACACAGAACATGCGTCAGAGGGAGACACTGATCCATTTTATAGGTGTGTTTTATCTGCGTTGGTTAAACATATATTCCGTTATTTTATTTATAATATAGTTACACACTGCAACTGCATGTTTGACTCTGTATATAAGGTGCAGTTTGTAAATATAATACATGTTCAAAGAAGTGTGAAAAAAGAAAAGTAACAACTTCCAGAATTGTTTAAGGCAGTGTAGTCTTTTATGGCCATGCACGGCTTAATTCAGTATTCAAGGACATGGTTTGAAGAAGCTCCTGGACTTGAATGGATTGAACTGGGCCACCAGGGCCGTGATTGGACACCCCTGCTGTAGCCACATATGTACAGGGATATACTACAAGTTTAGGCTCCATCTAAAGTGAACAATTGACGGTATATAAACTAGGCTCATTGAGAGATATCCACTTGTTAGATACAATACGTAGCATCTCCTTTTCTTTTACATTAAAGGTGTATGTTTTTGAAAACAATATCTACTACCAGTCTGCTATGAACAAAAGTTCTTTGAGGGTTACTTCATTGGGAAAAGGAGTTATTTTCAATGGAATTGCAGACTAGATGTATGAAGGTAAGCATTTGATTACAGTAGATTTGATATGTCCAAAACTGAAGGGTTACCTCTTATTGGTCGCAGGGTGTTGTCTTGAGCACTAGAGGTAGCTCTGCAACACATACAGTATAAAGATTTCACTACAAATTAACGGCATATGTAAAATTGACACAATTAAACAGCAACAAAACTGATAGAAATTCAATTGAATATCTTTTTGTAACCAATCTAAATTAGTCTATTTTGGATGCAGACTACTGTAGTTGCTCTTGACTGAAGTCGTTTGAAGAAGACTCAAAATAATTGACTAAATTTTTTTACTCAAAGTTGTCTATTTACATTTTCCCATTGCCTTTTATATTTCCAGTACTATTTATTATTACATACTACCAACATATTTTCCAGGCCCATATATATATATATGAATGACTTCAGGCCGGATAGTCTGAATTTCATGCATGTTAAATGCTTATGCATTTTCCTACCTCCTTTACCAAGTTAATTCACTTCAAAGATATCTATCTCCATTTTTTTGTGTGGAAAAAGAAACCAGCCAAGCATAGCTCTTGAAATCTTAAGAAGCCTCAAGCCAGACTTTATAACAACTTCATAACTTAGGACCGTAGGGAAGCACAGTGTACACTGTCTCTGTGCAAATATGTACATTCTCTATGACACAATTTCATTTTTTTTTTAATTAAGATTTCTTTTTTTAGTTACCTGGATTTTTCCAGATTTGCTTGTAAGTTAATGTCTGGGCATGCAGAATATGACCAGTCTTTTTACAGTGTTGATCTAATGAGCCCCGCAAATCATTATTTAGTCCATTGGCACTGTCAATCAAAAGTGGATTCATTTATTATTATTATTATTTTTTTTTAATTATACTCAAGATTTACTCATTGAGACAGAGGCCTCATTTACAAGGGGGGCCCTTTAGGCAATAAAACAATTACAAATACAAGCAACACAATAAATACATGTGTGCTTCAAACTTAGTCAGCAGCCTACAGAAAAAGAATAACATTAAATAGGACACATCTAAATGTTAATGTGGACTAAAGGAAAAGCAATGGCAAAAGGCTCTAAGCAATTCCATCTTTATAGTCAGAAAACTAGAGATTGTCAAATTCCATCTTCTGATAGATTTTCATACATGAGCTGATAGGTGAAACATAGTTCTCCCAAAAGTGTGTGAACCCTTGGGACTATAAACTATACCCAGTGTTAATCGAATAAGGAGGCACTACAACTTTAAGAACCTTAAAAACAAAACAATGAAAAGCCTATGATTTGATAATGAGAGCCAACCTAGTTTTATATACATATGACAATGATATGTCAATTTGGGACAATCTAGAACTAATCAGGTATAGAGCCAATTGTATGCCAAGCAGATGACTGTACAAGTATTGAAGGAATTTCAGTAGAAACTCAATACAATAAGGTTAATGCCTATCAACATACATATTTTATACACCGTAAAGTTGAAAAAGATCAGCGCTTATGTTTGTATTTTGTATTGATTTAATATACTAAGCTGTTTAACTAAGATTCAGTATGAGGGATTATTTGTATAGCTTTTCATTAACTGAACTAAAGAATGTTGACTAGTGCATCCAGTATACAGTATTGGTTAGTGCCACATATAAAATCCTAAGGCAGTGATATATGAAGTACTGAGTAATATATTGTTTTGCAGAAAATTGTTCTTGAAGATTATTATTTTTTGGCTACAACAGCAGATTGCTTTGTACTTCTCTTCTTTATAACGGTGATTTCACAAATACTAATCATCTCTAGCCCTAAGAGAGAGTGATGATTTAATAGCTGGGTAAATAATCAATCCAGGACGTATTTCAGCTAAGAACACATCACTGGGTTTCATACTGTACATTGACGTTTCAAGTTACAACATCTAAAAATGTTTTCCAGTTTTGACAAATATAAATTACTTGCAGATGAACTGCTGCAGTCCCATGTTGCCCACTGGTGGTCCCCAGATGGAGAAAGGCTGGTGTTCCTGATGATTAATGATTCCCTAACACCAAGCATGGACCTTCCTCATTTTACAGACAGTCTCTATCCCAAAGGACAGCATTATCCCTATCCCAAGGTAAAAGAGTGGCCTGATATTCAAGACCTTATAAAGAGATTGTGAAGTCCAGAGATAATTCAATATGTTGTTAGTGTTTCTACACTTTCTTCCATTACTTACTGGTAAAACTCCTTTTAATATACTTTTATCTCAGCAGCTATGATATGAAAACCAAGATTTCTAACTTGCTGGAAATAAAGTGCCAAGTGAGTAAAAGGCTGGAGGAATCCAGAGAAACACAATCTCACACTGCAGAAAGCATTTGGGAACATAAGAACACCAAAAGAATTACAAACAAGAGGATTGCAGCAACAATATGACTTGGCTAACCATTCCATATAGACCCAAGCTCCTATGCAAGTGTAATCCAATAGTGCAAGTCCTCATATTTGAGTAATGTGCAGTCAACACAAATGATTGCTTTGCTATTTTTAAAAGAACAACTTAAAGTAAGTTATACATTTTAATGTTATTGGTTACAGGTCAGATTAACCCTATGGTGACATTGTATGCAGTCATTATATGGGACATTAAAAACAGTGGAATTGAGACCCCCGGAGATATTCTAAAGCAGGCAGGTTTTATTCTGTTTTATAAAAAATACATATGTTGTATGTATGTAAATCTGTATAATATCTATGAAGTCTATGTTCTTGGTCTGCATACAATACATACATACCTTGAATTACAAGGTCAGCAGTTTAAAAGATGCATCACAATTAGAAAGTCACAACTAGTCTTTTATTTATTTATATGTGTGCAATTTAATCAGTAGAAAAATGTCTTTATTGCGATGCCCTATATTTTTAACAGTTGGCGTGACAGTAATAATAATTTCCAAGTATATAATGCATTGAATTGCTTAGTCAGATTTCAACAGGCTGTGCATTTTTTCTTGAGTAAGAGTAAAAAGGACCCCTGAGGTGTTACTTTTGACAGAGATACAGAGTGGGTTCATCATTGCATATACAGGATGCCTTTTGAAGAATATTTATTCAACAAAAAATGTGTTAGTTCATACCGATTAGGTGCTGTAACAAGTGAAGAGGGGTTTGTGTATGGTATGGGGGTTATTTTTAAACAGTGTAATTTGTTATTGTGTAAGTGGGACTTGCCATACATGAAAGAAGTTTTGAAAATAATTGTGTAGTTCCTTGAAAGAGTGAAGTTACGCGAGAAACGTCCTTGAAAGTAAAAACTTTTAACATAGCATACATTTCCACAGAAAAGCATTATGAACCCTTACAACTCCCTCTTTTAAAAAGGAAACATTTTGAAAAATTACTCTTAAATCCACTTAATCAATGTTCCTTTGAAAATAATACCCTATATATTTATGTAGACCCAGAATACCATATTATATTTTACTTATGCTAAAGGAAAAACGTCAACGTTGTATTTCTTTTGTCTTCAACTAGTGACCATTATATTACTATGGTGAAGTGGGTCAATAACAACAAGGCTGCAGTGAGGTGGTTAAACAGGCCACAGAATAGCACTGTTCTTGCAATATGTGAAGCTACGACTGGCCATTGCATCCAAATACAGTAAAACCTATTTTTGGTTTGTTAATAAAAATTGTAATGCATACACCTTTAATTATAAAGCCACTTTAAATCAAACTGCTTTGTTAAGTAATTGCAAACTACGTCTTGATTTTAAAATGAATTCAGAAATAACAACTCACAAATACTGCAACATTTTTTATATATATATATATAATATCATATATATATATATATATAATATATATATATATATATATATATTAATCCGATAACTTAACCTGCAATTTAAATAAGATTCATATAATTCACAAACATGTCATTTTAAATTGCATAAATGGCTATTTCTTGATTTGATTATTATTTTTTTTGAATCAGTTGATTTGTATTTGAGTACTTGCCAATTAGCAAATCAAATCTGCATCACATGCATACGCAATGTTCTTATTCACTTTTAAACTTGCAAATTATTATTATTGTCATGCCAACTGTGAAAGGAATAAACCAATCAACTGCATTTTTTTTGCTATATTATTGCTTCTTGTTATTTCAGAAACATGTAAGGACAGCTGATCTTTGGCTTGATAAACAGGTAAAGCCAAATAAACTTGTTTGCAATTGTATTAAAATATACTATGGTAACACTTTACAGTGTGTCTGTACTAATTACTGTGTATTTACATAGTAGTTACTTTGTCTGCACTCTGTCTGTGCTTGGTGTAATTTTGCTTGAAATAACCCTAACCCTAACTCTAAACCTAACCCTAACCCTAACCGTAACCATAAACCTAACTCTTACCTGATACAACTGTGTACTTACATATGTCATATATTGTGCAAAAAGCTGTACACATTAAGTGCATTGCAACTATGCCTAATAACATAGTAATTATGTGTCAGTACACAAGTATTTACTAAGTAACTACTACTTTTTTAAGATTTTTTTTTGTTTTGTGGCTATGCAATAAAAGCACAGAGGTAGAATACCAAATATAATTCGATTTGGTTACTTTAAAAAGTCTTTATTCTTTCAGAATGAAGAGCCAGTGTTTTCACTGGATAGTCAGAAATTCTTTGTGACTGTGCCAGTTAAAAATGGCAAACAGAAAGCCTTTCACCACATTGCAGTGTTTTCTGATCTGGTGAGGACAAAACATGACATCTTTATAAGTAAAGCCTGACATTAATGGGAGGGATCCTAGTTACATTCCCAAATGAACCCTCCCCCAAAACTTTTTTAACCAGTCCCAGTTTTCTGTGTATATACTCCCCCTCCCCTACCTACTATATTTGCAGTCAGATCATTTGAGGGGGGGTGGGGGGTGGGGGGGGGGTATGGTTTCATCATAGTCATTGATATGTGAGACTAATAAAATAAAGAAAATTAAAAAACAGACATCGCAAATAAAATGCAAAAGTACTTTCTGACTGCTTCCATGGGATCATTCCCATTCTTGAAAGCTTTTCTTTCAGTTTGGTGGATGGGTGATATGCAGTATTGCAAGCATTTGATTGATCACAGATCATTCTGATCCCAAAATATGGGAGCACTTAGTTATGGTTAAACAAGGCATCTTTCCTCAACAGTGCATGATGCTTACTGCTTTATACTGGCGATGTATGTTGCATTTATTATTAAGTTTTAATTTCTGTGTTACATTTCCTGCTGGGTCTGTTTTGATTGTTCAATTAAAGCACAGTTACATTGTTGCTAATGCTTTCAAGGTGAAACAGTGTGGATTTGATAGCATAGGTCTCTTTGTCAGAGTCCTGCTGATACAATGTAATATTAATCATCCTGTTCTGCTCCAGACCTACGTGCACTCTGTCTGTGCTCCCTGTAACTTTGGCCTCTTGGAGTTGTAGGTGCCAAGTTTAATGGAATAGAACTCATGTAATCCATTTGAGCAGGGAGAAACAACTTAAATAATATAAAAATGTATACTTGTACTTGGTGGTCTGACTGCTACATGGAAATATATCAGTGGTCAAAGGTGTGATGAAGAACATCAGTGCTCTGTTATACATATTTGACCATATTAATTTATATTTTATTGGTGCCACTAGCGATTTTAAACTCACCCCCTGGTTATAGTTGTACTTCCGTTAGACAGCATTTGTAATCTATGTTTGTATCATTTTTATTTTTTTACTGCAGCCTGAAAATGAGGAGATCACTGTTCATCCCCTCACTTCAGGAAACTGGGAAGTCATCCAAATACTAGCCTTTGATGAGAATCAACACACTATGTAAGTTCAGAAGAGCTTGTATTACTGTAGGGCAAGGCAAGCATGTCAGCAGAAGATGGAGAAACACAAGTACAATGCAATGCAATAACTAGTGCTGTTGGGCTATGTGGGGGTCTCCAAGGACAATCAGGTTTTAGGATGTAAACAACGCTCATGGTAATATCTGATAGAACACAATGAAAGCATATTCCATCGTCAGGTAACTGCAACCTTTTTTTTCAATAGCTATTATCTGAGTCCTGTGGATTCATCACCTTGAAGGCAAATAGATAGGTATGAGCTTATTTAATATTGTGTTTAGTTATAACAAGGCAGGCTTTGCCTTAAAGGCATTTTAGATTGTTACAGCCATGACCTTATGAATGAAATATAACCCAGTCCCACAATAATGATTTCTTGTCCCTGTCATTCAGCTGTGTGGTCCAGTGGTTAAAGAAAAGATCAGGAGGTCCCCGGTTCAAATCCCAGCTCAGCCATTGACTCACTGTGTGACCCTGAGCAAGTCACTTAACCTCCTTGTGCTCCGTCTCAGGTGAGACAATGTAATAAGTGGCCCTGCAGCTGATGCGTAGTTCACACACCCTAGTCTCTGTAAGTTGCCATGGATAAAGGAGTCTACTAAATAATAATAAAAGTATGTAGGATATACACATGGACTGGTGTACATACCACAGTGCTGAGATTAGCACCAGCATTCAGCACATCATGTTTAACTGTGAAAGTAAGATGCAAATAGATATGATTTTAGAGAACTGTAGCAAACATAATTTATATTATAAACAGGCAGCATTCCTACTACAGTAGGTAACAGCTTAAGCGATTGAGCTGCATAAAAAAATATCTGCAATTTGGATTGTAAAATACAAGCAAAGCTATTATAATACATGTGTGTTGAGTAGTTGATAGTATATATTAATAAGCAGGGTTGTTGCCGTTTGATAAAGTAAATTACTTACAGTATAAGGTGTCTGAGGAAAATATTATTTTCCAGTAGGCTACATGGATATTCTTCACTTTATACTTTGTAGCAAATGACAGCTAAAATCTGGAGCTAAACGTTCTCATCTCTCTTCTTTTAAGGTCCAGATATTCCACAGGTCACCGTTCACAGACTGAGTGACATGATAAGTGAGTTCCCAAAATGTTTTCAGTTTATTTGTTAGCTAAGAACTCTGCACATGTTTTGATTGAATCTACCCCTACTGTTTGGAAGATTATTTATTTTTTCCAAATAATAATGTTAATTTCTTAAACATTTGTGTTGAAAGATAATATATCAGTAGTGCTGATTGTTCATAAAGGACAAAAGATCAGTTAATTATTATTTAGTGGAAATATTGATTACAAATTCATCACAACTGAAGGAGTGAGTGTTTAAATGCTTCTTTAAGAAGAATGCATATACATGTGTTTGTTGCTATATATATATTTTGTTCCTTGTGAATTGTTGTTGTGTGTTTCCTAATAGACATGAATAGTATTCTGGGCCCCTATCTTCTTATACGAATAACAACAAATATACTATATATATATATATATATATATATATATATATATATATATATATATAATACCGTACAAAAGTATGTGCCCCCTATCTGATTTTCTGCATTTTTGCACATTTTTCACATTGAATTTGGTCAGATCTTTTTGTTTGTTGTAGTAGTATATAGAGGGAGTCTGAGAGAAAAAATGACACCAAAGTTTGGTGCTTCTTTCATTTGTTTGGTGTGCAAGGTAATCAAACATGCAATCTTCAAAAAAGTTATTGCAAAACTCAACCCAATTAAAGGGATAATTAGGGTCAGCTGTTTGAATACTTTGGTTAACAATCAGGCCTGATTTGTAAATCTGACTAACTTTGGCCTTTACCATCAGTTAAATTGTCAGCACACAGGTTCTAGAGGCACATCATGCCACGATTTCCTGAACTATCAGTCTGGAAAGGGTTACAAAGCCATTTCTAAAGGCTCTGGGGCTCCACCAAACCACAGTCAGCTGTTTGAATAGTTTGGTTAACAATCAGGCCTGATTTGGACCAGCCCCGCCCAATATAAATCTGACTAACTTTGGCCTGTTACCATCAGAGTGAACTGGGCAAAAATGTCAGCACAGTAGGGCGGAAACCACTCTACTAAGGCACATGCTCATCTCAAGCCAAAAAGCACTTGGATGATCCTGAAGAGTTCTGGAACAATGTTCTATGGGCAGATGGGTCAAAAGTAGAACTTTTTGGCCAACATGAGCCCCATTATGTGTGGCGAAAACCAAACACTACATTCCACAGTAACAACCTCATACCAACTGTCAAGCATGGTGGTGGTAGTGTCATGATTTGGCGATGCTTTTCTGCATCAGGAACTGGACAACTTTCCATCATTGAAGGAACCATGAATTTTGCTCTGTATCAGAGAATTCTAGAGGAGAATGTCAGGCCATCCGTCCGTGAGCTGAAGCTGAAGAGCAGATGGGTCATGCAGCAAGACAATGATCTGAAACACACAAGCAAGTCTACATGAGAATGGTTGAAGAACAAGAAATTAAAAGTTTTGGAATGGCTTAGTCAAAGTCCAGACCTAAACCCCATTAAGATGTTGTGGCAGGACCTGAAACGAGCACTTTATGCTCGAAAGCCCATAAATGTCAGAGAGTTGAATCAGTTCTGCATGAAGTGGGCCAAAATTCCTCCACAGTGCTGTGAGAGACTGATCAATAACTACAGGATGCGTTTGGTTGCAGTTATTGCTGCTAAAGGTGGCATAACCAGTTATTGAGTCTAAGGGGGCAATTACTTTTTCCACACGGGGCATTGGGTGTTGCATAACTTTCTTTAATAAATGAATGAAATAAGTATATTTTGGTTTAAGATCTGATAACATTAAGTGTCAAAAATATGCAAAATTGCAGAAAATCAGACAGAGGGCAAATACTTTTTCACATTTACTATATATATATATATATATATATATATATATATATATATATAATATATATATATATATAATGAAATGATTGCACCTCACCACGGTTCGTTGCCCCTTTTAAGCACAGACCCAGGACACAGAAATGGAGGTTTTAAGCGCACTGAAGTGCTATTTTTAATAGACACAAAAAACAAAATAAACAAACACAAAACAAACACTTAGCTCTTACAAGCACTAACTAACACACACAATAACCTAATTAAAACAGAACAGCTAAGCTGTTTACCTGTACCACACATTAACAAAACAGAACACACAAAAAGGCTTCTTCACACTACCTTTTTGTTTCGGTTGAAATCACCCTCAACCAGGCTCCTCACACATCAGCAGCCTTGAACAGACTGGCTGTTTTCTTTAAATACCCTGCACCTGACTCTAAATTACAATAAACAGCAGGTGCAGGGGATAACTAATTAAACAATAAAACAATTAACACAAATCTACATTCTCACCTGTTTTTAGGCAGGGAAGCTATTAACCCCCTCCCTGCCGTATTACAATATATATTAGCTTAACTCACACTCCACCAATTAGCAACATGTATCATTGTCATTTATTATACATGGCTTTGATCAGAAACAGTAAATTATGCTGAATTCTAGTTATTAATTATGACTAGGGCTTCTAGTTTTCGGGTTTTAGTTTTGATCACGTGATGTCCCTTTAAACATATTCTGAGCCGATTTGCTTTCTTAATCAAACATTAATTACCAAAGGAAGTTCTTTCTTTTTACCCTCATATCTTGATTGAGTTAACAAACAATGTGCATTGATCTCATCTGATTCTATTTGAACCTGCATTTCGATCGGGCTCTAATCACCGAATTCAGTTTATTAATTTCCACTGCGTTAGTTTCTAGTCGTGCGTCGCTAATTTAAACAATCTGATATTAAGTTGAGGCTTAAAAACTATTAGGTTTAAAGGGAGGGAGAGAGATGGAAAATAAAAACCGAAAACTAGAAGCCCTAATTATGATGAAAGTTTAACGCACTGCTCTAAGCGGAACGACTGGATGAAACAGTTCAATTGAAGGCGGTGCTAAATAAATTTGGAAAAACCAGAAGCCTACGTCAAATCCCATAGTGGAGCTTGATAATCACGTTTCACAATTTGCTGAATAAAAATACGATAGTTTGAGTATGGACAAGAGAACAATGTGATTGTTATCCAATAAAAAAAAAAAAGATACTTCTATTTAGGAGGGCGCTCAAACTTTTGTCCACTAACATAGTCCACAAAAATATCTATTAAAAAATCAAACAAACCTGTACATTGTCGTCTAGTCAAATTAGGTGCTTGCCAACCTTGTCATTTAGTTTTTACTGACATACAGATTTACAAAAATAGAAACAATAAATAAAATACATTGTAAAATAGGGTAGTTTTGTGTATTTCATTAGGTCTTATTTACTTCTCATGGTTATACATGGACACATTTGCTATTATTTTTATATTATTATGGTCAGAGCTAATACAGCCTTACGTTAATTTTGTTTGACCCAGTAAATTGTAGATTTGTGAATAATTCCAGTTCAGAACCACAATGGCAACGTATAAGCACTGCTTGCCTGAAAAATACTTTACTTGCCTAACTGTGGTCTCTTCTTATAGTAGAACTTCCCCTTCAATTGACCTTCCCAGCAGACTTCAATGAAAATAATCTGTACCATCTTCTACTGATTGTGAAAGTGATCTAAAGAACAGTGCTGGCATCTTCAGCACTACAGTGACAAATGGGTTATCAAGTCATTACAGTCTAGGAGTAACATGCAGAGAGACGTGTGTTGTGCCCTATATTATGAGAGAAAGGCAGTATTGAAGAATAGGTGAAGAATCTAGAACGTTCTATACGTATTGTTGGAATAAAAGGATATAATGAACAGCAGTCAGAAACAAGCTTATGTTTCATTTTACATTTCTCCTTTGGACTACAAACTGACCCCCAGATAAACTCTCAAAGGGCAGCCTTACTTCTGAGCCATGAAATGAACTCGGAGTACTTACACCTGAGCCATATATAAGTGAAGACTTATATATATATATATATATATATATATATATATATATATTCTTTTTAAATGTATTCTTATTTTGTTGATCATTAATGCACATTTCTGTACTGTGGGTGTTGTCAAGTGATTGAAAACAAGACATTTTGTGTTTGAATTGAAAGTGATGGTCTTGAGTAGTCAAATGGGTCACAGTTCAAATATTTTCCTCTAGAGGAATTTTTTGCCATCACTACTGTGGTATTATGCCTTTTTTTCGAATGGCTCAGGATGCAAATATAGCTTTCATCTATATATACACACACACACACACACACACACACACACTGCATGTGCATTCTGAAATTCTGAGACAAGTTAGTCGATGACTCAAGCAACCAATAATTTTGCAAGCACATATAGGTTACTGCAGCAATGAGCTCATAATAAACTGCTGTCTTAGTCAGTAATAAAGACAGGCAATCAATATGCACACCATTTCACTCATTTCCACTGATGACAAGATGACTGACACATAAACTAACTGTAGCTTTAGTAAACATTAAAAGTATGTTAGACTGCTAATTTCAATACCACACATTTGGGTGAGGAAATGAATTAGGACATCTCTCCTGTTTGCTTTTCTACAGTAAGAACGTAGACGAGTCTGTTTGCGTGACACAGCTGGTTAAAATTAGTCTATTTAGCAAAAGGCCAAATTCCACCTTTGATGTTCAAGCACACAAGGAGACAAGAATACAAATACTTATTTATTCAGTGTTATATAGAATCCCTTTGGTAATTTTCTTCACTTTGCTTTCAGTGTGCTTAACCATTCTTTTCTTTGCTTTACAATGATTTAACAAGACATAAATTACTTTTGCTATGATCATAGCAAAATGCAGAACACCTCAGGGATAAGGGAGATTACCAGCGACCTTGATAAACAATGTGTATTTCTACTTTCTTTATTATAACACTCATCATCTTTTGTTGCAGATCTTTATTTAAACTTCATTACATTGATCAAAAACAGGATATGGGAAGGTACAGAAAAAAATCTTTTTTTTTTTTTTTTTGTCTGAACAGCATGCTGTTTTTCAGCTGAGAGATCAGTATAGAGGCCCACATAATTGCAACTGTTCTTGGTAATTGATTATGTGTTGATACCACATTGTGCTACTGCTAATAAATTAATAAAGAAATACATTACTGGTGAACTTGCCATGCCTCATTGGAGAGATTCTGAATTGACTATGGAATGATTAAAAAACTATTTCAATAAGAACACCTTACTGGATGTGCTTAGTCTTGCCATGCTTTGTTTTTCTTATTAAACATGGTGTCAGGAATGGCTATACTTCAGGGTTAGAATTACCAGTGTTTGTATTGTGCATTGGGGTGAGGTTACCAGCTCTATAACCACAAATGAAGACAAGCCTCCAGCCTGCCAGACTTACAGTATATTTTTCGACGGAACACAGACAGCTTTGTTAGGTCTCTTCAATTACAATGTAACTGGGAATTGACAAATATTTCACGAGACTGTGCAATGCTTATTGACAAAAATAGGTTCGGAATCTTAGCACTTTTTGAGACTTTTGAACTGGAGCAGTTGTTGTTTGCAGAGATGTAAAATATTTGTTGAACTTTGATGCTTAAGGGACTTGAAAGAACTATCCCCATAGTTATGTGGTAGTAGACAGATACAAGTGGAATCTGTTTTTGGCTCCAATTACAAATATTGTGCTGTATTTGTTTGTGTGTGTATCTTTTAAATTAGGCATATGGAGGCTTCCTCACATCTCTGCTCCACCTATCTCCAGAGAGGCTTTTCAAATGTGGAGTTGCTGTTACCCCTGTTACAGACTGGAGATTATACGGTACCATGTTGTAATTGATCATACAGTATGTTTATGTTTGCAATAGTATACAATATCTGCAAAAGATTGCCTTTATATACTGTAGGATTGACAGTAAAAATAGATAAATAAATAGGAAAATTCTCAACACGATAAAAGGGGGGACCAATATTAATAAACCTTAATAAAGTTAATAAAACATTGGTGAACAGTCCTTGAGGTAATAGGCTTCATGCATATTTATGACCTTCACATGCCTATTTGTTTTTCACAGATCTTCCTGGATGAAGGACATGACATTATTTCAACAAAGCGCCAGTATTACCTGTACAGTAAAGTCAACACTTTCTTCAAGACTGTTCAAGAAGAAGCAATATTAACTCCTGAATCAAAAGAAGGCAACAAATAGGAAAACTGATGCATTTACTGTAATATGAATCACCTCACAGTCTTCTACTCACTTAAGAAGACAATAACTAAATGCATATGAATAGAAAACAATAAACCATTACACCTGCAGTTGTATTCTGCAATATAAACATTCAGGCTGTAAGCAATCTGATGTAGAGGATATACAAATGTTGTTAAATATAATAATGAAAACATGTGATGATCATTGAGCCTTGAGTTGGTTTTGTTACATTTGCCTCGGACTGTACAAATGACAACCCCTTCTGAAAAAAAAAAGATATATTTTTTTTGCAGCTATAATATACGGTAGATTGTGTAATATAATTCAACCCTTTAGCAATATATACATAATTGACTTTTTTGTTTTTAAGTATAAATTCAATCCCTACTGTAGCAGTTTAGTGGTGTAATTGCCCTTGTTAATATTCAAGCTACGTTGGGGTGTCCTTTCATTCTATCTTGGGGTATTCTTTTATTCAGTTAGAAAATGTCTCCCAGCATGTTTTCAGAGAATTGTCTTGTGTAATAGGTTATTCTTTGAGGCTATGTAGAACAATTTTGACAGAGTTATGTTTTTTTTTTCTTTCTCCCCAGTATGAGGCTTAAATTGTATATGTATTATTTTCTGTATTGTATATGGTTTGCTAGGAACAGCTGGCAGATACACAACATTTTCATAATGGTGCAAAGGTTTGTCAAAGCTTTCGAGAGCCTTTCACATTCTTCTGATTTGACCTTATTAAAGCTGTTACAGACTATTGGCTTTTTGAAATCATCGGTTGTTCCTTGATGATAACATTTATTTTATACAAGGTCATTGCTTGGAAACATATTTTAAAACATGACTCTTGGCTGATATGTTGAAGACAAATTAAGGTCACATCTTTCATTCTTTGTCAATTGTAAGTGACACTAATAAAAGGGTTGTTATCACAATGGAGATAACTTAATGTATCAACCATATTTTAACTGAACAGAAAACTGATATAAAGATCACCTAGTTATTAGTTTAGTATCCTGCATTTTTTCTTATACACAAAAATGCTTTTTACATTATTAATAAATGCTTTTAAAATGGTCTATTTGCAACTAATCCTAACCTTCTGCTTGTTTAATGTCCTGTATTGGGTTTCTTCATATTGTTCTCTATTCTGTGTTTAAAGTTGTCCATATATTGGTATCCATAACATTTTTGTATAGAACTAATAGTTTTGCTCTAGACACATTTTTATTTGTATTGTCTATGCTTTTCTTTAGCCATACCTTGATGTTTTATTATTCTTTTATAATTCTCTCAGCAATATTAGTCTTTTTTGTGAAATATTAGAAATAGCTACACAGTAAAATGTATTTTAAAATAACATTTTTATAACGGTTTTATTATTTCATGTTGAGACTTTCTTATAAGTTACTTAAAGGGTACATTAGGACCTTTTTATTTTATTGTGTTACATGTTCCCATGTGTTGCTACAACTGTTCACGTAATTGTTTTAATTAGATTTTTTTTACATTTTGACCACTTTTTAAAACTTTTACATTGCATTCCCTGCCTCAAGATGGCTTCACATGTACCCACATGGACCTCTCAGAACAACATTTCCCTTTATTGATCAGTCATGATTAGAAGTGTGATTAATTTTTGGGGTATTTTGTTCAGTGTTAGCACTCATTATTTACACAGTTACCATGGTATTTTTCTTTCTTGGTACTTTTTAAAAGTTTTTTTAAAGCAATAATTAAAATGAAATCCTATAGGATGAAACTGAATGCTAGTGTCACATTATGCCTGACCATGAATTTAGGCATTTATGTTTAAAGAGGGCAGGCCATCATTTGGATACCTCTCCAGGATTCCTCTCCTGAAAACCATTTGTAATAAGAGACATACTGTATTATACAGACAGACCTACACAGCGGTATTGTATAAAATAATGTGTCTTTATTGGCTGAATGTGAGTATGGGTTGTGAAGGAATTGCACTTGTTTTTAGGTGTCACAGTAACATTGAATTTTCACTTCTGACTAGGTAGGTGTAGCACTTCATTGTGCATTTACACAAAAGGGAAAACGATACGTCATTTGATTTGAACTGCTACTACAACAAATATTTACATGAGAAAAACGGTGAAGCTAAACAAAATAACCATGCACTTAACTATGTGTGTAAAACTAAATCCTCAGTGGAGGAAGTAGCAGACCTGTGCCCTTCCAAAAGAGACTTCTGATTTGAAGGTTAAGATGGGCCTGATATGTGAAATCCAGATTGTTTGCCGAATATCTTTACTGTTGCTGTTCCACTCATATAAATTCAGCAGCAGCTGCACTCCAACAGTTGTTTCTAGCTAATGCTTGATTCAGAGCCTTCAAGGCTCCAGTAGTCATTACAGAAACACATTATAAAGTCCTCCAGTGGCCTCCTGACCTATTCCTCCTCTTCTGGCTCCTCTGGTAATAATAACGTGTCTTCCTTAAGACATTCTCTGAAGTATGTAATGAGCCTACTGTAGAGGTGCTGTCTGCTTCTCTCTGATATAAAATGTCCTTCGTCAGGGTATATCTGTTGAAGAAAAAAGATGTTAAACTAGATTTCTCTCTCTCTCTCTCTCTCTCTCTCTCTCTCTCTCTCTCTCTCTCTCTCTCTCTCTCTCTCTCTCTCTCTCTCTCTCTCTTCCTCCCTCCCCACAATTTAAAATATATTCTGCCCTGCTAAATGTGGAATGGCTGGGGGTTGGGGCATGTTATCCATTAATGATAATAAAGAGATACTGTGTCAACCTGTAGGATGTGTGCATAGATAAGCAGGGTTGTCTATTTGACTAACGTATGAAACGTGTCTGTATTTACAGTGCATTATGACACATACCTGCATAGTGTAGTTTGCACCAGCTTTTATTAAATGCTTAATCAGTTCTGCTGAGTGTTGGAAATGTACATTGGCTGAAAGAAAGAAACAGAGCACTAAAGTCAATATTTCATATAATTTGTCACATGAAGGTTTCTGAACATTTGCTTTTAATATAATATGTATACTTATATTACAGATTAAAATCCTCTCTCATTGTGCAAAGTAAATAAGTGCCATAATGTCAAGTTTCTGCATATCAGCAGTTGTAGCAGCACAGAAGTTGGTAGAGTATTATATTAAAACTACTGTGGGGTTCTTTTTCTGGAAATGTAATGATTCTACCCACCGTCTGCTGTTCCATGTATTAACATCACATTCTTTTCTTTCAAGACCTGCACATTGTGAAGCACGCTGGAAATCTTAAGAAAGAAAAAATTCCCTGGTGAGATCTATCCTAGCAATTCTGAAATAGAACACAACCTCTGGACACTGTTATGTATTTAGTTTATTGGAATGGGCTATATCGTAAATAAACAGGGGTACCCCGGTCTCCATTATATCCCTGTAGCAGGTGATATTCATACCAGCGGGGAATAATAAGTGATCTACAGTACAGCACAGGTGCAATAACATTAACAACCATGGTGTAGTAGTCCTCTGGAAACCAAAACTTACTTGATAAAAACTTTCTTCTTTTGATGGTAAGCCAAAGTATCTCTCAGAAAATGCAGATGCTATGTAAAAAAAATAATAACAATAATAGTAATATGAATAGCCTCTGGAAGTCTTAACCCTCTTACTCCAGGTCCCAACCTAACTTGTCACAGTTTTCTTACAACTCACATGCTCACCAGTCAGTCCTTCACACAAACCCGTCAATCAGGCACTGATAGGGAAAGCAAAACAATCCTAGCAAATCTAAGAAAGCACTTCCAAAGAGGAAGTGGCTGGGAATAAGCAATTTCCTTTTCCTTTTATTGCAGTGCATGACAATGCATTAGAGGAGAGGGTTACAGGATTATTCCATTAGCTATTTTACTCATTAGCTTTTATCAGGCTATTGTGTGAACAATGATGCAATGTGACTGTTCCCTAGTTAATGTCATGGAAGAAAATCCAATAGAGAAGACAGGGTATTAGGAAACCAAATCTAGATTCCTGGTCTTCACTCCAAACTAGATCATTAAATTGCAGATTCTTACACATGAATCAATTCTTCAGAGGAATGGAACCTTAACCTCAATTAAAGATCTACTGACAAAACAAAGTAGCTTGTGCTTTGATGATGGAATCATTAAAGGACAATGATATGAAAGAAGGTTGGGAAGGTTGAATCTGGTTTAGAAAGAGGTTGAAAAACACTTTTTTGTGTCTCAAATATAAAGAAAAAAAATCTGCTTCCAAGATTTCACAAGCCATTTAAAACAAATACACAACTGAACGGATGTGTTTACTTACCATATAATTTCCATTCTGTTACTGGTGACATTGCAACTGCACACTTAAGCTCATCAGTTGATTTGAGCATCATTAATGCAATGTATCCACCATAACCCTGGAAAATATGCAATTATTGTGCATCAGGAATTATAACAGTTATGTTAAAGTATAATGGAAGTACATTTAATCATTTCATATTATTCAAACAACCAGTTGATCAGGGGTTTGGAAAACAGTTCGTGGTGATAAATTAAATTCAAAATGAGTTTTGCTAATGAAGACAACGTACCAGCTCAGAAGGGCTGCATGTTAAGTAAGCTGGTAGAGGAATGTAATTAGATACCTAGTATCATCACAACACTGCATGCCCGATCAGCAATTCATATCATGTATATCATGTACTACTATATGAATTTACTAATGCAGTGTTTTCCCATTAGCTTTAAAAGCTACAAACACTGATCTCCTATGACTCCCTTTTATTACAGTATTACATTTAATTACAGTGAAGTATTTGAGACAATGTCACGTTTAGAGCTGTGTACAGGACAAGGTAAGATTTGCTTAATGCATTTACAAGCTTTTTCTCTGTTCAAGTACTTTCTGAGCTGCAAGTTTTTGTTTTGAGGTAAAGGAATAATACATAATCCCCCAGTTTCCATGGTAACTGCAGACGAACTGAAGAAAGACAAGTGTGTTACGGTTTCCCCCCAAATGTACACATGATGACTTGTTACCTTTCCAAAGATCCCAATCCTGTCAGGATCAATGTATGGCAGTTTCTTTAAGTACCTGTAACAAATAAATTAATAATACATAAATAAACAAACAACAACATTACAACAACAATTATTATTATTATTATTATTTATTATTATTATTATTATTATTATTATTATTATTATTAATAATAATAATAATAATAATAATAATAATAATAATAATAATAATAATAATAATAATAAATCAACATTGGTATCTGTTTTTTTTATATATTATGCAAGCCCTGCCCACTGTCTGCTGTTCTCTTTTTAATGGGTTACTATTGTTCTGTTGTGTATACTACACAAACAGACTACATAACACAAAAGTAGTCACATCCTACTCTTAACAAAAAGGAAAAAACTAAATAAAACACTCATACACACTCTATAGCTGCAATTTGATCCTGTACGTCAACGATTCCTAACTGCTGATGGACTGCCTGCAGGACCCGCTCCCCCTGGAATCCACTTCCCCTGCCATCAAAGCGAGCTACGATGACATCATGAGAGCTGACAAGCACTGAATCCCAGTCAAGGAGAAACCTGTCAGTTACCAGCTGGCTGCCGGGAGCGCCATCACTACAAACAGCAGCAAACACAGAGAAAAGACATTCATATTGACTGACTGTCTTCAGTTATATTCAGCAGCTGAGTTTTATTTTGTTCAATATACATAAGCAAAAAAAGCACCACTAGACATGTAGAAAAATATGTCAATTTATTTAAATGTGTAAACATGGCAAAGAATATGAATATATACTGTAGTATAGTTTGTTTTAGACTGATAATACATATGCCATTGACTAAATATCTGTTGTGTATTTATATCCTTCTTATTTTACATTGTGGTACTGTTCAGTTGTGGTTTGAAAAAAAATATGAATCAAATCAAAGTATTGACCTATTTGAAAAGATTATGGTAAATAAAAATTCTGTAAGATTTTAGATTTTCCAGCTTCCAATAATTTACTATGCAATGTTAAAAACATAAATTACAAAACAAAATAAAAATACCTACACAAGAAAGAGCAGGCCATAGCGCTGAGCTTCAGAGAAGTCCATCGGATATGATAATTTCAGAGGCAGCTCTAAAGAAGGACATGATTCAATAATGTGTGAGAGCAATGCTCAGACACAATGGGGGCTATTTTAACAGAAACAATTAAAACCCATTAAGTTTACTAAACAGGAACTCTGCTTATTGGGTATTTAAACGTAAAATAGGTGATTACCAAAGTCTTTAGTGGAAACAACTCTGAACTCTGACTGTTGAATCTGTTTTTCTCTCATTGCTTCTTTAAGCAAAGTGTTATTTTCAAGCATGTAGTAATCTACATGAGAGAGAGAGAGAGAGAGAGAGAGAGAGAGAGAGAGAGAGAGAGAGAGAGAGAGAGAGAGAGAGAGATTGACATTTATTAGTTTTAAGTAAGCAGGTTTTGTTACCAAAGACTTTATGTAAAACAATATCAATTAGAGAAACCCAGCTTTTCACTGTGCAGAAAAATCAATAACGTATTCATTACAAAACTGCCATGCAGTGTGTAGCTATGGATACCTATTTTGTTCAAATGACCTTCCCCAAATTACATTTCTGTTACCCCCTGTACAAAAAACAAAACAAAAACAAGAACACAAACTGAACGATAAAATATCAATTTACTTCACCCAAACAAAAAAATATTTTAAACAAAATTGTATTTAAAAAGCACAATAATAATAATAATAATAATAATAATAATAATAATAATAATAATAATAATAATAATAATAATAATAATACAAGGTTTTTAAATTATAAGTGATACTTACTTTTAGGGTTATTCATGCTGTGTAAAGTGACAACTGGAATTCCTGGACCTAAAGCAAAAAAAAAAAAAAAAAATCATATGAATATCAAAAAATGACATCCTTCCCGAAAAATGCTACTTTACACAACTTGTATAATGTATTTAAGATCACAGGACTACTGGTACCAGCAAAGCCTGTGACTGTGGTTCTGGGTCTAATTCTACAATTTGGACTACACTGAAAACACATCTGTGGACTTATAACCCATTCTAGACATAAAATGTTAAACTTCAACACCACAACCATCAATGAAAGAGCCAGTAATATAGGCTTGGGATATCAAAGATATCAAAAAGTGTACTTCACTGTTATGGATTTTTGGCTGTAAACAGCTAATATTTCTGAAGTTATGATATACTGTTTATACTACACAGGGATCTCCAATGCAAAAGATATTACAGCGGTATACAAAAAGCAATCTAAAGTAGTTACACTAGTCTGTCAGCAGGTTTTCCAAGGAAAATTCCAATATCTTTAATAATTTCTCACTGATTTCTCGCATTCACTTGCTTCCTTTGACTGGCAAAGGGTTTAAATAATGTTCATTAAGTATAAAAAAAAAAGTGTCTTTGTTTTAATTTGAATTTAGTTTAGCTATTGCCACCAGTGGGGTTTGGCAATGAGGCTTGCTGATAAGACAAGCATCAGTGAGATTAACAATGTTTAATTAAATGTGCTCAATCAAACCATCCCCTTTAAAGATACTTAAACAGACAAAACGTCACATTAATTAAAACTCTGCAGGTGACATGGCATGTGTCTACAGGGTGGAATGGGGTTTTATATGGACCTGTATACTGTAATGTTTAAACTGTGATGTTTGCCCACATTAAGATGTTTAACAACAATGATCTCAAACTCTTTCACATGGATTTTAAGGCCCCTTTAGAGGATGCAAGCTCAAGACCAAACTCTTAAAACGATATGAAAATTGACATAGCAATAGCGCACTATGGAGACAAAATAGTTTCTATATAGTTTCAAGTCACAAGTTATATTAAGTATACTGTATGTAACAAACTGAATACAGTACAGCAACAACATGTTAATAACTAAAGCTGTGACCTTGGTTTTTGTACATTGCAAGCATAAAATGTGTAGGAACGCTAATGCCATCATAAAGTAGGTCCATTAAGCTTATATTACTTTAAATACTTTTTTTAAAAATAATAATTTTCAAATGGAATAATTAATTACCATAATTTGTAACTGTGACACATGAACAGGAATTAGGAAAGTAAATGACTAGACGTGGTGGTTATTTGTGCATTAATAAATATAAATAATTAACTTTAGAAAACGTAATTATCTTTAGAAAAGGTAGTAAGTGCTTTTAAAAGATGCATAAATTAAATGACCAACATACAGTACAGTGCCCCTACAGGTTTTAAAGTCTCAAAATGATCATGGTTGTCCACAACTTGGAAATGGTGGGGAAACAATGCAAGCTTTAGATCGGCCCAAAACGTCAATCTCTGTGCTGGATTGGGAGTTTAAAAAGGAACTATTGAGCCACAATACCATAAATGAACAGACATACAAATGTGCTGTCCTACCTTTACAGTGCAAGACGAAGTGCTGATTACTGGGACTGATGTCAGCACTGAAGTATGTACACTGGGGCTCGTTAAATTCACAGCTCAGACAATGGCGAGGAAACAAGCCAATTGTAGAAACACTGCGAACAAATAAACATGCATGTGTTGTCTCTGGTGATTCAGGAATACAGTAAATATCAAAATATCAGTTTAATGATGCGTATGCAATGCATGGATGCTCATAATAAACAAAACGTTGGCAGACTTACAGTATGCATTGAGAAGTATTTAGCTCAGTTACCTGTATAGTTGTCTTTTTCTTGGAGAACCTTCAGTACTTAGGAAATAGCTAAATATTAACAAAACAAAATAGGTGATTTGTCACTGTTAACAATCAAATCGATCACAATTCTTTAAGTGACAAATGTAGAAAAGTGATAGGTAGACATCTTGGTTTTACGTTAATGCCATTATTGCAACATTTACTGTGTCGATTCCAAGGTATCAATGAGATAGAAACAGATATGCTGCAGATAAAACATCAATAAAACTCTAATTCTACTTGCTTAACGTTATTATTATTATTATTATTATTATTATTACTATTAGTAGTGGTAGTAGTAGTAGTAGTAGTATTACTGGGAATGTCTGTTTTGCATATCTAAAGGAATGCACTTACATCTTCTGGTGAATTTCATCATAAGCTAGGATTCTAGTAACTTCCCAGTCTCCTGATGTCAGATGCCTGACACTGATCTGTTCATTTGTAGACTGTGGATATAAAACCAGTTATGTACAAAAAAAGCTGTTCATTGCAGGCTGTATTTGTTACATAAATAATAATAATAATAAATGGGTGGTGCAGAGTTAACACAAGCTACCCCCCACCGATTTACTTTAACTCACATAAAATGAGGTTTGACAGTCACTCACGACTGACTGAGAGGATTAATAATCACGCGACGGGAAAGAGCGCAGTTCCAAACTACGCTTTTATTTTAATTCATATATACTGAATTGCCCTTTAAAAAATAGTCTACAGCTACAAACTAGTGTCACGTTGATTTGGATTTACTTTACTGCAGCTGTGAAATGTAAAGCACAATTTAAGAAGACATGTTATAAAATATTCACAGAGTTTTACATACAGTTACAGTACTGAAATCAATATAGTATTGACTATAATCCCAAGTAACAATTAGCTTCATGATTCATTTTGTCTGGATATGGATTATCAATGATCAGCCATAATCATCAGTGAAAATGCAAACATACAGATGTAGTTAATATTTTATTTTAAAATGCTTTATGTAAGTTTTTTTTTTTTTTTTTTTTTTCTAAATTGCTAATGGACATCACTGTTATCACATTCTGTTACAAACCTCATGGTTGTGAGTCAGGTTGCCTGAATGGCCAGGAACATTGATACATATCATCTCAGAAAAAAAAAAAAAACAGATGACATTGAAAGATTAGACACTATGGGCCTCATTTACTAAAGGTTCTTATGTGATAACATGCGTGTTATCCAAAGATAAGGCGCGTGCTAGATAATCCTGTATTTATAAACCACGATAAAGCACGGCTTAAAGAATAAAACGTGAATTAGCATGCAGCCTTAAAAATAATCTGATGAGTACACTAGCATCGGCTGAATATGCAAAATGCACGGTGATGTATTCATATAAAGTGGCATGAGACTACTAATGAGTCTAATGATAGTAAGACGATATTTACTAAACTGTGCTAACCATGAAGCACACCTTAAATTGCGTGCTAGATAGCATTGATGGAAAGCAGGTGTTACGAGCCGAGATCCGTCTTAAAGCTGTCTGTCAGCACAAGGTACAGCTATATGTATGTACGATACTACACATCCAAAAGTGAGACTAATTTTAAAATAAATGCGTTTATATACTAAAACACACATATACCAGCTGACCGCATAAAATAAATAAATGCATTTATATACAGGTATATTACAATTAAATAAAACTGTGCAAACAAAATAAGAAACAGGACATTGAAAATAAATGTGTTTATGCTTACTATGCAAACGCTTAAACGCCTACTAGGCAAATGAAAAAAACACATAACTGTGTTCACACAAACATAATTGAAACACGGTAATATGAATAAATAAAGGAAATTGGGTTTACAATCACAACAGCACATAATATCAAAGAAGGAAGTGCTTTCCTAAATCATATATCTACATACATTGCCCCTTTTTTTGCTCCACATGATTTGGGCACAGCTATACCATTGCATGTGTCGGCTAGCACTGCGGTCAATACCTTCTGCATACCTGCTTTTACTTCTGTACAAATAATTCTGTACTTTCACAGTATAACCGATTTGCACTTTTTCTGTACAAAATTATTCTGTCTAGCTACAATAGATTATACAGCAGGCTATGAACAGTATAATTACTCCTAGTTATTTTTACCTGTGCATTTCATGCAATTGGTGTCTGTAAGATCCACGTTGTAAAACACGTGAAGAGCACTTCAATGCACAGAAATGCGTTGATTGCTGAAATAGGCCACCTGGTCTAAATGCCAACTCCGTACTTCATTGTATTCACAGTTTCATTAATGTAGCCTAAAGCTTGCAGACTGATCTAATCAATGATGCATTAAAAAAAAAAGAATAGGCTACTATACTGTATAAGCAAAATGCTTTTTATATATACTATACAGCCATGACGGTGTCTAAGTAGGATTGTTTATAACTTTGTATTTATTTATTTTTGCGATCCTGCCTTTCAAACGCAGTTATAGAGTATTTAATACATATATTTAGTAAAATTCAAGAACTGACAACTGCGTGTCTCAATCTCTGCTCATTCCTTTATAGTCAGTGACACCTATGTCGTTAACATCTGTGATAAGGTATGTCTTAATATGCTAATGATTTCCATAGTATGCGGGCATTCACATTAGTAAATACCAACTTATTTATAGTTTTAAGACCCGGGATTGTGTTAACACATGTCTTATGGCTACTTTTAAGAACCTTTAGTAAACAAGGCCCTAAGCTTGTAGTGTCCTTTGTTTGACATTTGAGGTGTGTAAAGAAATAAATACTTGAAGATGCTTTTCTTCATCTCAGTGTACACACATAATGCAGAGTGCACAGTCAGCTGATTATAACGATCACTACAAAAAGTTTTTTTTTTTTTGTTTGAAATCTGGCTACACAGTAGGCATGTGGACTGATCCTTCAAAGACATGTCTTGTCTGATATAAACTCCTCGTTACAAATACAGTAAACAAGGACCTTAAGAGACCCTCATTACCCTTGTTTGAATGAAATCGGGAGCTCAGGGCTTCATTGCGTACAAAATAAATCAACAAAAAAAACATTTGCCTTGGTCGTAAAGCACATAAATCCAGCTTGCAAATGTATAAAGCCCTTTGACAGCCAATGTCATTTTAAGGTCAGTTAATGTTTAACTTCTGTATAAAACTTACCAACAGGTATGTCAAATCAAAGGTAATAGGGTTGTTATTTTCAACAATACTGTATAAATCATCTGTACTATATTTGTTCAAATCCTTATAGCATCTCCTTGCTCCCTAACCCTATCCCACTGTCTGTATTCCCTTGCTTTATTGCTAGAGGGCTTAAATGATGGAATAATCTGACAGGGTAACATGTAATTATCAAACTTAGATTTGGTATCAAACTCACACCTGACAATCTAGCTTCAGTTTATACTAATGTGGTTGAACAGAAATCAACTGCAACTTAAGTGAAAGTAAAATCCTTGGATTGCAGCAATAGTCCAGGTGTAGTTATTATTACACCTTGTTCTTCCTCCTGGTTCTTATCAACAATCTAGGATAAATTCCATCTTAGCCCAGGGATCTGTTTGTGCCAAGGCCTCCTAACTGTTAATGCCGCTGTGTTTCTGAAGCCCAATACAGTCAGCGCACATGGTAATCTCAGACACACAGGAATCCTATTAACAGACCGTAGAGCCACTGTGATTATATGAATGCAGCGTTCAAGTTAAGCATCTTCAATTTTACTTTTCACAGTGGGGTTATTTCTATGCAATTGATATTCAGACCTCCTCCAGGTTTGTGTGCTTTCGAGAAATATAAACTACTGAAAATCAAATAGACGTGGATTTGCCACTTATAATGCACCAGAACTCTTATTTACAAGGTATTCTGTCACATATATATATTCCAAAAAGTTTCTAAACAGTACTTACAGTACTCTTATGCCACTATTAATTACTGTAAATTGGTACCTCTGTCTTTATTGCAAAATATTACAGGGGTGTACATAAAAGACATTGAAACATTGTCTTTAATCACTACATTTTTTTTTTTTTAGTACTAGAATACAAACTAATTTCTTTAGTACATTTAGGTAAAGCTACATATATGGAAATTTATTATTTCTTACCTGAGTAGTAAGCATAGCAATGTGATGGAATTCTCCTCTCCCGCCCTGTTTTACTGGCACACTCAGAAAGAATTTGTTGCTATCCTTGGAAAACACTGGCTCTTCAGTCTGAAAAGCATGTGAAACTATTTTAATTTTGCAGGTGAGTTAAGTAAATGCCCAGTTATGTGTTATTATGTCCCACTTTTTGTTGTAATTGTAAATCTGTTTGAGCTGCCATGTGGGTGCGTGCATTTGCTGACTGACAGGCAGGAGATCGAGACGGAAGTTGAATTTGATATGACCCGCATATCAACACACTGAACAGCTCACGTGACACTACCAGCAATGGCAGCGCACGGAGCACATACAACACAGTGCACGAAAACTTTGGTAGGATCTACAACCTCTGAACTGATCTTCTCTGTTCAATAATAAACTAACACTGCTTAGGGCAGATAAATGATTAGGTCGGATATGTGACAGATTACTGTAATGCCAGATCGAAACACTGCCGCTGTCAAACTCCTAACCCTGCTCTATGCCGAGACATCTTTCCACTACACTGTATTTTGAATTTTGTTATATTAATGGGGCCAATAAATGACCCGTAAGGGAAAATTCCACGAAGACTAACACAGAGTTAAAGGATGGCAGTAGTATTTTAGTTACAGTATATTAGGAGATACATGAAATAGTATACTGTATATACACAACAACATTGAATCCAGCAGAGCTTTTAATTTACCTGCTTAGAAAGCCAGATTTCAGACATCACTTCATGTTTCTGAAAAAAAAAAAAACCTTTATTAAATACATGATTAACACAACTGCGATCTATTAAAAGGATCCACGTGATATTGTTGTTATTTATTTTTTCAATTTCAATCAATATTCTATATGTTATGAGTTACTAAAAATCCTATGACAGTCATGCAGGAAATGTGTTTAAAACCACGTCATCTGTGTCTGTACTAAATGATGCTTGCCAACTACAAGTAGTGCAGAAACTCACTTTTATTGCAGAATTATGTATATGTATCATTGCCTATACTATAGGCTGTATTCACTATTCATTAAAGTAAGGTAACTTCTGCTGACTGCAAGCATAGTTTTCCTTGGGATTAACTGTTGGATTATAAACTCTTGTGGTAGTGATCAACATAATGTCTGGATATGACAGTTTTTAAGCCTTATTATCATCCACAACTTCAAAAAAAACAATCAGAATTCTACAGTAAAACTATCAAGACAAACCTTTCAGCTGGACACTTCTTCTGTTATGGTATAATACTCTCAAAAACCTTATTCTGTGTTTGTGTTTCTTAAAGTATGTTACTGAACGGTTCGTCGAAGCTTGGCTTACCGACTAAGCCTTGATTGCTCACAATCCCCAACCTTTTCAAGGCGTACAACAAAAGATCTGAAACAATGTCCACCCACCTTGCTGCAAGCTCCAGTCGTTGTGTCACACATAGTAAGAATGGAGACATTCTGAGGGCGATTTAACCACCTCACTGCAGTCTTGGTGTTGCTGATCCACTTTACCATGGCCACATAATGATCCCTGCTTGGACACGGAATAAAACACATTTAAGTGCAACCTTTTTAAAAAGACAACCTTTAAGCAGTTAAAGCGAGCACACAGTGACACATTTTAAACTGATGACGGACTAAACTTCATTTCATAATTTATGGTTTACAAACTTTTTTATGAATACAAAAGTGAGGGTAAAACTATTGACATTTTGTTGTACTAAATGTTGATATATTTGTATAGAGTAAATTGCATGCTAAACCCAAATTCAGTGTGACAAGTTCACCGTAAGTATGATATTTTGTCATGTTGTCATGTAGAAAAGAAATGAGGAGTATGTGGTTGAGTATGGGATTGTGATAAACTTGGAGAGTCAGAACATCCACAATTCTGCCTAATAGTAATAATAAAGTGTTATATTGAATTTTTTAGCATACAAAAAATGAAAATATAAATATATCTAATATCTACTATAACACTGACAGTTGTGCAAAAAATAAATAATATAAAGCAATATAGCAAAGCAGATATATAAAAGAAAAAAACTACTGCCCCTGACGATGAGGTAAGAAGGTTTGTTTGGTCTTTAGTTTGAAACAGTTGCTTAAGAAATATGATTGACAACTAAGTCATACCTGGCTTTAAAGCTGGCTGGTGGCATCAGTTCCTGGGTGTGTGTTTGTCCATACAGATTTGTAACAAAGAGTTTTACAGTAGGGTTCATCTGTCCTGCCTGTTTACAACACATGCAAAAAATAGTAACTGGAAACATAGTTTTAAGAAACAAAAAATAGATGATACCACTACAATGTGACATTTCTTTTTCTTTTTGAAGAATGAGAGTGCCTGTCAATATTATGCCCTATTAAGTGTATGCCTTACAGTGAACAGAGGTCTGATTGATAATGCTTCAGTGTTTAAAAGTCTTTAGCAATCTCTCTTCTGTGTTGAACCTTCCAGAAGCGTATCTCTGTGTCTTCTCTCCTGAGTATAATTAAAGCTACTCATTCCTCTTCTTTTTAAACACAGACAGTTACACCTGGGCCTGCTGGTTTAATCTAGTTTCAATGTAATTAATTGTGTTAGTTCACATACAGGTTATCATTAGCTGTTATCGTTCCTTTACACCTGTCCATAATAATAGCAGAAAACAAACTGGTGTAGAAATTCCTGTATTTTATGGTCAGTAAACATTACTTTCACCTCACAGTGTCTGTATGTATGTGTATATATATCAGCAAAGTCACTTATACATGTAGTGTTGAACTTTCTTACTTTCAGCAACTTAAAAAAGCTGTTCCTTTTATTAGTAATGATGAAAATCTACTGATGCATGAATACCAAGTGCACAACTTTACCCTCTACACTGAAACCATCATGGATCAACGCCACCCGTTTTATGTTAGTTTAAAAAAAAAAAAAAAAAACACACTTAACAGCTCAGTATGCTGGGTAAGCCCAAGAGTGACATTTGAACCACCAGGCCAAGCATTTTAAAATGCCATGAAACATAGACTTTAGAGGAATTAAAAAAACAATCTTAGTGAAAGGTGGAGTGAATCCAGTGTTTCTTAAGAGAAAACAGAGTCATCTCTATAATGCCACAGTTCAGTTTCTTTTTCAATTTAAAGAAAACTGCTTTTGAAACTAATCCCTACACTGCTTGTTTTGTGAGTTTAAAGTTAATGGATTGTTTGGCCTAACTACAATTCTAAAAACTTTTTTAGTCTACCTTTAATAAGACTCAGTTAACCTTTTCTCTCTTTCCCCATTATTGTTTTAGTTTACTTTCTAACATTCCACTTCTCAATACCCTTTGTTTCATTAAAGTATAATAAGTATTGTCCTATAGTAAAGAAAGTATGGGTGAAGGCTAACAGTGTTCTCCCTGTTCTTTTTTTCAATATATTCAGCATTCTGTGGCTGGAGGCGCTTTGTTTCACACAACACACTTTACACTGATGATATCCCACAAGGTTTCAGCCTAACAAGTAGGAGCAAGCAGAAAGGGTTTAAACTTCAAAGTTTGAAATTGATATTCCTGTGAAATAGGAGAAAACCAAAACTAAGCAATGCATGCCACATCTCATTCGTCTCTTGACGTCACACACGATATATATATATATATATATATATATATATTCTATATATATATATATATATTTATATATATAGATATAAAAAGATAAAAAAAATGTCTTCTCGACCTTTTTCTATTGTGTTTCAACATTCTTATCATTCAAGACATGACATGACATCAGAACCGTTGGGTGGGTGGATATATATATATATATATAATATATATATTAATATATATATATATATATATATATATATATATATATAGTATAGATAGTTGGGGACTGAAATTTAAAAAAGTTTAATAAGTACTCCATAAAGTGTGAGTTAGGTTTTTGTTTTCATTAATTTTATTTCTGTAAATATTAAAACTGCACGTAAGTGCTATTCAAACACTGCAAATCTTGTGTCTGGGTTTGTTTTACAGGGGCTACGAACCTAAAAATCAATGACATATTTCATAATATATAAATATATAAAAGAAGGTATTCTATGTAGAACCATATGGCCTCAGGGCCATTATCTTTCAGTTTCTAAAAAGAACCTGATTAAAATACAAAATCAATAGCCTCTAAATATAGTACAGTATAACCATTTCTAGTATACTGTTCTTATGCATTTTATCAAACAGGTGTATTATAGCAAGACCTTTATTTGACCTCTAAACAGAATCTATGAATCTGCATTTAACCTACTAAAGCCAGCAGTTAATTTGCAGCAGGAAAAAAAAAAAACAAAAAAACATGCAGATGGTTTTAACAACAATAATAATAATAATAAAGAACTAGTCCTTACCTTAGGATAAGGATAGAGCTTTCCTTTGGGATAAAGACTACCAGTGAAACGAGGAAGGGCCATGTTTGATACCAGGGAGTCATTAATCATGAGGTACGCCAGCCTTTCTCCATCTGGGGACCACCAGTGTGTAACATGGGACTGCAGTATTTCTTCTGCAAACAGTTTATTTTAACAGAAATCAATGCATTATGTGTACAGGGGGTTCATATTTTGAGAACAGGGGAGGAGGGGGGGATGGTGTATTTTATTACTCTACATGTGATGCACACACATGAAATAAGTTGAAGCTAAAAGAAGAAATCGGTAAAATGTACCTGTAAATCGAGGACATGCCCTGAATGTTAATAAAGCACTGTGGTTATTCCATGAATGAGGATAGGGAGAAGAAACCAAGCTGCCCCACAGGGGTCGAGTGGGATGTTTACAGCTCTCCTTGTGAGTGAAAGTAGCACAGCACTCTATGAACGTTCATGAGTATACTTTTTGTATAACAAGTACAATGGGAAAAAAAAAAAAATCAGTTTAAACAACTGAATTCAGATAATTACTTTCCATAGATAAGCATGTGCTTAGTGTAATGGGCAGTGTTGTGTGATACACTACCGTTTCACAATCTGTCTCTTGTTGGTTAATGGCATGGAAACGGCTATGATAAATCCCAGAACAACAAATCAAATGGCTGCTATCTAATATGGTTTGCTTCTTTTCAAACCTTTTCATATTCCTCTACTGTGTATGCAATGCAGCTGAAGAGTTTATTGTCTAATGTTTGGATGACATGAAGGTATAATAGTTCAGTTTGCTGAGTTTTTACCTTTTTTTGCCTTACACAGGGCTGATTTTGTGACACTGTTTTTCATCCATCTTCTCAGCACCTCTAATTTAATGTTTTTAAGCTTTAAATGTATACTATGGGTTTAAGATAATCATGTTTTTCATGAACATTTTGTACAATCCCTTTACAGATTTAGACCTAACAAGCTGTAAAAAACTGAAATCTGGGGAAATAACAATTACAATGTGTTTTTGTAATTGTGCCATTCTACAGTAACACTATAATTTAAACCTAAAACCCCAAATGTGATTACAATAGTATTGGGGACACAGTACAAAAGTGAGATAAATAATGAATGACCATTTTGTTAGAATATATTGATTTAACAAGTATAATAGATAGCATACCATACATTAAATGGTTCGAAGCTTGTTGAGGCAAACTGAATTCATTTAAAATTGTACTGCCAATATGTAAAATACATAAAATAAAGGAAAAACTGGATTAGTACTCTCTTCAACTTTACACTCTTTGCATAATAATTCAATTCTACTTCAAATACATGGTTGACTTATAATATACAAAATTGAATTAACTCCACTGCTCTAGTCACCAATCTGTATGAATTCATATTTAATCAGAGTTTGAGATAATTTAAATAATGTGGTTGACACTTCCTGAGACTAATTTTGCATTTCGGTTTCAGTTCCCATGAATTCATGTGCATCCACACATGAAGGTAGTCACATTTGCTTTATTCCTCTGTGGGGAAGTTTCAAGGCTGACTTTCTGCTTTCCCATTCTTCTACTGTACACTAATGATTTAACATGTATACACTGGCAAGGATTTATAAGATAATCATATTAGAATATACAAGTATAAGTATACATTTTATAACAGAATGTTTCTGCTTTCACTTTCATTTGGGTTCCTACTGTACTGCTTTTATTCTGTGACTGCAGTTTAGGATAAACAAACATATGAAAGGGTCTCATTGACATCACTGCACAGGCTTCCAAGGAAGGAATGACTGAGTCCTTTAAAATCAGAAACATCACAGAACTGACTTACTTTCATCCTGGACCTTAAAAAAATCGCTATTGGAGATAACAGTCTCCCTCGCTAGCACAGAATCCTAAACGTTGTCTCTGAATTTAACTATTTGGAAGCAAAAAAAAAAAAAAGGTAATTTCTATACCAGCCCTAATTACAATCACAGATAATCCAGAATGATCATGGCTCTTTAAACAGAACCAATAATAATGTCCATTTCATGCTCAAAGGTACAGTGACTGACATTTGCATTTGAATTAAGAAATACAATCTGCCCAAGGAGCATTTTGACTTCAATGCAACACATGACGGCATCACTGAAATTCTTCTGGCCATTGTGAATTGTAATTGTGGGTGTGTGTGTGTGTGCGTAGGAGAAAAAGTTTCAGTCCTTCTGATGTGTATGGTCTTGCTGATGAATCAGTTTGCAAGGATTCCAACTAAGGCCCTGTCCACACTACATACCCGATCTCGAGACCCGTACTCGAAACCGCTCTCATTAAACTGTCCACACTGAAGTACCATTTCAATTTTTGTCGACCTCAACGTATCCACACACTGTTAGAAGAGTTTGATTACAGTTCCTAGCAGCGCGATGAACAGTGGAAACTAATACAATAGTATCCCACCATGCACTGTATTTTATGTTAAAATAATGTGTTATGCTCCATATTAGCACAGGTCCATATCGCTAAAAAGAAAGAAAACAAGTATTTTGGAAAAAGTAAATGTGAACACACACAGGTAGGGTATGAAGTTTTGGGGTTTTATTTTTAATCAGGTGAAGTCCCTTTAAACAAATAAAGCTGGTTCTGTTTCATAATTAAAGCTGTTAATTACAAAACATTCTTTGTTTTTAACTTCATAACTAGCCTGAGCCTAATTCTGGCCCTTTTTATTTTATTTCAAACAGAGCTGACACATTGCGTGAAATGTTCACACCCGATCCTACTTTCAACCCACATTTCATTTTTGCAGCTGCCTAATTTAACGTTGCGCTTTTGTTATTTTCCACACTAGTTTAACAGAGATATCCTGACAGATTTGTTTTTAAGCATAACAATGAATACCTAGTGCGGACTGTACACTGACAGCAAGTCCTTCAGGTGCCTGTTTTGAGAATTTTGCCAAATTTTGCCATTTTGGGATATTGGAGGATACACACAAAAATGTAGTTTGGTATTACAGCGTTCATACTTCTGATAAACCACACTACCTGATGCGAAATGAGAACCAGACTGGTCCGGTTCTCGACTACGGTATTAAACGCTGTGTACTGTGGACACAAACCATATTTAGCACTTTTAAGCTGGTTTAAAGGCATAAAGTGGACAGGGCCTAATATTGCCTGTTTTCAGAAGGGTTACATACAAATACATTATACCCCACATTATTCATTAAAAATAGATGTACATACATGTGCATCAAATCAAGACTAGACTCATGGATTGAGGAAAACATGTGGCTTTATGCATAAAACCTGCCTACCCAATAGATCTGTACAAAATGAAAAAGAAAAATGTAATAATAATTCTCACCTTCATATAACCAGTCTGCAATTCCATTAAAAATGACTCCTTCTTTTCCAAATGATGTGAGTCTCAACGAACTGCTCTTTACCTCAGATTGGTAGTAGATGTTATTTTCAAATATGTATATCTATGACAAGCACAAGAAAAAGGTGATTGTTTATTATTTTGGCTTCTTAGACAGTTCTGGACCTCCAAGCCAGAAGGGATGGCTCTGGTTGCTAAGCTGAAACGTGTTGAGCTCCAACATTTAAAATTGCTATTGTTGTTAAAACTCCTACCATGGGTAAAATGGCAAGAAAAAGTAAAAGTTGATAGAAAAAAAGATGCTTGAAAGTGGCCTTTTTTTGTTTCTTGGCCTTTTTATGTCTAAACAAGGAGAATCAGAACAGCTACTGCTATTTCTCTAGAATTGTGTGTACACATCCAACACGGATTACTACAGCTTAGTGTATTCTGCGTATAACAAATATATAATAATTATGTGCAGTAATAAGAATCACTGATCCTCTCTTTCTATGATGCTATATTAAACGAGTGTCATGTTTGTGTTGGTAAAATTATACTTGCAGACTGCAATGCATTTAAACACATTGGAATGATTCTAAGAGAAGATGTGATAAAATATGTTGTTCTACTGTACTCTATTTTGTTTTATTAGTATTTATTTTATTTGCAATTTAATCGTGTAAATCTCTTTTCAATCTTTGATTGCAGTACTGTATGTAATTTTACCATTGCAATTAACAGCATTATATATCCTAAGTGGTGTCTAGTTTTCTAAAGCACTAGGTAGTTTTGCAAAAAGACAATCCTCCTACAACCAATTAAATATAAAACAGATATATCCTATCATTATTTCTCCAAGATTGAACTAGCCATCTGAAGCTTTGAGAGTTATTTTTCCTGCACCTCTTTATATGTCTGCTGGGTTGAAACAGCTAATCCCC
Source organism: Polyodon spathula (assembly GCF_017654505.1). Lineage (NCBI taxonomy): Eukaryota > Metazoa > Chordata > Actinopteri > Acipenseriformes > Polyodontidae > Polyodon > Polyodon spathula. The sequence continues at coordinate 6,153,599 of NC_054544.1, read as the reverse complement.
TGACCAAAATAGATTTTAATTATGGTGCTGCTATCCTTATAAAGTGCCAAAGATCAAACACAGTGATATCTATGTTTAATTATTGTATGCACTGCATACCATGCCGCAAAACACACATTACTGTATATTTTACATGCTCAGAAGCATGGACAGAACTACTGTATATTACTAATTATAGAAGACAAATGCTTATCTTCGTTTGTGTGTCACCTACACCACAACATGTTTGTCTACCAGGTTAAAGTGTTTAAGTTATGGATTAAAAAAAAAAAAGAAAAACATATGTACTACAACTAATTCAGCAAGTCCTGAGTAATACATTCATAATATAGCAACTCAAGGAAATTGAAGCTGATATGTGGATTATGCAACATTTTTAATTATTTCCTCTTTTTAGGTCTTAAGGGATGATTTTTATTATTATTAAGTTGTCAGTTCTGCAGACTTAGAAATTAACATTTAGTAATAACTTTAAAAAGAGCTCAGGGAGTTAAAGCACAGAACTGTAACTGTTTCTGACTTTATGACACATCTGCTTTGGGGAATCGACAAATATTAATTCACCACCATCTTTACCATTCTTCAACATAGAAGCTGTATCATTGTCACCAGCACATTCTATAATCTGCAAATATGAAGCCGACAGCTCAAATGACCTCGGAGTTGGGGCTTTTACAGAGTGGCTGTGGCAACTTCATTGAAAATATGAAGTCAGCATCTCAAATGGTTTATGAAATATTAGCAGTTGAAATTTCTGCGGTGGCGGCAGAAGAAGACTGACAAGAACATGATAAACTGGGAATTTTAAAAATCTATAAAGATGTGTAGTACCTAGAGGGTTAAATACCCAGAATGCTGTGAGCCAAAAGAAACACAATGTCATCCTCATGCACAGTGTGTTGCCAGTACATTCACCATGACTCATTCTTTCAAGGTACAGATGACAGGACCTTGTCAGTATATATATGCTTCACACATTTAGGAGAAAGAAGACTACAGATTATGTCCTCAGCCTTACAAGGTTGTTAAACGATGGGCGAAAATCCAAGTCAGAAATTCTAGCTCACTAAAAGCATAGCTTAAAGGTATACAGCCACGGACAAAAGTTTAGCATCACCTAGAATTTAAAGTTTGAGAAAGAAAAAAAAAAATACATGAACATAATATAGGTCTTTTATTTAACATCATATAATCAAAGAACCTATACAATTGTATTGAAAAAGTCTACTGCAAGCCATAATAGTAGTACAGTATTTGATATTAGAAACTACAAAGCGGTATGCAATTCAATATGTTAAAGTAACATTATTCACCAGGTTTCATTCTACTTTGTGATGCAAAATTAGTTAATTCTATAGGGTGATGCAAAACCTTCATCCATAGCTGTACTTTAGATCATTTACATTTTTATAATAATAATATTTCGTACATGTTTACTGTCATATTAATCATCATTCTACTCATTCTCTACACTTCCTAATGTTTAGATTGTTATTTACCAGTTCATTTATAAAAACACCTCACATTAGCTTTTTCGGTGGTTGAAACAAGAAAATGAGATTGTAATCCTGATAAATTAGTAGAAACAACTGTTGAGAATAATATAGATTACACATAATAAGATATCATAAAGATAAATGTTGATAGTAAAGTCTAAGACTTTTGCACAGCTATCTACTATCTATCTATCTATCTATCTATCTATATATATATATATATATATATATATATACACACACACACACACACACACACACACACACACACACACACACACATTAAATTTAAAAGAATATTCCCATAACCTATGAACATGTTTTCATTTTAATTTGATCTGACTTTATAGTGCAGCTTATAAATGGGAAAAAGCAAGAAAATCTTGTTCATGCGCTTAGCTGGCAATATATGTTCTTGGGTTTACTTTTAAAGAATGCACTAGTATCATTAATCAGGAAACAGTGACAAAAATGCCTTTTTTTTTTTTTTAAACAGCCACTTAGATTGCTTTAAGATTTAAACATGCTGTTGCTTTTATGCTTTACTGAATATTGTTGTTGTTCAAAGCAGTGGTGTACCGTTAAGCATTGCAGAGAACATTAAGAGAATTGTCACCTTGAATTCTATCCAAGTGCTGTACATGCACATCATTTCTGTAATTTATACAGGCTGTATTGTTACAGCACAATGCTTTCCAAATAATCTGCACATCTGTCATGCTCAATTCCATCATTATACTAATGGTTAAATAATAGTGGCATGATTTATGGTTAAAGAAATGATAGTCAGCGTGCCTAATTCACAAGTTTTCTCAAAAGTTATAGCTTGTGCATTGTTAAACAAAGACCAAGCCATTTTCTAATATAAAATAATGTCAAAATAGGGTAAATCATACATATAAACAATAGATGTTACCTAAAATGTTGTGTGAGAAAGACAAAACATCTGCTTGTGGCTATTCAACGATCTCTCACAAACAAGCAGTTGTGGTGCACATCGCTATAGCATATACATGCTTCAGTGACAGTGCCGTCTTACACAAAATAAATGAAATCCCTAAAAAAAACATTGTGATGACTCGGGCACAGAGGGGTGAAAAAGGCATGCTGATAAATATCAGTACAACACATCTTGCAATGTACTGTAATTGTACTAAAGTCTAAAAAGGCTCACAAGAAGTGACATCTATTTTAAAGTGCACATAGAACCCCTTGGTTATGTGCGGAATTGTGCCCCTTTGAAACTCAGCTGCCAACTGTGAACAGTGAGTTGAAGTCCTATTTTAATTATACTCGGGTGTGTTATTCTATAGGATGCCCTTATGGGGTCAATGGATTCGTATGCCTGTGCCTGCAGCTGAGTGACAGCTATTTATTTAGGAGTGTGACTGACACTTCAACAGCCTTAGACTACCTCTCCAGGAGCATCGAGGCATGTTTGCTTGGAACCTAACTATGCCTGTGGCTTGAAATTGTTGATTCAGTCTAGAAAACTGACAATTGAGCTATCTGTCTAACTAGCATCTTACGTTCCCTGCTGCATTCATCAAACAGCAATCACAAAATACTAATGTCAGTTGCAAAACTGAAGAGAGGATTATAATGAGTGTTTTCTGTTATGCCTTCCGGCCAAGTTTTTGTGTCAGCAAAGTCCTACCTGACACAGGATGCAAGCAAAGGCATATCTTGCAAAATAGTTCTGCAATTAATCAATCCTGTACTACTTCACCAAATGAGTAACGCTGAGATAGCTTGTGACCAAGCTAAGCTAAATAATCTTTTATTTAACATCATGTAACCAAAGAAACTACAAAATGATATTGCAAAAGTCTACCGGAAGCCATAATAGTAGTACAAAACCTCATGGTAGATTTTGAAATGTCACATTTTTCACTTTTTGTCAGTTTTTCTTGTGTATGGAAAACTACAAAATGGTATGTAATTGAATATGTTAAAATAGCATTATTCAGAAGGCTTCATTTGACTTTATGAAGCAAAATTAGTTAATTCTACAGGTTGATGCAAACCTTTTGGCCATAGCTGTAGTTTGTTCTACTGGTTTTGACCTCATTTTACTTTGTCGTGATTATTATTATGCAGCTAGGCTGCTAATGTACTGGTCCTTGATGGGATCACATAAAGTTAATGTATTGTATTGCCTTGTATTTAATTAGTTATGTTTACTTTGTTGTGAGTTTTAATAAACTTGTTCAATACAACAAGATGCAATAATGAACCTTACCAGCTGCTGTCCCTGTACTCCCCATGCTGCGTGTTGCAGCACTGAATCAACCACTTCGGGGGGGTTAAGCTCCCAAACTTCCCTAGAACGTCATTACAAAAAATCCATTACAGTCTGCAGTTCTGTTATATACAGTAGAACCTCTGAGTTACAAACACCTTGGGAATGGAGGTTCGTCGTAAGTCTGGAGTGTCCGTAACTCTGAAAAAGGAACCTTCAATGGTTTTATTAAACGTGTACACCTGCTATCTACACCCTCAGTCTGGTGAATAATACAAGGATACAACGCAGTAATGCAATACTCATACCGCTATGGTTCTAAAATCCTTAAAAAGTATTATAAATGGAAAAAAAAGGCTACATTTAAGTTACCATTGAAATTGTAACTGTAACAAAAACACAGATTTAAACGTCCATCAAAACGTGGGTTACCGTTGTGCTTTTAAACACATGCACTTCTGCAAAAAAAAAAGGAAGAGTGCTTGTCTGTTGCATTGCACGCATGGTTGAGTGATTGCATACTTCTGGCTGAAAGTAGAGTGTTCACTAGAGCGGTCAGTTCGTAAGTTTGGAGTTCGTAACTCTGGGGTTCTACTGTAAATATACATTCAAAATCACATGCTACTTTGTGTTTTATTCTAGGTTTACATAACATGGTAACTTACCTTGTATGTATGTTAAAACATGATAACTTACCTTGTATGTATGTTATAAATAACATAGGATGCAGTGTATGAATGCCGATATACCTACAATAAAATAAGAAAGAAGCACTAGTAGTTATAATACAAAATTGTTGGTTTAGACATAATTAGCCGGCCTTGGAATTTTGGGTTGAGACTTGCAATAAACAAAGGGATCCGTTCTGACACTTGCTTTCTGTTATACAACAAAAACTAAAGGTCCAACTTAACTTTACAGCCAGTGATGTCAATGCACATATCTGCATGCACTAAATCCTTTTTTTAAATACATTATATTACCTAATCTGTTAATTGTGAAAATATTTGTCATAACATATGTCTCTTATAAGATCTGTTACTAGTTTTGTTTTTGTAAACTTAGTATACAGGACATTTATTGAAGATTATTAATGTACCTGCTACTACAATTTTTGCCTAAGGTAACAGCGATACCATTGGCACTGAATAATTATATACAAATATTCTTTTTTCTCATATTGGACACATATACAACATACTTTATGGCATTTGTAACGCTGCCTCAGCATATGATTTGCTTCAGTTCAATCTGCCACTCAAAGCCATGTTACTCATACACAATTATGAAATCTGTAGGGGTGCACCAATGAAGCAAAACATGTTTGCTACTGATAAACACGAATTGCACTTTATGTTGACAACAGCATAAAAAAAAAAAAATCATACTGCTTTGTTTTGTTTTTTCATTTTTTTTTTTTTTATTTGTATTGTATTGTTGGCACAAATCAAATTTATTTTTCAAAGTAACAAATGTGTTTACATTACAATGAAAGTCTTACAGTATGTCTTTAATCAACAGGAACACATATATTTTGGTCTAAAATATCAGAGATTTCAGGAAGCGAAACATGTACTTCTTTGTGAATAACATAAAAAAAAAACCTCAACTCAGAAAGAATATAGACACTAGAAAATACTATTCTATGTTAACTGTAACTGTAGGAAATTGGACGTTTCTTTTGGAGCATTCAGTTTTAAATTCTATTAACAACACAACTACACAGAACATGCATAGAAAAACCCCAAGATGAAATCAGCGAGAATTTCAGCGAGTTTTATCATTTGATGTTTATCATTCCAAATCAATACCCAGCTATTTTCCCACGGCATAGTAATGCTTGTTGTTAACCATCCCAGGGCTTTTATTTGAGTGTCAGCCCTTCAGATGCTTCTGTGTTTTATTTATGCACTTATGATGGCTTCTGCAGTCTTTACCCGGGTCAGTGGAAGCTGTCTTCAGCTTCAATGCAGATGATTTGTCAGTTTTATTTGGAACGTTAAAGGCCATTTGTGCACAGATGCGTTCTGAATCCCACATTTACACAAACAAAGAAACAGAAGGATGAACCCATCACTGGAATTTAGAAACTAATTGACCGCAAAGCTAGCATTGGTATTTTGTAAACTGTCCAACCATTAAATCCAGTCAATCTATAGTCAGTAGTACTATCCAGCCCTAGGGGTAGATTAAATATAAATTAAGGGTTCCACCATAGTTAAGGAGGGATATGTGTTGTTTTATATATATATATATATATATATATATATATATATATATATATATATATATATATATATATATATATATATATAATATAATAATAATAATAATAATAATAATAATAATAATAATAATAATAATAATCACAACACCACCTCATTTCTTGGTGTTAGAACATAAATTGAAAACGCTGAACAATGGGGATTCTAACACAGAGGTGTGTCATTTTTAACATGGTATAAAAACACATTCATTAGGAATCACAGGCCTTTGTTTAAAGACCGAAGTTGCTCTTATGCAGCGCACTTGAAGATTCATGTTTAAGAAACAATAATATATCATACCACAGTACACTAAACACAACTACAGGCTATACTGTGCACGTGTAAAAGACACAAAACCTTATTTTTATTGTGTTTTAATTATTGAAAGATACAGTAACTAAAGACACAGTGAAGCCTATTGAAATGAATGATGTTGAACCCTCTACAATCCAGAACTAGTCTATTAAGGAATCCAGCACTATAAGTGTTGTCTCTCCAAAGGCAATGCAAATCTGACTCTGCAGTACGACATCAAGTCACATGGTTTTTCTTTCCTAAGTTTATACTCAAGTACGGTATATTGCATAAATACGCAGATGTCTGTGGGTATGGTACATCTGCAGTAAAATACTTGTTAACTTAGTGTAGAGTAAAATTTAAATGAATACAATCCTTGAATTACAGGATATACCTGGAATTGTGTTTATTCATTTTATTTCAATACTGGAACATTCCAACTGTAGGCTAGACATCATCCACCATTGTTTGAGTGAAGTGCGGTAAAAAATAAAATAAATGGTGCGTGTTCTTTTTTTGCACAAACGTAACATAATATAGGAAAACAAACCTAAATGCATATAATACTTCATGCATTCCAGGGTCAAGAACATAAACATAATGTACTGGAATATGTTAAGATTAATAAATAAATACAAAATAAAAATATTGTTTGATTTTATGCTGCCTATGACAAACCGCTAACTGGAAAGCTACACAATGTTCACAGCTTCTCAGAACACACATTTGCTTTGGTTTCAGATGTAATCTACCCCCTAATCCTGACACTGGGAAACATAATACTTGTGTTGTGTAAGTGTCCTTAAACAATATTCATATTTCCAGTTCAAATTATTATTATTTATTCTGCTGGATCACTGGGATTATTTGTTCTGGCTTGTAAATTCACAGGTACTGTATAACAACCCATGTGGAATTTGTCAAGTGACCTTGACATAAGAACCGGGCCAATTTGGAGATAAATAAGGCTTATACAACACTGCCCCAATTTATGTCAAAAATAGAATCATTTGTAGAAAACCATCTTTGACAAGTTTAGTTAAAAGTACAAATTAAATGTTCTTCAGATATAACTGGTACTGTAAAAAAAAAAAAACACACACATTTTGAAAAGCCTGTTCTTGTGTTTATGTAACTCTCTTTATGTATATAACTTGCCTGTTTGATTTGTTTTAACACGTAATAATTTTTAATTAAAGAAAGTATCATGTCATTAATTAAATTTATGAGTAGCCATTAAACAAATGAGGAAACTGAACTGCAGAAGCAGCTTTTCTTTTTGTATCTCTTTGTAGCATGGGACTCCAAGAATGAAACGAACACAAAGAGAAATGTGTTTTACAATGGACTGTAAGATATTGCATTTCCATATTGCATATGGTAACACATCTAGCATTGATGACAGTCTGAACTGAAATTGCAGTTTTCATCTTACCATTCAAAAATATAAAACTGTTTATTGTTTACATCAAATGTTTTACAATACACATGTCCATCAGTAAGAAATCAAATGATCCCCCCCCCCCCCCCCCCCCTTTAGGAACATTAAATAAGAAATTCCAGCACGTAGCAATGCTGTTCATTGAAGCTGAAGGACTGCATTCTGATGAATGTCTCTTTAGTACCACAGAGATTTAATTTAATTAAGTCATGTTGATTCTCAAGGCTAGAGCTATGAATTTGTTTGATTGTTCTATGCATGATTTACAAGTTATAAGTTCTGCAGTGAAAGGTGTGGTGATGTGAAGGACACTGTGGCAACTCTATTTTCCAGATTTCAGTGCCTATGACAAATATATTTTTTTCTTTACTTTGTTGTCCCCAATTGACACCACCCTGTAAACAATCTCTTAAAACACTGCTGACAAGACAGCACACAGATGATCAAAAAATACTATAAGAAAGGAAACAGCTCCCTCTCTCGCTGCATGTAAACCAATTCTCTTGAGTTTGAATGAAAATAAAACCAGTAAATGAGGTAGGTAGTCTATCCAGACAGGGAAAGAATTAAAAAAAAATGACTTGAGAAATTCCTTGACTGTAAAAGGTCACCCTTTAATGAGAAAAAGGTTGAACAGTGATGCAGTCAATAACAAAAAACATCCTGTGAACAAATACTGACTGGCAGCTTCAGAAGGAAAATTCAACAAGAACTTGGAAGAACATTTTGTTTCGTGGCTGACTGCATCATGTTTTTAAGTGATTCATGGAAGTGCTGAAAAGGGTGTAGGGCTGCTGAAAGTGACAAATATTACCATCCTGCTGTGAGGGATCATTTGACAGATTTAAAGCATGTTTTGCAATGCAGACTCTGGGTCCAGTGATCTTGAATAATGTATTGGTGTCGGAAAAAACTACAGAGGTAACAAGAGAGTTAATTCTGATTGTTGTGGCGAGATTTAAGATTGAAGATGACTCTGTTTTGTTCATAAATGTTTCTGCTTGCAAGTTGACAGGAAGATGAATCTGATTGCCTGCCTGCCTGATCAGGGCAGACTGTCTCATCCTGGCTATCTCCACAGAATCTCAGAATGCAGAGGTAGTGGCAATTAGATCAATTGCTGGGGTTTTAATTAAAATGGGTTGATGTCTGCCTTATGGTAACGTTTACTGCAGACATCTATGAAGAAAGCTAAAGGCTTGGTTGAAAAAGGTTCACTTTTCAACAACCGTTTTCAGAGTTGTCTTTGGTTCCAGCAGCCAATATCCAATGTGTTCAGAAATTGTTCTTTACTGTACTTAATTAAAGTAGGCACAAGTAAATTACACCCTGTTCAGACCTTTTGATATTAATATGGTTGGGAAAAGTAGTACGGAAGAAAGTGCTTTATAAAATAATCAGGTCACATACCCTGTTCCTAAGGTCTTATAATGTACTGTATTTGTGTAGGTCTGTTGTTAACCCCCAGGATAGTCTACTCTTATTTTGCCGAAAATGAAATAATATGTTTTTAAGGAACAGCAGCATTAGGTAAACAACTCTGCAACAACCTGTAATTTCTCAGACCTCAAAAAAGGCACACTTGCTCTTAAAATGGTTCCACATCACTTTTACACCACTTATTACATTAAGCTGTCCTTGTTTCTTTTCCTGAATAAAACACGGACCCTTTTTTCATTAGATCTTTTGAAATGTGCAAGTTAAAAGCTTGACGTAGTGTCAAATTACATTTTCATATATTTATTTTTCCCTCGTACTCAGCACTCCAAATAAGCTGCGTAATTTGTGTTTTACCCAGTGAAAAAAAATATGAATTGCATATGATAATAAAATTTAATCGATCACAAATATGCATAGCAATTTTGCTGCACAGCTTGAGTTCGCATGTTATCAAACTTCTTGTATTTCGTTGGTTCCCGGTGTCCCAAAGGTCAGTTGTGAATAAACTGCATGATAATTTTTCTGTTTCGTTTTAACAGCGACCTTTTTTATTGCTGTTAATATGCAGTGCTTGTACCAGATACCTGCTCAGGAGATGGTGCTGACTCTTAACCTATACAGACACTGATCTAGCTGTCTATTGTGAAACAGACTACTGGGGCTGGAGTGTTGCTCCTGAATTGAGGCCTAACACAGAATATATAAATAAACATGACATCTGACTAACTGCAAAATGACCAGCAGACAGGAAAGAATTATGGTAATGTATTCTGAAATTACTTAAGCTACAAGAAACCATAACATAAGTTAGACAGAGTCTGAAAATGGAAAGCTATTATCGATCGTGGGCAAATTGAGTAAAAAGGTCATCAGCATGGAACTATTCATCATAACAGAATGATCACCTCGACACCAATATTGATGTTTCATCTTTATAGCATTTTGATTTTAAACAACCCAGAGGGAAACACGTCATTATTTGCCTTTTACTGGTTAGGATGGCATTGTAGCAGTCAACCAGATGGAACAAAATGCATATTTAATTGTAGACCAGAGACTCAAGAGACCTTGACTTTTAAGCCTTGTTTCTACTGCCTTTCCCCAGATATAGCAGAGCTGGATGGTCTGTGTGAGGTGTAGTTCAAGATGGCTGTCTGCGTTCCAGTGTAATTTTCTCAGGTATAGCTGACTGAGGAAGCAGTAGTGTGGCAGTAAAAGGTCTTGTTGGATTGTGGGATTGATTGAATATATACAAACAAGCAAAGATGGATGTGGTTAAGCAAACATTTGTGGCTTTTTTATTTTTTATTTTTGGTCTTTACACAGCTGCCAGTAGTCTTATTAATGAGGTTTAGTCACGCAATAAGAGAAAAGTGGTGGAAAACAGCTTGTCTCTTTAGCACACAGCTTACTTCTGTACAGTACAGGCGTAGCTAAGGTACAACTGAGCATCAGTGGAAACACCCTCCACTACACCTTGCTTAGACCAACCAGCTCAGCTGTATGTTATCTAGTATTGCTTTTCATGAAGACAAGAAATATTTTGTCCAACAAGGCCTTGAAAATAAAGCTCTGCAAAAGCAGTTCTTTGCTAATATTTGTTTTCATAGCTACGAAATGTTCTTATTTTTCTCAAAATGCCAACAAATTAATTTGTGAAAGCTTGCATTATGAAAACGGTAACATCTTTGGGGGATATCTGGGATATGACATGCTTAGAGCAAAACTGTAACATGGGTTTCTAGCGATGCCAGTAATCAGTGTGTGTGATTATTGATTATCATCTTCCAATACAGATGGAGCTGAGATTAGCTATACAAGTGCCCGTTGAGCACAGATTATACAGATTAGCAGGGAAACCTGTTAGTGTAAATTCACCAGGCATGACTGAATGTGATTTTCTGACCTGACTGATTTTGTCATGTCGTTATTTTTCAATTAAAAAAAGACAGTTTTCAGATAATCACCAGACTTTTTTGCACGTTATGAGTCACCTACTACAGGCAAACAAATTATTTTGGACAAACGGATATAAGATCCATGGCAGCTGCATCAGATATTAAAACTGGATGTAAAGTGATGGAACACAGTGCAACCCTGCTTACCCTTGCACATGGCACTGCACACTAAACGCAGTACACATACTTCACTATCCTTACAATCGGTGCATGCGCAAGGGTACAAGGCATTTTGTAAGCTGACAGTAGCCTTAAAAAGAATTATGATTAATTCAAAATGCTGTACCACAGGCTACTACTTTTATTGCAGCCTGAATAAAATGCTGGTTATAATTAGGCTTGATACGATTGGATTTTTATTTTTTTGCTAAATCATCGATTAATATCAATGTTTATTTTAGAAATAATTTTTTTATTTATTTTTTTTTATCTTTCAATTCAAGCAGAGAATAGGTGAAATCAACTTTTATGCTTTAAAAAAAAAAACACAGACCTTTTATGCCATTGAGAAACATCTCAATTAGCGAAGCCCCTTTATCCACTGGAAGGTACGACAGACGGGCTTGCTTTGTCCTGCCTCGGAGGCATTGGTCAGGGGATTGTACACAATTCTCATTAAGTGTTTTCCTCTTGCGTCCCATTTTCAAATCAAACTAGCAACTGTTGCCGTATCGACAGTAACCCTTAGCCATTCCGAGTGGAATGGAGACGGGACAGACAGTAAACATAAGAACTAAACAAACCATAGATGATATATAAACAGTTATTTTTGGTATTAAAATAAAATAATAGCGAGTGGTTTTACCAATGTTTATCCTATATAAATTTACTTGATTCAAACTCTCATTTCTTGGGAATTTGATGTTTAACGAGCTTTACCAATTAATATCGAAAAGTAGCAAGCCTGGTTATACTGCAACAGTTGTCATTGCAGTTTAGAAGCCTATTTTACAAGAAATGTACCAGGTAGACTTAACCCAGGATAAGTATGAATATAGCAGTTATCAGAATGCATGCCCAGGACTGAATATGGGTGTTCAAGTCAGAATTGAGGCGTGACTGCAAGAATAAGCAGCTTCCTAAGGAATGCATCGTAACATCTGTCAGTGGCTTTCATTGGCACATTTCCACCATTAACATATTTCTGTTATTAAGTAGCTCTATGTTTCAAACAATACTGTATGTTTTTCAACAATCAAAACTGCAGTCCAACACATTCTGCCAGCTGCCAGAAGCCTCAGTCATTAGGGAAACACAGCTTGACCTTTTAACAAGACGTAGATAAACATCTAATTAAACTTGTTGTGTTGCAAACACATTCAACAGATTATAACCTTTACTTATGAATTGAAGCTTTTAATAAAACTCAAGATGTGCATACTATTCTTCTGTATTTTCCACAAATGTGTTACAGAACTCAAAGGGATAAATCAAGGACTCCCAAGTGCAGCTGAACATATAGATGTCTGCAAGGCCACGACAAATAGAATCAGAGACGGTCTGTAACAGACCAGGTTTTACCAGCTTTTTAAAAGAATATGTGATAAGAAACACAGAAACAGGACATAAGTGGAAGTCTTAAAATAAAACATGATATATGGTTCTTTCCAATCTATTCAGCTCTTGGAACTGCATTAACAGTAATGCGTGGAAGCCAAAAAACCTCCACATTTTCAAAATTACATTTCAGTGTTTAAGTGTTTTCTCTCCATCTATTCAGAGGACTGCAGTTCTAACTAGAGTGAAAAGAACAAAATAAGGAACTTCAACAAAGGAGTATTGTGTGGACTAGACACCTACTCTGCACCTTTTTATATTACTGCATTTCAGCATAGGGTTCCATCCTTAATATTTATAATAAATTAGGAATTTATAATATTATATATATATATTATATATATATATATATATATATATATATATATATATATATATATATATATATATATATATAAGCTCAAAGAGCCAGCTGCCCAACGTTTCGATATGTTGTACATATCTTTCTCAAGGGAGCCTGTGTTGAATCAAAACATTGGAGGTATTTATAGGTAATCAAAACATTGGAGGTATTTATAGGTGTTTGATGGCATGACAACTACTTGTTATTGTTTATATTCAAATCCATGATTATATATATATATAGTGTACTGCTTGGGAGTGGACACTGAGAGTGGACACTGGGAGTGTTAGTGTTAGGTATTGGTGTGTGTGTGTGTGTTGTCCTGTCTTCCCGGCCGTTTGTGTGTGTCTGTGTGTGGAAGCGTGTTTTGTGTCTAGGCAGTGCTGGTGCGCTGCCTGGGGTGTCACATGATTTGTGATTTGTGTTCGGTTCAACCAGTCAGCTGCTTGCGTGGGACAGAGGGTCTAAGCGATTGGTAAATGTGTATGTAAATGTGCCCTTGTGTGTGTGAGCCAATAGGTCTCAGGGGGATCTCTATTTATGAGATACCTGCTCGCAGCTCGGGGTTGTGTTGTGTGTTGTGTGGTTGGCACTGCCTAACTGAGCTACTGTTGCTAAAAAATAGTCCTTTTGATTGAATTAATTATTTCTTATTTATTATTATTAACTAATAACAGAAATAGTGTGATTTATCCACTGACCCAATCAACAAAAAGAGGCCTGTTTTTTTTTTTTAAACTGTCACTAAATTATTTTACAGTTCCTTTAACTCTCTAAACTCAGCCCAATTCATTTTGCTGCGCTGGCGCAATTAACTTTACGTGCATATTACTTGGGCAATGTAAAAGCCACCTACGTGGTCTAGGGTTTGTTTAAAAGTACAGACCCAGCACTTTCCAACTACTTATTAGTGTTTGTAAGTGGTACTGCAAGCCCTGTTTTAGCAGCTAGACGGAAAGGGGCAGTATCGTTGGAAAGCTTAGAATCTCACCTTTCCAGCAAGTTCAGAGAGAGAGAGAGAAAGAACTAGAGAAGCTACAGGCCAGAGAGAGAGAGAGAGAGAGAGAGAGAGAGAGAGAGAGAGAGAGAGAGAGAGAGAGAGAGGAGTTTTATCCATTGTGTCATGTGTCATACAGGAACTGCTTTACAAAATGGCCCAGAAAGTAATGGGACATGGCCTGAGCATGTACAATTGTAAAGAGTTCTCTTAAGTTGTCCATATATTCAAAAAAAAGTTGCAATTATGCTTGTTTGGTACAAGTGCTAATGACACAGTTGTTTTTAACACAATTTGCCCCATTTTTTCCTCCATGTTCATTTCATATTGAAGATTTCTTTGAGCCATCCATGATTACAGAATATATATCTAGTGGTGACCAAACATGATTTCTTTCATTTGATATTCAGGTGCAGGTGCAACACTCTGTGGAGCCCTTTTTAATGCCCTCCGTGACACACTAACACTCCCTGTTTGGGCCAGGACCACACCGTCACACCGGCAACACCCGTCTATACCCTCCCAGTCTAGGCACCTCAATCTCCCGCACACTCCTACACCCAAGTACCTACAGACACCCACACCCCCACACAACCTCCACCACAGCTCTCCCCTCCGTAAACTCTCCCAGAGCCTCTCCATAGCTAACTAACACCCCCCAGCCCCTAGATGGTGTAGCCCGTGCACCTTACAATAACAGCAAACAATAACAGTGATGCAACAGCAATAACAATGTCCCTCTGGCGCGCTAGCGCCCATACTGCGATCTCCGGACTGAGTTGTTACAATATGTTACATGTATGTAGCACAAACTATCCAGTAGTTACACATACATAAATGAAAACAGTAAATATTGATGAGTGTAAAGAGTTAAATAATATATAGAATAAAGCTAAACTTAATAACTGAACATAACCTTAATGGGCTTTATTCGCAAATCTTAAACAAATGAAAGTGACAAAGCAACTGTAAAGATTGTATTTTTAATGACATACTTATACACTGCATTTACAAAACATTAGGAACACCTGCTCTTTCCATGAAATAGACTGATGAGGTGAATCCAGGTGAAAGCTATGATTGTGTATGTGTGCCATTCAGAGGGTAAATGGGCAAGACAAAAGATTTAAGTGCCTTTGAACGCGATATGGTAGTAGGTGCCAGGTGCGCTGGTTTGAGTGTGTCAAGAACTGCAACGCTGATGGGTTTTTCGCGCTCAGCAGTTTTCCGTGTGTATCAAGGATGGTCCACCACCCAAAGGACATCCAGCCATTGGCAGGCCAGTGGTCGTAAATGTCTCTTGATGAAAGAGGCCAAAGGAGTCTGAAACAAATTGTGCAGAGCAACAGACGGGCTACAGTTAGTCAACTGACGGTCCATTACAACATTGTTCCCGAAAGACCTATAAAAGAATGCACAACTCGTAGTACCTTGACACAAATGGGGTACGACAGCCTAACAGAGTTCCACTTCTTTCAGCAAAACACAAGAAACTGCGGTTGCAGTTGGCTAAGGAACAAAAACACTGGAGGAATGGAAAAACATTGCCTGGTCTGATGAATCCTGGTTCCTGCTGTTTCACACTGAATGGAGGACTAGGGTATGGAGAAAACACGAGTACATGCATTCATCATGCCGTGTGTCAACATTGTAGGCTGGTGGTGGTGGTGTGATGGTGTGGGGTGTTTTTTCATGGCACACATTGGGCCCTTTGATAAAAGTGGAGCAACGTTTGAATGCCACAGGATATCTGAACATCATTGCCAATCAGGTGCATCCCTTCATGGCAGTCACCAGATCTCAATCCAATTGAGCATCTGTGTGATGAGATGGAACGAGCTATTCGGAGTAGAGATCCACTACCAGCCAGCTTGACACAACTGTGGGAAACATTGGAGTCAACATGGGCCAGCATCCCTGTGGAACGCTTTCGACACGCGGGTCCATGCCCCGACGAATTGAGGCTGTTCTGAGGGCAAAAGGGGGTGCAAGTCAATATTACGAAGATGTTCCTAATTGTACACTCAGTGTATGTTACATATTTTAATAACACAGGTGATGATATTTAAATCAAGCTAAATACTGTGTCCGCCTTTCTTCACTGCCTCTCTTTACAAGTACAAACATGTAACATTGACGTGCTTCAAAAAAACTAATAATTAATAATGTAATAAATTAATACCACAAAAAAAACAAATTGGGCTGTTAAATGTTTAAATGAGTGGCTTTTGAAAACATAAATACAATGACTTTAAATTAATTACTAATCTTCAGTCAGAAAAAACTAACAAAGACATCTAGCAGCCTTTTTAAAGTTATTTAAAAAATGAAATGTTTTACTTGAATATAATTTTTATTCATATGGACTATTTTCTGTTGTGGAAGGTTATACCTCAAAATGTTAATACGTCTTTAGAAACTATATCAATTTCTCCATTCTTTCTAATAAAACGTCTCTAAATCAATTTTATAGAAGCAATAAGGCACTTGAGGGCATGGGTTGTGACAATATCCAGCACAACCCATGTCCTCTCATGCCTTATTTCTTAATTGTCTCTCAACCTCAATTTCTATTGATCTACTTGTAAACCAAGAAGCAAAATCAATAGAGAGAACTGTTGGCAAGCCCTTAATATACAAATTTAACTGTCACCTGGAAACTAGAGCATTTACCAGAAATGAAATACCGCCTCGGACAATGGCACTTCAGCAAGAGTCCCAGGTGGTTGACCGTGGTTTCAAGTTATAAGGAACAAATTATAAGGCTAAAGGAGCATCACCAGACATCTAAATGTTGCCATGCTTTAGGACAAGGCACCAACATTGCTACACTGTATTCTGGCTTGCTGTACCGAGGCTGGCATGCAGCCTAAATCAAAAGTGAATCCATTTCGTAATGGTAGTTTAAATTCTATTTTGTAATTAGTATGACACTGGGAATTTCTAAGAAGTCATATAAACAAGGCATTATTACAGTCTAAAAAATGTACCGTACAACTTCAATTAAAATGCTTCTGGCGTTTATTTACAATATTTGCCAGCAGACCTGGCGCCTATTGGAGACCAGCGATTATATGAGACCGGTATTTATATTAGATCACTAGCTTCACATGCTTCATTGAGAAGCCGCTAACATACAACCTCGTAGCAACATTGTAACTCAATTTAAACATTCCAGCAACGTTGTTAAAAGGTTGTGTGTCGGTGTTAAATAAGTAACAGTTTTGTTTTATAACAGAATTACACTGTATTGGAGACAGGCAGTTACTTGAGACACCCGGCAATTATTTGAAGTTTTACAGTATGTAGGGATTAAAACAACAGTGCCAAGGAAAAAAAAAAAAAAAAAGCAAAGCAATTTAAGTGTCTGTATTTACATGAATGTGAACCATCTGGCCTACCTCTTACTCAGTATACTGTAAACAGCTCCAGAAATCTGCCTTTCCGTTAACTGGTATCATTTCACGCCAGCAGTCGAGCTGAGATGAATACATCCTACTTTACTAGAGTGGATTTAAACTAATATCCTAAGGGAACTGAAGGATTTTTATTGTAAGTAACACACAACCTATTATGTAGGAGTTGTTTCTTGGCTATGCAGAGATTATGATAGTTCAGTCTTAAATGTATTGTGCCTAATCTCTTATAAACACTTGATAACAAGATGATAAGTGAATCTAAATATCCAGAAATCTTGAAGTCCTAAATGCCTTTAATGACTGGTATGATTAAAACAATGCTGGGATGAGCCTCTATCAGTAGCCTGGTGTCTTTTTTCAGAATAACCTAATATATGGACTAAAGATCACCTGAGAACACTCATGTACCTTCTTAATTTTTTTAGAAGAGTGTCCAAACTTTGCACAAGATTTCTTCCAATCCATTTCAATCCAGGACCTTGTTCCAACCAGATGTTTATGTACTTAACTGAAGACTGAGGTTCAATGAAACAATTAGACTCTGGAGGGAACAAGATGCTGGAGTGTTCAGTGGGATTATTAAAGACCTTGTGAGAGGTCCTGAGGTGTTATAATATGAGGTATGGAAATAGCCTTACAGTCCCAGGGTTTACCTTGATCTGCCTGGGATATCATGAATATGTTTTTGAAGAAGCATGATAATATACAGCACATGTGGTCACCTTCATCTGGTTTTGTTTACACACACTGTGTTTAATTAAACGGTATAATGTAGCTGCCAGTCTAAAGGCAAGCATTTTGAATAAAAAGGTTGTACTAATTGCATTCATGAAGTTCCCAGCTGCAAGGCTAATTATCATGTAGATTTATGCTGTACAAAGCGGACACTGTTCATTGTGCTGAAACAACACTTTTAATTACAGTATGCTAGCTGTAAGTATTCAATCAGATACAAATCCAGCTCTGATAAGAGAGCAATAAACCTGGTTTATTGGAACACATTGTTTTACGGCCACAAGGGAAGTTAAAAAAAAAAAGACAGACAACAAAAAAAGATGTTCCTTTGGTTGTGCAACACTTTTCAGTTTTTCTAATGCACTGCTGTGACCTTTTTGCAACTTTGGGGTTACAGTGTTTCTCACAGTGCTCTTTCGATTACATTAAATATCAGCGTGTTCCATTTCAAGATGGAAATTGGACAATCTTAAACATCTGCATTAATATTTAGGCGATCCTCACACTTACAACACAATTGGTTCCTGAAAGTCGCATCGTAAGTCGAAACACATTTTCCCATAGGAACAATGTTATAAAATTGGGGTTACATTCCTGACTCTTTGGCTAGATAATATAATTTTACAAAAATGACCTGCTATATTGTACACATGCAAATATTTAACTCTTTATACTTAGCCCAGTGGTTATGTGTATATTTACCTGGCTTGATTAAAAGTACAGACTAGGGACTTTCCAATGACGTATTCAGTGTTTGTATGCGGTACTCCTAGTTCACAACTTAGGTTTCGTTTTAAGTCCACGAAGGTGTTCTTAATTGTACACTCAGTGTATATTACATGTTTTAATAACACGGGTGATGATATTTAAATCAAGCTAAATACTGTGTCCGACTCTCGCCTTTCATCACTGTCTCTCTTTACAGGTACAAACATGTAACATTGACGTGCTTCAAAAAACTAATAACTAATAATGAAAATAATACCACAAAACAAACAAATTGGGCTGTGGCTTTGGGCTGTGGCTTTTTGAAAAATTAAAATACAATGAGTTTAAATAAATTACTTAATAATTAATAAACTTCATCCCAACATATACACTAGAGCCAATGGGAGTGAATTACCTAGCAACAATGTTACTTAGAATATACAGGAATGCAGCACCTCACAGATACACAACTAAGTGTGTGTGTGTGTGTGTATATATATATATATATATATATATATATATATATATATATATATATATATATAATAATAGCCACACACACACACACACACACACACAGTTGTAGTCAAAAGTTTACTTACTCCAAAGGAAACGTATCATTTCTAGAAATCTCTCGAAAACAAATAATTAGACAATTTACCATGTATTGGAACAAAATTTCCTGTGCCATTAGAGAAAAATCAGCCCTACATGAGATTACCGCCTCCATGCTTCACAGTAGGTATGGTGTTCTTTTCTTTGTACGCCTCACCAGACTTTGTTTCATCACTCCACAAAATATTTGACCAGAACTCATATCCATATTCAAATGCTGTTTTGCAAATTTTAAGTGATTGTCCTTGTGACATTTTCCTAAGAGTGGCTTTTTCCTTGGCCTGCGACCATTGAGACCTTCACCATGCAATACTCGGCCTATGATTGAAATGGAAACCCCAGTCCCACTTGCAGCCAGTTCACTTTGAATATCTTTGGCAGTCAACTTTTGATTCTTATTAATCTTCTTCACAATTCTTTTACTTATTCTTGGTGAAAGAACCTTCTTTCATCCAGACCGAGGGAGCGTTGTGACAGTACCATGATTTTGTACTTCTTGATAACAGAAACGATAGTTAGAATTGGGAGACTCAAATGCTTGGATTCTTGTGTCTTTCTCCAGCTTTATGACAATGAATTATATTCTGTCTAAGGTCTTCAGATAGCTCTCAGTTGGCTCACCAGCAACCCCTGTAAACTGGCTCGACGCCTGTGGGCTTGCCTATAAGCTGCCATGAGCTGTGTTGTCCTCCAACGCTGTAGCTCTGGGGTGGCTGCATGGCGGGCCTGCAGAGTGAAAAGAAGCGGTCGGCTGACAGCACACGCTTTGGAGGACAGCGTGTGTTCGTCTTCACAGCTCCAGAGTCAGTGTAGGGGTGGTAGCGGTGAGCTGAGCCTAAATACAATTGTACATTCCAAATTGGGAGAAAATGGGGTAAAATTAATTGCAGACTGCTAAATAAAAAATAAATTAAAAAACAAAAAGATGCTCCAAACACTAAAATGGTGATTAAACCGTCACTGTCACAGTTTTCTGACTTTCTGAAAATCAAGCAAATTCAGTTCAATGATGTAAACAAATATGATTCCATATAACAGATAAACAGATACATAAAGTCATATTTACTATCCGACCTTGCCTCACTTATTTTCTTGACTGATTCATACATTAAAAATGTACTGCAGACTGGAAAATTAAATGTCCTTCGGGAAGACTACTGTAACTATTGTTACCTCCTGTGGCTTCAGTAACAGTAGCCCTCCTCTCCAGTCCATATTATATATATATATATATATATATATATATATATATATATATATATATATACACACACACACACACACACACACACACACACACACACACACACACACACATACAG
Organism: Polyodon spathula; assembly: GCF_017654505.1. Lineage (NCBI taxonomy): Eukaryota > Metazoa > Chordata > Actinopteri > Acipenseriformes > Polyodontidae > Polyodon > Polyodon spathula. The sequence continues at coordinate 6,132,762 of NC_054544.1, read as the reverse complement.
TAGTGTTCAAAAGTTTAGAAAACAACATATGATTTTCAGCAACACTAGCAGTACGGATTGTATTGCCCATTTGTCTCCTCTTTAAAATGATGCTAAATATTTTATTGAGCAAGACATCTCACAAGAAGAATGATACCCCAACATAGTCTCCTGTTCTTAGGAAACCAGTACAACTGGGGATGGGGAGTTTATTGCCGGATAACTTCACTACTTTCTCTCTCTAAATATCTTGGTATCCCTGAATAGAAAGCCATCTCCTCTTTCCTGGCTTTCATGAAACCTAGGTTGCTCAGATTCCCCAGAGTAGCCTGCAGCTTTCTCTAGATCCACCAAGGTTTCAGCTGCTCTTGTTTCCACCAGGAAATGCAAGGTCACTAGATCACGTGAGAGTCCGATATTATTTATATTCTTACCTGCAGGACAGCATAGAAAACATTTCCAGCAACTGTACTCACTGAATACACACAGTCTGTAACCTTATCATTAAATAACACATGCAGTGGTCAAGCTCATTCAGTAAATGAGTCACAAAATCAATATTCTTTCAACATCTGAGCATTACTTATTTGGATATCTCTGGCAATAAAGACAAGTATCATCATCCTCTGTATCCCCAGAGGGTGCATGTATAAATGAAGATATATTAACAGATGTCAGAGGTGTTTTTTTTTTTTTTTTTTTGCAATGCAGGCTCACCTTGGAGTAATTTGAAACATGAAAATGATCACTTCAAGGTCTAGTTGTTCGAGTTGAAGATGATCTGATCAGGTTATGCAAGTTTTGTCACTTCACACAGTCATTATCTATATATCTGGCAGGCTGCTACTTCAAGTGACCACAAGAACTGTGCTCCCCTCGCTGTCCTCAATGTATGTGAATAGATGGAGGTTATCCCTGCATTTGGATCTGTAGCTGTTATACGTATGCCCTTGATAGTGCACCATTTTCATTTTTTGTTTTGGTTGCATATAAAAGCGATATGCATGCATGTTCGCCCTGTTGATTAAACTGCTAATTCAAGTTTTCACACTTTGTTTCAGACTTTTGACCAGTGTTTGTGTGAAAAGTGTGCTTCCAGGTTTTCAGGTAGTGGATGTTTCCTTAAAATCTGTACAGGCTCTTGGTTATGTTTACAGCAACTCCTGGAACGCCAGAATGGAACATGCATGTTCTAGAATTTTTAAGGTCTATAGTTTTATAGATTTTGGAAATGCTCATTGTTCACTGTACCATTTGTAACTTAATATAATAAGTGAAGATTAGTAGCAAGGCAAGTATGTTGCAACTTACCTGTTTAACATCGTAAGCAAGAAGAGCAAATTTCAAATCTGGAGAGATGGAGTATTTTGCTACTTTGAATGTCACCTAAGAGAAAAAAGTGATACCTAAATGTTACCTAAAATAGAAATAATATTGCAATTATTTACTTTAGAGATTTTTTCACAACCAACTTTTTTTTTCCCCAAGACTATATAGGCATCTTAGTATTTCTCTAGCAGTCGAATGACATACAATTAACTTCATAGATAAATTCAGTTATCAAAAATGAATTGAGTAACATTTTTTTTTTTTATTGATGATATCAAAGCTTCCACAGTAAAACATAAAAAAATTACGACAAAATAAACATAAGAAATTAAAGATTTTACTGTTGAATAAGATATGAAAACATTGCTGACATTCAGTATCTTGTATCTTTTAAAGTCCTTCACTGTGAATTAAAAAAAATGCATATCTTCATCGTGCTAAAAGAACAGTACATTTTATATACAGGGCCTGAAGCCAAGACAACAAACATGTGCAGTGACTATTGGAGTCTTGTAAAGCCATGGGGGTAATACTGCCTGGAGTGAAAACTGAACACATTACAGCATGGATCCACACAGGCTGTGTATTTCAAATCAGCAGTTTTTTTTTTTTTAAAACATGTAACTATATAATAAAACTGGAATAAAAAAAAAAAGCCCTGTCCTGCTTTCAAATGCTTCTCTTCTTTAATCTGTTAATCTAATCAACGTCTGATACTATGCACCACACTTAACCAGACTGAACAGGGATTTCATTTACAATTTTTCAAGTCTTCTGGCAAATCTTCAAAAAAGAGAATTCCTTATTAGAACAAAAATCGATTTTCTTTTGCAAACAGTTGATGCAATACCTGGGGCTTAAATAAGAACCAATGTGATAGTAATGTCGTTTGATTTTGTTGTTGAGTTCAGCTGTTTGTTTGTTTTGTTCAAGTTTGAAAGTAGTCTGTTGTTCTGTTGAAGATTTTCAAAGCTTTTTTTTGTGAGTAATGTAAAGTATATCAATAAAACAGAAACCATTTAAGAATCAACCATTAATAAACCCTTGTTTAACTGAATTTCACATAAAAAGAAACATGTGCATAATATAAGATGAATGACCTAACCACAGCAAGATGATTCTGCTACCGTATGTAATTTCAAACAACTCTGACCTATTTGTCATTGATAAAGGTATAGAAAGCATTCATAAATGTTAGAAAGTCTAATTATATCCACAAATAATAATAATAACGGCTAGTTTTCCAGTTAACACTATATAGTGTAATTGAAATATGTTGTATGACATCAGTTTATATACAAGTGTCATTAATGAATACTTACAAAGGTGCTGTTTTCTAGTAGTATCTTGGATTCATTTTTTGCTACATTGAACTTGATGACATGGCCATCTCTGTTTCTATACACCACTTCTTTGTCTGTTAAATAAAAGGAAATAATAGTTACAAAACACAACTTATCACATGAATAATGTACTATTGTGTATTGTGCTGTACATGGATTTCTTCAGTATAGCTTGCAGATCAAAACTTGGAGCTGGTCAGAGCCTACCTAGGCAATTGGAATAGTGTAATGCCTAACTACTCCAAATAATGATTTGAAAGAACTGGCAGAAAGAAAGAAGGAGACATTGATTTGTAGTAGGGGAGGGAGAAGATACTATAAAACTACTTACATTTTCATTGTTTCTTTTTTTTGTACAAATAACAGGTACTGAAAGATGCTTTATGTGGTTGTATGGGATTTTGTACAGTTTGCACATACACAGAAACATGTTTCAGGGAATACAGTGCGTTGACTGGTTAGTGATGACAGCAATACTTAAATTGAATGTGCGGGTGATTTGATTGCATTGACAAATCAATTTTAGTATTCTAAAATAGGAAACACCATTTAGGTGCCAGTGTTATTAGGCTCCCTTTATTTCAAAATGACGGTGCTCTAAAGTACAAATTGACTGAACAATCTCCATCTCAGTGGGTTTTATTTGACTCCAATGCATTTAATACTGCTTCACACATATCATGTTAATTTTGAAGCCTTATTTGCTTGACACAGAAAAATCAAATGTCACTACATTAGTATGACACTTAACTGCAAGGATGTTTCTACGCATAGCAGGCAGAGTTACTGTACCATACTTCTGCTAAAAATAAACCAATTTCACACTTTGATCATCTTCGAGGTCAGCAGAGTTTGGAAGTCTCACACTTGCTAAAGCCCACAGTTACTGTGAGGTGCTGTGGTCGTACTGTTTTCCTGCTCCCAGGAAGGACTGTGCACAGCATAGTCCAAGGTGTCACTTTCTAACCTTCTGAATTCTCAATTATTTACCAACCTCTGTTCTTGTGGCACACAGAATAATCCAAACGGTCTGTCTCATTCATCTACTGTACTAGCCTGACAGTCTCTAGCTGTATGGACATGACACTGGGGAATTCAGCATTCCAAACAACACAGTTACTGCTAGGTCTTTAAAAGACTGCTTATACAGGTCTCTTGTAGTAGAGAATAAAGTACAATAAAGTGTGGTGAAAAAATGACAATCTACTGTATGACTACATTCGTGTAAGAATGGTAAACCGCAAAAAAAGTCGAAATTGTAAGGACTCTACTGAACATGGGAAATGCTTACTGTCTTACATTAATTAAATATGTCTTGCATGCTGTATAGAAAAGACCTAAGAGAAAGCATCCAGGATTTATGTAAATGTTTAATGTAAAATCTTACATATTAAAAAGAGTAAATGAAAACTATTCACCATCACAAGTAAGGCACACTCTACAGTTCTGGAGGAACCTCCATACACATCTAGTAGTAATTATGAAATTACATTACATATAGATCAGATTAGACAAGTCAGTATTCTGAAATATTCTAAATTATTCATAGATAGTAACAGTCAAACTAACACCATGTAAAATAGCTTGGTTAATAGACAATACAAAATAAACCTAACAAAATGATAAAATGTGATCCTTTTTTTTTTTTTTTTTTTTTTTTTTAATAATACAGAACCTAAATGTCATTCTAACCCAGGTTTTAAAAATGTTTTCCCAAAAGTGAATGTTCCATAAAAACTGGTCCTCATCTTAATGTCTTGAGCCTTTCACGTGATCTCACAATGCCTTGCAATCCTACAAAAATGACCTGTTGGTTTGTAAACTAACTGATCTTTTCCACGGTTATTCTTTATGGAAGCGGTATGCCCATACACAAAATAGTATGCTGTTATATAGTAGTGGCTTTTGTATCCCAAATGAGATACTAAAGTATTATACAAAAGTAACAATTTTTTGGACATCTTTATATGTATAGTTATAGTTATAATGTATACAGACAGTAATGTATAAATGTTTCATAGCGCAGAGGAGAGGTGTTTCATGCATCCACTTTGGTTGAACAGTTGAAGCCATGTTACGATCTGCCTGAAAATGTACCAAAGCTAAACAGTATGATTTCCCCACTGAATTGAACTCTATGAAAACTATAAATGAAAAAAAACAAAAAAACAAATAGACTCTCTGATACAGAAATTGTTTGAGGACTGTTTGCAGTAGCATGCTTTCATAGTTCATGCATACATAGAACGTAACTAAACCTATATTTGCATTTGCTCATTTTGCTGCCAAAGAGCTTTCCTTGTAAAGCAGATGTATTTCAGCTGGTTTTGTAAGTATGCATATTTTAAATTACATATTGAAAATGCATTAATGAATTAATAGATAGGTGAGTAAATACTGTTCTTAATAAATCAGACATGCAACAAGAAATCAGTTCATGTTTTTAAAATGTGTCTGCTGATGGTGAATTGATGTTGTATTGCAGTCAAACCAACAGTTCAAATTGTGTTTTCAGATGTCTTTTCATGCAGATTGACAAGGTGTATTGTGCGATGCTTTAAGCTTATTCAGGATGCCAACATAATTATTGTCTTATTCACTACAGGATTTATTTTTGTATGCTTCAGAATGTTAAATAGAGGGTTTGCAAGCATGGCATTCTGCTATTTGAATAATGGGTTGTTGCAATGGTCCTGTCATTCAGAAAAGTGATTTTTTAATCTAGAAGAGTGGAAATTCATTTTTTTTAAAGGTATTCATTATATCCTGCTGTCATTGCATTGCAAACAAGATGACACTACTGTGTTTGGTTCTCAATAAATGATCCATTGTAAAGCATATTTGAGGTAATGTTGACATTTATTTTCCCACTGGCTTTAGGGTTTAGAGTTAAGCATTAACAACATTCAAATACACTTCTAGAGTTCAACAGGAATATTGTATGTGCTGATCCAATCAACCTGTCCTGCGACAGCTGGAAAATACACTGCTAGATTGATTTAGGTCATTTTACAGAACCAAGGAATCCGCTTGTATTACATCAACAATTTGTTGTTAGTGGCAATTCTGGGCTAACCATGGGAAGAAGGTTGATTCAGGCTAGAGTGATTCCCCAGTGCTGTAAAATGCTCTAGGAATCCATCTATGTCTTGTAGAGGCAGATCATATCCCCCTATAGATAAATAATATTGTCCTTTTTTTCATTTCTCCATGTATGTTTATCTTTTAGCATGTGCTGATATTAATTATGGGTGGGAGTTTGATATACATATGTGAATTGATGAGAGCACTGTTGTATTATTTAGGACATATGCCTAGTATGCTAACTTCTATGTATTAGTCATAATGTTATATTTACTTTAAGAGGCTGCTTGTTTCCACAGTATTTAATACAGATGGTTAATAAAATCAACAGACAAACCTCTAGAAAACAATCTTAGTAAACTCTTCATCTAGGTCTGTTTTGTTCTCTAATTCTGCCTTAAGAGGTTCTGGCAACTAAAAATCCCCCAAAAAGCCATTTTCTGAAAACATCCAAATGGCTTAACATTTTGCAAGTGACAAATAAAAATAATATCCTGCCAAAACAAAGTGGTTAGCCTTGTGGGGTGGGAGTGTGGGCATTCAGAGCAAAAGCCTTTAGTGCTGTGCAAATGCCTTGTGCATTTGCTATGGAATTGCTATCCTCCCTGCTGTTCTTTTTCTATTTAGCTTACAGACATGATAACTAAAGAAATGTCTTTATAGGTAAGGGCACTGTATCTTAATAAAGGGGGTTGGCAGCAGGTTGGCCTGCATGCACACACTAGTTTTTTTGTTGTGCTTTTCCTTATGAATCTTGATGCACCATGGCCAAGACCTAAAGCATCCAGATGTTAAATATATAACTTTTGCACTCCATTTGCACTGATAGTAAAATAAGGACTTCTCCTTGTTAGACCAGGGATATGAATCATGTGCATGTCAGAAGAAGACGCTGAAGTCCACACATGCAGTCATAAAAACATAATGCTAGCATGTTGTTCACTGTAGCAATGAACTGGAGGATTTCATAAATCTATAACCCTACTTGTAATAAGCCACGTGGATTTTTAGAGCATTTTACAAAAGAAGGCAAGCAAAGAATTGATTTTAGCCTTACTCGATTTGTAGCTTAGTCAAGTGTTATGCTCTTCATTCAGCATTCTTAATTTGGCCTTTAAACAAACATATAAAATCCATGCACAAATCCCTGAACTAGAATAAAAATACCAACCTATAAGATTGTGAGCAATGCATGCAATGTTATACATGTGTATGTCACAAGACCATGATACACTATCCATGACAGGCGCTAACAGCTTAAGGCAGTATGCAGCAAATGGGTGTCAGAATGAATAAGCAAAGCCCTGCATGATGCAATGATGTTGCATTTTACTATGAAAATGTGTCTGCTGAAGAGAAAACTAAAGGCACAAAACAGAAAGAGACAAATTGAAAGTTTGTGTTCATCCATAGCTCAATCATAAGTGGTAAAAAAAAATAATAAAAAAAAACATGTAACCATATAATTTTAATGGTCAGTGTTGTGTGATTATGACCCCCGATGAGGTTAAAGGTCCTTTAACCACACTTGCAGGCGCTCGTTTGGGTTGTGTGTGGTCGCAAGTTCTACCCCAGCCTTTGCCCTTTACCTCATTTTAGGAGTAAACAGACTAATTTAAAAAAAAAGTAAATACATAAAACCTAGCCAGAAGAAGAGCTATACTACTCTAATGGTACTGTAGTACATATGATTCACAGTGTAGGTTGATCACATTATTCGAGGATGTGTACGTACGCTAGAAGGTTGTTTAGACTGCCACATGTTTTTCGTTCTTGTTGAAAGTAACCTTTTTGTCTGTGAACATGAACGAATAAATGAATGAAAGACGCAATTCGTGGTCTGCAAGAAGCTCTGGTAAATCTGCATTCAAATTCAATGCTGTCTATTTTGGGGATGATCAAAGTTTTCCCTTGTGCACTGAACAGAATGTTATACTTGGACAAAGACTTTTTCATTGCTAAATTTCAAGTAACTGAATGTTGACTGATAAAAAGCTCAGTATGTACGATTGACATTTAGCTTTAAGAGGTTCCATTACCAAGACTACCCATGTATTGATGGTAACAGCATGAGATACTCTTTACTTAGTAGAGATAAGGAGCAATATTGAAGATCAGGAAGTTCGAACTGGAGACAGAGTCATATTAATGTTCTGCAGTGTAACACTAAAGATTCTTTAAAAATGTTAAAACAAAACATACACTGTAACACCAATGTCTGGGTAAGCAGAGACAGCATGTACTGTTGCATCAAGAACAAAACTATCTGAAACAGCTATGTGACTCGTAAAGGGCTGTTCAATAATACTCTAATCCTTTATTTTTAATAAACACAGTTAGAAAAATCTAGAAAGTCAAATAGGTAGGTTATTAAAGAGCTGGTTTGTGTACAGTAGATTAAAAATGTAATTCAGTTAAATCATGAAAGCCAAAAAGCATCTCTTTAGCAAACTTATGGTTCCTTGAAAACAAATGCATCCCCTTCCTTTAAAGAAATCTATTTAGAAGGGCAATGTCAAAAACAACAGCACAAAAAAAGTCATTAAGTTCCTTTATTTCCAACAGGCTATTATAGTCATCTTATTGAACTTATGCAGTAATAAATCATTGCCTTAAGATGATAAGAAAAACAGTGACAAGCTTGAAATACAGCTAAGGAGAAAATACACTGACAGACACTGTTCATTCAATTCAGCAGAACAGAAGCCAATATTGTCATTACCCTGATTAATATTTAATGTAAGGAAGGGGAAAAAAACAAGCTAATAGATTTCAAGGTATCAAATACTGGAAACCACTTAGAAGTAACAGGAACAGTGTGGGTTTACTAAACTGTCACGTGAGTGTAAACCAATATCTTTACAAAAGGACTAAAAAAAAAGGTGATAGAGAGATGTTATTTATTGATTACTTGGCATTTTTTTCATTATTATTATTTTTTATGATGACTAAAAAAGCTCTATTGAGAAAAGGGCCTTATGCAGTAAAAGTAATAAAGACTATATATATTTATATATATATATATATATATATATATATATAATATATATATTATATATATATATATATATATATATACATACACACACACATATATATATATATATATATATATATACACACACATATATATATATATATATATATATATATATATATATATATATATATATATATATATATATATATATATATATATATATATACACATACACTATAAATGTAATGAGAAGCTGTATGGAACTGTAATGAAAAAAAGGTCATGGAGCCTGTACCTTCCAGCATTTGCCTTACATATCAAGTATGTGATGAAGTAGGTTACAAAAATAAATGATCTTACACTGCAGATGTACTGTACCACCACCATAGCTGACACCAATATTTTATGCATTCCACGTTTATGTTTAAATGTTTATTGGTGTAAATGTTGCACATGTCCCACCTGGCAACAATTTGTATTTACAGTCTGCGAGGCATAAGGGATCAAATTATTGGTACAAAGTTCCATCTGAAAAAAACATAAATCACTCTAATGCTTGCTGAACTACCAATCTGCACACCTCAAACTAACACTTGAATATAAGCTTTTAAAATTAATGTATTTTTTTTTCACTTGGGGAGGAAAAAGAAGAAAATCATTGATGCATGATTAAATGCCAGTTACGCAAGAAAAGAAGTCAAGTACAGTACACAGACAAACGTCCTCTAAAAGGAGTTTACATTAGTAATATTGCGAACAAAATCTAAATATAGTTACACCAGTTATGCCCACTGTCTTTGGAACACCATTTATATTCAATTGGGGCACATATACATTAGCACAGCACTGGAAAATAGATGTGTTAGATTATTAGAATGAAAGACCTCTCCATGATGTAAATAAATCATGCAGTACTATATATGAGTGTATGAGTGCTGTTTAGTTATTCACTGAAGGAGCAGAAAGGGAAAAAATTGGAACAAGCTCAAATTCCATTGGTCGCAAAGCTAAATAAAAGAATGAAAAACAGCCTGAGCTGTATATATTATATTGCAGACAATCTATGAATTTAAGCTGAAATGATTGTCCTTCACTAGTGACAAGTTTAAAGAGCTCCTGTCAATACATATTTTACATCCTAAGCAAAATACCTACTGTTGAATAATGTAAAATAATAAATAATGTCACAGCTTGCCTCCCGAGTTGAGAAACCTTGATTTTGAGAACAAAAGCATTTACACTGGAAAATATTTATCCTTTAGAATAAAAACTGTTTCCTTAAAAGTCCTACCCTCAAAATCTAGTTTTATCTTAAATCAACTAGCAACCAGAAGAAAAGATATAAACAAGTATACAATAACAAACAATGTATAATAATTTATAAAATGCATAACATTTACAGAGTTATTGTGTAAATGAGGTATGGCTTAAACAGTATGTTTAATTTTAAAATGTTTGAAACCGGTTTTCAGTAATGCATGCTTATTGCTGTTTGTCATTTAAGTGATTAATGTTGCTTGGAAAGCTTCAATACGTCAACAATATAACTGATTAGAGGTTCCAGCTTGATGCAAGCACCTGCAGTTTTGCATCACATGTTGAGAGCTTCTGGTAATGTTCCTCCCAGCAAATTGCACAGTGGTGACGCTTTGACAAACATGGTCCTCAGTAATTAAAGGCCCTGATAACTGCAAGTGTTATTGGTAGCTGTATGTCTCTACCCTGTGCCTACTGTTTTATTGCATCACATGTTGAGAGCTTCTGGTAATGTTCCTCCCAGCAAATTGCACAGTGGTGACGCTTTGACAAACATGGTCCTCAGTAATTAAAGGCCCTGATAACTGCAAGTGTTATTGGTAGCTGTATGTCTCTACCCTGTGCCTACTGTTTTATTGTGAAAAAAAGAGAAATGTCACAGAATAGTAGATTATGAAAATGTCAACCAGAGGGTTTTAATAGGCAATGTGTAGCCAAGTGTATAAATAATCCACCAAAGAAGTCCATTTCCAAAACCCAGTAGACCACAAATCAATCTGATATAATAACCTTTAAACCAAAATACTGCAATACAATGGAGGTCTCCAAAGCAATGTCAGCAGGTGACTGCAGTTTATACAAAGAAGAATCATCTGAAAAGTGTACTCCCTCCTAGGTTGTAGGTCTGTGGTTGACTGGGTTAGGCTAATGACAGGTTGGTTCATTAAAGCAGATATTAGGGGATTATTCCATGGAAATCTTTTAGCAAGAACACACATAGAAAACCAAACTTTGGACCTGCCGGGAGAAGGAACTAGTGAGATTAAAATACAGAAGGATAGTCTGTCTGACAATCAATCAATCCTAGTCCTGTAAAAAATCTGACCGTTTTTTTTTTGTTTTGTTTTTTTTTTTTTTTTTTTTTAATCAACGGTTAAGATTTCTAATGTTAGTAGATCTTTAATTCACCTGAAATCCTTCAGGACACTGTAGTGTATTTCTCAGGTTCTTTAGAGCAGAAGTTTTCAACCTGTGGTATGTGTACCAGTACTGGTAGGTGACAGGCTTCCAACTGGTACGCAGTGGCTCTTGTCTTTAAGTCAGTGTGATTGCAAAGTTAATAATGGGGAACCAAAGCAGTCGCTCTGTGTTGTTTGTAGTGAACTCTTATCAAATAATTAGATGAAGCTGTCACATCATCAGAGATACTTGGAGACAAAATAGCCATTTATGATTGCCCATAGTTACTGGTACATGTGATGGCCCCTGCTGGAAACACTGGTACTGGAGATGTTGAAAACCACTGAAGATAATTATAGGATTTTATAAGGATTTAGATTGTGAAGTTCAGAATTCTAAAGATGTTCAATATTCCAGAAGGTTCTCTAAGAGTTAGACATGGAGTCCTGAGCGGCTATACTGTACAAACCAACAGGTCTGTAACTGCTCATTCAAGGAAGCCTGGCTCTCCAGTGGTGAAGATGTGAGCTGGCATGTGCAAGGTACCCAGCATAACATCTAGGATCCTTGCAGTTTAATGTTCTGAAATTAAGTTTCTCAGTGAATATATTTCTGCACTGTGACATTATCTGTAATGAATTCAGACACAAGATACTACTTAATGCCACAAATGGTAATTTTTCTCATAGTTAAATTATTTAGGCAATTATAATGATCTAAAATTCATCCTTCCCTGTACAGCAAGCTAATTACAGTGGTGACTCGAGGGTGATATTAGAGCTGAACCGGAGTCCTCATTAACTGGCAACACGTGTAAATTGAGATGAGCTAGTAAATGATTGGCACTCTCAGCCAGCGAGTGTGTTTCACTTACAGTTTCTCATTGTCATTCTGTACTGTTTATCAAACTGTCAAGTTGGCTGTTCCAAAGTTCATGGTTATCACTAAAAAGCACTTTCAGATTTCATAAGGATCATGATGATGTGTTACATCAATGACTAAGCTCTTTTGCTTTTAGATATAGTATCTCACAGAGGGATACTGTATCCTATAACGTAATAATACTTTCTGCATTCTGCATCGTTTTAAACAAGGATATTTTGGTCTAAGCACTACAAAACACCATTATTGCGAACATTACCATTATCATCATTATCATCATTACCAATACCATTATTATTATTATTATTATTATTATTATTTATTATTATTATTATTATTATTATTATTAATAGTAGTAGTCGCAGTAGTAGTCATAGTAGTAGTAGGTGTGGTATTATTGTTTACTATAGTATTATTGACTCGTATTATGTATTCACAAAAAACAAACTGTTAAAACAGAATGCTGAGTAATCAAACCTATAACCCCTATTACACCTGTTAGCCCATTATTTTGTACAGAATCTTTTTTTCTATTTTATCTTGAAGCTTGCATTATAGCTTTAGGTATTTTACAGTACATGTATTACAGAAGGACATCCTCTTGTTTTGTCCTGGCCATGCCTCTCTCATTCTGTACAGTGACGGGCATTTATAGGACATTCTTTCAGCCTATATTGGCCTGACAAGAACAGGTTACAGGAGACACAGCCTTCTACAGTTGTCCTTGAACTTCTATAAATAAACCAAAACCCCATGAGCATATTCAATTTGTTTCGCTGTAATCCTATTAATTACAGAAGAACAGCTTTGTGGCGTCTTTGACCAAGCAGCTATAATTTCTACAAAAAAAAAAAAAAAGAGCTGTTTTAAGTTTGACTTTCTTTCATGGACACAGTACTTTGTTACACTGGATCTGATGCATTTTAAATGCTGCAGGAGCTGCAGGGCTATAGCTTAGGGGAAAAGGCAGAGATCAAGGCCAGAAATACTAACTACCAGTGCTGTTTTTGTTTCAGGACATTGAGATCAAGAAACCTCCCTTTTGGGATAAAAGGGAAAATGACTAATCCACTGACATGCATTCAAGGGAACCAACGACTACAGAATTAGACAGGGAACGGGGCTAGATCTGTATTTTGATCTGTATTGAAGTTAACAAGGATCTCCAATGCTCTTCAAAAGAGAGTTATAGTTCTGAATACAAAACCAAATCCTCCCCACAAGCCCCTAAATAAAACTTCTAGCCCTTAATGTAGTCAGGACCTTGGTTTAATGGCTTTTTCAAAAGATGGCACCCTAAATATAAACCACATTAACACTAGAACCGCCATGGTAGTCATTTTTAAGGGTTTGGATTTAAAATGTAAACAAATCTGCTTTGTGAATGCAATGGGCTTGTTCTTTTCGTTCTTGCTTTTTTTTTTTGACGGACAACCACATTGCATTGACAGTACACAGATTTATTTACAGTTTAAGTCTCATAAATCCGCGGCTGTTCTAGTGTTAAAGTAAACCAGGCAAGACATATTCTGCACTACAGAGACCTGCTAAGAAACACGTGTAAAACATTAAACACCTGTTATTTTTCTTAAAAGTAAAGAAAAACCCATAAAAGGGATTGTGGCAAAGTGCCTGCCCCTGTGTGTATTTTGTTATATGTTGTATGTTAATGTTGGTGTATAGTCATTGGTACACAGGATATAAACGGGTCTGTGTAACACAAGTGTTTAAAACGTATATTTGTATTTAGGCACAAGGATTGCACAGCACTTCATGTGAAAGTAAAAAGTAGTAATATGTGAGCACAGGGAATTGCGCTTTATTAATTCACGTGCAGTTGTACCGCGACTCCAACTGAATGATTGATTAGCAATCGAGTCTTGGTACAGCTGCATAAAAGCAGCATGTTTTCACTCACTCGGGGTTGTGTGTTCGGTGAGTGGAGAACGGGTGTGGAGACGGAGGTAGTAATAATAAAATAATAACTTAAAGTAAAATATCAGCTCACCATGTTGTTTAGTGTTAGTCCGTTTTGTTTGTCTGTTTATTTTGGCCACCAGTGCCGGGTCCTGTGTTTTTGTTTGTTACAACCTTTTTATTTTCTGTTCTGTTAATTCATTAAATGCTGAGCGCAAGCAAGCGCTCAGCTTCCCCAAAACTCCACCTCTCTGTATATTTCCTAGTTCCTGTTTCTGGTCTGACGTCCCCCACTCTGGCCGTCTTTGTGACAAGGATATAAGGGCCAGACCCTATATTACTTCCTGAAAGGAGCTTACTGTACAGTATACACAGTGTATAACGCTTCAACACAAAGGGATCTTTTAGGGGATAGCTCAGTTATTAAAATGGCTACAAAAGTAAATGCAGATCTCTATTGAAGGTGAAATCCTAAATGGGCTGTAAAGGCTTAAGGTGATGCAAGGGAGCAGTTCAGAGAACTCAGTGATCATCTGAAATTCACAGAATGTGAAAAATGAATACATTTCAATCCTTGGGTTGCACCCCACTGGTATGCTCATGACATCTTGTGTTAAGAGTCAGGGATCCTGCAGGCTTGCTTGAGGACCAAAATTTAAAAAATAAATAAATAAATTACTTAGATTGTGAGCGTGAAAGCACAATAAGTAAACACAGATATTTCCACTTCAATTATATTTGCAGAGTGCAATCAAAATGTGTCTATCAAAAATGGACCATACAGTTCTCCCAAAACAAGCATACTATATCCCATAATCCTATGCTTTTCACAAAGCAATTCTTTAATTTTTGTGCAGCCTTAAAATAAATAAAAATAAAAGCTTATAGAAATGACACACACTTATCCAAACCCTACCAAAAGCACACAGTACAGCAATTCAATGCATAACAGACAAATGGCTGACAAAAGTTCAGTCTTCACTGATGGCATCAGCATCCTTTGATGATCACGGCACTGTATGCGGGTCCAACACACTTATGTCTGTGCCAAAAGAAACGTGTTCCATTTGCAGAGTTGACAGACGCGGCTTAATGTCAGTAAACTCCGAAGAGAGATCCTCATTCACTATATATCCACTATTTGGACCGTTTACGGTAAACTGTGAGAAACACAAAGAGGAACCAAATGGTATTGCAGTGAGAACATGTTGCTGTTGTGATCCCCAGCTGGTGTTGAATATTTATTTTAAGTGGGCAGGAAGTAAATCCTAACATTGTGTTGCCGTCGGGACCCACATTTGTACTCTTTTCGAAAGATCTTGCTGGAAAGAAGACGAGAACTGTAAATACGATAATCCTATGGAAACTCAACAAGAGGAATTTTGGTGAGTTCCCGGGATTGACAACTGAGATACACAGAATTAAGGCTCACTGTTTAATTAGGGCCTTCCAGACGGCAACTTCAAACCTCAGCCACGTTATCGAAAATAAGGCAGTTATTTTGGCACCTGTTAGGGGAAACAATGAAAACTATCAACAACTGGGCTGCCCTGGTTTTCAAGAATTTATAAATAAGACAGTATTCTTTAACATATGCACTGTTTGGGGTGGTAAAAGCACAGCAGCATGTCAGGGGAGAATTTCAGAAGGAGTGTCATATTGGCTCGGGTGTGAGGCCAACCAGCAGGGACTGTTTCTCCTCATCTCGCTACAGAGGACCCTACTGGCAAGGTGCCTGGTGAGCTCAGGTGCATACCTGCAGGGCTGGTCTTTGTTCTTCACTGACATCTGCTCAAGTTCCTGGGTGTAAAGTGGCTTGGTTGTTGTGGGATCGGAGGACACCCACTAACCTTCAGTTCTCCTGAGTTGTGTGGGGAATTGCTGTGGTGAGGGAACTTAATTAGACATTCTAAATGTGGGAGAAAATCTGGGGTAAAATAATTGCTCTGCTCTGAATTGTTATGCCCAATTTTATGGTAACATAAAAAGCATATCGGCAACCCAGAGATCTCTGTATACCACAACCCTGAAATAACGTATTAGCTTGCTTTAAAAGTTACCTGCTGAAAGCTATAAGCAACCCGCAGAGAGTGTACACAGCAAGTGGACCATCAGTTTCCCACCCACTGGTTCAGTAAGCCCCCAAGGGAAATAGCCTCAACTTCATGTAAGAACAAAAGCATTTCTCATACAGTATTTAATGACAGTAGAAGTGCTGTCCACAGCAGCTATTGTTTTTTTAGGTCACATCCCATTAATAGAAATAACACTGGAATCAAACTTACTGTACTTTTAAGTATAGATGTGAAATTTAATTCAGGGGCATCTATAACTTTTATAGAGTGAAAAGGTCAGAAGGTTATAAAATACAGTATTTCTATCTCTCATTACCTCTTTAAAAATATACTGTACGCCTATTTACTAAAAGTTGGGGAATTAACGACTTCCAGGTAAAAAATCTTAATTATTCTTGAGCAAGTGCATTCTAACAAACTCACTACAGTCAGCACTCGCATATCCGACCCTGTAAAATTGTGACTTCAGTGACGGTTAAACGAGTGTGACGCATATCTGATTATTTCATTTTGGCCCGTTCCAACCCTTGTCCGTTTTTCAGGGAAAACTAAAAAAATACAATATCAGAAACACATAGCTGAAAGGAATGTTTTACAATAAGTAGCCTTCCATTTAGATGTACTGTAGTTGGTACTATATTTTTAACAGAAAAAGTATTTTAATTCAGAACAATATGAGTCTGAAAATATCACTTGCCAAAACAGACGACACACAGACTGTAATACATGTCAAACTCTACCTTTAAATCTGCATTGTAGCAGTATGTAAAATTCCCCATTAACGACCCAACAGCAAAATTAAATGAAAATGCTACCCATGCGCAGAACTGCATAAAATGTAAAACGCAATGCAATTTAGCAAAATATTTAAAAAAAACAAAAAAACAACAAAACAGTTTCCAGAATTCAAACAGTATCCAAAGTCAGTATTCAAAATTGCAGAATATAGTGCTCGATAAGGCCCTAATGTCACAGTTCACTTGCAAATGAAAATACACAAAAAAAAATACAACACAGTGTCTAAAACTGTTTAATAAGTAACATTACCGTAGCTTGTCTTGTTCGCTTTGTTTTTGCTGCACTTTTGAAGGTGAAATTGGAGTAAGCCATGTGTAACTGCACAATGAAGACAGACTGATTTGGCATGCGAGAAAAATAAGTGCGGACTGTGAAGGATAATCAAATAAATTGTAACATTGAAGAAAACTGGTGACAGAGTCGGAAATTGCAAGTGACGGGTAAGTGCATTCATTTGTTACATACATTTAATGGGAATTGATTTGTTTCTTAATAAAAAAGATGGTAAAACGATGGTACAACTGGCGTGTATCCCAGTGTCGTATAGCCGAGGTCTGACTGTAATAGGACAGAACCTTGTTTTTCAAAGGTGCATCCAATATTTTAGTGGGACAATGCTTACCCATTAACATGGCACCAACTTAAACGGCATAGAGGTAAGTTTGTTACGTGTGGATCAATTTCATGAGATTTACATCACAACTTACCACGGCATAGCTCCACATCATGTTGAATAGTACAGCATATGACAGATAACTTTTCAAGATACAGCCTTCACTTGCCCAACTACTCAAAAACAGGTCACAATGAGCTAGTCTAAGGAATGGCAAAGACAGGTTTCATGAAAACTGGATGAATGATTCTAAACATTTAAGCATGACACACATATGACTGTACATATGGATGCCTCCTCTAAATTCTGTCGCCCGTGAAGTTTTTCTCCCAACAGTGGATAATTAGACTTCATTGTGTATTATATGCCTGCTGGAGAGGAGACAGGACATGTAAACATGCCAAAACAATGGAAACCCATAATGTTGGTCAGCTGCTTAGTTGGCACTTGAGATGGATAGCCTGAAGACTTGAGTGCTACCTTCCAGACGGCAGCTTCAAACCCCCACCACGTTACTGGTACCATGTTTTGGAAAAAAGTAGGGATGATGCAGTGATCTCAATGCAGAGCTGTCTCAGTTTAAAATTGCAGAGTGCCTCTTAGTAACAGTGTTTTGACCCACTTTAAGAAAATAACACCTATGCTGAAATGTTCTAATAACATATAGTTTGAAATGCCAAACAGTAAAATCACTGAAAACCAGGATCACATTTAGTCGTTTAACACAGCTAGTGAAATGCAAGGAAAGGTTCAGTTTATTCACCACCTGTCCTCATAAACATTGCTGTGGATTGACATGAAGCCCCACACGTTTTATAAGTCAACTGCAATGTCACTATGCTAAAACATACAATCTACAGCTATTTCCTGTCTAATAGTATATGCTGTTTACACACATATTTGCTTTGGCTGTTGCTCCATGGGGTTCAACTCCATTCAAGTAAAGCAGTATTGTTTCATCAGGAGACCCCCTGGGCCAGTCTGGCTGTGAGTGTGTACCGCTGTTATCATGCTGAAAATGCCTCTTGACCACTGTCCTAATGCACAAAGAGACACATCACCTTGTTTTAGTAGTACTTTTTTTAGGTTTTGTACTGCTTTTGATAACATTTATGGTAGCATAACAAATTGACCCACCCAAAATAGATTAACACAATAATAACAAGAGCTGAATTCCAATTAAATTAAATGTTCAAGATAAATTCCATATTATTCGTATGATTTCAATAAACATTCCTTGGAATAGTCACTTTTTGTAAAGTGTTACTTAATTCTGTTTTTTCATTATAAAACAAATTCAGGCACCACTATTTTAGTTTAAGGTATTTTAATTCAAAGTGTTCACCAGCAGCCTCCTGATAACTGGATAGCCTTCTTTAAATCACTTCCTGATGACTTGTAACAGACCTGTGGACAGCTTCTGGTTGGGGAGATCTCAAATAAGGCCCTCCCGTCTGTCAGTGACATGTGATTATTCAATTAATTATAGAAATGTTCAACCATTGCATCCTAACAATGTGATCTTAAGAACTGTCACACTTTAACATGTATGTTCATTTCATTTTCTTGGCATGATGTGCAATTGTATTCATCATTTTATAGGGCTATGTGAACAAATTTTAATATGCACATTTATTATAAATAAAGTGCTACTTTCTGTTGCAAAAATCAACATTTACACTAGATAGTGTGAAACTATAATTAGCTATAATAATACTGGTGTATATATTCAAGTGTTTATCTGATTATAATAGTTAGTCTTTTATACATCCCGCTTGTCTTGAAACACCTAAACACCCTGTAATTGAAATTAAGCTGGAATTTTCATTTCTTTTGAGCTGGGTCATTAGTGAGTAATGTGTATCGTTTGTATAATGCAATTCCAAATTGTACGTGCAGTTTACTTCTGTATAAAGCCCACTAAAAATAACATTACATTACACTTCTTGATTTACTGACGTAAAAATATTTCAAAATCACCACGTAGTGTTACAACAATTATAGGAGTACATTTACAGCAGTTTTCACTGGAAAATCAACAAAACAAGTAATTTTGTTGAAACTTTTTTTTGTCGTTGTTTCAAATTGAAATGGCCATTTAAACTGTATAGACTGTTAGAGGGGTTAAATACATGGGTGTTCAGTGCTCAGTCAAACACTTCCTACTAATACTCACGGTGAGTCCATCCTGTTTGTTTTCATAGCTATTGTTTTGAAGCGCAAGTACAATGCAGGGTGTTTACTTGGAGCTAATGTAGACATTGTAGCAAAGGGCAAGAGTGTGTAGTGGCGTGTTGTTGTTTACAGAGGTGTACAAATTTCCAGAGTCAAACTTGAAAACTCTTTCTGCATGCTAATTATTGTCATTGCCTTTTTTAAGACAATTCTCTGATCAGCATACTGCTGAGCATGTTTGTAACACCAGTGTAGTGTTACACCTCTAGCAGCAACCAGGTTTTTCTTACCTGAAACTAAATTAAACTGAGCAAAGTTCATGAAACAAAAATCTAGATACAGTGTGTTGTATGGTATGGCTCACAGAATTTCAAATGTTCATGTTCGAGGTTGAGGGACTAAGGTTGCTACAATCTAACCATGAATATACCCAATGTAAAAAAAAATAACTAAATGTAATTAAAGGAATCTTTATGACTTTCCTGTTATGTCTTTGGAACAAGTCTCTCACTCTCACTGCCATTATTTCTAATTATAGCAGCCTAGTCTAATTCCTTTTTTCACTGACATGCTTGTTTTATATGGAATCCTTGTCTAAAAGAATGAAGCCACCTGGACACTGAGGCCTGATTCCACTGGTGCAATCTTAATTGGGATATTTTCTAGATCCTTTCCTGGTTGGAATTACTATACTTACAACTGTGCCTGTGCTAAGGATTTGATATTAACAGTAACAATTCATATTCACTTGATAGGTTAACCCTTTCCACAAATAAAACAACCATAACAAGCCACAACAAACCAGAGGGAACCCCCTGGGAACTGCACAGAAATGTTCAAGGCTGTATCACAAATATCTGTCTGAAATATAATCGTGAGAACACTTCCCAATTGCTTACAAGCTTTTGCCCATGGGCATTGAGGTACGTGTCTTCAGGCTAATTTCATTTTAAAGTTTAATCTTTAACTGTTCCAGAGGCTGTCCAAGAAAACCAGTCAGGTGGTTATTACAAGCGCTACAGAACCACATGAATTGGGAACTCAAACATATACAAATATGCTTCAGGAAATAAGTGATAAGTGCTTATTAAATTGTATTACAATTGTATGACATTCCATATCAGCCCATTTATATCATTTATATCTATATCAGTGTTTTTTTCTTTCTTTCTTTCTTTTTTGAAAAATCAGCTCATAAATACTGATATTTATTTCATAATGAAACAGCTGAATAATCTTTTACTGTCATCTATTAAACCAAGGTCTCAGTATTTGTCAGAAAGATACAACTTATTTGCACTAGTAGATATCTCTTTCTAAATGTCCCATTTCAAGCACAATAAATAATAATGTATTTGTCTAGCTTTCTCGTTTTGATCTACACACTAATATTCTATTAGTATTCACAGTGCTCACTATTCAGAATACGTATTCTAATACCTAGTATTGTGGAATATTTCACTTTCGCATAAAGTAGGAGTGGACCTGTGTACTGAAACATTTGTCATTTAATATATTTGTTTATTTTAGCATTTCTTAATTGTTTTTTAAGTACATAAGAACATAAGAAAGTTTACAAACAAGAGAAGGCCATTCAGCCCATCTTGCTTGTTTGGCTGTTAGTAGCTTATTGATTCCAGAATCTCATCAAACAGCTTCTTGAAGGATCCCAGGGTGTCAGCTTCAACAACATTACTGGGGAGTTGGTTCCAGACTCCCAAAATTCTCTGTGTAAAAAAAAAATGCCTCCTATTTTCTGTTCTGAATGCCCTTTTATGTAATCTCCATTTGTGACCTCAGGTCCTTGTTTCTTTTTTCAGGTTAAAAAAGTCCCCTGGGTCAACATTATCAATACCTTTTAGAATTCTGAATGCTTCAATCAGATTGCCGACTAGTCTTCTTTCTTCAAGACTGAATAAATTCTTTTTTTTTTTTTTATGTTCGCTCTTCTTTGCACTCTTTCTAGAGCAGCAATATCCTTTTTGTAGCGAGGTGACCAGAACTGGACATAATATTCTACATGAGGGCTTACTAATGCATTGTACAGTTTTAATATTACTTCCTCTAATTTAAATTCAACACTTTTCACTATATATCCAAGCATTTTGCTTGCCTTTTTTTATAGCTTCCCCATTGTCTAGATGAAGACATAAACTCCTACATCTTTTTCATAGGTTCCTTCTTCAATTTCAGTATCGCCCATATGTTACTCATTTTTATTGCCTGCGTGCAGTACCTTACACTTTTCTATATTAAATGTACTTTGCTATGTGTCTGCCCAGTTCTGAATGTTGTCTGGATAATTTTGAATGACCTTTGCTGCTGCAACGGTGTTTGCCACTCCTTCTATTTTTGTGTCATCTGCAAATTTAACAAGTTTGCTTACTATACCAGAATCTAAGTCATTAATGTAGATAAGGAATAGCAGAGGACCTAATATTGATCTCAGTGGTACTCCACTGGTTACCACACTCCATTTTGAGGTTTCTTCTCTAATCAGTACTTTCTGTTTTCTACATGTTAACCACTCCCTAATCCATGTGCATGCATTTCCTTGAATCCTTACTGCGTTCAGTTTGAGAATTAATCTTTTAAGCAGCACTTTTTCAAAAACTTTCTGGAAATCTAAATAAACCATGTCATATGCTTTGCAATTATCCTTTGTCGATGAAAAAAATCAAGCAGGTTAGTTAGACATGATCTCCCTTTCCTAAAACCATGCTGACTGTCTCCCAGGATACTGCTATCATATAAGTCATTTTCCATTTTGGATCTTATTATAGTTTCCATAAGTTCACATATAATAGAAGTCAGGCTTATTAGTCTGTAGTTACCTGGTTCGTTTTTTCCTCCCTTTTGATGATCGATATTAAGTTATGCTAAAGTTATTTAAAACTGGATAGGAACAGGTCAACATGTGGAGCATGTTGTCCGTATCCTCCTAGTAGACTTAGCTGCATAGCTTTTATAGCATTGTCTTGCCATTATCTATCTACATGTCTTTTGGCTTTGTGTCTAATTCTGCTGAATCTATTTCCATGTGTCACACTTTACCAACTATTCTATTCTCCTAATCCTATTTCTCCATCCATATTCCCAATAAAAGGTTCACATTACAAAATATTAAATACAAAGGGCTTGTGCATATGTGTGTGTGTGTGTGTGTGTGTGTGTGTGTGTGTGTGTGTTTGTGTGTAAATAGATAGACAGACAGATAGATAGATAGATATGCTCTCATTAGAGTTCATTATGCTGCGTGAATATTGACCTCCCTCATTACGTATGAACTGTGACGTTTTTTGTTTTGTTTTCTGTTTAGTCCTTTTGACATGGGAACATGTACCATTCTAAAATATTAATATAGCAAGAATGAAAATAATTTAAACTCCTGTATTATATAATCTCTACAGAAAAGCCATTACGCTGCCTCGGTTACTATGGAAACCAATTATGATATGTAAATCACTGTACAGGGCTCTGTCTTGGTTAAATGCTATAAGTCCCATAAGAAGAGCATGTTATAGATATATTAGGTTATAGTTACAGGACGTTGGAAATCGTTATAACAGAAATGTTTGAAAGCTGTAGCTAGGGGTAGTCTTCATACAGAACATTATAATAAGTGTCGGCATATTGGTAGACGATATCGACTGTGCAAAGCATTTCAAAACACCTGACTGACTAAATCTACATTTGAACTGCTAGCAACCTGCTGCCTGCACCACAGTGGCAGTATATGAATATCATGATGACCACCAACTGAAAGCCAAAGAAAAAGCAGATAACACAAAATAAAGTGTACTGCAGTAAAACTAACCCTTTACGGTTACACTTTAAAATATTGTCTGCAAACTCCCATGAATTCCAATCTATTAGCTGCTCCTGTGGTGTTCCACTGAATTCATGATGAGTTTGGTTTCCATTTATTTTTTATAATTATCTTCAGGACTAGAGAAAATGATAATGAAAAAATATGAAAAATGACAAATAACAAAATATTATTCAGATGCAATCCTATTCATCTGCATCCATTATTTTAGAGTGTTACATTTATTTTAAATTGTCGCCGCATTAAATTTATACCACAACATAATGTCTCACTACAAAGATTAGGAAGAATGGATATTTATTCAATGAAAACAAACAGCAACGATATAACACAACAAATGCATCATCTACATTATTAGGAAATACCTTTATTGTAACTCTTTCATAGCTTCACAAGATTAATGAATCGCTCGCTCAAGCTCTAATTTCAAAAATCCCATTTGGGATATATTTTTCAGGTTTTACCCTAAAATCAGAATCCCATAATACAGCTTTATTGTGAGATTTTTCACAGAAAGTAACAAACATACCAAAAGATGACCTCCACTCGTTCTGTGGACTCATCTTCCATTTTATGTTTTGCTCTAAAAGTATTCTTCAGAGGCAATGCTTACTGAACTAGCAACCCCATTCTTAGTTCCACCTGCACTGCTGATGTATAGAGGAAGAAGTTATATTGCAGATATGCGAAACAAGTAGAGGAAAAATTCCAGTTTTTCTCATCTTGGTAAAGTGCACAATTAAAAAGATTATAGTATTTGTGTGTTCATTGTAAATTGAATATCAAGTAAATTAATGTGAATATTGTAATAAATACATCTTGGAACAGATATGATGACATGGTTTAGTGGGTTTGAAATCAATAAAACATTGCATGTTTTCAGGTGGGGAAAATGGCTGTTTTTGGTGTGTGTATGTTTGTATGGGTATTTCAAGGCAACAAAGGTCTTTTTAAAAAAGGTAAGATTAATTTAGATGTATGTTGTTTAAAAATTAGAAGAAGTCATGCTGATGTTCTCATTGCAGTGGAAACAATTGGAAATTACTTTCAGTAGCCTGTTGATTCTCATGAATTTCATACGGAGCTTCAGTCTTTGTGGATCAAACTAAGTGCAAGTGCGTCATCTGATTGCTGGTTTCTCATTAGCACACTGGCATACGTTATATCCATCAAACAGATAACCAGGAGAAAAGAACTAAAACGTTGTTAATCCTTAACATTTAGCATCGACATTTAGAGCAGCTCAAACTAGACAGCTCACTACTATTCAATTGCGGATTGCGCATGAGGTGCTGTTTCTTGGGAGTTACCTAATATGTATGCATTTATATACACATACACACACTATTAGTACAGAAGGGTGAATTTAGAAATTGTTGGTGGTTAGCTGTCTAAAAGTCCTGTATGACTTAGAGAGAGGGAGAGTTTATAGATTCAATGGAAATGCCTTTGTTTCTTTCTAATGCTCTTTGGATTCCCCATCAAAATCCTTTAGATTTCATGTAATTGGAACCAACAGGACACCAGAACTAATCTCATTAAGGACATCCAGGTGGATAGAAGAAGCTATCAGGTCCTGCCACCTTCATATTTCAAAACCATATGTCACTGTACCCATTCCTCATTATACAAGCTACTATAGATCATCGACAATCTAATCAACCAATGGATCACTGCCGTGTAGCATTGCCTCTCTCGCTTTGCATTTTGCACACAAACATTTTCTCTCCCCATTGCCGGATCATTTCAGCTATTGCCCATTATTCAGTTACAGAATGTCTTCAATTGACAACAATCTATTTGTATGCCTATTTGCATACCCAAAATAATATTTCACACAAAAACTTCTGCACATAATGGACAAGTAGCAACATTAATTAAGCTATTAGTTAAAACCTATAATTTCAGTCTTTAAATATGTTATACTGATGACAAGCCTGAATAAAGCTTACAATTCCAACAGCAGAATACAAAATAATCTCAAAACAGTTACTATTACTGTTCCTGAGACCAGCTGCTAACACCTGCCACCCTTTAGTCCTACCCCAATACATCACTGCCTGTCTTTACTGTAGAAGCTTTAGTCATGCAGGTGGAAACCAATCAACAGAGCAGCCACGATAGGATTCTGTCTAATAGGTTTGTGCTGATAGCTGTCTTGTGCTAAACAGAAATCTGACATATCTTGGGTTGCACTTTTAACCAATCAAAAGCTGCTCTTGCAAAGAAAGTTAATTATTTGTAATGCCTTTAAATATTTAATAGCCAGATGCGTAATGTAAAACAGAGATACTTATCCGTAAGGTAAAGCGATTTGTTTTTATTAGTTGCATTTGCAAAATAATTGAGGTAGCATCTGCCTGCAGGGAGACTTGAATCATTGCAACATCAACCTCTTGCGCTGAGTGCTCAGATTGAAGCCCCCTGTACAGCTTGCCCATTAATAAGAGGGGTGCTTCCCAAATCAAGCTAGTAATTTGCTCAGTAGAATGGCAAATTACATCAGTAAAGCAAGTATGATAATTAATGGGTATTCTCAGAACATTATATTAAAAAAGAGTGCTGCTATTATGCTACTTAACGATTCAGTTTTGCATAAATGATAGCAAACCATCACTACAGCTTACCTAACACTTCACTGAATATATTTTGATGCTTTTTTGGGCACTTGATGAGAATCAACAGGCTACTGAATGTAATCTCCAATCTTTTCCACTCCAATGAGAACATGACTGATTCTAATTTTTAAACATATCTAATCTTGCCTGTTACCTTGAAATACCCATACAAACAAACACACACCAAAATCAACTATTTCCCCCACCTGAAAAAAATGCAATGTTTTATTGGTTTTAAATCCAGTACACTGTGTCATCATGTATGTTCCAAGACTGTCCAACTTAATTATCTGTTAATGAGGTCAAAATGAAGGACACATGTTTCTCTTATTTTGTAGCAGCTTAAAATCCCTTAAGGCGTTTGTGGCAAAGTGCCCGCCCCTGTGTGTAGTATATGTTGTGTGTTAATGTTGGTGTATAGTCATTGGAACACGGGATATAAACGGGTCTAAAATGTATATTTGTATTTAGGCACGAGGATTGCACAGCACTTCACGTGCAAGTAAAAAGTAATAATATGTGAGCACGGGGAATTGCACTTTATTAATTCACGTGAAGTTGTACCGCGACTCCAACTGAATGATTGATTAGCAGTCGAGACTTGGTACAGCTGCATAAAAGCATCATGTTTTCACATTATCGGGGTTGTGTGTTCGGTGAGTGGAGAACGGGATAGGAGACGGAGGTAATAATTGTGGTAATAATAAGAATAGTAGTTAAATATCTGTTCACCGTGTTTGTCTGTATAGTCCGTTCTGTTTGTCTTTTTGTTTTGGCGACGAGTGCCATGTCTTGTGTTTTTGTTTGTTACAAACCTTTTATTTACCGTCTGTTCATTCATTAAATGCTGAGCAAGACCATTCGCTCAGCTCCACCAAACTACACCTCTCTTGTTGTTTATTTATTTCCTCCTGGCTCTGGTCTGACGCCACCCACTCCGGCTGTCGTTGTGACTATAATATATTTGTATTTAAGGATGTTTCTACAGTAAGTTGGGCAATGAGTCACCCCTGGGAGAAAACACCAGCGGTATTAAAATGGTGGTGGTATTTAGATCTACCACTGACTAGATCATTAAAATTGTTGCTTTTTTGTTACATGTGCATAGATAATTATTAATGATTGGAAAATCAAGCCAATACTTGAAATGCAGTACATCAAATGATGTCCAAAACAAAGCTGAAGCAGGGGACAAGAACCTTATTATAAGATGTTATTAAAAATGTAGGTGATGAAGCTGAAGTCTGAATGAAGATTAATAAACCAGAAAGGAAGACCAGCACTCTGTCTAGGAAAGCTGGATGGTTGCTTGGAAAGAACTTTCCTGACTATATCAATGATTTCAAACATGACCATCACAAAACTCTAAGACATTTCTACAGTTTTAGTTTGATTAAGCACAGATTTGCTTCATGGTACCAAGGTTTATTTCCCAAAAATCCTGACAGCAGCAGCTACTATATTGATCTCTCAGGGGTACATTTGTCATCAAACCAGCAATTGTGTCCTAAGAGACAGAGCATCTGCTTACCCTACAGTTCCCTCTAGTCTTCTACCATATTGGGCTTCTTTTTCTAATAAATGACAGAATCAACTTGCACATCAGTTGTAAAACACTGCAATGTTCCTGCCACAGTACTGTATGTATCCTATGCATTAAAATTGATTATCACAACTTAATTGAAGTGTTCATGTCTTGATTGCATCAGCTTCAGTTAACTGTTTGTTTATTTTGAAATGTCATCATTCTCTTTAAGGAACTTTGTGATGACCCTGTCATGAAAGGCCCACATGGATAAAGGTGACTGCTAAATAAACAAATAATAATACAATCAAGACTGTTATTGATTGCTGGCTGAACTTAGATACAAAAAAAAAAATATTCAAAAACATAATTGTATTACGTAATTTTTATTTTTATTACATTATTTTTATTGTGTAGGTGGTTGATTGCCTCACGGGTGAGGAAAATACAGCTTGACCACTGAATCATGAACTCTTGACTGGCCCAGTTTATACACTGGCATCCACTGGCTCAACGACATCTCGTTGTTACTCCAATCAAAGTATGACTAACAGTAATAACATAATAAGTGCTTCAGTCACTTCAGAAAACCCTACTCTAGCACCTAAACCAGAGGTGTCAGACAATAGACTCTCAAACTATGGCCATTTACAATTCTGCAGTATGTAGATATGTTTCCTAGAATTTTTGTAACAAGTGTATTGAAGTGTACAATAAAGATTCGACTCTGACTGCATGGTTGAAGTTAGAGTTTGACTAGAGAAAGGGATGTTTGCTGGGAATTCAAGGTAGACAGATTGTTCTTCACCAAAACATGCAGATGGCTGCTCAGGAGACAGGCATTTTGAAGGCTATGTTATTTGTTCCTTCAAATCTGTCCGTCTCATTTGAGGATGCAAGCGAAGAAAAACCCTGGAGGGGACAGAGCTATATATCTGCAAGTTTAAAGCTGTGGTGTTACAAAGTGAAGTAAAGTTGTAAATTAAAATAATTAATTTGTTTTGCAAATATCATTTTACATAACACTTTAATTTAAGTTGCATTAAGTACCATACCACAGTAACTACTTGTGAAATACATTTTTATTCCTTTAAACGTAATACAGTGGAGGTGGGGTGCAAAATGACAATCACTCATAGCGCAAGCCCTTGTACAAGCAGGGATAGAAATGTAACCTCAGCCCAGCCGAAGGGCTCATGATCCATAACAGCAGTGCATCAAATGGCAGTTCCCATTACAGGAACAGGAATTCATGGAACTTTCAACATATGAAACCGCAAACCAAAGGATAATTCATCAATAACAGGGGCAACTTTATCATTCACAGAAACACTGTCGCTTATATGAATAGGCAGGGTTTACACTGAAAGTAGTTTCAGTTGCAGCCCTTGTTAGAGACCTGGGTTTCAAAACCCTGGTACACAAACTATAACTATTATAGTGCTTATATATCTTGTGGAATGTTGCATTGTCCCCAAGTGTTTGTTTATTGCATGAACCTCTTAAAAGTGAGCTAATGATCTATATTTGAATTCACGCTCCTCATTAGAGCGTGCTTGGTGTCATGATTTAGATAAGGGGAGATTTATCATTCAGTAGTGCTTCAAACGACCAGATCGGTTAATGAGAGTCTGGTAACCAATACATCTCAACAGGGGAATTCTCATTCCAAATATTTCAGCCCTGTAGAAATTTATGACCAAAAACTATACAGCAAATGCTGATACAGTACAAGTGTACCTCACTGTATCCTTCATGGGTTCCTGTCAGTTTCAGATAATTAGAAACAACAGGTTGTTCAGAGTTTATTTTCATTGAACACCACCCCAATTATTAGAACTCCAAGGTCATACGAACCCCCCATAAAAAAGGAATAAAACAGCATGAAAGATAATTTCTAATTTTCAAACCATAAGTCAGCATTCATTGTATGGGCCAGTATTAACCAACAAAGCTAAGCAATCATTCAACACTACAGGGTTAAACACACATCCATGTATTTTAAACAAAGAAAACTATTCTTAGCAATGAGTAAAGTAAACCGGTGGGTAAAGTTCAATCACAGAATGATGACTGGACCTGTTTAGAATGCCTGTTATTCACAAATGTCATTGAACCGCCAAGGTGGCGAGGAGGATTGGACATCTCCCTCAGAAAAGGACAACATTGGGAAATCAAGGTGGAGGAGTAAAAGCAACCCAGACATGAAACATGCAACAGGGTTTAACCCTTTGAGTAGTACGAACATACCAGTACTCTCGCTGCCCTCTGGTGCGCCAGCGAGTACGAATGTACCGGTACGTTCTGCAACTTTAAACTTCTATTACTGAGCCTACAAAACCCCTGATCACATGATACTGTAACACTAGATTTCTGTAACACCTTTTATTGGTCTCTTGTGGCCTCTGCTAGATATTGACTGAATTACATATAAGGATCCCAGTGAAAACCAGTAAACCAGTGAAAATTACTCGGTGAGAAAGAAGTATTAGTTATTATACTGACTTCTGATTTAAACTGAAATACATACAATTCTTCCACTGAATCGGATGTCAGCGAGTGTGTCAGTGAAGACATAAGCGAAGAATATTTACCATCAACATCAAGTGACAGTGAAGAGGCAGCACCAAGCTCTGTGCGTTGCTCCATGCTTCAAGAAGTATCTTATACCCAAAGCACTAGACACACTCCCTCCGACCCCACAACCTGTTTACCCGGATATGATTTCTTCCTTCTTCCTCCCCCTCTCTCTCTCTCTCTCTCTTTCTCTCTCATTAGGGTGTGTTGTGGTTGTTCCACCCCGTTGTTTATTGTTTATTGTCTAATTGTTATTTTTAAGTAAAAACCTTTCCCTGTGACAAAATAAAAATATATATTTATTTGTTTTATTTATTTACGGTAAACAATATTTGTCTCAGTTTCAGCAGTATTCATTACATACATACAGACATATAGCTTTCAGCTTGTTTGTACACTTTATTCATAATAATCAAGCGCATGCATAAGAAAAAAGAACTCATTCCCGTAGGACCGGCAGTGCATTTTAGAACTCACTACTCAAAGGGTTAAACAGCGAGGGGGGTTGCCAGTGGTTCGCCTCCTGAATCTCATCAAAGCTACAACTAAAATAGAGGTCTGCTTATTCTAAAGCTTAATATCTAAATAACAAGTACAGTAAGTGATTATCCATCCTTCACAAATCAGCCTGCCTTATGAAATCACCTTTAAAAAGAAGCCACTCCACCCTACGGTTATTTTAAAGAATGCTGAAGAGAAATCAAATAACCTAAGCTGCTCAGGCAGAAATCTTTTTTAAAACCCCAAAATCTTCTATTGAGTTTTTTCTCTTTTTTTTTTTTTTTTTTTTTTTTTTTTTTTTTTTTTTTTTTTTTTTGCAGTCTGAACTGTACAGTTTGCTATTCAATTTCTCTTTCCAGTAAATTCCATATAATTCTGCAAAAATGCTTTATCTCAATAATGAAAATAATTGGGTGCATTTTTAAAAGTCTTAAAGCATTATTTTAAAGTAAATTAGTTTATGTGTTGTACATCCAACAAGAAAACTGTCCTTCCTGACCAAATCAATAATGATTTATCTATAAATAAAGGCTATTTTTTAAAATGACCTGATGTTCACTTTGTCTCAGTAATAAATGTTATTTTAATGGCAGGGTCTACAGGGAAAGGATATTTCACGCTCCAAAACTAAAATGTAAATCCTATACCCTATAGCAATGCATCACTATAAATGAGA
Source organism: Polyodon spathula (assembly GCF_017654505.1). Classification (NCBI taxonomy): domain Eukaryota; kingdom Metazoa; phylum Chordata; class Actinopteri; order Acipenseriformes; family Polyodontidae; genus Polyodon; species Polyodon spathula. The sequence continues at coordinate 6,101,425 of NC_054544.1, read as the reverse complement.
TATACATTAAAAATTGTTCTTACCTTCCACTATATGGAAGTGTAGTTGTAGAATAGAACATAAAAATAAAAACTGTCTTTAAAAGCAGAGACTTCTAAATACGACCAAATAGCAACCAGCTTTTTCAGAGATCCTCAGAGAATGGACCACGCAACTTGTAAGATCAAGGTAAGTGACACTTGTCAGGGGTTTTACCTCAGCTTTTATAGATTTTTCTCCATTTAATACGTTAGAAGACCCAATTAAATCTAATTATTTGCTCTGTTTTGACAGCTCTTACCTTTGTGTGAATATATTTAAAAAAGTACCGGTGACCCCCTTTTCAAAATTAATTCAATGTGAGCTCATGGTACTTATGTTCTATCCTTCCTCAAACAATTAGGTGAACTGGAGTTCACAGGGTGTTGTCATTGGGCCAGTTTAACTTCATATACAAATGTGTGTTAAAAATATATTGGACAAAGTCTGTAGAGGTTTATCACAAGCTGTTGAATAAAAACCACTAAGCATACCGTGGCCAGTCCAGTTATTTTCATTTAAATTCAGGCTATAATGAACATGTTAAAAATAATAGTCTCATATTAACTGTATAATGCTTGGACTAAGCCTGACCTCTCTCTGTTTCTAAAAATCTCCTGCACAAGCAGGTTTGAGACACCCTGTTTACCTGCAAGACTAGTTTTTCTTAATAAATATGAAACTCTACTGCATGCGCTTTTTCAAATTCACAGCATGAAGTCATTTTTGGCTCACAAACATCAAACCAATTAAAGTAGCTGCCTTTCTGATAAGAACTGACACTGTAGACAACTTTTCTAATTTAAATTAAATGCTTGCTTCGACTGCCAAGTTTTCATTATTTTCTGTAATATAATGAAGAGAACAGTCATTACCCCATATAATCTCTTATTGTGGTACCAAAAGATATTTCGGTACTTAATTTTGCTCATTGTAGAAAGGCCTTGGATTCAAATGCCAAAACCTATTTTTTTATGCCTAGCACAGCCTTGCTAAGAGCAAGTAAAGAAGAGGTCAGAAAATGTGTTATTTTCCTTCAGTAGGTCCACTGTGTACTAAAGTTATTAAATACAGTTTACACTTTATTGTCTTATATTCAAACATAACACTTCCTCTGTTAAAATAAAACATTTATACTTATATTCTGTTTGAATTATTCTTGAATACCTATGTTTAGTTTAAAGATAGCAGTCTCTTGCCACAGAAGGCAAGAGGTTAAGTTTTAATTAGGTACCTGCTTAGCAGCAAATGCAATCTTAAATATTAAAACTTAGGACTGTTATATTTTGATACAGACTAACATCTTCCTGCATTTACTTAAGGTTATTATATTAGGTTTCTTATTTTTTAAATCTCACAGTTTTGTTATTTATTTATGTATTTATTTATTAATTTTTACTACAGTAGAAACACAAACCTATTTTAGTTAAATTGTATCTGGCATAGTAACTGTTCTGTTCTCGCTGGATACAAATGTTTGATGCTGTGAGTCTAATTAAAAAAGATGTTTTTGTCTGATAAGGGAAGTTTGGAACTTTCAGCAGGTCAGCCTGACCTTACACTTTCACTAATAATATTTTCTACTGTTATACTAGAATAAACAGGAATCCTACAATATTCTCATAGACTAATACATAGTACATTATAACATCTTTTCTGAATAGCGTGTTTTAATATTTTGTTTAATATTTCTTCTGACTTTATATTCTTGTAAAATACATTGCAGTCATTTCAATATTTGTTGCTGTTTATTTGTATCCCAAAGCCATCAGCCTGGTTCCAGTAGCTGTGACAGTCTTGGGTCAGCTTCTGCTCTCAGTGAGTCTGTCCAAACCACCACAAGTGTGGGCGACAGTCTTTAAAAGCCTGATACCTGTTAGCTGGGCTCCCATCTCTTAGGGTCACTCTGTGACAAGCACAAGGTATTAGGAGAAAGCTATTGGTGCTGATTTTTAAAAGTCCCTCAATCAGTAGACCAGGCTTTGCTTCCAAATTTCAAGCCAGAATTTGCCACTGCAATTTATTTTTCTAAATTTATTGCTGAGCACGTTTCGTTAAGAAAATCAATCTGACTGGGTGCCTTTTTCATTTGTATTACTATTTATTTTCTGTCAGAAGCCTACAAACACAAATTGGTCTCATAGAAGAACCAGGTTTTCTTATTGGTTCAAGAACTGTGTGATATGCCCATTATATATGTATTTGCTTTATTCCAACAAAAACCTTCTTTCTAGAGAAACCATTTGAGACCACATGCAGCTCAACAGTGAGAAAGTTCAATCACCTGAAAAACAGAAGAGTGAATTCATTATCTCATTACCTTTTTAACCACTGCCATATTGAGAAGCATGGTGCAGCTTCACATCTAAAGCCCTGAGCTGAATACAAATTAAGCATATTAATGATATGATGTGGAGCAACTATTTTCCAATAATGAAAGGCATAAATGTTCTACACTTCAATAAACAGCTCTTTGTGGCACAGTACAAATTTATTTTCTCTCAATAAAAAAAACACAAAAACCACAAACTGCAATGAACTGATAAGCCATTATTTTGTTTAAGAAGCTCATGCTAGGAGCCAACATTATACATGTGTGGATCTCAATAACAGATTCAATAAATCTAGCAATTCTTGAACTCATAATCTCACCCTTCAAAACATATCAGAATTTCACCTCTGGCATAATACCATAATTCCTTTATTGGTTTATTATCATCTTAAATAATATACATTATCAAATTACACAAATGATTATGAAGGGCAGGTTCAAGAATCAAATTTATCAATGTAAAGGAAGACAGTATTAATATCTGCCATGGATTAGATCCATAAGAAAGGCCACTAAATGTTGAATACATTTGTATTTTAAATAAGTACTGAATGCCTTGTGTATGTCTTTCATTACACATTACACAATCACTGAGTCTCTTACAATACTATATCCCTTTCAGTCAATACAGGCATAACTGTACCACATTAAGTTTACTATCTATGTATCTGTTTTACAATCAATCAATCAATCCAAATTTATTTTATATATTGCCTTACATAGTGGACCATCATGACAAAGCACTTTACAAGATAGTTAAGAACAATGCATAATACATTAAATACAGTGAAATACAGTGCATCAAATACAACAGTAAAAAACAATGCAAATACATTAAATATAGGCATAATACATTAAATAAAAGACTAAGATGTGAATTCTAAACATTGTGGATGCGTGTGTCAAGCAGTCATACGAATAAGATGGAGTGAAAAACCTGAAATAGCAATTTCGACAAAAGCTAATAACAGATTTCAGGCTTAGAGAGCATTAAAAGCAAGAGAGAACAAGTGGGTCTTGAGCATTGATTTGAAGCGAGCGATTGTGGGAGCTGCATGCACAAAAGCTGGGAGAGAGTTCCAGAGTTCTCCGAATGGTGCATTTTTGCTTGGGTATAACAAGCAGGCCGGAGTCAGCGGACCTCAGCTTGCGGGCAGGGACATAGCGGGTCAGCAGGTTGGAGTGATATTCTAGACCTGTGTGATGAAGGGCCTTGTAGGGAAGCAGAAGAGTTTTGAAAGTAATTTTGAACTTTACAGGTAGCCAGTGCAGCTGGGCAAGATGGTGGCGGCATCATTATGAACTTAGATGCTAGATGTTGAAAAGAAGAGGCCCGAGAACAGACCCTTGGGGGTCACCGCACTGCATATATGGTTTTTCAAAGTTTTGACAGGGCAGCTTCTCGACCTCAAACCGTGACTGAAGAGGGTATGCTGAAACAAGTCTGAAGCCCACAACTATTGGAAAGGTATAGTATCACCACAGCTACGCCCAAGAAACTGTGCTGAGAAATAACCATCTAGTTACTGTATTTAATAACTTTTTTGATAAAAAGCCAAAAATATATATTCCCAGAAAAAACCCTCAATACTCTACTAAACCAGAATTTCAATTACCATAATTTTAGTTTTAGTTGCTGGCACCCTAAGCGTCAAAGCTATTCCATGTTATCTGCTTGTGCACAGCAGGTAAAAAACTTCAACTTAATGATTCTAGATTTGCTCTACAAAGTCTCCTAAGCAATCATATAATGGATTTTTGATTTATTATTGAACAGCAAGATTTTTCTACAGACAATAACGCTTTATATAAACTATGGATAAATAATAAATTACTGTCATTAAAGAAAATATGGCAAGAGCAGTTTAAAAGTTTGAGCTCATCAATTATTGCCATAGAAAAGCCATGCCTCATTAAAAAATATTAACATAAAAAACAATAAGATAATACCTGATGAATTGATATATTTTCACAATCTATTTATAAATATGTGAACGTGTACAGAAAAAGTGCTGGTGTGATGCTTCTTTTTTTGTTTTGATTTTAAGTGCCTAAGAAACATGAATACAACTTGTGGAGAATCCACACTATTCATTCTAAGCTGCTACATTTTTTTCAAACAAGGGAGAAAGATTCAATTGACACTCAAGAACATGTCAAGGAGACTGCGTGAAGGAGAGTGTACAGTACAGGCAATATTTTAACTGTAGCTGCTAATAATAATAATAATAATAATAATAATAATAATAATAATCTTTATTTTTATATAGCACCTTTCACAGTGGACCACCATCACAAAGCAATTTACAACATATGAGACAGTGTTGTGTGATACACTACCATTACAGATTCTGTCACCTGGTGGTCAGTTTAGGTGAGGTTAAAAGCTCTATAGTGGTCCTCAAAGTAATTTTGGCGGGCATAAACCGATCTTACTTGGCTATTGCATAGGTTCTTATCTTACCCACTGCCTTCCCGCGACATACATACATACATATATACATACATACATATATATATATATATATATATATATATATATATATATATATATATATATATATATATATATATATATATAGATAGATAGATAGATAGATAGATAGATAGATAGATAGATATTTCCATTAAGAGGTTTAGTGGGGTTATTCTTGGTTCACTATAATAAAGCCAAGTCTCAGGTAGCAATTGTGCGTGCTGTGCTTATTCTTTAAATAATTTGTTTCAATTTACAGATTTGTCAACACAACTCTGTTTTAAAGATCGCTCATCTGCAGTACAATTATTCTGAGAAAGTGGATTCGTAACTAAATATACTTCGGTGTTCCCCTTGTCTGGTGAAATAAAAAAAATACAGAGATAGAAAATTAAATTCTAAATACTGAAATGTATTATTGTTCTCAGTAATAGTCGGTGAAATTCAGTGCTTACCCGGCACATTAACACCCGCCTCTGCTCACAAATGATTGGACAGATGTCAGATCTTTCACTTTCCCATTGGCTCCTCACTCGCCTTCAATTTTCATGCAGAATACCGTGAACAGCCTCTGCTTGCTTATGATTGGACAGCTGCGTAAAACGTGGCAGATATTTTACTCTCCTATTGGTTAAACTTACAGTCGGTACCTGCACCTGAAACAGACACAGTTTATGTCACACCCAACTAACTTATGATTGGTCTACCGCAGAGACAATGCAGATATTCAATTGGTTGATCGTATCACAAAAATCATTCAGAAAAAGAAAAAAAAAATGTCGCGTCCGTACAAGCACAGTATAAGCGAGCAGCACTGTCAACAGACTGCTGTGGTGCTTTTATTGGAAAACGTGTTTAAAGCTTTCTTTATTTTCCCACACTACGACCCGCCAGAAATGTGTTCACGACCCATAATTTAAAAACAGCTGCTGCCGGCACGAATTTGCCCGCGGACACGACTTTGACGACCACTGCTCTATTACAACCAATGCAGACGAGTGTGGCACTTCTCTTTGCGCACAGCCTCCAACCGACTTACACATGAAAAACAGACAGATCCTTCTGTACAATGGATAAGACTATGAGCTGGGAGGTCTCCACCTGTGTATCTGGTTTCCTTACCCTACAATACACAGGTCTGTGAATAGAACACCAGCTAGATATTTCAATGCATACAACAGCAAAGCAATGTTACTCTATATTTAAACAGCAAAATGGTTGACCCTAATTGAATATAACTGGACTTGAAAAGTAATTGGGATTTAAGTAACCTTTTACTATTGCAGCAAAGCACTAGAAATTACACTTTATGCATCTCAGGCAAAGTTGGTCACACTTAAATACTGGCTGACAACAGCTATGTTTGCAATGATATTTTTACCTTACTGTTCTTAAGATCATAGCAGCAGAATTCCCTGTTGGAAATTATTTTAATACAAAGGTACCTTTCTTACTATAAATATATAATTCTCCCCAAAAAAATAAAAATAAATTGGAGTTAAGAATCAAATATCTTTTCCATATACCCTTTTTTTATACAATGCATGTTTAAGTAACAGCAACAGCATGTTTCTTTTTATGACTCACAGACTAAATATTAGTATAGCCCCTCCTTCATTACAACAAAATTATGCTCACTGGTGCTGTACTTAAATTTTTCAGGAATGATAGTGCTACAATAATAGCGCTACAATAACAGCGCTACAATCATAACGTGCTACCTCTATTTCGGTTGTAAATGTAGCCAGTGTGGACAGGGAGATAGCTGGTAGCCCAAATAAAATCAATGGTCACCTTTCTCAGTACTGACTCATGAAAATAAATTACAGTCTAAACAATTGCATCCATAGTTTTTCAGACGACGTAAGTGTGTAGTTGGGAAATGCAGCATGAAGTTTCTTTCTCTTGTAAAAGGACAGTGGGAGGAAAGAAGAACAGAAAAGAACAGACCACTTATAAATGAATTAGCACATGCCATGAGGGAGAAGAAGAGCCACAGAATGTAAAGACAAACTTCCCCTTGTGCTATTCAAACTATGTCAAAGGAGCTCCACTAAAACGTTAGCGAGATAAGTTCACAGTGATATGCAATTTCACCCACAAAGGCATTGTTGAAAATAAAGGAAAGCTGTTTGTACAGTAATTTCTATTGCACCTTCAGATACAAGGACAGCACACATGCTAGGCTATTGAACATACAGTATATTTTATGATAATGCTAGGGAAAGACTTCACTAAAACTGCAGTAAAACAAAAAAATGACAACATTAGAAACCAAAGTTATATTTACAGAAATATGACAACAATGCAGGGTTTAGGTGTATGATTGTGGCCCTGCTTCCTTGTGCAGCTGCATGTGCTCATTGCCCACCAGATTGTCAAAGCAGCTTTAAGGTTACACTACTCAAAAAAAAAAAAACAAGATGCTGCATTACTAATTAAGAGATATTGGCAAGGCTAGTGTGCCCCCACTATCGAGCTCCATGTGGGCACTGATGGGACGCACTGCAACCTTTTTCAAGTCCTTTGAACGGCAGAGGCTGAGCCATGCCAGTCCATGTTCTGGACGCAGGCTGCAGCTCCCTGCCTTCAGTCCTTCCCAACGTTCCCAGATTTCATGGAGGAGGTGCATTCCTCTTGGGATCATCCGGCCTCAGCGCAGAGGATGCTGAAGAAAGTGGCCCCGCTTGTTTCCTTGGAAGGCACGGAGAAGTTGGGCCTGGCAGGTTTCCACCATCACAGCTTGGATCTAGGTTCCGCCAGTGGGGGGGCTTACCCAAGGACCCTACATGCTCAAACCCGCAGTTCAGGGTCACAGAGACGGACCTGAAGCGGGTTTATGCAACGGAGGCACAGGTGACCCCCGTAGCAAACATGGCAGGTATCCTGACCGCCTATATGGATGGTATGCTACGGGTTTCCGAGTTACGCCTCCTTTCAGACACGCTGCTCCAGATCTCCGGCCTTCAAGGACAAGCCCTAGGCCAGAGCCTGGCAAGCCTCGTTGTGGCTCACCAACAGCTACGGCTGTCACAGGTGAGGGTCCCCGATGCAGATAAGGCAGCAATGTTAGACACACTTAAATTCCCGGGGCATACCTTTGAGCCAGCAGGTGAGGCACCACCTGCAGTCCACTGTGGCAGCAAGCAAAAGAGCCCTCTCGCAAGGTAAGGGGAATGCAGGGTGTGGTTCGTCCATGCTGCAGCGTTCCAGAAGGCAGTTCCAGGGCCACCGCCATATTCCCCCCAATACCACTGCTCCTGGCCTTCCTAGAGAATGTCCGGTTAGAGAAGACGACAGTTTTCCTAGTGGCACCATGGTGGCCCAGGAGAATCTGGTTTTTGACCCTGTGCCAGCTCTTACAAGGCCAGCCCTGGGAGATCCCACTTCGCCTGGATCTCCTCAGTCAGGCAAAAGGTACTCTCTGGCACCTGGAACCATGCAGATTCCAGTTATGGGTCTGGCCTCTGAATAGGACACCTAATCAGCCCTAGGACTATCCTACGCAGTCGAGGGCATGTTGCAGAACGCTTGGCAGGCTCCAATAGGTCGTTATACACCTATAACTGGAGATACTTTCAGAACTGGTATCTCACTAGAGGTCATGACCCCATATCTTTCCCTATGCCAGTTATCTTGCAGTTTCTCCAAGAATTGCTGGATGTCGGTAGGTCACCTTCTACTTTGAAAGTGTATCTGGCAGCCATTTCTGAGTGCCATGCTCCCATTGATTTTGTATCTCCGGGTGCAGATTACTTGGCGACCCGTTTTCTCAAGGCTGCTCATGATTACGCCCTCCAAGGAGGGACGTTCTCTCAGAGCGGAGCCTTGATATTGTGCTGGAGGCTCTCATGAATGCCCCGTTTGAGCCCTTACACTTCATAGAGTTGAAGTAACTGTGTATGAAGACAGCCTTCCTCTTGGCTATCACCTCAGTGAGTCAGTGAGCTACAGGCGCTATCGGTGCACAGCTCAGTATGCGTATTTGGGATGATGGGAACAGGGTGTCACTACGTACAAACCCTGGTTTCCTCCCAAAGGTGATCACATCCTTCCACAAGAACCAGTCTGTGGAACTGGAGTCTTTCTATCCACCTCCATTTTCTATGGAAGAGGATAGGAGATTGAACTCCCACTGCCCGATGCGGGCATTGAGGTGGTACGTGGATAGGACAAGAGCTCTGCGTCATTCTGTCCAGCTCTTTGCCTGTCATGCTATACGGACCCCAGGACAGGCCCTCTCGAAGCAGCGACTGTCGCACTGGATTGTGGACACAGCCTCGACTGAATATGAGAATGTCGGCTTGCCCCCACCTGGATGTGTAGCCTCAAACTGTACCAGAGGGTTGGTCAAATCTTGGGCCCTCTTCAGAGGGGCCTCGCTGTCCAATATTTATACTGCAGCTTTCTTTCCAGGTTCTACCGCCTTAATGTGGTAGATCCTTCCCTGCCTTCATTAGGCACGACGGTCCTTGAGATTGTACCACTAACCCTTGGATTAAGTGGTTCAGATGCGTCCCTCGTCTGCTGCAGTTCCCTCTCCCTCACGACTGCTCTGGTATACTTTCCCAGAAGTAATGTTGGTGGTTGTCTTCGAATTGAAAGGGAACATTAGGTTACTTACCGTAACACTGGTTCCCTGAAAGAGAAGACAACCACCAACCAGCGAGGTCACATTGGTCGTCCTTCATAAGAGGAAATGGTCTCCGCGGGTTGACTGTTTAATCCCTCGGTTGTCGAGACCAAGACCGTCACCCCACGGAGGGGCCTATCGGCAGCTCTGATATAAAATGCTCAGTGAATACCTGCCTATGGCAAGTAATGTTGGTGGTCGTTCCGGGAACCAGGGTTACGATAAATAACCTAACATTTTAAACCTTTGCTGAATAATTCATTTCACTGTACAAAAGATCAAAGTAATTCTGTAAAGTAATTAAGGTAAAGAAGACTTTCAGCTTTCAAATACTGCAAAATATGAATCCAAACAAGCAGTGGAATTCTGCTCTCTTGTCTTTTAACTGGGATGTGAATCAGAAAGAAAGAAAAGAAAACTACTGCAGCCAAGACTACACATCAACAGTATGGTCATTTGTTTATATCAAACATAATTAATTAATTATGAATGTATCAAGAACAGATGTAGGATTGATAATATGAAGTGTGGAATGTACAATTCTATAATTAACTGATGTACACTAATCTCACACATTTCTCAATTAAGTAATTTAGCACCAAACATACATTTATATACACTTACCACTTATCCACTTTACTTCAGGATCATGGACAGCAAACTCTGGTTTAAAAAGATCTCCCAGGGATAGTTTGGTTTCACTCCCCTTTAAAGTTTCATCTGCAAAATAATAATAATAATAATAATAATAATAATAATAATAATAATAATACATTTTATATTCATACTATACTATATTCAATCTCCTCTCTTAAATTGTATTTATTTATGTTGTGTTCAACATTTCACTTTTTACAGTACTGTATTACTGTATTTTAAATATATTGACCACACTTATTACACCATGTAACAATTTTTTTTTTTATTTTTTTTTTGGTTCCTGGGTAGTAAGTGTTATTTCCTAATTGCTTATGCCTCAAAATTATAGAAAATGGCTATTATTCCCCATAAACTTTGCTTTTGTGACCAGGACAGTGATATTTCAAAATATCACTATTTCCAATGGGAAAACGGGCGTTTTTGTGTCTTTTCGTTCACATAAAGTCAGAAAAAACAACATATGAATCCAAATTAACATGTATTTATACTAAAGTAATACAAAAATGACTACAAAAGATTTAGAAGTGAGTAGTTTTTCGAGATTTACGATTATACTGTAAATTTACAGTATAATCGTAAATCTCGAAAAACTACTTTTTTACTAAAATTACTATTTACCTGTCCTGGTCACAAAAGCAAAGTTTGTGGGGAATAATAGCCATTTTCTATACTTTTGAAGCATACGCAATTAGGAAATAACACTTACTACCCAGGAACAAAAATTGTGTTACATAGTGTTATTAATGTTTTATAAAGTAAGCCATGGTTAGCAGTTTGCCATCAAAATACAAATTAAAATAATAATAATTGAAGAAATGAAAAACTGTCTTGTTGATAGATCATATGAATGTTTCTTCTCAACTCCCCTGGGAAATCACATTGAATAGCATCTCCTCCAAGAAGTCAAGGAGCAGGCTACATTCCAAACCTATTTACATAATGCCTTGATGGACACAGTGGCCCTGCTTTATTATCTAAATCTATTAGAGAATATCGACTGTCTCCTTCAAACTCTTCTCTTCCGTGCCTGTGCATGTGCCAGGTGGATTGCAAGATAATTCTCAGAGCAAGGGTGGTGTGATAGCTGACAGAATATAGCTTTTGAAACTCTAATGTAACCTGTCCTCATGTACATTCCAACGTCTTAGTTAAAACCTGTATTAAAAATGTATCCCTGGTGGAATAGAAGTCTATTTCTCAAAATAATCTTTTCCAGGAAATGTTCAGATTCTTGTTGAAACTCTAATGCCATAATGAAACCTGGATCTGAATTGAAATGTTGACTTTTTAAAAAAAAAATTTATACATGTTTTATTCAATCTGTTTTCGTTAATACTATTTTAAAACTTGAAATATCACAAGAAGACAATATTCAAACATATCATTATACAAAAAAAGGCACCATCCTCTACAGTTTTCTGCAATGCATGCTGCAGCCAAATGAGTTATAGAGGAAGAAGGGTTCTCAAGGAATATTTAACAGGGAGATATTTACAAATACAATAATGTAAATCAGCAAGACTTCAGTTTTGCATCAAATATCTGTTTCCATGGAAACTAAAATAGGGCTTCTTAAATCTCAGTTGCTTATGAACAAAAGACCCCTGGTACTGTGGATCATTAATTTATATGAATCCCTCTGATGTGTTCCACTGGGGTGATGCATTAACCTATTATTAAAGGGACACTTTCTATCATACTATTTAATATGTTGTTTCTACTCACAGTAGATCACCATATAAGTACTTACTAACTATTTCAACAACGGGTTTGAAAAAAAGACCACTATGGGTGTGCAGCTGTAATTTCGGTCCCCTATGAAACCTCTGTAACTCCTATTTTTATTTGGCTGGTGCTTTTTTCCAAAGTGAGTTACAATTCATTTATTTTACAAATTCTGGTACCCATTTATACAGTTGGGTTTTTGCTGGAGCAATATTCATTTATTATTTATTCAATATTTTCAATATTCAATATTTATTTATTAGACAGAAATTACAGTTGAACACTGGTCATTTCTACAACCATGTCAATTTAGAAATAATTAATCTCATTATAGAAAAGGTCAAAATTGATATAAAAAGCCCTGAAGAGGGAAGTGAATTAAATTACTTACAGTACATGTGCCCTATACGTACATGCAAGTGACAACATGAGGTAACAACACATTTTTTGTAAGCAGTATTCACTGTTTAGAATATTCCATTGTAAATATAGACAACAGTCTGTTATACAGGCTAAAAGTTTACCTGGAGTTAGAAGGATTACAGACATGGTAATGAGGGAGCAGACCCCAAGGATCACCAGCAGTGCAATGGCAATCCCCTTCCAGTTCCTCTCCGGAGGGCTGCCACCTCCCAGATCCTACAAACAAAAAACGTTCGGTAAAAAATAGAATTCAATATAATGAAATTCAACACCATGTATACATAACAATTAAAACAACTGAGTCGCATAATAAATGTTTTGGGTGACTACAAGGTTTCATGCACTTTAGAAAACTTAATTTATCCATCAGCACAGACTATATAGTATCAAGAAATAATCATTCTATGTTTCCTTAATGAAAAATTTAATTTTCCTTAAGCTTTGCAAATTAAGCCAGTATCTTAATTACACTATTTACAGTGAAGTCCATTTAGTTTTAAACTTGTGAAACTGACTATTTTAATAAAGGGAACAAATCAGTAAATATTTACCTAAAAGAAGACATTTAGTGGACCACAACAATGGTATCAGTTTTTGAATACCTCTCAAGTAATACAATAACTGCATCCTGCTCTGTATTCAAAGAATATTAGGAGAAGGGTATTGTATTGGTTATACAAAGGTTGCTCTTATAGCAATTTTATTGACTATATAAAGATTGTTCTTGTATAAATTTCCAATACAAAATGTGTTTGACAATATGAATGACAAGCACACAAATTCCTTAAAAATCTAATTTACTGGGAGGCTCCCGAATGGCGTAAATGCGCTCGGTGTGGAGTGCAGGACGTGCCCTATATCCTGGACATCGCCGGTTCGAGTCCAGGCCCTTCCATTGCCGACTGTGGACGGGAGCTCCCAGGGGGCAGCGCACAATTGGCAGAGCGCTGCCCGGGGGGGAGAGACTAAGTCGGCCATGGTGTCCTTGGCTCACCGCGCATCAGGGACCCCTGTGGTCTGGTCAGGAGCCTGTGGGCTTGCCCATAAGCTGCCCAGAGCTACATTGTCCTCCGATGCTGTAGCTCTGAGGTGGCTGTATTGTGAGCCTGCAGTGTGTAAGGAAGCAGGTGGCTGATGGCACACACTTCGGAGGACAGCATGTGTTTTGCCCCTCCCGAGTCATCGCAGGGGTGGTAGCGGTGAGCTGAGCCTAAAAATAATTGGATATTCTAAATTGGGAGAAAATAATAAAAATAACTGCCGACTACTAAATTAAAAAAAAATAAATAAATCTCTTCTACTGTGTTCTCAGATCAGTACAGGCTCTACCACTGCACTGGGAGCTGACATGTATCCTGACAGATAAGTGTTCTTTCAGTGAAAAAAGCAAACAGCAAATGCCATCAAAATGACCATCAAACACAGGAGTCTGGGGAATTTATTGTCATTGCAAGGATTTTAAATTTTACACAATTATTTTTCAGAGGCATGGTTTAGATGTGGTCGGGCAAATAAGGCACATGCCAGAAAATCTGAAGCATATGAAACGTGGATGAATTTCACCAAGGAGGTCTATGGCTCTGACATAAATCCAACAGAAATGGAGTTGGATCTGTATAGGTGTGGGCCAACAAACTACAAGCCAGGAAGCACATGCAGAACCTAGTTATTAAAAACATGTGTTTTGAGAAAAACTACCTTAACATATTGATTTTTTAATGCAATTTTCCAAGAATCAATCCATAGAAAGGTCATGTGTGTTGGAGAAAATAAGCCAAAGAGATTAAAAAACAGCTCTGTATAATAAAGATGTAAAGGGATTAGCTCCTAAAATTACTGCAGGGGATTGCCTATGGACATTTACACTTCTGCAGTGAAATTTGAAATAGATTATTTAAAATACTGCAATATAGGTTATAGTGAGAATAGCAGTTTGCCCTATAATGGTTTCCATGCTAAGTAGCATATCCAAATAATTCATTTGGATTTACAAGATCAGATCAATATAGAGATGGCTTTCTATGCACAGTGGAGTAAGAAAACCAATTTAGAGTAATCAATCATTTGCTGTAGTATTTCAGGTCTACTTTAATTTGCACTCTGTGCTATGAGTCTGTCTGATGTTATGTAGATTATATTAGATATGTTATTGTTACTGTTTCAACTAAAATATCATTGCATGCAGGCAGCAGGAGGCACTCAGATTGCATTGTGTTAATCATCACAAAATAAAATGGTGTTTTATTTTGTGGGTTTTAGGTGGGTTAAGATTATTTTTTTAGGGGAAACCCTGATGAGTGTGCTAACAGGCCTGGCATGGGGAGAGCTGTGTGTGTGCAGGGATTCACTTTGTATGTGTTTAGATAGCAAGGATGTAGCTGCTTGAGCACTGGCCTCAAGCGATGCTTGAAGTACAAGGGCTGTGTTGGGTAATTAATGAGCCACACGTCTGTATTTCATTGCACCCTGGGCTGTATTTTCTGTACACAGATACTGCATACTGTATGTGCAAAACAATATGCATGAATAGAAAACATATTTAAGCAATAGTGCTCATCAGGGTAGCTAATAAAAAACGCTAGTGCCTTCAACTTTTATACCCTGGATTTACTTTCACATTCTATGCTACATGGGACCAATATGTGTGACAAGGAGAGCTAATTGGAATATTGGTTGTTTCACTTAGTATAGCTAGTATTAAAAGTCTGTCGCAACCAATAGCAATTACCTCAAAGAAATGGCTGAAATAACAAAATGGTACAGGCTAGAGGCTAACGCTTTTATCAGGCACTTGATGGCCTTTTTGATGGCACTTGATAAACTGATCTAATGATATCTTGAAAACATTAGGTGGAGCTGAGTTTACCAAAAAAAAAAAAATCATGAACTGAACCAAACAGGTAATTTTGTAGTTGTTATGTGAGGAAACCTGTGCACAATATTGTCACTTTAACCCTGTCCTAAAGTAAACTAGGGAAAAGTAGGAATATAAGAACCAATATTGGAACAGGCTGCTGTCAGTGACATATTACCCAGATGATGAAAGAAGACTTCTGCACTTAAAATGCCTGCACTTCACATGACCTTGGAGACACTCAATTTCCAGCTCCCCAGCACCCCTGTCACACGCCGTAATGAGCACAAAACACAGCGGCAATTAAAACAATGAAAAAAAAAATATAGACTGATTATTCTATTCACATGACTAACGACTCATAACACACATTCTGACAGGGTTGTGTCCCTTTCAAGCAAGTTATAGATGTATTGTTGACTGATTCGAAGCCCGTGATCCAGTTGCACACAGACACAACCAATTACAAAGCACCTGCTTCTCTGGCTTCACCTTCCTTACTGTTTTTAGACAAACCTGTCTAAATATATTTCTGCTGTTTTTGGAAACCACAGAGCCATAAGCTCCCAATTCCCTGGTGAATACCTATCACTGAATAATGCAACAGGCCACTGCTTTTAACATCTCTTTGCTCTCTACTGTCTTTATAGGTAGAAGTGGCACCCCCAGAATGAGGACAAAGACTTTAGAACCGTGTCAAATAAAAATATTATGTGACTATCTATTATGGGACAGTGGTGGGAACTGGGTACTTTTAAATCAGAAAGACACTGAAATGGGCACTGAATATGAACAGCAAATCTTTTCAATGCAAGTTAAGAATGGCATAGCTAACAGTAGCTGTAAAGTACATACTCCTTAGGTTACACGTTTTCTTGACTTTCATTTTATATTCAGTTCTATTACTTCATGACTTTATTTGCTGTGGAATGGCAGAGATATGCATATACAAAAGGCAGCATGACATTGCATGGTGGAAAGAATGCTTTGTGGTAGGAGAGAACCATGTGTTAAACCACCAAACAGCAATTTTAATAAAAATGCTGCTCCCCGAAAGAGAATCCAGAGCTTAGCCTGGTAGGGTTCCGGGGCTCTCTATGTGAACAGCAAAGCATACAGTTACAAAACTGAGACTTCTCAAACCCTCCTCACAGCACCCACCCCCACTCGAGTGCCTGCTTCAACACGCTAATTGTGGTTATTTTTACATTCTCTCTATGGACCTTTATTTGCATAACAACCCTGCAGTAAAGTCGCCAGCTATGCTCCCTAGTCAGCACAGAGATGACTGGCATCCCCACCTGGCCACAATATCAAGAACACTTAACTCGCCGATTAATAAAACGGCTACTAAAAGTGATCTAAATAAAAAAATTAAAGATTTGGATGGATTGGTGTTTACTTGATATGACAATGCACTGGAGAGACTAAAGATATTACTCACTTTTTTTTTTTTTGTAAAATGAAAAGCAAACTGCAAAATGTTGAGAACACCCAAGAAACAACCTGCAAGTTTCATATAGCAGTTAAACTCTTTAAAGCTTTGTTAAAAGCGAATTGTAAAATACCAGTTCAGAAATACTTTGATTGGTTCTCACAGAACTGTGTCAGTTTGGATTTATCAAATAAGTGTTTTTTGTGTGTTTGCATCTATAATTTACATTCATTACAATTACAATATGTTTTACACTGTACACTGCCTGGTCACTTTTATGGAAACTGTAACTAATAACCATTTGCCTTGACAAGACATGGCAGAGACCACAAGGTACTGGAAGGTATCCTGAGGGATGTCATGCATTAAATCATTAAAATTACAGTCTTGACAAGCCTCTCTAACTGTCTTTTCCCCATGCCTGTCAGTAACTGTGACCACAGCTGTGTCTCAGCAGCCTCCTAGCATGACTGTCCTTGCTGCTGTGGCACCTCTGCAACCAGAACCCACTCATCTTTGCAATACTGTTAGATATTTGCCTTTCCTGGTTTTTGGTGGACTGTCTGCAATTGTGCCATTTCTATAGCTTGTTTAGTATTGAGACCTAATTGGCATGTCAGGGTGAAGTACTTCTCTGAAATCATAACTATGGGACACGGTAAACCAAATGTTCTCTTTAAAACCATTGACCAAATCCTACATCTAGCCACTGATAGATCCATCTCCCGTTCATCCTCCTCTCTTACCTTACTCTTACCATAATTTTTCCTATTTCTTTCGGAAAAAAAATTGACATTTATTCTAAGCTCTCCTGCCACAAACCCAGTTTACTACTTGACCACCTTGACTCACCTTCGGTTGCCCCTCCTGTTCTCTCCTCTTTCTCTCCTCTCTCCATTGCTGACGTCTCCGGCCTACTGTACTGTACTCAATTATTGCCACGTCACCCCTGGACCCCTGGCCAACTAATCTTGTCCATCTCTGTGCTTCTGATCTTGCTCCTTCCATTATGTACATTCTCAACCTGTCCCTGGACTCAGGCTCTGTTCCTGCTGCCCTCAAGCTTGCCCGATACGCCGGTAATCAAAAAACCCTCCCTCGATCTGACTGCCTTATCTAATTTCCGTCCCATCTCCAATCTCCCTTTTGGACGCATATGGTCTGTTTTCTATGCTGTATGCAGTGGTATTGCAAACCAGTTATTTGTGGTGTCCCTCAAGGGTCTGTTCTTGGGCCTCTTGTCTTCAACATCTACATGCTTCCCTTGGGCCAACATAGCCTCATGTTTGACGCCTATGCTGATAACACCTAGCTCTACTTAAAACTCAACCCTGGCAGCCCCTGCCATGATTCATCTCTCAGCTTGCATTCAAGACAATTTTCTTCATCTCAACACTCGTAAATCTGAACTCCTTCTAAAACTCAACTTAAGAATCTCAATAGAGCTGCCCTGAACCTCCAAAACTGTCTGCTGCTGCCTTCCCCCACTGTACAAAGCCTTAGTGTACTTCTGGATAGCAACCTCTCCTTTGATGGCCACATCTCCTCCGTGGTCAAATCTTCCTTCTACCATCTCTGAGACATCACCAAAGTCTGTCCCTACCTTTCCCTCCCGGATGCAGAGGTACTCTGTCATGCATTTGTCTCCTCTTGACTCCACTACTGCAACTCTCTCTCTGGTGGTCTCCCAGAACGTGCCGTAAACTGACTGCAGCTAATGCAAAGTTCATAAACATAAAAAACGTGAATGCATCACCCACCATCTTGCCCAGCTGCACTGGTTACCTGTAGTTCAGAATTACTTTCAAAACTCTCCCGCTCACCTACAATGCCCTTCATCACACAAGTACTGAGTATCTCTCTAACCTGCTGGCCTGTCCCTGCCCACAAGCTGAAGTCCTCCGACTATGACCTGCTTGTTATCTCTCTTGCTTTCTATTCTCTTTAAGCCCGTGTAACAGGGGAGGTCAGTCACGGCATTGACACAGAGAGGTGGGAAAGAGGGTGTGGGAGCTTTCCCTCTCTCTGAGAGGCTGAAGGGCAGGCTTTGGGGGATTGCTGCACTTATAAGATAATGCTCTGTGGTTTCCTCAAGTCGGTCCCTAAAAGACAAACTACAAGCTAGCAGGAGCTCGGCTCCAAGAGCAAGAACAGTCGGAAAAATAAATAAACCCGATAGAAAATAAAAGAATATTAGCGGGGAAACCTTGGGCAGACCCCCTATATATGTATAGGACGCAGGCTGACTCATAGCGACGGTCGGAGTAACGCTGCCGAGGGCAGCACCTTTATTTTGTTGTTTTATTACTGTGTTTTATTTTCCCTTTTTCTTTCACCTTTTGTTTTCATTATTATTCTGAGCACTTGCATGTGCACTGGACTCTGTACCTGAATTGGTAAACGTGTGGTCCTGTTTATTGTTGACAGTATTCAGGCCACGGTCAGCAGCGCCCTCTGCAGGTTAAAATAAATTATCGCAAAAAGAAAAGAAAACCGGACACCTGTGCGGTGTTTCCAATTACACCTTTCTGTCTCCCGTGTCAAGTGAATTACCCACCACCCTTCCACAGCCTGATAGCTGTTATTAGCTGTTGTGTCATTGCTACTTTTAAAAAAAATTACACCTCCACAATGTTTTAGAATTCTGTTTTTATACCCTAGCCTTGTATTTAGTGTATTATGCTTTATTTTTCTTTTTACTGTATTTAGTGTATTATGCTTTATTTTTCTTTTTACTGTATCTTGTAAAGCGCTTTGTGATGGTGGTCCACTATAAAAGGTGCTATATAAAATAAAGATTTATTATTGTATTATTATATATGTCTAATTCAGGGCAATGCCTAATACAATCTGGTAGACAGGTCCTATAAAGTGTCTAGGAAGTATATGTTTACATGGCATGCTTGTTGTTAAACTGCTTGTTGTTTTTAAGCAGGCATTAGGCAGTAGTTGATTTCATGTGCCTCAGTAAATCAAGACACATTATTCTAGTATATTCAGCTCACATAAAAATCTAAAATTATTTTCTTTCAGGAAAAAAAAAAATGTAATCGCTAACTATTCCAAAAGGAAAACATTTTAATTTCTGTAATGAATTTCAGTTTGAACAATTACATTAGGAGATTAACTCTTTGACAGGTTAACATTTACAAATTGTTCACCTCATATGAGATGAACTTCCCACATGGATATATATATATCTATATATCTATATATATATATATATATATATATATATATATATATAGATATAGAGAGAGAGAGAGAGAGAGAGAGAGAGAGAGAGAGAGAGAGAGAGAGAGAGAGAGAGAGAGAGAGATACAGAGGACGCCAGGACTATAGACACAGCCTGATATCGTCCTGCAAGGTATCGATGTATCGAAATTCAGAGTGGGAGGTACAGGATGTCCCACCTCTGCCTGCAGGAAACCGAAGTTTGTCACAATATAATAATTATTAATTATTAATATTTTAATAATTAGCTACATTTCAGCTTCCGCCTTCTTCAGATAACAGGGTTGTTTGCCTAGTTATTTCTACTGTGCTATCTGAAGCAGGTAGAAGCCGAAACATTTTAGCTAATTATTGAAATAGTGAGTTTCAGTTACTTTTCTTCTTCATTATATATATTTCAAAATATATTGCAATATTTAATATATACTGTAGTTATCATAAATACAGCTTTGAAAGAAACACGTGCTATAGTAAATATGTATTTTAATTTAAAATCATGGTTTTTATTAAAGAAAACACTTTATGAAAACAAATCTCAACTGGAAGGTCAATAGCTTCTCCAAACTGCACCTTTCTGAGACCTACAGTGTGTAGCTAATGGAAGTACAAAACAGGTAAGATTTGTAGAGTTATTATGTTAGTTATTTTTCAAAGTCTGCTCATGAATACAATGGTTTAATTTCACAGTGTGTAGAGAAATGAAAAATATCTCTTTATTTCTCTTATCTCTCTATACTCATGCCTGCCTGCTTGACCACTGAGAACAACTGTCTAAACTTGAAGGTGAAATACAAGCTATGCTGATGTTACTACACCCATGGTTCTGGACTTAATAAATACTTTATGGAGGATAGTTCTAAAAGAATAATGCCAATGGTTAAAAACTGTAAAGGGCTATGTGACAGCAATATTACATTAGCAAGATCCTTCATGCATAATGTTTTTATGAAACATGCCCTACTTAGTCCTTTTGAAATCTCCAAGTCTTCGTTTATTACCTCAATTATAAGTGAAGATATAACCCATTGCAAGGGTTCCGCTCCAGAGCTTCTCTATATGAGTATTATCCAGATTAGAATATTATGAAGATGGATTGACACGCATGGCACTGGAGTGGATTCAAAACCCTTCAGATTTCAATACACTATTAACCTTTGTGTGACAAAGGGTGGATGAATGTTACTAATCAGCACTGCAATTGAAATTGACCCAATTGTACAAACCTTGGTGCCTGAAAAGACGTTAAACGGAAATCTGCACTGTTGGCATTATACTATATTTATTGTAATAATTTCATTAACAGCATTTGCTTTCCGTTCATTTAAATATAACCTCAATTTTTACTTTGGGTTTAGTACATATAAACCAATAAATTGGTTCTTCTGTGATTCCCTCATTTTATATGTATATTCACTTGAATTATCTTTAGTTCTAAACACTGTTAAATTAATCAACCAGATATAATATATAGATTTTAAAATGTACGCTACATAAATATAATGAGCAGTTTTACAAATCCCTTGCTAGGATAATCTGTAACCATCAGTGAAGAAACAATGTTGTTGCTATAGTCAGTACAGGATTGCATAGTACAGGGTTGTGTATCTGTCACTATCTTTTAGTGCCTAAATATGAAATTACAATGTCTATAGCAGAAACAAGGGGGGGAGGGGGGGATAAGGGTTCACAAAAGAAGCCTTGAACTTGTTACTGGTCTTCAAAGCAACGCAAACCATTTTCTTACAACCCATAGTTTTCAGCCTCTATCCTGTCTGCTAGATTAAATAACACCTACAACACAGTTAATCCCAATACACAACAGCTTCAAACCGTGTACAGTGTTATTTTATTTTTATCCCATAAGGTACACAGTGGTATCAAACCAATGTACATATTAAAAAGCACATGTTACTTACTTGCCTGTAGCATTGCCAATATTGAAATTAAGTCTGCACTGAAATATAAACCATCATCACTTATTCTAATCCCTTAATTTTGAGAAATCCTTAGGAGCTTATCTATCATCAGAGTTCCATTTTTTTTCATATAGACCACGTTTTAAATTTAGCAACACTAACAATAAAAGTGATTAAGGAAAAGCACAGCTGAAAAATGTAAATGATGCATACACGCCAACAATCCCACAATCCACTGCTGTCACGCTGCAGTGCACATTCGCATTTATAATATGCATCATTTAGCTCTGTAATATATTTTTAATAAATTTTCAATTTTGGTCATATTTCGAGACACAAAAAAGACAGCAAAAGAGCTTTTGAAGAAATAATCTGTGCTGTAAGTATACCAGTGCCTGTCCTCATCTGATTTGGTCTAAATGAGCAACACAAATAGATTCAGTGTTCTGTATAATACAAAAAGATTTGTTAAACATATCACTATTTCCAAAGGGCACTTTCCACTGTCTGTCGTTTTTGAATAAATTAAATATTTTTTTAATGTATTTTTTTTAGCTGTGTGTATTAATTTATGCTAATCCAGAGGCAAATAGTTTTATGTAGGGTGATTCACTAGTTGAATTTGAAATTAATAATTTATATCTGTGTGATGCAAGGCCAATAAAAATGGAATAGGAAATTCTGTACAGCATCCTCTGTTGCTAATATTTTACATTTTTATGACATCTTTTGTTAAGGAAGTAAAAGGCATGTTTGTTTGTTTATTTATTTATTTATTTATTTTGAAAATATATTTACAGCGTTTATACATTTTGTGCAGTGTAACGTTATTTATTCATATTCATTCATTTTTAAGGCACAGCAATGGGCAATTCTACTGTTTCTTGGGTATTACAGCATTTATGTAATGAAATATTTTTTATGATGTCAAATGAAAAGCAGCACTATATCTAATACATGTATGCTATGGGCTTTTGAGGCTGGCTTTTAAACACTATGCTACTGAAGGTTGCACAGTACCGTTGCACAGTGCATCAGTGGGCACTGCTGGATGATATATGGCACCAGGTTCACAAGGACAGTTTGGGATAGTCCAAGATTCCTTTAGGAGATGCAGCACTGCTAGTATGATTATTACTATTATCATTCGTTTTTGTTTATTTTGCAGATGCCTCTATCCAAGGTGACTTACAGAGACCTAGGGCGTGTGAATTATGCATCAGCTTCAGAGTCACTTACAATAGCGTCTTGTGTCACACTTTCTTTATAATAATAAACACTACATTCTACATCTGTTATAGATTACCTTATCAAATGATAAGAAATCCATTCTAGTGAACTGTTTGTATCTATATGGCACACTGTATAGAGTGTACTCAATACAGTGAGTTAGGCTATTAATGACATTACATTTGATACATGTAATAGCGATATAAATAAAGACATGTACACTGCTGTGCAGGAAATTCTTAGACATGTTGTTTTTTTCTACTCTGATGCATTATGAGCATCAACAATTTACTCAAAGCCTCCACTAGTGTTTTTACTATTATAACAACCTTGACTTGTATAAAGAAGGAAAGACATTAAATGAAATAGCTCGCATCACTTGATTCTCAAGGCGTGGTATCCGAAGCATAATCAACAAGTACAAAGACACAGCATCTGTAATTGACAAACCCAGGACGTGAAGACCCCAAACGGGTGAGCAATACTTGAAGATAATATCCTTAAGGAATAGAAAGAAAACAAGCATTGAATTGACAACAGAACTGGCAGATGGCACATATGTCATTGTCCATCCAGCAACAGTCCAAAGCATCTTTGACCATTGTTCCATAGTCCAATCTGTGTTCTTGTGCATATTTTAGCCTTTTAGAGGTATCCTTACTGCAACACGTCCTTTAAGTCCTGATTTCAAGAGTGACCTTCATACTGTTGATTTGATGGACAACAACCTTGAAAATGAGCTATTTCACTCAATGTTTTTCCTTCAAGTCAAGGTTGTTACAATAGTAGAAAATATTAGTGGAGGCTTTGAGTAAATTGTTGATGCTCATAATGCAACAAAGTAGAAAAATACAACATGGCTAAGACTTTTGCACAGCAGTGTAAATTTTGCTAAAATCTTACCATTAGCAACTGCAATGTAATTGTACTTGAATGTTTATAACCACTCTTCCAAAATCATTTCCTAAAAAAAAAAAAAAAATAACATCCTTATGTTTCATATGTTATGAAACGTGTGGCCTGCACACTGTACAAAGAGAGCTTCTTCCATTAGAGAATGAAGTGCAATGACAATACAGTATAACATGTCCAGGTCTTCAAGTCTCAAAGTATTGTGTTCACGTTCTACATATCAAAGTATTCAGAGAACAGTAACAGAAAAATATCTTCATAAATCAACAACAGCCCTCTTCTGAATTAAATGTCTATTTAAGACCCACAGAAAAAATAAGAATAATATTTCCATTTCTGCTGTATTAAATATAGCAGTGAGATCTTTTCAAATGTAGCTCCAACATCAATTTTATTTCTCCTTTTATCCCAAAAGGTTAACTGATCCTAAAAACAGCTGAGCTTGTAAAGTTTTTTACCATCACAAAAAAAAGTAGCCATGCATATGCATTTCTCATCGAAAGAAGGACATTATTCATTGATCATAGACACTATTCATTGATCATTTACTATACTTCATTATTTATTGTAATTGAACACATTGGTTCAGCTGAATAATTAAAGACCATTTTGGAATAGACCTGCTGTGTCACTGCTTAATTCAACAATTATGGACATATGGTTGCTTCAAGGTACAGAATGGAATAGGTTGAAAGTCTCTTTCTGTAAAAGTTTATCAAACACAAGGAAGGATCATGTATGTATGATTTAAAGAACAGTGGTATTAAGATCTGCCACCTTACAGACCAATTAATCAGACCCTATGTGCTGTTCAGTGCAGAAAGCATACAGAATAAAGGTTCACAAGAGGTTTATGCAAGGATAGTAATTTTGTGTAGTAAGTGGTATAATAATATATTGGAAGCTGTTCAAAAACATTCATTGTTTTTTTTAACGATTTGACTTTGACAACCATACCCTATTTTTGGCTTTCTAAATGGGCTGTTTTTTACTGTCCTCTTAATTATGTGGTAGGGCACACCAGTCAACAGGTCTGTCTGGATAGTGCTTGTTCTGACTCTAAAGCACTAGTGGCTGGTGGCTCTGTGCTGGTAGTGAAATCTATTGTATATACTAACCCTACTAAAAACAGTATGAGCTATTAAGTTTTATTACTGAACAGGTTTAATAAAGGAACACTATGTGTGAATGGAATGGTATTCAACAAATCTTAACAAATGCTACAGGCATCTGAGAGAGTCTGCCAAAAAGTTGTAGTGTTCACAATCGACAATCTCTTGACCTACCCTATACACAATTAGCTGGACACCCAATAGCTATATTCTTTCAAATCTCTTGATGAATTTGATTTATTTATTTAAATGATGTATATTTATTGGAATTAATTAGTTCATTCTTTTCTGTTGAGTCCTGCCAGCAAATCGTGTTCAGTCCATTTATCCATTTACTTTCTTTTATTCTTCTATATGTCACATTGTCAAATTAGCAGTTCTAATACAGCAAACCTTACATCATTTATGTCATGTCATTTTTTTTTTATAATTAATAAAAGGTGGTTCTGAATTATTTTATATAAAGTTGTTCCAGTCTCTCCAACATATTTTATTTCATCACATTTTTCACAGGCTATTCCATGAACAACATTGCTGTTTTTACAGTAGGTATTAGTTTTTAGTGGATATGTTTTGTTTTTATGTTTAATTGGATTTTTACTTTTGTCTGTGTATTTACACATTTTACATGTACTAGTGCAAGTATTTGTAGAACCTATTCTGTCAATTATTTTGTTATGTTTACTGTGAACTAAAATATCACCTAAATTAGCTTCTCTTTTGAATGCTACAACTGGGGCCTTAAGAAATATTTTTTTCAATTGTTCTTAATTATGTAGAATCCGCAAGTGTTTCCAAACTATCTTAGAAAGATTACGGAAAAGTAGAGTAAGTCATTACTAATGGGACTCTTTCTATAAAAAACTTTTTTTTTTTTTTTTTTTTTTTTTTTTTTAAAATTGCATGGATTGTGAGTATGATTATCTTAGAAAATTAGAAGGACCAAAGAGAAAAGATGTGAAAGGATCCCAGGCTGTACTGGAGAACAGTTCCGAAAAGAAAGAATGGGTGAAGAATGATGTAACCACAGGTTAGATATACAAAGGCTTATTAAGAGCGCTTTTGTTCAGACCAGAGAACGAAGACTGCCACACTTATCTCCGAAAGTCTAATAAAGCATTACTTTTAAAACTGAATAACTGTTGTACTGAACAAATCATTCCGAGTTAACCCACTTAATAAGACTCACACCAGTGAGCCAGTTAACAGCACTGTGACACGATTGTTGTCGTCTGACCAACCAATACCTCTGCTACAGTAAGCTTAACATAAAGCTATCAGAAACACCAAGATCAATCACATAATCAATTCAGCTCTACACTAAAAAAAGCAGTAGTCTTGCTTCTTATTTTTTTCTTTTAATCTTTTTCAATTGTCTGCCTCATTTCTTCATTCTCCATTTTGCAACCTATTATTGTCCACTTATGCTTTGAGTTGTGATCTCAGCAGAAATACTATCCCCTTCTTGTCATTAAGACACAAAGAGAAATATTCAGCCCATACAACATTCTCTATGGGAAAGGGATAAACAAAAGATGCAGTAAACAGACACCTTTAAGTAGAGTATTGTCATCTCTGATTGCTTTGTGAAGCAATTGTTATTCATATTGTAATTTGTAGGTTATCATAAGCTGTTATGTGTATTATGGGCAATTTAAAAGGTTGATTTAATTCATTAGAATGTTATTTACTCAATTATTGTTATTTGTTTATTTAGCAGATGGCTTTATCCAAGGCGACTTGCAGAGACTAGGGTGTGTGAACTAGCATCAGCTTCAGAGTCACTTACAACAACATCTCACCCGAAAGATGGAGCACAAGGAGGTAAAGTGACTTGCTCATGGTCACGCAATGAGTCAGTGAGTGAGCCAGCCTCTTGGTTAGAAGCCCTTTTCTTCAACCACTGGACCACACTGCCTTATATTAACATCATTCCCTAAAGCATTAAAATGCAGTGTTTACCTTTAAATTCTACTTATGTCTTGTTTAATTGTTAGCTGTCACAACAGCCTGTCATACGTTATAATGTACTATTGTATATCATGTCCTGAACATGGCCATCCGTAATGAGAGATAAATTACAATCAGACACCTTAAGATGGAATGACAGTGTGAAACAGTCCTTGTCATTTGTTATTTAAATAAAAACACATAGATACATAGTTGGAACTATTTTTGTTTTTTTATTGGCTGGTGTTCATCAATGATAGACGTACTTCAAGTCTGCAAAGACATCTTGCATTATAGAAAGGGATATGTGCCTGATTCAGAACAGAACCTGGTATAATAATATGTAGACCCAAATACAATAGCCCATTCATTTCTAATTCACATATCATAGAACACCAAACAGGCAGTTGTTGAAATTGTTTTTTTCTTGTTTGTTTGTTTTGTTTTGTTTTACTGGAAAAACCCCTCATAGAGTAGTTGTGCTCATTACTGCTGGACTGCTCACAGTCATGACAGTTCCATTTCAAGCACTGCTGAGAGCTCCTGTGTTCTGCAGACTGTCTCAGTGTGACAATTCCCTGAATTTGAATTCAAATAAGAGTAAACTTGCATAGTAAAAAAAAATATATATATATATTTAAAAAAATTGAACATCATATTCCACTTGAGCTCTGCAAAACATGCAAGATGATTAATACAATGTGTTTTAAAAAAAAAATTTAAAAAATCCATAAGGCATTAAATCCTGAGATAAACCCTATGACAAGAAGAGAATTTCAATCTTCTATAGCGTGAGCACACAGCACCATCTCTGGCAGTCTTATCCCTGTCTTTACCTGGAGATCATTAAGTATTCATTGGCCTGACAGGTGACTATCCACTTAGCGCCACGAATGTATATAATAGTGGCAACTGCATCACAACAACCACATACAATTATACCCAACAATTGCAACGGAAATACTAATAAAAACTAACTGAGAAAGGGTTGGGACCAATCAACACATTTTCTTGTATATATATAATTACTAACACCTGTGTGTGTGTGTGTGTGTGTGTGTGTGTGTGTGTGTGTGTGTGTGTGTGTGTGTGTGTGTGTGTGTGTGTGTGTATGTATGTGTATACACACACACACACAGGTGTTAGTAATTGCGCATCTTTAGCTCTTTATCTGTACTACACCTTAACAAATGTAGCCTCTTAACTAATTTGACGTAATACTCCCTTAACTCCTAAAATCAGTAGCAGTAGTGTATTACATAAGCACAGAAGCCTACTGAATACTCTAAGTCATTACCGGTGTCTGCATGTAGACTGAAGTGCATTTACTGCATTTGGGAAACTCTACAGTCAAGAATTACATGTATTGCCATATACACTCATCTGGCAATCCGCATAACAACAAAGTTTAGAAGGCAGGTGTTGTAGCATATTGTAGCATGTTGTATTTTGCCTCGTTATCTGGTTACCTGCTCTTGTTGCTGGTTTCCCCTCTGGTTCTGTTGTTCCTTTGTCGCGGTCATTGTAAAATCGTAGAATTAATATAACTTCTGTTTGCTGGTCTGAACTGTGCAGAAGGTGGATTCCAATACCAGCTTCTCTATCAATTCGAGAACCCCGATATCTTCGAGATGCGGGCACCGAAAAGTAAAGCACCAGCGTTCTCCAAGCAAGTGCCAGCAAAGGCAGAATGTACCGAGACGCTGGCTGAAATAGAACTGTCACGATTCTGAGCTGCCACAGGCTGCGGAGACACCTGAGGTTGTGTTCACATTCTGCAAAAGCACAACCTACAGAAGCAAAAAGCCTGCAGCTGCTGACAGTATTGTAGCATCCAACCAGCAGAAGTCCTTGATATGCTGCTGACCTGTGTTTTTGTTTGAGCCCTGTTAAAGCAGAAATGGATCCCGACGTGTACTGCAGCGTCCGTTTGATCTGCACATCTGGGGCAAAAATCGAATAGTGAAATTCAGTTTCCCTCCTTGTAAGGAAGAGACCATTTAATCGTGCCTTGTAGGGGTGACCCATAATGTGTACATCCATTAACTATACTCTGAAGATTAAAGCTGTTTTACAAAAACCGTCAAACTTTTATAGTAACGTTACTGGAGTATGCTTTAACCCTTCATGGCCCAGGGCATATTCCCATACCTATGTAATGCATATTATCTCAATGTCAAATATATTGGACTGTATGCACAAATAAAGTATCACTTGCCCAGCAATATCTAATGTGTGGATTTTAAAATGCAGGTCTCTGAGGCTTTTAAAATGGGGATACGTTCTATTCTATTCTATTAAGAACAATTGCATTGTGATTTGAAATTTTTACTAAAATAATTTGGTTGGATAAATGGTTTCCTTAAAAGGTCAAACGAGGAAATGTCCTTTGTTGCGCTGGCGTCTCTGCAGGTGAGGAGGAAATGGCTGTTGCAAATGCGTGAATCATTGCGGAAATTACCACAAGCTCTGCTTAACCACGGCTAGTAAAGGTGAAAGAGGAAGGGGAATAACAATAAACACATTATGAGATCAGACACAGGGTCCACTTCAACCGCCCAAACGACTTAAATGCCCACGCTTTTTAAATCATTAGGGCTTACGAAGTTTACGGCGTCCTTGCGCCCTAAGGTACCAGCCACTGTGCTGTTATTAGTTCTGTATTAAACTCCAATGCACTCAGACAGTGACAGATCACATTAACACGGGATATCAATCTAATCCAGTAGCGCACCTGAATAAGTGGGTGTCACCGTATGCAAATTAACCATTTCACCAGAAATAGTGGATGTACCCAAATGCAGCTGAAGTGTTTCTGTCCAAAAT
Organism: Polyodon spathula; assembly: GCF_017654505.1. Taxonomy (NCBI): domain Eukaryota; kingdom Metazoa; phylum Chordata; class Actinopteri; order Acipenseriformes; family Polyodontidae; genus Polyodon; species Polyodon spathula. The sequence continues at coordinate 6,071,689 of NC_054544.1, read as the reverse complement.
TAACTTATTCTCGCTGGAGGTGTTAAAATAAGTATCGATGCTTCCAAAAGTTATTATAAATACACAGTGCATTGACACAGGCTATGTTCTATGAACAAAGCTGTCAAATACTGTTTTTAATGTAAGCATTTAATTTTAAACGTCATAAGCAACGATATCATAACATGCCAATAGATTTTTGAATTTGAATACTTGGCTATTTACCTTCAAATCACACCTCAAGGTTATGTTAATTGTTTTCAATAAAGCCACGATTAAAATTATGAAATTAGCTTTTGGTAGCGCTCATTATTTATTTATTTATTTATTTTTATTTTTGAAGCTACTGTATGTGAATGGTGCATGTAATCGGCTATATGTTATAATTATACAAAGTTGTACTGGCACACATTTTTTTTTTTTTTAATCTCTTTTCTACCTTATGAGCTGTGCGTTCACTGAGATCCCCAATATCCATTCAAATTCTAAGAGGAATTCAGAGATCTGGGCATCTGGGGTATGGGCATTCTGAGGTTTGATGGATGATGGACTATCACAAGCTTGCAGTACTTTAATGACCTGCATTCAAAAGAAATGTTACACCAAGTCAGTATTAATCCTTCTTGAAAATAGCATGTTGTCTATTCCATTGAGCAAACTGTACACTTAATCAGAAACCGTGTGTTGTTGTATGAATAGACTGTAACAACTATGCTTTCAACATGCACAGGGTGTTTCAGAAGCCTGGAACCATAAGTCAAATAAAAAAATCATCATGTATCTGTACTCTCCAATGAATGTGGCATTTGGGATTCTAGGGGTGCATCGTTTTACACAGATAATTACCCAAAGTTAAAAGGCTAGCAATCCACCATCAGCCATAGATGGTCAGGCCAGACCTGGAATGTTTCACAAAGTCAAAGACACTGCAAGTTGTGTCCTCCAGGGCTTCAGTTTCCAATCTGTAGTTACACACTCTACAGTTATTTTCTAAAGTATTCATGATTGACTATGTCTTGGAAGACCGGACTATTGGTTATATATATATATATATATATATATATATATATATATATATATATATATATATATATATATATATATATATATATATTAACTTACTTAATGAGATAGAAAGGAGGTCTCATACATTGCTCTTAGTCACACTGTGTGCTGCACTGAATAAACAGTAATTGCACATAAATCTCCTTGACTCTTCAATGTAACCCACTAACAGAAACTAATCTCGTCCTTCAATTTCTTCAATAAACTGATTTATCATTTAGTAATTCCACTCTATTTTCAAGAAGATGTTTTTTTCAGTTTTTAAACTGAATACTGTAGTTCAACTGCCCGGGAAGTCAAAATGTTGACTATAAGGGTGGTCTTTTTTGAAAGACAAATAATTTCCAAGGCTTTAACACTCATTGTCTTACTTCACACCTTTAGTGCTCATTACGTTATTTTCACATTGACTTGGATGAAACACATTATCTTGCTACTCACCCCACTATGAAGGAAACCTTGTTCAGCAGGTCTCACAATCCCACTAGAGCACACACCCCCCCCCCCCCCCCCCCCCCCCCCCCCACCCCCCGCCCACAAGATACTTAATTTCTAGCTTTTAAAGTGTTCAATCTTCAGATAGCTGGACTGTTCTTAGTTATGTTTTACAAGACAAAAAGTTCCTGAGTGACAGGGTTAGGGGGATCCCGATTGTCCCACCCCAGATAGATGGGATGTATCTCATGAGTGTTTTGGTCTTTCACAATAGACGGTATTTCCAGTAGTATTTTTTTTAGGTAGATTTGTTTTATGTGAATCTACTTCTAACAGCCAAGCATATCCCTACATAGAGTACATCATGTCACCAGTATATATATCTATATCTATCACATAATATATATAATCCATGGTATATATATATGATAAGATATATATATATATATATATATATATATATATATATATATATATATATAATATATATATATATAGTCAATATATATCTATATATTATATAGTCAGTTCGTCCATGTGTTCATACAAGCAGGGTCTAGCAGTGGTTAACCATTGTAAATGATGGTTAAATCAGGGTTGACCAGGTATTTGGTTTATGCTATGGATTCAAATATCTTGGCAGGTCTTCAACAGTACCTCTAAAGCCTATAGGTGTATTGAGTAGTTGCACTGAAATAGTTTTCTGCCTGAAATTCACATAGCTAGAGGGTCTTATCTAACAAATGATCAACTATGGCTTACCAAACATAAGCTGTAGAGTGGCAGAACTAGATTGTTTTGTGTGACATCTGTGAGAAGCTTTCTTTCACATCAATGCAACTCAATTTATTCAGCAGAGCTGGGGTGTCAACAAGGCAAACATAATAACCCTACAAAAATAATCTAGCTATCTCAGGTGATTGACAGTTTTTAACAATCACACTTTCAAAGCTGCAAATGAAACAGATGAAGAGCGCGTGAAGACAAGTAAGCAGAAAAGAGTGTCACAAGGCACTTTTAGAAACTAAATTTCACATGCCATCTGTTGTTTTTCTTTCCCAGACAGCAATGCTTACAGCCTTGGGCCAGCTATGAGTATGGATTAGTACAGGCTTGATCAATAGCAGCTGAAGAAGCCGCTAGCCTCAGCTAACACTAAATCCAGTGATCCGTTAGAGAAGAAACTAAACAAAACAATGCCTCAGAGGAGTATTGGGGTAATTAACCCTTTGAAATTTCAATGGACTTTGACACTAACTGGAGCACTGCATGCTCTTGATCATTCTAAGTGGAAGTAAGAAATACCACGTTTGCATATGTGACATGTGGCATTTCTTATTGAAGCATTTTTTGCATCCACTAGGGGCAGCGTGTTGCAAGGGGACAGGTTCATGGCTACACTCTAGTGTACCTGCTGAACTTGGAAAAAAGATTTGAGAGTCGCTGGGGTGCATAAAACTTGTGAGTTTTATAATCAGCAGGATGTGATGACTGAAACCAAAAATAACGTGCTGATTTTAACAACATGAATATATCAGTTAAGATAACTGATATTTCACAAGAAGAAGAATATATCAGTTAAGATAACAGATTTTCCAGATCTTTACCAAGCTGCTCTTTAAGGTATGTTTATACTTTCTAGGTATCGGTGCAAAAATGATCAAGCCTTTTTTTTTTTTTTTTTTTTGGTAACAATTACATTACATTAAGTGTCTCTAATTACTGTGAATTTAAATAGTACTTAGCAAATACATGTGTAATTACACAGAATTATAAGTTATTATGCACTGTTATGATGTACTTAATGTATAAATATTTTTTGCATGATATATGTAAATACGTAGTAAAGTCCTACCTTTTTTATTTTATTGTATTTTTGTGCATGATTTTTCATTATGGCATGATTCTGTTCTGTACATTTAATGGAAGTACATTTGCTTGAGAAGGCCTGTCCATTGTGATCAGTTTACTACGGTTACACAGTACTTTTTTTCCAAGCTGTCTTCCTTTAAAGTTTACTGAGGTGTATAATGAGAAGCAGCTAAATTACCATTGCACATTCCAAAGTTTTCTAACTATAATAAGGGTTAAAATGCTGTGTAGCTTCTGCAAAAAACATTACCCAACCAAAAAAAATGAATGCTGGCAGTTAAAAACAACACATGCTGTTAAACAATGAAAGTAGCTCCCTTGCTTAATGATCTTAACAAGAAATAAGCTGTTACAAATATATTGTTTTTGGTGATGGATATTGGTTTGGCTGAGAATCAGACCATTTAAAACCACTTAACTATTAAAACAAAATTGTGTTGTATCGGATTGTGTATGATACTGCGGCTCCTGGACATATTTAACTAATAAAGTGTTGTCTGTGTATTCTAGAATATTTGAGCCGTGTGTATTCAAAATAGCTTGTATTTATCTGGCTGTTTGAAATCCCACTTCACTAAATGTGTTTAAAATCAAACTTCATTGCAGCAAGAACTACACCCATCTATGTTTTTCCTTTGGGCAGTTCAGACATTATACATAATTATTAAACTCCTCTTTGTGAAGTATCCCACAGGAGATTATGCTCCAAGGCCCATTTATATGCCACAGATGATACTTTCCATGACCTTGATCATTCCTGCAAGGAATACACTGGCCTGTATTGGTTCATCCATGAAAAAAAATCCCTACTTTAATATAGGCTTTTTCAGCTGTATTGAAATTTGTTGGCCCTTATTCACACAGTGAAGGTGACTGATACTGTGAGACCAAATATATATATATATATATATATATATATTATATATATATATATATATATTATATATATAATAATATAGGCTAAGATAAACTAATTATTTTAAACTACCTCTGATCTTTATACACAAGAGTCTTTTTATATATTTAACACATTTTATTTCCAGATTTGTGGACCCAGGGTCCAAAGGGGAGACAGGTTCAAGTCTATTCAATTCTAATGCGCTCTCTCTCCCTTTAAATTGATCTATAAAGCGTGCATATATGCACTGCTTGATATACTGCACTTATACTCTATCTGATTCCCTAAAGAAGGCTGGAATACATGCATGTGCCAGTCATCAGCACTTAAAAAGCAAATGTAAAAGAGGATGGTAAAATATTGGAATTTCTGTGTGTGCATGTTAGGGGAGCGTGCCAAAAATACATACACAAATTTCTTAGTGTATTGATGTTTTTTACTGTCCCAGATGAAGGTTAAAACCAGGGCACATACTGTACAGCACAGCACTAAGAAATCAGATCCTGTAATAATGCTGCCTGAATCACTTCAGTCTAAATTGGCTGTCATCCCCTTTTTGATGCAACAAAACAGATTATCATTTAGTTGCTAAATGTAATGGAAAATACTTACCGTGTTCGTGCAAGCTCATTATCATATTAAAAAGTTTCCCTTAATATTTAGCAAAGGCTGAGCAGCAGTAGATCATCCAGTTTTAAAAACAGTACTATAGAGCCAACACAAAACTTATGCAATTAAAAAAAAAAAAACAACCAAAAAAAACAAGGAAAGGTGACTATTTGTTCCATTATGTTTGGGGGTAAGTATACTCTGTATCAAACTCCTACAATGAAGCTAAAAAGCACTTTATAGATTGTTTTATTATATCTGCAGCACGCCCATTTGAATTTAAATCAAAGAACTGGATTATTTTTTTTTTTAAATCACCCTCTAGAAACACATTTCTCAATGTTCAAATTTGATAAGCAGAATATTTTCAAATTGAATTTGCTTTTTCACTATAATAGCCAAAAAATGCTCCTTTCGTGCCATTCGTACGACACAACCAGCTTTATAGTACATTCTATAGTGCTCCTGTTATAGCACCACTTATTACATACTGTAAATGTATAATATTTGATCACGGCTCCCCATAATACAATCTGATGCTTATTCACAGCTGTTGTCTGCAGTATTATACTTAAACTTGGTGAGGCAATCTGGCTTTAACGCTTACTTTATATGATATTTTTTATTAGATGAAGAAAAGCTAACAAAAAAACACCACTGTTAGCCATAGTGGCTTTTTTTTTCTATAACGCCAGTGTCAAAGCCAGGTTGACTATGGAGTTTCAAATACAATGTTACTCAAAATAGCTGTAGATAAACACCAGATTAGATTAAGTGCATATTATCAACTTTCAATAAAACCAAAAGAAAGGCATTATTTTGAGTTACTAATATAGGCAGAAACATTGCACTGTAACCCACAATATAGGAGCTAATTGTATAGTTTAAATGCAACAGGATGATATAATGTCAGTAATTCAAGCAAACATGCAACAGATTGATTTCAAGTCTTTTTACTCTTACTAAATAATAATAATAATATAACAAAATCCCCCTCCAGCCCAAGATTAAGTCACCCAACTTCAACAACGGTATGGATGTTAATGTGGTAAAACATTGTGAAATAAATACGTAAATAATCAATAATCGTGTTGTATCTGCCCCTAGATTCGTCAAGCCTCTAATGTAAAATGGTTAGCTGCGTTTTAAGCATTACAATTGCAACTGATTGAGTTCTCACTTAACAGGTCATTTTATAGAATTGTTTTCTTTATATTTCTTATGCTACATATAATGACAGGACAACATTTGCAATATGTGTAGAACAGATTGATTGAATAAAGGAGCAACTACTATGTGGATTGGTTTAATGATCTTTGTAATTTAACATTTTAAAACCTATTAATCACCCAATTTAGCTGATAAGCCAGCAGACCATTTATGATATGGCATCTAATCAAGAAATGGCTAAGTGGTACCATCAAGACTCTAAAGTTTAAAAAGAACACCCACTGTTAAGCATTTAGTACTTTAATAACTTTGAAGCTACTAATGAAAGAAGATTAAATGGGTCACAGGTAATGTGTTGGGAAGACAATCTTCTCAAGGACATTGTTTGTATATTTCAAAACCATTTGACTCTGCTTTATAAAAAAACAAAAAAAAAAACGAAGTCTTATTAGGGAAATTTATGAATCATAATGCACAAATAATGCAATAACAATAATAGGTTGAACGATACACCTAAGGACCATTGGTTATCTTGAATAAGTATCTGTCATTTATTTCCAAAAGAAATTAATATTAATATTGCATCATAAAATCTGATGATAACAAATGACCCCAAAGACTGTAAAACATCACTGTATTGGTGGCAGGCTTTGAGATTCTGCTTTCTGCATTCACACAAAAGGCTAACGCTGTACTAATTCATCTTACCATAAAATGTAAAACTTCATGAATAATAACTAAGCATTTATAGGCTTCAAGACATTTTAATGTCCATCTTTTTTAAACTATTCAAATTGATGAAGCATTGCCGCTCAATAGATGCAGTGACATTGTGGGAAGCAGCAGAAGACATTTTTACATTATATACTCTGAAATGAGTTCCAGTAAACAGGCACTGCCTTTTTCAAATGTATCATAAATCTTATTAGATTCGGAGATATCTGCAAGTCTGTGGGTTGGATTACAAATCAGTGGTTTGCAGGGCTGCCCATACACTTCATATGTCATCCTCTGGAAATAATTTTTTTGTTGAAGAATAACTTGGCAGCCAAGGCAAGTAAGCAGCAGGAATAGCAAATGCTGAACTCATACCCCTTCTCCACTGGCACATCTGACCCGTGAGGGCTTTATATGGCATGGGTACGGGTGGTTCTCCACTGACTATTTGTCAAGCCAAGCGAGAACCAAACCATCAAACTCTGGCCTCACCAGACCACGCGCTGAGCAGAGCCAGGGGTGTGGTTAAGGATTTTCGTCATTACGTTGCATCAGTCAGTATACTCCAGAAAGAAAAACAACAACAACAGCAACATGACGGGCCGCAGTGTGAAGAGAGGAAAGTCCAGCTGTAGTTTCTTTGTGGGCAGATGGAAGTATTCAGGAAGATCTGGGAGTTTATACCCAGCTTTCTGTTGATTTGAAGCAAATGGACATAAACCACGGACATGGTACACTTAACCCACACATTCAAAAACACAAAATTCTACCAAATTTCTTATCCTTAAAATAAAAACAATTCTAAACTTTTACAATAATATAAATCAATCAAAATATTGTACTGCTGTACCAACAACCCAGGGTCTCCTTAACTGCACCGAAAGGGCTGGTATGTCCCTGGTGTGGCTCAGTTGTGCAGTGGAAAAGAGGCATCAGACTCAGGAAAATGTGCTTTAGTGTTGGAGAGCACACTTATTTATAAAAGAAACAACATCAATCAGAAAATGCTGGCTGTTTTAGCAGGGTTGATTTCTCAGTACACACATCTTTTTGCACATTTGATTGGCTTACCTGACCAACCAGCGGGGAAGTACAGTACAGCAATTTGCATTACAATGACGGACTCTTAATCAAATTGATTGTCTTAATAGGAACAGTCTCCTACATCAATTCCATAACATCGTGGATAGGACCTCAGTATATTTGTGATGTTTGTCTTATTTTGATTTTTTAATATTATTATTATTATTATTATTATTATTATTATTATAATGAGGGATGTCTATCTGTTACTTTTCATCAAAGTTTCCAAAATGCATTTAAAGCTTTGAAGAGATTTACCCTTTATGATTAATCATTCACATTATATGAAGCTTCCTCTGCTTTTAGCAATATGACTTCTGCTGAAATGCAAATGGTATGGACACCCCCCTGTCACTGACAATCTGAACATAACTCCTGCTGTGTAAATATTATTAGCAGAAGTAACATAGAGACCTACTTCACCACTTACATTAGGTGTAACAGCTAGCAGTAGTTTTTTTGATTGATAACTCCCACACTGGTATCAATATATTTTTTTAACTGTGTTTCACTGGATATGGCAAATGCAACACTCAACTTCCCCAATATCCCATCGGTTTTAATTATCTCTTCAGGTCCTTCTAGGAGAGATACATCCACTCCATGAACCTCAGTAGTCTATATACCTATGACATTGTGCACAAATAAGGTCTTTCAAAGTCCATCTCTCCAGGTAACCAGCAAAACAGATCATGTCCCAAATATCCTGGTGCTCTGCTACATACAGTATGTTACAGTCAATCCCACAGGCTCAGACTTGCATGAAAACAACCCAATAAAAATTACGGTAAAGTATATATTAAAATGACTGATTTACAGTATATAGAATAACCACGATCCGATCCTCACAGTAACTAAATACGCTACATAACATAATAACTAGTTTCATCACAATGTTCTATGATCGTCTCCACTATAGCCCTGTTGCTGTAGATTTTATCCCCTCAATAGTATACTTAAAGAAAAAAACAACCACTTAGAAACCAGCCACAGTCAAACTGCCTGTACTATGTTTTAAACTACACCCCTAACACAAGCAATAACATTGATTGATTATTGTGTTGCTAATAACCAGTGTGAAGTATATATCCCTCATCAGCACTGACTCTAATAACCAGTGTGAAGCATGTATACCTCATCAACAGTGACTTTATTTAGTACTTTTCATACATCCCAAACACATTGCATCCCAGAGGCTAGTTTGGATATGCAGCTTTAAGATATTGATGTTGTTTGTGTGTTTGAGCCTTAGGCGAATTGAAATATGAACAGAAGCACCTTCTTTTTTTTTTTTTTTTTTTTTTTTTTGCTGAAACAAAAAACATAACTATGACAAAGGATAAGAATAGGTTCAATGCAGCATGGGGAAGATTGTGTCTTGATTGAAGTGCATGGTTAAAAATGTGCATTGCAGAAATCACTGTGCCAGCACTAAAACTATGGCCTGTTTTTCCTGTACTATGAATCTCCATGGAGAATAACAACTGTATGTTACAACACACGTTATTTCTTAGAGGAACAGTACCATATGTGTGGCTGTTGGGATACAATAAACAGTAAGGCTTTAAAGCATTCTTCCCAGTCTTGAAGCTTGGATGCTACTTTTGATGTCACGGTTAAAATGTAAAGACCTGATTAAAATGTCAACTTTAGCTCAATATGCTGTAGAAGTCTTTTATATTCAGAATTTTAAATGAATTCTCATCACACAGTGTGTTGTTAAAAAACGTAATCATGTGGTTACAGTTTGGATTGGAAGTTTCAGCTGTCAACTTGTATATCATTCTCTTTGGTCCCGCTAGTGCTGTAAATGCTTTTGGCTCAATGCTATTATAAAATATGTCAACGTCCTTTGCCAATTACTCTACATACCAATACATGACAACCCTGATTTTATGTCGTGCCTAATATTATTCATCTCAAACTGGGTTTTCTGAAACAATCTGACATGGGTGCAGTTAACAGAAATTTCAGACAAGCTATCTTTTATGAAACTGACAGTTCTACAAGACATGGATGACTAATGCCCAACAAAATGCCTATCTGAAGCATTCTGCTCATGAAGCACTGTTTGTCAATCAATGCATTGCTAACACTTTGACAGCAGGATCACATAAGGCACCCTAATGTTTAGTATTTTTACTATTGAATGTTTAAAGAGTAAATGGTTTCGAATGCCATTTTTCCCTGGCCCTTAACCTTTTGTATCATAGCTGCAAGCATTATAGGGGCTAGAATATATATATATATATATATATATATATATATATATATATATATATATATATATATATATATATATATATATATACTAGCATCCACATTATCTCCATGATCTAAGGCGGCATTCAGATGTGTTATATACAATATTCATAACATGTATAGTACTTGAAGTGCTTTGCAAGGTGTTGAATGATACAACAAGGAAAGGGTTTTGATTGATTTACTCAACAGAGATAGCCTAATGTCTCATTACTGTCAATTGGAAGGAGTTTTCTTGATCCATAGCATCACTTCAGGTTAAATCTGAGCATTACTTAATATAAAAGACACTTCCTTTTATCAGCTTTCCAGTCCAGTTTAATTACATTCTGTAAGTTAGCAAAAACGGTAGGTAACGCATGGTTGCAGAGCTTAATTTAATTCCAGAAACACACATATGGACATGTACCAGTAACACTGAAGTTAGAACACTCTTCCTGGCCCCGCCCCTGTATTAATGTATATATTATTTTGTTGTTATTGTTATGATTTGTTTACGTTTTTATGTATATATATACACTGCTGTGCAAGAGTCTTAGATGTGTTGCATTTTAATTGTCTGATCATTATGACCATCAACAATTTACTCAAAGCCTCCACTAGTATTTTCAAATAGTATAATAACCATGTTATAATAACCTTAGAGTATTACAGTGCAAACCCCAGCCTGTAGCTGTGCACTTGTTGTGAGTTTTACGTGCAACCATGATGTCAGATTGTTCATCATTAGAAAGACAGTCCTTGTCATAATTGTCTGTCTGCTTCAGACGAGTGATCTGTACATAAGCAGTACAAATCTAAGTAAAACTACAATAGGTGACAGCAACAAAAAAAAAATAATAATAAAAAATCACTCTACTGAAAACAGAGTGAAAAAAAAAATCCTCCCGCAGCAACATTAAACACAGTTCAAATCATCTTCGTTATGAAAAGCAAATTGCTTTGAGACCAAGGACAAAAGTATGTTTTTAATAAGTCTTCTGTCACACTTGTTTCTAATAGTAAACACTGCATTCTACATCTGTTACAGATTACCTTATCAAATGATAAGGAATACATTGTAATGAATTGTTTGTATCTATAAGGCACATTGTATATAGTGTACTCAATACAGTGAGCTAGGCTATTAATGACATTACATTTAATAGTGATATAAAGACTTTCAATAAAGATATGTACACTGCTGTGCAAAAAGTCTTAGACATGTTGCATTTTTCTAGTCTGATGCATTATGAGCATCAATAATTTACTCTAAGCCTCCACTACTATTTTGTACTATTATAACAACCTTGACTTGCATAAAGAAGGAAAAATATTGACTGAAATAGATTTTCAAGGTGAGGTATCCGAAACATAATCTACAAGTAGAGAGAAACATTGACAAACCTAGGACTGGAAGACCTAAAAAGTTGTCTTTGAAGAATATTTGAAGATAATATTTTTAAGGAATAGAAAGAAGACAAGCATTGAATTAATAACGGAACTGGCAGAAGGCACAGATGTCATTGTCTATAAAGCAACAGCACAAAGGTCACTCTTGAAATCAGGACTTAAAGAATGTGTTGCAGTAAGAATACCTCTGTTAAGAAGGGGGAACAAGTCTAAAATATGCACAACACAGAAATTGGACTATGGAACAATGGTCAAAAGTGCTTTGGACTGTTGATGGATGGACAACGACACCTGTGCCTTCTGCCAGTTCTGTTGTCAATTTAACACTTGTCTTCTTTCTGTTCTTTAAGGATATTATCTTCAAGTATTGCTCATCCTTGTGAGATAGCTTTTTGCATCTTCCAGTCCTGGGTTTGTAAATTACAGATGATGTTTCTCTGTACTTGTTGGTTATGCTTCGGATACCACACCTTGAAAATCAAGTGATGCGAGCTATTTCACTTAATGTTTTTTCTTCTTTTGTAAGTCAAGGTTGTTATAATAGTAGAAAACACTAGTGGAGGCTTTGTTGATGCTCATAATGCATCAGAGTAGAAAAATGTAACATGCCTAAGAATTTTGCACAGCAGTGTGCATGTACAGTATTTGTTTCTATATTACTATGATTTTGCTATTTTTGTTTTGGATGGGTAGGGAGGGGGTTAAATTCCTCCCTGCCAGAAATATATGTGAGAATGTGGCTGGAGTCTTAATTAGGTCATTGTTAATTATTGATTAATTGGGCTCCAGCCACCTACTATAAAAAAACAGGAGTAAGCCTTTGTCTGGGTGGAGAGTTGAAGAGTACAGGAGACTGTTTGGAGAAGAAAAGACTAACGAATGCTACTGGTGTATTTTTTTGTAAGGTACTTGTTTTGTTACTTTTGTGTATTTTGGCACTTGTACCCTTGTGTTTTGTGTTATTTTAATTTAATAAATATGAGCACAGTTTGCCCCTTCCTGGTCTGGCGTCCCCATACGAGCCAACCTGTTCACACCTGATAGCTGAGTTGTTGGCAAAGCATTAACATGAACTCTGAAAGTATGTATTTGCATGAGTGGCATGAAGACAACTTCTCACAAGTTCTCACTATATTATCAAGACAAGTTCTCACTATATGATCAAAGGGTCTTTGGCTTCATAAAGAAGAGCTGTGGTAGTAATTGTAAAATTAAAAAGGAGAATGCTGACTTCTAAAAAGCAGCCTATCAGAATGAGAGATATCTTAAGTTGAATTAGTTTGTGCACTTTGCTAGAGTACCTTTAAGTGTAATATACAGTAGGAAGGACAAAATAAGCATTTTTTTATATATATTGTAAAGCCTAGATTTTAGAATTAATTTGCAAATTGAGTTCTAAGATTGACTTTGTAACAAAACAAGTGATTAAACAATCAAATAAAACAGCTGCCTGTTCAGATTCTGATTCATATTAACTAGTTCATCTAGCTTGAATGTATTGTGGATAGTAAATCACTCTTTTATCCATGGTTACAATTTCGTGAGGAGCTTTTTTTTTTTTTTGCTTGTGTTGTATACATCATACAATTAAATTACCTTATAAAGATTTCTACATTTAGTTACAAGCCTCTCTTTTCCAATATACTCCTTTCTCTGTTTAACCTTTAAATTGTCTGTAATTAAATTGCTGCTTGCGACCAATATCTCTGCTTAATATAGGTCTTAAAGATCAGACCATGCCAAATAATCTGCCCTAGCCACAAGCTAATGTGAGCCCCATATTTACTAGCACCACCTCCAAACACACACCAAGTCAATGCTAACTAAGTCTCCAATAGGCATTTACAGTAGGTTTGTAGCATTTATCATTTTTATTTCATTTATCAGGACATAGAGCTGTGTAAAATAAATCTGTCATACTCCCATGCACTGGCAGTCCACTGAGGAAGTGGGGTTTATTCTGGAAATATCGTTTCCTCTTATGTCAGTCATCCTTCCATTTTAATAAATTATTTATAACAGTTCTCACTGATACAGGTCTGCTACTTAGACATTTAACGAACCATGCGAATATGAATGGTGTGTTCTTTCACGCAAAACACACATAATTTTTCAATGCAAATTTTTAACAAAATCATCTTTCCAGTGTGTTATGAAAGCATCCAGTGTAAATTGTTGATACCATTCCTAAACAACACCAATTTGCTCTAAAGTCAAGCGCAACAAAGAATAACAACATTTCATTTGTCATTGCTACGTTCAATTACTAAAGCAATGTTTTTTAATCTTTAAAGAGGATTTCAAATCAGTATAATTCTTATTTCCAGCACCACACTGTAGTACAAGAAAGTCTTTGGTAAACCACATGAATGGAAGGAGCAAAACATGTCGCAGTTATCTTAACTAATGCATTATAAGGGACTTGTGAGCATATATCACCTAATAAATAATGGATTTAAGAATCTTATAACTTGTATTGCACTAATAGTAGCTAAACAACTTCTTGTTAAATTAGTCCTGCTTTCCCCTTATATAACCCCTGTTGCATCATAGATTGAATGCTCCCAAGGGATTGAATTGTAACCCAGGATCTGTGTTTTTGTAATTGTAGTAATGTCTGACCTGTTTTCCATTTGTAAAAAATGACTTTAATCTGGTACAAAGATATAGCCTGATACATGCTAATATGGGATCCAGGAACAACCTAACACCATTTCTGACTCTGCCATCTGAAATCACACAAATCACCAAAGCTGTTGCAATTTAAAATCTCTCCAATGTATATTGCAAAGCAGAAAAAGCACACTATTACAACAAACACATAGAGAAGTGTATATACAATATATTCTTTATGTATATGTTCAATGCACAGTTACAACCACTGCTGCCTATAAACTAACAGCTGAGCTGAGTCACAGGCTGCCTCCTACACTGCACCCACCAAGGTGCAGACAGCTTTTGTTCTGAATTCGATGGATTTCAAGACTTTAAGGCCATTCATTAAATTGAACGAATTGATTCAAATAAACCAGAAGTTTTGTAAAGGTAGAATACCGTTTATATTAATTAGGGATTGAAGTAAAGACGGTGTACTGAACTATATGAGCATCATACAAACATGTTATATATACACCAGAGCAGTTATTAAACTACTGTCACACCATTAAGGTCCAGATTTGTCTTCTTTAATATAATATATATATATATATATATATATTATATATATATATATATATATATATATATATCATATTATATATAAAAATACGTCTTTCAAAACTTTATACAACTGGGTGTTAATGTTGTATTGTCTACACAATATTTCCAGTTTTAAAACAATGCAAGTTTCAGCCCACTTCTTTTAACCATAAAGGCTCATTAAAATACTTGACATGGGATGCAAAGTTTTAGTAATTGGTCCAGTGAAAAATGCTGTGGGGACATCTGAGGCTCCAGAAGCATCTGCTCAGAAACTTTACCTCACAAAGGTATTCCAGGAGCATACTACTTTGTTATTACATGTCCTTATTGGAGCTGACATGATGTAGATGCTCCTTGCAGGATGATCCTGGAGCAGGTAGTTTAAATACTGACATGCCCAATGTGAGTAGATACTCCTGGAGGTAATGGTGTCCCTGGAGTATTTCTCCCACACATTCATTTGGTCAAATTTTGGGAGAGTTTCCATGTATGGCTATTTACGTGGAGATATGCGTGCATGTTTGGGAGAACAACTCGAGAGGATCAGGTTTGTGGCAGAAAATAACGGTCACAAGAAACCATCCTATAAAAAATAAAAACACATTTGCTGTATTTACTGTATATACTGTATACAACTTCTTAAACCAAGTACTGTGTTGATATTTATTTAAGTTATGAAGAGGGAAAGGTATGCACCATAGAACATCCTGGCAGGCAGCAGCTCTTGACTTTGAGTAACGGGGAGTAATCAGGTCATGTCACCACCTATAAGACATGCTATTCCTACTCAACGCTGTGGTCTATTGTTGCTTCCTGCCAAGTGGTGTTGTTTAAAATCATCTGTTAAAACATATGTAATTATAATACTGAAATCATAACTAGCCATCATCAGCAAAATCTTAAAAGCACAAAAATGTTATTGGTTGGATTCTGTCAGCAAAATGTTAATTCGAAACTGACAGCCTTGCTTAAAACATTGGCCTCCTTCATCCTGTAGAGACAACCTTAATTGTTCATTTATAAAGTTTAAAAATATTGCTGGCTTGAAGACAGTTGCTTTCCACATTACGCAGCATTTAAGATCAAAGTTGAAGGACTTACAGATGGTCAGTGGTATAGTATGTATGAGAAAATAGGCAATAAATATACTATTCTGAAAATACAACGTTATATGTTGAAACCTCAGAAGAAAAGGAGGAGTGTAAGAATGTTTTTTCTTTGACAAAATAGTTAATAATAATAGTGTGAGAGTGTTATAGGGGAAGAGATTTCAAAACAGGAATATGTTGAGGCAGATTTGTGAATTTGAATAGTTATTCTGTTGCAGTCAACCTATTTTTATCATTAAATTACACAAATGACTCAATTTTCCATAAAGGATGTAGCTACTTGGGTTTCACAAGCCAAGAACAGGATTCATTAAAATGCATATAATAGCATCGATCTATAAACCATTCTTAGTTTCTAAGAGAATAAAAATGAATAAAGTAACAAGGTCAGTCTTCATTTGCATTGGTTGTCCTCTGAGAATATAGATTTTTTTTTTTCCAAAATATATTTTATAACTTTAAGATGCCACAATAGTATATGGTAACAAATCTGTCATGCTGTTTTTTAACACAAATCAATCATATATAGGCTGTGGACAATTTTCACATTTCATTCTACAGCTATGTCCAAAAGTTTAGCATCACTTATAATTTTAGGATTGAGACATTATATATATATATATATATATATATATATATATATATATATATATATATATATATATATATATATATATCTCAAAATGTCAAACTTCCTCCATTGTCTTTTGTTAATATAATTTATATTAATCCGATTTCATTTTGCTTTGCAATTTCTCTTTATTTTGTAATATTTCTGTCTTACAAACAGTAAATTTAATAAAGGCCACCAGTAAAGCAATTAGCTTCCTAGTGTGTGTGACATAACATTAATAATATGCTAGACAGATATTGATTGTACAATCTTCTCAGATTACACTGGATTGGCAATGCAAAAGAAATAATCCTTAAAATGATTGGTCACATGTGTTTCCAAGGTATTCCATCTCAAACGCAGAGCTTCATCATTTTTGAATGGGTCCACCAAAACACCTCCATAAAGAGAGGAATCTATGGGAGTCAATGTTTCTCTAAATCTGTTGAATATATTAACTGATATTAGATTACTGCTTTTTATTTAAGCTGTACCAAGCTTTCTGAAAAACACCATATCATACAAATCAATTACAGATAATCATGGCTCAAAGATTTATAGCTCATCAGACCATATATTATTGGGTTTCTAAATGTTGAGATCAGATAATGAAAAGAGCTTTTAATTTATACATGGTTCATAAACCCACAGTGCAGCCAAAGTGATTTCACACATGAACGAGAGGCTTCAAATGGAACTGGTGTGCTGAATATCAATGGAATAAAACATACAGCCTATAGTGTATATCGTTTACGGTCATTGTCCTAATATTATAATATTGTTGTGCTGCTTGCTGAGGATTCTATTTCTGTTTCCACAATACTACGATGAACTAAAGGAAATGAGGACATCCATACATGACACAGCAAGCACTACTTGGTTGATAAGTGCAGCAACAGTTCAGTGTCCTGAGTCTATGCTTGAAAGCCCTGTGAGCTCTGGGAGGGGATCTACTATAGGATAATGATCTGTTTGGAACCATGAGTTTTACTTAGGATTCTCTTGTCATGCCTAGCTTCACTATGCTGTGGATGTACATAAAAGTCTTGAGTTCTGGAAGTAGGTGGCAGAATGCAATTGTCCTAAACAATATCAATATATATTGAGGAAGGTGTTTTGTGATTGTTTTTACAAAGCCACATGTTTAATTGTTTTAGTGATTCATTGTTTTATCAGAATTTAATCAAAATTAAATTGGCACTAATTTAATGAGGGACACCTGCTTGGTAATTGGACAGGCAGGTATATAAACCAGGTGAAATGTTTGTTAGGTTGTCTGCATTAAGTCTATGGCCTGGAGGAAGCCTGTGTTGTTAGACCTGGAAAGGTATTGTGATACTTAAAAGAAGAAGTGTTTTTGAGTGACTGGTAAACGGCTTAGCTGTCCAGTTTATTAGTTTAAAAACTTGTAAAGTTTAAGTTAGCACTCCTGGATGGAGTTAGACTTTGTTTGTTTATTTCATTTTGAAAGGGGTTTATTAAAACATATACTGTGGCAGACTTGGGGGGAAGAGGAGAGAAATATAGTCCAGGAGGGGCTAAAGGACTACATCCCCCAGAATGTCATGAGCGGTAGCCAGGATGAGACCCCCTAGGCTCTAATAATTAATGCTTGGGGCAGTCTCCAGTCTGTGTGAAGGGAGAGGCTGTCAGTGCAATGAGACCTGTGTGGTTTAAAATAAAAATAAAGGTAGTATGAAAACCTTTTTTGTTTGTGTGTGTTTACAAGTGTTTTGTTTAATCGGTAAATGGCTTAGCTCTCCGATGTTGGGTAGTGCTGTGGAAAAAGTGTAGTTAGTGCTCCAAAACAGATATTAGGTTATTTGTTTTGTTAAGATTTTTATTTTCTGTAAAAATGGCACAAAAGTGCTTTAAACTTCAATTTCTGTGGGGGTGGGGGGGGGTCTGCTTCTATAGGGTTATTGAACCTTGTAAAAAAAAGTCTTTCACAATACAAAGAGGTCAATAAACCAATCCTAGAGGAAATTGTTACTTTCACCAGATCACCATCCTTGATGTGAGGTGACACATGTATATCGCCTCTCAATATGTAATAGTTACAACATTAGAATACTTCGACGTACTTCAAGTAAAGAAATGAAGAATCATAGTAAATAATGAAAAAATCTAGACTTTGTACAATATTATAACACTGCAGTATTCATCAGGTGATCCTGTGTATTGAATTATGATACAAATATGCAGAATAGTATAAACGTATCAGCTGTTTGTGACCATCATACTGCTTAGAAAAGTCCACTGCACAGCAGTTCTTAAAGTCTACATCTCATGTCTATAAAGGTGAAATTGGAACTAAAAGGGAAAACACAGAAATTATTATAGTTGATTATCTTCAATATGGTGCAATGGCAGTCTGTAGTCAGAGCAAAGTAATTCCTAAAAATGCTCATAATTGAGATAGCATATAATGACTGTAACATCTATCAAGAACAAGCCACTGTGAGAACAAACTAATTGAAAAGTGAAGGTGTGCCATTTCTGAAGAATTTAAGCAGACTAAATGAGATTGCAACAGCAGAAGAATCTTTGATCAAGAAAAAATACAGATTTCGAGTTTAAACAATAGTTGATTGTTAAGGAAAGGGAAACTGAACCTTTTATTTTTTTGTTGAAGGAATGATGATTTTTGTTTAAACCATAACTCTAACCTCAGCCTTAACCTTAGCTTAAACCATAACTCTAACTTGAACCAAAGCAATAAACCTAACCTAGGTAACTTCTAATAAGAATAAAAAATAGGTGGTAGACATTGTGCATATTGAGAGACGTACTGTTCAAACAACAGAAAAAGCTTTAATAAAGATGACTTTGCTGAAGAACAAATCAAACTGGATGCTTTAGGGCAGGGCTACTCAACCCTAATCCTGGAGGGGCGCTGTCCCTTCTGCTTTTTGTTCTAACTGTACACTAAATTGATTAATTGGACCAATTAGGCTTCTAATAAGCATTTAAATGGTCCGATTAAGTAAAATAAGGTACAGTTGGAACAAAAACCAGGAGGTACAGCAGCCCTCCAGAACCAGGGTTGAGCAGCCCTGCTTTAGAGGGTGAACAACAACATGAATCTAAGTTGCAACCGTAGCCCTAACCCTAACCATGACCCTATCTCTAGCCCTATTCCCAGCCCAGACCATAGCCCAAGTCTGAGCTACAACCCCAGCCCTAGCCCCCTTCCCAGTTGAAGAGCGATACCGTTTTTTTTAAAAGACAAACAAATATGAAAGATGTTAATTTAAAACAGATTAACCAAACCTCACAGTAATATGTACACTCACTTCATTAAGTGAAGTATTTAATCAAAATTAAAAAATAATCCTTATTAAGTTGTTTGTTACTACGGTGACAGGATGGCCCAAGAGATTTTCTTTTTGCCTCTGAATTCAAAAGCAGCAATAGGACCTGAGGCGGGAAGCAGTGAGCTCAGCTGGAATGTGACTGGCTGCAGTACAATCCCAGCTGGGCTTATCTTCCCTTTTCTGAATCCAACTGAGGCACACATCAGAATGCAGCATGAATCAATCCAAAACACCTGACACAGCACAAATGTTCATATTTTATTCATGTGTTATATTGTTATAAACTCACGACAGCTTTCAAAAATGTTTAATTGAAATGTTCACATTTTAAACGGATTCCCTTGGCTTTCTGGCAAGCTCCCATGAAACTCCTCTCATGTATTGTAATGGGGTTACATCACATGCTTCCTGTACATTGTGTAAAATAGCAGGACCTGAGATCTAGTGGGAGGCTCGCTACCATTAATGGTGTCCTTTTCATATAAAATTATAATGATGTATTAAACATTTATACAGCTGAACATGTGTTGAATTGAATTATTCATACTTTCTATAAAGGCATATTTAATATATGAAATCAGAGCCTTGATCAGATCCACCATTAATATTCGATATTACAACTGAATATACAGTTTTAATCTGAAAATCAGCATGCATGCTAATTTCATCAAGTAAAAGTACCATAATTCTACACAAATAACATCCTCTCCCTATAGGCTGGGGTTGATTAGTTGATTAGGTTGATTAACGATCAATCAGCGCCCAGCCACCTGATATAAAAGGAGGCCTCTGCTTCTCATTTGGGGAGGAGGGAGCTGAGGAAGCAGGTTGTTTTTTTTTTTTGGTTGTTTAGAAAGTTTGAATCCAGTGAAGGCATTGCCCAGCCTGGAAACTGTTATTTTTGTAAGTTTTGCTTTTTATCTTTTTTGTGTTTAAATTGCTTTGTTTTGGCCCTTGTGCCCTTTCATTTTTGTGTTTATTTATAATAAAAGTATATTTTTTTTGAACTGCAGTCTGTCTCTGGGCCTCTATCCACTCGCCAGCCTGCCACATTTGGTGTCAGAAGTGGGATAGCGCCACCTAGAGGCTCAGAGCAGTATTTTTGTTTTGTTTTGTGGAATTTTTGGGATTATTTTTTTTTTTTTTGGAAAAAAAAAAAAGGGAAAGAAGAGCAGACAGCGGCAAAGGCAGGAAAAGCAGCAGCAGCAGCTGAAGAAATGTAAGCTGCTGCAGCCACCGCTGGAGGACCCGGCCAGCCTCTTCCCCTGGTGTTCCTGGTGCGGGAAGGAGGACCATCGTTGGCGGTCCTGCCCAGACGTGCCACCGGCAAACTGGTGTGGCCGGTGTGAGGAGGACGGCCACAACTGGGCAGGATGCCCCTACAACCAGGCCCAGGAAGAGGTGCAGTGTTCACCCCGGGCATCAGGGGCCACCCCACTACCTCCAGCACCACCACCTTCACCACCGTCCCAGGAGATCTGGGACTGGTTGATGCACCCTGAGGCAGACCTCGTCCACGATCTCCCCATAGTTATCAACACGCTGTGGCGTCGAGATGGGGAGAGGTGGGAACAGTGGGAGGAACAACACCACCCAGCGTCCTTCCCAGAGGTTGCCCTCATGGTGGTTAATTACCTGGCGGTAGACATGGGAGATGCCCCGGTCACTCCAATAAAGAGAGGGTCCGCCTCCCGAGAGCCAGAGAGGGGTGAGGAGCTGCCGTCGCTCCCCAGAGCCAGAGAGGGGTGAGGAGCTGCCGTCGTCCCCAGAGCCAGAGAGGGGTGAGGAGCTGCCGTCGTCCCCAGAGCCAGAGAGGGGTGAGGAGCTGCCGTCGTCCCCAGAGCCAGAGAGGGGTGAGGAGCTGCCGTCGTCCCCAGAGCCAGAGAGGGGTGAGGAGCTGCCGTCGTCCCAGAGCCAGAGAGGGGTGAGGAGCTGCCGTCGCTCCCAGAGCCAGAGAGGGGTGAGGAGCCGCCGTCGTCCCCAGAGCCAGAGAGGGGTGAGGAGCTGCCGTCGCCCCAGAGCCAGAGAGGGGTGAGGAGCTGCCGTCGTTCCCAGAGCCAGAGAGGGGTGAGGAGCTGCCGTCGCTCCCAGAGCCAGAGAGGGGTGAGGAGCTGCCGTCGCTCCCAGAGCCAGAGAGGGGTGAGGAGCTGCCGTCGCTCCCAGAGCCAGAGAGGGGTGAGTAGCTGCCGTCGCTCCCAGAGCCAGAGAAGGGGTGAGGAGTCGTCCCCAGAGCCAGAGAGGGGTGAGGATCTGCCGTCGCTCCCAGAGCCAGAGAGGGAGGAGGATCCAGAGCCAGAGAGGGGTGAGGAGCCGTCGCTCCCAGAGCCAGAGAGGGGTGAGGAGCTGCCGTCGCTCCCAGAGCCAGAGAGGGGTGAGGAGCTGCCGTCGCTCCCAGAGCCAGAGGGGGTGAGGGGCCGCCGCTCCCAGCCACCAGAGGGAGCCGGGCCGCCGTCGCCGCCTCCGCCACCAGAGGGAGCCGGGCCGCCGTCGCCGTGCTACCTTGGAGATTCGGGGCCCCCTCAACCAAAGAAGGCTTGGGGGCTCCGACATCAACCCCGCCCACCACCACCCACCATAACAGCCCACCCAAGGGACATAATTGGACTCTTGGGGGGAGGGGGGTGGGGAGGGTGGGGGGAAGGGGGGAGTTGGCCGATTGCGGCCGGTGTACGTTGTACATGGGGGGAGGTGTGTGGCAGAGCAAAGCTCTGCCCTTTAAATTGGCAGGGATGGGGTTAACTTCCCCTACCTGCCTGGGTTTATTATGTTCAGGTGGCTGGGGTTGATTAGTTGATTAGGTTGATTAACGATCAATCAGCGCCCAGCCACCTGATATAAAAGGAGGCCTCTGCTTCTCATTTGGGAGGAGGGAGCTGAGGAAGCAGGTTGGTTTTTTTTTTGGTTGTTTAGAAAGTTTGAATCCAGTGAAGGCATTGCCCAGCCTGGAAACTGTTATTTTTGTAAGTTTTGCTTTTTATCTTTTTTGTGTTTAAATTGCTTTGTTTTGGCCCTTGTGCCCTTTCATTTTGTGTTTATTTATAATAAAAGTATTATTTTTTTGAACTGAAGTCTGTCTCTGGGCCTCTATCCACTCGCCAGCCTGCCACAGGGGCAATAGTGTATTCTGCCTTACGTGTTTGACGGATTTTTGTATGTATTGTGTAAAAAAAAGAGGTCATTTTTTTTGGTGGATATCAGTGTAAGCACATATTACATGATTCGTTCAGGGTTATGCTGCAACAAGTTGTTCAGGGTTACTTTTGTCGACTGGAGAGAATCGATATTTAATACTAATGTGAAGGATGGATAACCCTCAATATTAGTTTCGAAATTGTTTTTGATAATCGTCTTCTTTGAAATGACGACCAAGGGATTAACGACAAAACTTCTAGTCGGTCTCACTTCGACTCTGGATTACCACACTCTGACTGGATGTCTTGTCCATCATCACGACGTGACATGTTTGTCCTTAACATGTTTTCCTAACAGTCATGTCGCTATTTACCTTTTTACTAAATACACATTCACTGGTCTACAGGAAAAAAACCTGCCCTGTCAGGGTGAAAACCTTGTGACCAGGGTCACAGGGGTCTTGGAAAGAACCCTGTGAGTAAAGCAGGGTAAAAAAGAGGCCATTTGTCTTATAACATAAAAGTACGTCCAGTACGACACAATGATGTCATAAATTGAATAATGTCATGTTAGTGAACTACACTGATTCCCTTCCAACTTGCTGGGTATTGTGATCGTAATTTTTCGAAGACATGTAGTACACGTTCAGACCTCTTAATGACTTGTCAGTTGTAAGTATAAACGTTGGTAGTGTCTTAATACCACACCAAATAGGTGACTGACAACGATTTTACTTGAGCGTCGATAGCACCAGACTTAGTAGTGAGGACGACGACTTCTACAATCTGATCCCATCAGATTGTACTTGCCGAGTTTGTCCATGGTAACATAACACAAACCTTAATAAGAGAAGTAGACATAAAAATATATACACACGTTTACTAACGATGCACACATTGACACCTGATAAATGTTATGTCACGTGACTTCGAACAGCACCAAAAAAACACCTAGTTTTATCGGGTAGTGTTGTTACTCACCCGACATTTTATACAGTTTTCATAAACCTTCATAGATAACTATATTCAGATATCAGTGAAAGTCAATTTGGGATTCTTGAGTTCAACATTTTTTATCAAAGTCTTGTAAATTATAAACAAGTTCATATGTAAACTACAACAATATCGTTATTTATTTATGTTATTAAAAATCCAGAGGTCCACGGGTAGAGGAAAGATTATATCTAAATGTAATATCTGCTCATGACACATACTATGTTTATCTAATTTTGTTAATGTTTTTTTTCTGAGTGCAGGAACAAAGTAAATTGGAAAGAAGAAGATGTTTTTATAGATTTATTCGACGGAATCTTCGTCCTAATGTCACCGAGAGTTTTGCATAAGTAGGGGGAATTAAAAACTTTTCAATTTAATGACGGTTGTTGAGGGGTTGACCAGAATAAAACGTTGTATAAAAGTTATAGGTGTGTTTTTAACCAATCGCCAAAATTTATTGAAGATCTTATGATCTTTGGGCGGTAGAGTCACACCGTAAATTTTACAACGACAATATTTAGCATACACACACAGGACAAAAAACTGAAAACGATATATATATAATTAATTTAAAGGACTGCCGGAAACTGTCGGTCTTAGCAAATATTTCAATATTTTGTAAAGATGGATCTTGGTGGTGCACCTCAATGTGTCAAGCAAAGCTCTGCCCTTTTTAAATTGGCATGGGGTTAAAACCTGCTGGGTTTATTATGTTCAGGTAGCTGGGGTTGATTAAAATTAACGATCAATCAGCGCCCAGCCACCTGACATAAAAGGAGGCCTCTGCTTCTGATTTGGGGAGGAGGGAGCTGAGGAAGCAGGTGTGTGGTGTGGTGTGGTGTGGTGTGGTGTGGTGTGGTGTGGTGTGGGTGTGGTGTGGTTTTGGTTTGGTAAATTTGAATCCAGTGAAGGCATTGCCCAGCCTGGAAACCTTGTTTTTGTAAGTTTGTTTTTGTATTGGTTTTTTTTGTTGTGTGTTTAAATCCCTTTATTTTGCCATTGTGCACTTTTGTTTTGTGTTATTTATAATAAATTAGTATTTTTTTTGAACTGCAGACTGTCTCTGGGCCTCTCTTCACTCGCCAGCCTGCCACATTTGGTTGTTAGAAGTGGGATAGCGCCACCTACCTGCCAGAGCAGTTTTTTTTTTTCAGGTGAATTTTTGGTTAATTTTATTTATTTAAAAAAAAAAAAAAAAAAATACAAAAACAAACTTACAAAAACAAGGTTTCCAGGCTGGGCAATGCCTTCACTGGATTCAAATTTACCAAACCAAAACCAACAAACACCAACCTGCTTCCTCAGCTCCCTCCTCCCCAAATGAGAAGCAGAGGCCTCCTTTTATGTCAGGTGGCTGGGCACTGATTGATCGTTAATTAACCTAATCAACCCCAGCCACCTGAACATAATAAACCCAGGCAGGTAGGGGAAATTAACCCCATCCTTGCCAATTTAAAAAGGGCAGAGCTTTGCTCTGCCACAGTGACCCATGCAATACATGTCTTTTTTTAATATAACGTAAGATATTCTATTATTTTTGTAAATGCAGCAAACAAGACATGTCTCCTCCTCTTAGCACACATGTTTTTTTTTTTCAAGCCTTTGTTTGTAGTCTCACTATGAGAAAGAGATTGCTATGATTGCGGATTTGTCAAGATGCCGACTCAGTGAAAGTCTAGTTGCTTATTTTTCAATGTACCTGGGAGACAATTATCCTTTATTTTGTTTCACAAAAGCAACTATGAATATATCAGAAGGAAATATTTAATCTTGAAAGTAGTCATTTTTTGATTGGAATATGGCAAGCTGCACTCAGATGCATACAGCAAACTGAAATGACAGGTAGGATAACAACTTATGTGCCTAATATGAAATGTATTGTATTTATTCTTTTTTTATATTACTTTTAGAAAAAAAATCAGTTTTACAGGTTTGTAAGTACCAGTTTACACGTGTTTACACAAGTGTTCAATGGAACTGCTTCTGTGTTTACAAAACAGCTCCTGGATGCAGGCACAGTCAGCTGGCAGATGCGTACATTCCTCCATAGAGTACAATGCAGCCATCATACTGGGTATTGTTATATTTTATGTTTATGCAGTATTAGAAACAATTATTTCGGTTTTATAGTTTTGTGTGTACATATGCCCATTTACACCTGTAAACAAGTATATATACATACCCGTATCTTTTGAAATGTATATTTTATTATATTTTTTTACTATTTGTAGTCGTGCTGTACATGCGCTCATTTTAAAAATAAAGCCTTTTATGTTTAATGTTCCATTTAAATACACTGTTTCTGTGATGCAAATATTATACATGATGTTCATGAATAAAACTTTCAGTTGTATCCAATAATATGTCTTTCAAAAATGTATGGGTCAAAGTGACCCATGTGGCGGTTCTAAGTAGTTCAAAAATCCAGCGGTTCTAGTGTTAATTTATTTGAGTACTATTGGGATGATCTCATCAGGCCCAGGGGGATTTGATTATTTTAAGCGTTCCTAGTCCCTTTAACACTTCTGCCTCTGTTATGCTAAAGTTATTTAAAACTGGATAGAAACAGGTCGACATGTGGGGCATGTTGCCTTTATCCTCCTTTGTAAAGACTTAAATATAATTTAATATAGTTGCTATTTTTCTCTTTGTCTATGATTTTGCCATATGTATTTCTTAGACATTTTATCTCCAATTTGAATGTTCTCTTGCTGTTATAATATTGTAAAAACTTTTTGGAATTGGTTTTAGCCCCCTTAGCAATGTTCATTTCTATCTCTCTCTTGACTTTTCTAACTTCCTTTCTGATTTGTGTTTGCAATTCCAAGCACTCTTTCTGTGTTCTTTGTTAGCCTTTTAAAGGAGACTTACACAATATATATTATATATATATAGACTCTATAAAAAGGATATATATATATATATATATATATATTATATATATATATATATATATATATATATATATATATATATATATATATATATATATATATATATATATTTTTGGCAATTTTGTTTTAGATTTAGATTTGTTTACTTTTGAGATGTAATTGTTTTGCGCCTACATTTTTTAAAAACAGCCATCTTTTTTTTTCGTGGATGTTTTCTCTATTTTACTCCACTCTACAGTACTTCTTTTAGTCATACCTTGATAGTTTGCCTTTCTAAAATTGTAAACCTTAGCTTTAGTCATTACTTTTGGTGTTTTAAAAAGCATCTCAAATGAGACCATGTTGTGGTCTGAGTTTGCCAATGGTTCTCTAATCAATGGTTATTTTGTCTTCGTTATCTGAAAAGACTAAATCAAGGCATGCTTCCCCTCTAGTCGGTGCCTTGACAAATTGTTTTAGGAAGAAGTCATTTGTCATTTCCACTATTTCAATTTCTTCTGTTGTGCTCCCCACTAGGTTTTACCATTTTATATAAGGGAAGTTGAAATCCCCCTTTAAAAAGGCTTCTCCTTTGCTGCATGCATTTCTAATGTCATTGTATAACAGATTATTTTGCTCTGTGCATGAATGTGGTGGTCTATAGCATGCCCCTATTACTATGCCCTTTGAATTTTTGTCCATTATTCTGAACAATATCGATTATGCTTTGTTTTTTTTTTCTTCCAGATTTAACACCTGGGCTTCAAGACTATTTCTGATGTATAGCGCTACCCCTCCACCTCTTCTGTCCTGCCTGTCTTTCCTATATACTGTATACACACTAATATTATATTCGTCTCCATCACTCTCCGATAACCAAGTTTCTGTAACACCTATCACATTGTAATTACTTGTTAGTGCAGTAGCTTCAAGTTCTAACATTTTGTTTCTGAGACTTCTAGCATTTAGATAAATACATGTGATGGTTGTCTTACCATTGCTCTTGTTTTCATTGCCCTTGTTTTGATGTAGTCTCCCTTCTGTTTTTTTGTTGATTTCTCCTCTCCCTTTTTTCTAGTTTAAATGCTAGTTTAAATATAATTGAATTGCTACTTTGTAATGTAATAACTATACGTTATGTAGAAATGAAATTACAAAGACAATAAGATCATTTATTCACAAAAAACATTTTTTAAAGTAAAAGATTCCACTCTGAATGTCACCATGAGTCTCTGCATTCACTTTCAATATGACATTAGATCAAACATTCCCAAAGTGAAAATAAAAACCCTAGCGCTTCCCCGTCGCTTGGAAGTTGGAAGTTATTCACAATGTTTCCATACTGTCCCAGTTTAAGGACTTATAAATCTGGTCACCTTAATTATGTGTAGCCGTTATATTAAGTGTGTCTTACTGTGTATTTACATAGTAATTACATATTAGTACACAAGTAAATACTTGTGTACTTAGACACAATTAGAATGTTATGCATAGTTACAATATTCTTAACGTGTACATCTTTTTGCAAGATATATATACAAGTACACAACTGTATCAGAAAAGTGTTAACCCTTTGTGGTCTTATGTCAGACCAGGTCCGACATTACAATTTTACCTTTCCAGTTCGGTGTCGGACCCTGTGAGACGTGAAGCACAGGTCTAGTCGTTCTTTCTAAGGAAAAAGCCTAAAAAACCTTTTAGTGGCCGAGTGAGACTGAAAAAAAGGGTGTATCTCATAACCCCATGCACTACAGAGATAACATGGACATAACAAAGGAAATAGCTGCTTCTGCATCCAGTGCTCAAAGACTATCACAGACATTTACCAAGCTTTTATTTGATGTTATAGTGATAAAATAATGACTTGGATTGAGGAGTTTGGTGATGAAACGAGTGATCGGGAGAGGATTTAAGAGTATGCACGTCTACAAAGAGGTATGTGAAAAATACAGTGAACAAGGGGTGGTGCTTGGCTGAAAATGCAGTACTGAGTGTCCTTTTGCGATTCAATGCCTTTTAAACCTGTTTTACAAAAAAAAAAAATTAAACAGTGCATGTAAAATAAACAGCGCGTGTGAAAATAAATTGTACCTGGTGTTCCTGACAAGCACTGAATAAATGAACTGCAAAGGGTTAAGGTTAGGTTTAGGTGTAGAGAAGAATTATGGTTATATCATGCAAAACTATGCATAATAACATTGTACACATGTGTTTACTAAGTAACTACTATGTAACTACACAGTAATTAAAGACACTTAATGTAAAGCATTACTGGACTATGTTGCAAAAGCCAAAAACATAAAAAATGTATGTACAAGCTTTGGATAGTGGCTGATACAGTGCTTACTGTACACGACAAGTAGAAAATGTGTGAAGTAAAACCTACAAATTATATTGTTGCCATGGTGTGACAAAGTGCCCGCCCCTGTGTATATTATCTGTTATGTTGAGTGTGGTTTGTTAAATGTTGGTGTATAGTCATTGGTACACGGGATATAAACGGGTCTGTAACACAAGTGTTTAAAATGTATATTTGTATTTAGGCACGGGATTGTACATTACTTCACGTACATTTAAAGTAGTTAAAATGTGAGCACGAGGTTGCACATAATTAATTCACGTGCTGGGATTCAAGTGAATAATTAATTAGTAATTGAATCCCAGCACAACAGTGTATATAGATGCACATTTTCACATACTCACGGTTGGGTGTTCAGTGAGCGGAGAACGGGAGAGAGAGGATAAAGAATTTAATAACAGTTGCTATTGTGTGCTGGTGAGACCAGCACGATACTTGTTTATTTAAAAACTCACTGTGTTTTGGCTGTGAGGTTCGTTTTGTTTATGTCTATTTGTTTTGGCATAGAGTGCCGTGTCCTGTTTTTTTCTGTTTGTTTAAACCCTTTTATTTTTAATAAACCGGCGCAAGCAAACGCCACCATCATTTCACATTCATCTGATCTGTCTTTGTGCATTTCATTCCTTCCTGGTTCTGACGCCGCCCACTTCGGCCGTCTCTGTGACTCATGGTTATAATGAATAATTCCAGATGTATAATAATTACATGCTGATTAAGCGGGATAGTTTAATGATGTCTCATGAATTATGAGTTTGCTTTCTTTTCTCAGTATCTATGAAGAGAATGGTTGCCTTAAGGCTACTTCATCTTTTAATGTGTACTGAAATTTCAGAAATCAGCCATTCATTCAAATGCTGAAGTACATATGTCAGCCAAACACCGGCAGTACATGTACATTTGATCTTTTATTATCTATAGATCGTTAAGAGTCCGATTACAGAGGCTGAAACCTTCAGTACTCTTGCATCACCTTTTTAGAGCAAATTCTATTACATAATGTCAGCACCAAAATAAAAAATAAATAAAAAGTAAAAAAAGCCCTGAGAACTAGTGGCAAGGCACACTGACATTACTGTGGCCTCACAAACAATGAGCGACTTTGATGGAAACTGGTTGGTAAAACAAGTTAAATTTACGAAGTTACAGGGGGCTCCCGAGTGACACATCCGGTAAAGACACTCCGTGTGGAGTGTAGGATGCGCCCTATGGCCTGGAGGTCGCAGGTTTGTGTCCAGGCTATTTCACTGCTGACCGTGGATGGAACTTCCCAGGGGGCGGCGCACAATTGGCCCAGCGCTGCCCGGGTGGGGGTGGGGGGGCTAGATCGACCAGGGTGTCCTTGGCTCATCGCGTGCACCAGTGACCCCTGGAGTCTGGCCGGGCTCCTGTGGGCCTGCCTGTAAACTGCCCAGAGCTACGTGATCCTCTGGTGCTGTAACTCTGAGGTGGCTGCATGGTGGGCCCACAGAGTGAAAAGAAGCAGACGGTTTTGGAGGACGCGTGTGTCTGTCTTTGTCCCTCCTGAGCCAGATGTTTTGCTTTTTTTTAATTATCTTATTTAATGTCAATGCTATAACACCCCCTCTCCTGCTTAAGAGAATGGGAAAAAATTTAAGAAAATTAAAAATGGATTCTAGAAAATCCATCTCACTTCTTTGGTGCTTACCTGGTTGCTAGGAAACCAAATCCAACTTGCTCTTTGGAAAACAAGAATACAATACCATTGATTATAATTGCATGTTAATTATAATTTTTTCCTCTTAAATTAAACCAATTTATTTTGCCTCCTAAATGATGAGGTGTATAAATAAGTGATAATAAGGAGATAACAGTATTCTAAGTGGATAAAATTTGAGTCGAGAATGTTATATAAGTAAGAAGACTATTATCTCCAAATACACTAGATGATTCCTTGAGGTGTAGCTGTTATATGACAAGGTTTTCTTTCCAGTTTTATGGTCCTGCAGGGTTTTAAAAAAGTAGATGGAAATCAGCTAATGTGTTACATTCTTTGCATCATGCTCCGTTGGAAAGAAACTCTCCTGAATGATTCCTTGGTAACAGCAGTCAATGCCACACAGAGGGCAGGCTGGCTATTCCCTTATACGGTGCCCTCAGTGGTCTGTAATTGCAAGTTACAGAAATAATTACTTGGATGTCCCCTCAGAGGCATAACGTTGTGTTGCATCCACGGGTCCAGACAGGAGGTATAAATCTCCATTCAAACTTCTCTTAAGGCCATTGCTGACAGTTCCTGTCATCTTTTGCAATTAAAATGTGCCAACTGCTTTAACTAATCCCTTGCCACCATTAATATTAACACAATAATTTGTATTTTTAAAATGTTATTTTTTCAGATTTAAAAGAAGGTAATTTAGTCGGTTCCCTGATATTTGTTTTTTTTCTCTCATAATCTTAGGAATGAACAATGACTACACGATTCTCTATCTGAGCTCAGTGAGGAATATTCAGGACAGGTGTTGCTGTTCGTTTAGTCGCACACAATCGCAGTTCTCTTATATTGCTGTCCACATTTTCAGCAGCTTTTCTAAAGCAGTAATTTCCAGGGACTCCCAAAGGCTGACAGTTGTGTACAGAAGAGCGATTTATCCTGAACAAGTGTGGTTCTGTTAAAGAAGATTTATCAATATAAGATTGATGCAATTTTTGAAGTACTTAAAAATAATTACCTGCAGAATGGGCATTTTAAATTAAAAGTACATCAAAGTAATTTTAGCTTTAGGGCTTTTTACTTAGTATGGCAGTAACAACAACAATAGACACATATTCATTTTAAGTAAATAACATTTTAATTCCCTGTCATTTCATGTAATTATTGCTGATTTATTTTTTTTATGTTTCATTAATATTTTACAATAAAAAAATACACTTCAACTTTGCTGTGATAATTTTTGTGGCACTAGGCAGAAACAGAATTCAAGTGTATTCTCAGGACGTTGGGTACACACCAAGCAATATTCAGAACACAATGCTGCTCTCTGTAACAAACACTGTTGTGTGACTCTTTGTAACAGGATGGCCTGTGTGGGTGACATCAGACCAGAAACAGGAACCAGCACAGAATAAACTAAGAGGTGGAGTTTGGTGAAGCTGAGCGATTGGTTTCGCTCAGCATTTAATAATGAAACAGACAGAAAATAAAAGGTTGTAAAGACAAACAAAACACAGGACATGGCACTGGCAGCCAAAACAAAGAGACAAACAAAATGAACTATATAGACAAACAAGGTGAGCTACTATTATTATTACTATTACCTCTGTCTCCAATCCCGTTCTCCACTCACTGAACACACAACCCCGCATGAGTGAAAACATGCTGCTTTTATGCAGCTGTACCGAGACTCGATTGCTAATCAATCATTCAATTGGAGTCGCGGTACAACTGCACGTGAATTAATAAAGTGCAATTCCCCGTGCTCACATATTATTACTTTTTACCTGCACGTGAAGTGCTGTGCAATCCTCGTGCCTAAATATAAAAATACATTTTAAACAATTTGTGTTCCACAGACCCATTTATATCCCGTGTACCAATGAATATACACCAACATTAACACACAACACGCAACATACAACATTGAAATACACACAGGGGAGGGGCAACGTTGCCACACTCTTTCATAGGATTGTGTGACATATGCGTGTATATTTATTATCTCATTCCAACAACTGAATCTATAAAATAAGTGACTTAATCATACATGAAAAACATGGTTTTCTGCAACTGTATCATTTTGTTAGCTACTTATCTGAAAATGGTAACAAAAAGGGTGACTTAATAACCTTAATAATTACTTGTGTGACTCTCTTACTCATAAAGGTTATTCCACAGGAACTGGTACTCTGCTGTTCTACAAGGACCAGGCTTACTTGTTTTCATTGTTAAACAAGAAAGAAAATATCTGTAGGGGGGAGAGGATAATTGATGGATTATTTTAAAATATATATTTTGGCAGGGTCAAGTTCAAACACATGGTACAAATTACCTTGTCACTTTAATTCATATTTGAATGGCTCTATGACAGCATTGAGTTGGAATTCATAATGATCAAGGTAGACAAAAACTGATGAGTATTTTAATATAGGTTCTCTAACTGTATCACTGACACCACGCTCCTGCATGCAGAATAAAAAAAAAAAAAATCAACTATACACCTTCAATGTAACCATAAAACGTTTCAGGGGAAAAGGCGGATTAGACAGCTATAATCTTTTTTTTTTTCTTTTTTTTTTTATCAAAAAAGTGGAATGACATTTGTGAAAACAGATGGACACTTTTCATAACAGATGCTAATCTGGACCACAGCACAAGCAGGTGTTGAATCAAAACTAAAAGCATTCAGCATTTTTTTTTTGTTTTTTAATTAACAAATCTGTTAAAAAAAAAAAAAAAAAAAGATCAGAAGATTCAAATATTGAATTTATAAATACATTATGCCTACTCATAGTTACATATCTGACATATTCATGAACCCAATTCTTGTTTGATTTGCTTTGTTTGCATATTTATTAATATTAGAAAATGATTCAGTATCATCAGCCAATCAGCTTCCAGCTATAGCGTACATTAATACACAGTACATACATGTACACATGTTTAAAAATGCTTTAGTTGAACAAGGCTGGGTGTTCAGTGGTGGAACAAGAGAGTGAGACAGTAGGCTTTATAATTATAAGCAATTGCTACCCGAGCTGGTTTTGTACCAGCATGATACTTGTTTATTTGTGCATCTGTTGGTTTATTTTGGCCGCAGTGCCAATTTGTTTGGTGGAAAAGTGTTTTGGTTCTGTTTTTGTTTAACCCTTTGCAGTCCTATGTCAGACCAGGTCCGACATTACAATTTTCCCCTCCCCACCCGGAAAAGGCAGAGAAAACTTTTCAATGGCCAAGTGAGACCGCTAGGAGCCGAATGAAACCCGAAAAAAAGGGCGCTTCTCATAGCCCCATGCACTACAGAGATAACACAGACATAACTAAGGAGGTAGCTGCTTCTGCATCCAGCGCTCAAAGAATATCACAGACATCTGCAGAGCTTTTTGAGATGTTATAATAATAAAATAATGACTTGAATCGCATATTGAGGAGTTTGGTGATGAAACGAGTGATGAGGAGAGGATTTATCAATATGCACTTCTATAAAGAGGTATGTGAAAAATACAGCGAAAAAGTGGTGGGGCTTGGCTGTAGATACAGTACTGAGTGTCCTTTTGCGATTCAGTGCATTTTAAACCTGTTTTTTTCTGAAAAAAAAAAAAATTAAACAGTGCGTGTAAAATAAACAGTGGGTGTAAAAATAAACTGGACCTGACGCGCCTGACAAGTGCTGAATAAATGGACTGCAAAGGGTTAAACTGTTTAATTAATAAATGTATGCAACAGTTATACAGTGTGTGCCTGTATTTCCTGGTCTGACGTCATCACGAGCCATCCTTTCCACACAGCCCGACAAGTAAAAAACATATTTGTTTAGTAAAGTTTTTTTTTCTTTAATTATGTGTGTGATCCTTTATGATTTTTTTTTTTGGGGGGGGGGGGGGGGGGGGGGGATATTGGGGGGGGGGGTGGACTGTTTCATTAATAAATGTATGCAAAAGTATACAGTGTTGTTAATTATGTGTGTGATCCTTTATGATTTTTTTTTTTGGGGGGGGGGGGGGTAATTAAAATTTTTCTCAGCGGAAGGGTACCCCATGAATCATTACAAGTTCAAGGTAAATGTAGTTTTTAAAGTGTTTTTTTTTGTTGTTTTTGTGGGTTTTTTTTTTATGAAAATAATCAGAAAATGTGTGTTATAATAGCGATAGTGCCCTCTCAATGAAGGCTCTACCATGTGTGAACCTTCATCGATGGGCACTATCGTGTAACTATTTTTAAAAGTGGTACCACGTCCTTCCCCCAGACAGAAATGATTTTAAAGAGAAAGACAGCAACAGCAACATAATAATATGCATTTGCATGTGAAGTGTAATAACCCTGGGTTTGGAAACATAATACAGTACATACATTCAGGGAAGAGAAAGGAACTTTACTCCACATTGGGACAGATGTCTGTATTCGTGTCTTCTGCTGAAAAATCTAAACCTGTAACTCTTATGAAAATTATTTTTTGGCTGTGAAAACGTAGGCTTAAAACATGCCACATTGCATACATCTTGGCTATCTTGAGAAATCCAAAACTGGACTCATGTCTTTGCCAAAGCCCACAACATTAATTCAACAACATTGATTCTATAGAAATAGTAATTCCCTAATTGGACTAGAAGCTCTTAAAACATGCCAAGGCAAAAACAGCATTGTGGTTCTTAGAGATAATATGCAGCTATAAATATGTAAATAGTACAAAGCTGATAAACAAACAGTGCAACAGTAAGCATACAGTGCCTACAGAAAGTATTCACCCCCCTTGGACATTTTCACAGTTTGTTGTGCTACAACCTGAAATCTTGATGCATTTAATGCTTTTTTTCCCCTTTGATTTACACAACTTACTCAACACTTTGAAGAGACAAGATCTTTTTTTATGGTGAAGCAACAGTTCATGAAAAATAAAATAAAAAACTAAAATGTCTTGGTTAGATAAGTATTCACCCCCCTGAGTCAATACTTGGTAGAACCACCTTTGGCAGCAATTACAGCTGTGACTCTTTTGGGGTAAGTCTCTACCAGGTTTGCACATCTGGATAGTACAATATTCGTCTATTCTTCTTGGCAAAATTTTTTAAAGCTCTGTCAAGTTGGATGGGGATCATTGGGGCACAGCAATCTTCAAGTCTTGCCACAGATTCTCAATCGGATTCAAGTCCAGGCTTTGACTGGGCCACTCTAGGACATTCACTTTCTTGTATTTAAGCCATTCCAGTGTCGCTTTGGCTGTGTGCTTGGGGTCATTGTCCTGCTGAAAGGTGAATCTCCGTCCCAGTCTTGGGTCTTTTGTAGACCCTGAAGCAGGTTTTCCTCAAAGATTTGCCTGTATTTAGCTCCATCCATTTTGCTCTCTACACTGACAAACTTCCCAGTCCCTGACAATAAAAAGCATCATCATAGCATGATGCTGCCACCACCATGCTTCACAGTAAGCGTGGTGTTACCTGGGGGATGTGCTGGATGGTGTTACCTGGGGTGATGTGCTGTGTTGGGTTTGTGCTAGACATAACGCTTTTAGGCCAAATAGTTCAGTTTCTCTTTCATCAGACCACAGAATCTTTTCCCACATGCCTTTTTGCAAATTCCAAGCTGGATTTTATATGGATTTTTTTTCAGAAATGGCTTCCTTCTTGCCACTTTTTCATACAGAACTGATTTGTGCAGTACCTCAGCTGTTGTTTACACATGGACAGTTTCTCCCATCTCAGCCATGGAATGCTGTAGGTCTTTCAGAGTTGTCATTGGCCTCTTGGTGGCTTCTCTGACCAATGCCATTCTTACCCGACTGCTCAGTTTGTGAGGACGGCTTGCTCTAAGCAGATTCTGGGTGGTGCCATATACCTTCCAAGGGATATTCAATGTCTTTGAAATCTTTTTATACCCCTCCCTGATCTGTGCCTTTCCATAAATTTATCCCGTTGTTTTGAAAGCTCCTTGGTCTTCATAGTAGTATCTTTGCTTTGAATGCACAACCCAACTGTGGGACCTTACAGAGGCAGTGTTGAGCAGGTTGTGTAAATCAAAGGAAAAAAAAATCCCATTTAAATCCATTGAGATTTCAGGTTGTAACATAACAAACTGTGAAAACATCCAAGGGGTGAATGCTTCCTATAGGCACTGTATGTATGTGATCAGATATATATATTCACCTTTGGAACGGTTTTGTGGGGTACTTAGCATGTTTGGAAATTAAGTTAATTTGTATTGATTGGACCACACCTCTGCTGTATTGAATACAGTACTGCATTACATCACATATCCCCCCATAGGTCTAGTCCATAACATTGTCATGTGTTGCGTCTTACTAATGTATTGCAGCAGCAAACAATTTTCTAATCAGGTTGCTTTGGAGATTTGGGTGGTCAAACTGCCCCTCTAAAACAATAAATCAATTACAAACAACAAATGCTTCTCAGTTTACTAATAGACAAACCAGTTTCTATTTCTATTTGGTACTATTCCTCATGAATAATATTTCTTCATTCTCTCTCAATCTTGAATTTTAAATGTAAATGAAATAAGGACACTTTAGTTGATCATTTTTCTTATTCCTTGAGCTCAAGAATAAACACTTTACAGCTGTTTTATTCATAAATTGTTCCTATATCTTCCAAAATGATCTATGCAGCTACCCATTTCAATAGCACCCATTTTGCAGATGTATTGTTAAATTATAAAGCATGATGAAATATAATGTAACAGCTTTTGTCAGCTACCTGACCGAGTACTGTGTTTTAACATTCATATTGACGCAGGACAAGTCCAGCCTTCAGATAGCTCTATAGATTTCGTTGCCCCAGATTTGTTAGGGCTAAAAGTACAGTGAGATCAAAGCGAACCACTGTCAGCAAGAAATATGAGAAAATTTGATGAAAGGCCATTCTTTGGTTGTGGCAGGCAGGACGAAGTACTTTAAAAGGAAACAAAAGTTTTCATGTATGGGATGACATATTTGCAATGCGTACATGATTTTTACTTTAATTGTCTGTCCTTCATGTCTTGGAAATCAGTTTTAGTCCCAATGAGCAAGACATTCTGATATAAGTGGATAGTGGATAATTTCCCTTGAGTATTCAGAGGTAGTAATCACTTAGGATCAGGTACATCTCATACCAGGCCGTGCTGCCTGCCCATTGTTAAACATCTTACACACCCATCACGTTGAATCAGGACTGTGCTGCCTGCCCATTGTTAAACATCTTACACACCCATCACGTTGAATCAGGACTGTGCTGCCTGCCCATTGTTAAACATCTTACACACCCATCACGTTGAATCAGGACTGTGCTGCCTGCCCATTGTTAAACATCTTACACACCCATCACGTTGAATCAGGACTGTGCTGCCTGCCCATTGTTAAACATCTTACACACCCATCACGTTGAATCAGGACTGTGCTGCCTGCCCATTGTTAAACATCTTACACACCCATCACGTTGAATCAGGACTGTGCTGCCTGCCCATTGTTAAACATCTTACACACCCCTCACATCAAATCAGGACTGTGCTGCCTGCCCATTGTTAAACATCTTACACACCCATCACGTTGAATCAGGACTGTGCTGCCTGCCCATTGTTAAACATCTTACACACCCATCACGTTGAATCAGGACTGTGCTGCCTGCCCATTGTTAAACATCTTACACACCCATCACGTTGAATCAGGACTGTGCTGCCTGCCCATTGTTAAACATCTTACACACCCATCACGTTGAATCAGGACTGTGCTGCCTGCCCATTGTTAAACATCTTACACACCCATCACGTTGAATCAGGACTGTGCTGCCTGCCCATTGTTAAACATCTTACACACCCATCACGTTGAATCAGGACTGTGCTGCCTGCCCATTGTTAAACATCTTACACACCCATCACATTGAATCAGGACTGTGCTGCCTGCCCATTGTTAAACATCTTACACACCCATCACGTTGAATCAGGACTGTGCTGCCTGCCCATTGTTAAACATCTTACACACCCCTCACAGGACTGTGCTGCCTGCCCATTGTTAAACATCTTACACACCGATCACGGAATCAGGACTGTGCTGCCTGCCCTTTGTTAAACATCTTACACACCCATCACGTTGAATCAGGACTGTGCTGCCTGCCCATTGTTAAACATCTTACACACCCATCACGTCGAATCAGGACTGTGCTGCCTGCCCTTTGTTTAAGATCTTACACACCCCTCATGTTGAATCAGGACTGTGCTGTCTGCCCATTGTTAAACATCTTATACACCCATCATATCGAATCAGGGCAGTGCTGTCTGCCCATTATGTGTTTTGTGTTTCTATTTTTTTTTTGTAATAACAATATTTAAATCTTGGATTTCATGCTGCTTATCTGTGCCTCAACACAACGTTCTTTATTTTTAGATTGTGTGCCACAGTCTATCGTAACTAATTAGAGCAAACCAACATATACATCTGTTTGTGACTCAGCCAAACACACCACACATCAAGACCACACTGTCCATTATACTATATTGTGAAAACCATTTCGCTTTTAAATGTTTAGTTATTTTTATTTGCATTAGTTTTTAATGCAGCTAACCTAAATACAATTATGTGTGCAACATTAGAAATAAACTGATGGTATAAATGTGTTTTAGATTTCTTTCAAAGAAACTTCCACCCCCTCCTCAGTGCATAAGCTCCCTAAATTCTAAAGCCTTAGCTCTTGATTAGTTTAAAAATTGCTTCCAGCCTTTGGGGAACAAGTCATAATTGCTATGGGTCACAAGTAATAATTACAAGCCTTCCCACTAGCATATAAGCCCATTAAAAAGAGATATTTAAATCGCATTATAGCTTTGCCAGACCTTATAAATATAATTCTTTAATTATAATTCACATTAGCTATGTATTTATATGATATCAACTGACTGGTCCCAGCAAACCATTACTACATGGAGATTTATGTTTGGTTCCTTGACATAGTATAATATAGCATGCTATTCAGCAAGCACAGTGCAACATGTTGGACTCAGAAATCAAACTGTATAGCGCAGTGTTTCCCAACCCTGTTACTGGCGGCACACAGTGTCTGCTGGTTTTCGTTCTAACGCAGTGCTCAATTGTTTAATTGATACCTGCACTGCACTCTCAGTGCACATGCTGAAAGTTACAATATAAGTAGAAGTTGCCATCCTCAGATTATGTTTGGTGCTCGTGAGCCTGTAGAGCACAGTAATCATTTTACCAGCAGTGAAGGTACAGTCTAGTAATTAATTAGAAACTTGAATTAGAAATTAAGTTTAATTAATTTAATTTATATGTGTCAATCCCTAAAGATTATCTTATTCATGTTATTATTTGTTAGAATTAAATAAATGTATTATATTTAGGTTGCTATTTGATGTGTTATTTTATTCTGAATACAGCAAAAATGATGGTACTCTGTTGTGTACTGTGCAGCTAATGTGATACTGTAGCTTTAATTGGAAAACAGAAGTGCAATATAACATTGCTGCTCACTGCTTGAGTAAGGATATTGTCAAGTTTCTGCACTTATTTAATTCTCTAGTAAAATCTGGGGAGGCAAACAGGAGGGCAAATAAGACTGAATAAACTCTTATAGTTTGTTGTTCGTGTACTGGCTTACAGAGGTTCACATACCCAGGGAAGAGTTAATCAAGAATAATCATCACAGACTCAGTTATTCAAAGTTTAACTAATCAGAGTATCTGTTTACTTATTTGGTTTATTAACACTTAAATGGCTAGAGTGACCACAGATCTACTTCAAATCCTGGCTCATAGACAAGGGGTCTCCAACCCTGGTCCTGGAGAGCCCCTATCCAGCAGGTTTTATAGGTGTCTTTACATCGTCAGTGGATAAAGATCTGGAACAGCTGTTGACCTTGACTAATTAAGCCGATTATTGGTTCAATTAAGTAACTGAGAGATTGATTGAAATGAAAACCAGCAGACACAATAGCTCTCCAAGACCAGGGTTGGAGACCCCTGTCATAGACAATCCAGGCAGTCTGGTGCCTTTGCAAACTAACAGCATCAATAATATATAAAGCAATAAAGTTACATTATGAACCTCAAGCAGTCTAAGGGACCCATTTACATTATCCCTTTCAGGACTAAACATTTTTCAGTGGGATACTCCCCCAGGACCAGGCGTTTTTTGTCTGTAGTTGACTCTCTTCCTATAAAAATTCACTTCCAGAAAGTTTTGTTGAAAAATATTAATGTTTGGGCAAATTACAAGATATTGTTTCATCTGAGTGATTGCAATGACATAATACACATTTATTGTTAGGGTTTTTATAAGTAATAATGGACAATACTCTCGATTTATTTTCTCAAAATAAATATTTATAAATAAAATAATAGTTATTCATTCTATTATTATCAGTATCGTAAACACAATCCTAGTCCTTAACCCTTTGCAGTCCTATGTCAGAACAGGTCCAACATTACAATTTTCCCTTTCCAGTCCAATGTCGGACCCTGACAAATGCTGAATAAATGAACCGCTAAGGGTTAAAGGGTTAATGCATACACTATAACAACATCTCTAAAGCTAATAATAATCCTTTAGCTTCATGTTTCAATGTAGGTAGAGAAGGATGTCTTAAAATATAAAACATAATAAAGGATAGTCATCTGAACTAGAATACAACAACACCAGTCAGCTTCACAAAGAGGTCTTCAAAAGATGAATCAGGCAGTTTGTGTTAAAAAACTCAACTGATAACAAACTGCACATTTAATTCCATATTTATAGGACCTTTTCTTTCCCTTTGTGTGCTTGAAAGCTTAATTAAGCCTAAAATATCTGGTTTGTTAGACAACCTTTATCTCTAAAATTAATAATATACTTTTTTGTTCCAGGCTATCTCCCATTTTTCTAAGATACGGATATATGAGGCCTTACTTAAAACTAATAACATATTTTCCTGTACCATGGAGTTTGTCTCACTTGTTTAAGATAAGAAATATAAAAGGGCTCTTAAGTTAGGACACCTGTTCTCTCAGAAAGATATGATTTGGTTGTTAAAACATATTTTCCTGGTACCATAAAAATCCTAGTATTCCCAAAAGATTAGAATTAAAAGTGAGAGGAGCTTCTTCTCCCATCAAGGTTATTAAATTATGTCAGAGTTTCATAGTTTACTGAGTCTCGTATTTAGGCTAACATGGATTTCTGCAATAATATTTCGGCTTGTAGCTTTTTTTTTTTTTTTTTTTTTTTTTTTTTTTTAGCATTTTCTAAATCAGTGCAGAGCTTTAAAATAATATTATTGCCCTTAACAGTTAATTTTCTTCTAATGGTCTTTTGAACACAGTATGCAGTTCACACCCAAGATATCAGAGGGCTCCCAGCAGGATTCGAAATCCTTTTCTGGTTCTGTTCATAAAGGTTCCTTAAAATCCACAACAGGGTCCAGAATCCAGCTCTGAGCATCACAATTGTGTGTCTCAAATACCTGATACCTACTGGATACCTGAACTCTGTAAGTAGGTTTCCCATCTGCATTCTAAGTTCCCTAAAATGACCCCATCTCATCTGGTGAGTCTCATCACATCCCAAACATTCAATTCTTCTTCCATCGTCTAATTTAATATTTAAATGGGGAAAGGATCATTCCTGTAGATCATCAGGGACACTCAAACATGATCCTACGATGCTTTATCATATGAGTACATTTTCAATTTAAGACTTTAATTTATATTTTGTTTACTTTCTGTAAGTCGCTTCGGATAAAGGCATCTGCTAAACAACTAAATAATAATAATAATAATAATAATAATAATAATAATAATAATAATAATAATAATAGGGGTACATGCAGAACACAGTTTTATTCTGCTGGTGACAACCCAGTTCTTTGACATCCACATATTGTATTAGTCTGGACACATGCCGTTCTTGTCCCCCTTTCCAGAAAGAGTTTCCTACAGGGAGTAATGCTTCTGGACTGATAACTATTTCATTTATGCATTTCAATTTGCTCACAATTTTGTTAGGTATTCCTTCCATCCAAAATATCTAAGTCGACCAGAATTCACAATTTTTCATATCAGAGGGTTCCCAAGCCTTGTTATATTTCATCTCATCTTACACACCCCTGAATGAATCTGTTTGCAGAGGGTGATGTACAAGCTTAGATGTCTGAAATTAAATGCAAGCAAAACTCAG
The DNA here is from genome assembly GCF_017654505.1 of Polyodon spathula. Classification (NCBI taxonomy): domain Eukaryota; kingdom Metazoa; phylum Chordata; class Actinopteri; order Acipenseriformes; family Polyodontidae; genus Polyodon; species Polyodon spathula. Next base: position 6,028,782 of record NC_054544.1, on the reverse strand, counting down.
CTGCTGGTAACGGAATCTAAAACCCAGCTCTATTCCTTTACCAGGTTTTCTTGCTCTTTTGGTGATGTCACTGTTGGTGCTTCATCGGTTGTCTGCAGTTTAAGTGTCCAGCCAGACCCTAGGCTTTCATTTGAAAACCAAAAGTCTACTGTGGTTAAGGCAGGGTTTTATCACCTACATAAAATTTACAGTGTTTGTCGTTTTTCTGTCTCCTAGGCATGCAGAGATCTTCATGCAAGCCTTTATAACCGCTTGGATTACTGCAATGCTCTTTTTCGCTGGTCTTCCTACTTGTTCTTTGAATCATGTTCAGGTGGTGCAAAATGCAGCGGCAAGGGTCTTGACAGGCACTAGGCGGACAGAAAACATCACCCCAGTCCTTATACGTCTGCACTGGCTTCCTGTTCATTCTCGTGTTGCCTTCAAGATTCTGTTGCAGACATACAAGGCTTTGCATTGTCGAAGTCCTAGCTATATTATGGACCTTCCCAGCCCTTACATCCCTGAAAGACAGCTTAGATCGTCAAACTCTGGACTTCTAAAGCTTTTGGTTCCAAGATGTGTTACTCTTGGTGAGAGTAGTTTTAGCTTGTTGCCCCTTTTCTCCCAAACTCTCTGCACGGTTGCATTTGAGACTCCACATCAGTGTTGAATTTTAAATCCACTCTTAAGATACATTTTGTCTCGGCAACTTTTATACAGTGGTCCTGTGGGCTTGTCCTTAAAACTTTTAATGTTTTTGTAATTATTGTTTTTATAATCTTAGGAATCAGTTCTTATTTGTATTTTAACTGTTTTAAATGTATTTTTTAACTGACTGTTTATTGTTTGCTTTGTTTTATTATTATTGTTATTCCTGATTTAGTTTTTTCATATTATGCAGCATCCTGAGACACCTTTGTGTGAAGGGTGCTTTGTGAAATGATTATTATATTATTATTATTATTATTATTATTATTATTATTAAGTCATGTTAGTTGTATGGTATGGTTTTATTTACCATTTATTGATACAAACTTCAGTAAACCAATTCAGTCATATGGTAATTACAGTGCAAAGCAGTAACTTAACTAAGCACATTTTGCCAGCATTTGTTTCTGTGTTGTAAATGAGGTTAGTTTATAGGATTTTCTCATATTAAACAAGATTTTAATTATTAATATGGAGATATACTTTTTAAATTTGGTGACTTTATAAAACATGAATGTTTAAAGAACTTCTAGTCTATACTATAAGTGTACCAGGTACACCAGAGTACAGCACCCCACTCCTAGTGCATGTGCGAAATGTGCTCTTCATGGCACTGCAATATTTCTTACATCCACTAGGGGCAGAATGTTACATGGGGACAGGTGAATTGCTTAACTACTTGTGTACCTTCAGAGACCTGTTTAGACCACTAGGGTGCTTTAAATTTAAACTATTTTTTTTTTTAAAAAAGTCCAGCAGCAGTCGCATCTGAGCAATTATCTGAGCCATCTACCCATTCTATTTATGCAAATGTCTCTCTTATCTTCTCATCTTAATCACTATATTTCTCAGTCTGCCTCCTGGTTACCATGCATTCTGAGGTTATACTCACCCACCAATTGCCAGTCAATTCTGTACCGTGTCCCACTGCTTTCCCATTTAAGCACACTTAAATGCTGATAACCGCTATTTAATAGAATTCATACTTCAACTGTGTCGGGGGAGGCTTTTGTCATTATGCTTTTGCACAAAGGAAAGAAATGATTGATGCAAACCCATTACGAATCAGTCACCTTCCTTGCTACAGAGCAGCAATAGTGAGAAAGTATTCCCACCGTTTTTTGAAAGTTTTTAGTTTGCTGTTTCCCTATTTAAAGGGCCATCTTGCTACTCTGCTCAACATAAATTATTATTTTTAATTTGAACTTTGAACTCAGGTTACATTTAAATGCATCTGTAAATACATACTTTTGCAGATAAAATACACAAGCGAACTACAGGCACTGTTTTATAACTGAGCTGCAGTACTACAGGCTGGAGAATAGCAGGGTTTTATTGCTGGGACTGTGAATTGTGTCCTATATTATTGCAGCCCCACTTCTGGGAATTATATATTTATATGTATTTTCTTTTTGTACCAAATGCTCAGTTTCTTAACATGTGATCAATACACTACTGCCACCTTGTGTTTGACATATTGCTACATATACAAATAATACTGAAAAACAACACGGAAAATAGTAAATGTTTTATTGTATAATTGATTAATTAAGCAGATTTGTGCTATTTTCTTTTTTTAATTGATCTTTTATTTTATAAGTAATTGTAAATAACATATGTGTCTGTCAAATCCAACAATTAATATGGCAACTGGACTGTCAATGAAAATGAGCCTACTGGCTAAATTAAAAATGCAATGCATCTTGTGTCATGTAAGTGACACTTATGTTATAATTGTACATTTCCCTGATAAAGAAATACAATAAACAAACAAACTATATCCACATTCAGTCACTGCTTGTATAATTGTACCAGATTAGGTTTCTTATTTATGTATCTATTTTATAATGCATAATGTTTTTTTTTTTGTTTTGTTTTACAAAATTATGGCAGGGCAATTTTTCCAACTACACAGAGTTCACACAAACTCCTCCTGACAGTTTGCTGTTAACTGGCCTTCTAATTTTACCTGTATGCAATACCATATGCTATTAGATTTCAATGCATACAGATTACAGCAGGGTTCTGATGCGTTGAATAAAAAAAAAAAGCATAGCTAAGGTTAAGATCAGATTGTGTGTGTGTGTGTGTTTGCATGCGTGTGCGTGTGTGTGTGTTTGCATGCGTGTGCGTGTGTGCATGTTGAAATCAAGGGAGCAAAGGGTATGCTTTTAACACCTCAATTCACGGTAGTGCTTGTGTGATTGTTTTATCTCAGCTGGAACTCTTCAGGAGGAAAGTAATTTTCTGGCTGAAAATTTACTGTGTGTGGAGACCATTTTACTTCTCTGGGTTATCATTAAGCATTAGAACCATAAAACTATCTGGAGGCTTTAAACCTTGTATTCTGTTCACAGCATAGATAACACTGTCAAGCATGCCCATGAAATAGCTTTCCAATCTTTTTGAATAAACATCAGTGAAATAACTCAAAGAAAAAAAGATTTGGGAGCATACATATGATTCAGAAATGTCCCCTAAACCAGCTTCTGGAGCTTCATGTGCACAAAAGTGGGTAATTGATTTAGAATCAAATTCCTTATTTCAAAAAGCAGCTGAATTGACTTTGTTGAGATTTGTGAAATTCTTTGTTGGATCATATTTGGTTAGGGTAAGTGCACTCGTTTATACAACACAGTAACTAAAGTAATAAAAGCAAACATTAAAATAAATCACAAACCATAACAGAAGGGACTGACTGGGTGTTTTATATTTGTTTGTGTTCATAGTACTGTTGATTCTTGCCCCACACGTCGACCTGTTCCTATCCAGTTTTAAATAACTTTAGCATAACAGAGGCTGAAGTGTTAAAGGGACTAGGAGCTCTTAAGCAAACAAATTCTCTGGGCCAAGAGATAATATTCCAATAATACTCAAATAAATTAAATAAGTTATTTACAAACCGCTAACCAAGATCATGCAACAGTCTCTTGAGACAGGGGTTGTACCAACAAACTGGAGAATTGCAAATGTAATACCGATCCACAAAAAGGGAGACAAAAACGAACAAGGTAACTACAGACCAATAAGCCTGACTTCTATTATATGTAAACTTAGGGAAACTATAATAATATCCAAAATGGGAAATTACCTATATGATAACAGTATCCTGCGAGACAGTCAGCATGGTTTTAGGAAAGGGAGATTGTGTCTAACTAAACTGCTTGATTTGTCTGAGGATGTAACATTGATAATGGATAATTGCAAAGCATATGACATGGTTTATTTAGATTTCCAGAAGGCTTTTGACAAAGTCCCACATAAAAGATTAATTCTCAAACCGAATACAGTAGGGATTCAAGGAAATGCATACACATGGATCAGGGAGTAGTTACCATATAGAAAATAGGAAGTACTGATTAGAGGTGAAACCTCAAGCAAGGTAACCAATGGAGTACTATAGGGATTGACATTAGGTCTTCTGCTCTTCCTGATCTACATTAATGACTTAGATTCTGGTATAGTAAGCAAACTTGTTACATTTACAGATGACACAAAAATAGGAGTGGCAAACATATTTGCTGCAGCAATGGTCATTCAAAATGATCTAGACAGCATTCAGAAATGGGCAGACACATGGCAAATTATATTTAAAGTACTGCACACAGGCAATAAAAAATGTTCATAATAAATACAATATGGGAGATACTAAAATTGAAGAAGGAATCTATGAAAAAGATTTAGAACTCAGAAATGTCTTCATCTAGACAATGTGGGGAAAACTATAAAAAGGCCAAAAAAGCTGGATATATAGTGAAAAGTGTTGAATTTAAATTAATTAGGCATGTCATATGCAGACAGGCTAAAATGATTTAATCTATTCAGACTTGAACAAAGAAGACTACACAGCAACCTGATTCAAGCATTCAAAAGTATTGACAATGTCGACCCAAGGGACTTTTTCGACCCGAAAAAAGAAACAATAACTGCTTATAACGATTTAGCATGGCGTGTGCTTTCTGACATGAAACTTAATAAAAATTACCCTATAGGGAATGTCAATTTAGTCTTCAAAAAGGAGCACTAATCTGCTTTCATTTCCATTTAATCTAAGCAATCAAGGGTTGACTTTCTTTTGTACTTTAATTAGCATTATTTTGCATGTTTGGACACAGCTATCAACTTCTAGCATCACAGAATTAAACATTTCTTCCAACTATTCCCTTGTGCACTGGCACCCTAACTGCCTTTAATTATTGTCTTGCTTGCCTATCATCTTCTACTCACAATCTAAAATTGAATTAAACAGAGCTTAAATGACATGAAAAGGTTTCATTTTAAAATCTATATCAGGTTTCACAGAGTAGAAAAAAAGTAGAAAATTATGTCTTGAAGAAGGGGAGGAAACAGTCCATATATATATATATATATATATATATATATATATATATATATATATATATATATATATATATATAAACATAGATCTTGATTCATACTTCAAAGATCTGCAATTATATGGTACTGTATATAAAATTAAACACTAGGTAACATTTATGTAGGATTTGTTATGAACAATAAATACATTAACTATCAATATGTCATAAAGGATGTATAATGCAGGGCTCATAATGGAATGTGGAACAAGCAATGTGATTGGTCGAGCAAGGCTCCGGCTGCCCGTATATTTGATGGATACGGACAGTTGGAGCTTTGTCAGATATTCTAAATCACTGCGCTGCCTCACAGAATTTAAACTAAGTATCCATCTTGCTTACACTCATTTACAGATGTACAGCTGTAACTATGAAACTGAGTGACCAATTACCTGCAAAAAATCCAAAAGTAGTAAGCAGACATGCCAATTTAAATGAAAAAAAATACCAAAAAAATATAAAATATCGCTGTCTTTATACTCACTCACACCGACTTTGTAAATTCAAATAATGCATTTTTAGTGGTTTGTAAACGCTAAAAAAACCCACAGAAAGACACTTGTGCACATTATCCATCCCTCTCTGACACAGTTCTTCAACAAATTATTGAAGAAAAAACTGGCCCAGTGCCGTCTCAACTCCGACCCCTGGTGTATTTTTTCAGTGCAGTGTGCACACTATCAAAAAAATGATTTGCTTTCTTTTACATGTTTTAATTGAGTTAATGTACTCCTCTTAGTGTGTAGTTCAGTTATACATGGGACTACTTTATTTGGCGTAAGGATAGTTAATAAAAAAAACTAATAACATTTTGACTGAACATGGTTTATGCTTTCTTTTTTCTTCAAATCCACTGTTTTACCTGGATTATCAATGCAATAAGGCCCTTTTAGGGCGTCCGTATACTTTGAATATACAGCGCCCAGCCGGGCCTTATTACATTCTTAAAAACAATATTATATTAACAGGTTATGTAACCATTGTTCATAACAAAATGTAACTGCACATTTTTTTAAAAAGAAACAATATAATTACTATATAACATAACATGTCATTGCAATACTACCTTTAATAACACATGTATACATTTTCTTAAACTAACGTGTGAACCAAGCATACTGAAATATTGTTCCATGTATGTATATTATCTGTACAGCTCATTGACATTAAGTGCTGTATTTTTTCATGCTTAAAATCTACAACTAATGGACCTAGTGTCCCTCAGTGTCAATAAACATATCCTAGCTGCTATGGTTACAAGAACACACCCTGACAAGAAGAAGAGCACCTGCTCTGTCAAATGAGGCGATTATAATGCACATTAGCCCATAAAGACGGGCACAGCAACTTTAGCCCAGTGAGTACAGAAATTCCGTCAGGAGAACATCATGTGGACACAAGAAATGGTAAAAGGTATTTCACTATCATGGCACACATGTGAGGGGCTCACAGTTAGAAACACTTGTGCATTGGAAGAACAGATCTATCTTGGCAATGGTCGTGGCACTGGATGGAAACTTCTACAATGAATGGACTGTATTTCCTTGACTGCATGGGTTAGGTTCTCTCAAATGTTATTAGCAATTTTATTAATAGATGGTACAAAAAAATACAGTTCAGAAGTAGATATTCAAACATGTCATTTATTTGGTTTTTTTAAGGTTTTTTTTTTTTTTCAGACAAAATTTTCAGTAATTAGCTTTACGAATCTATCCTTTGTGCAATTGACCTGGACCCAGATACTGGGAGATAGTGGGAGACTAACACAATAAGAAATTCAGATGAGAAAGAGGTCCAGAATTATATACATAAAATCTGTCTTTAAGCTGTGAAAGGGGAGGCAGATGTCTCCTCATATAGAAACTAGAGTATTGTAATATGAGGGGAATAAAAAGGGCAAGAATAGGATGCTACCACCAATGTATTTCTCTGTGAAATTTGGCTTTAATGAATTATTTTGAAACCTGACCTAACAATGAATAACACTATGTCACACAGTTTTTGTTCCTGGGTAGTAAGTGTTATTTCCTAATTGCTTATGCCTCAAAAGTATAGAAAATGGCTATTATTTCCCACAAACTTTGCTTTTGTGACCAGGACAGTGATATTTTGACATAAGGACAATGAGAAAACGGGCGAATTTGTGTCTTTTCGTTCACATAAAGTCAGAAAAAAACAACATATGAATCAAAATTAACATGTATTTATACTAAAGTAATACAAAAATGACTACAAAAGATTTAGAAGTGAGTCATTTTTCGAAATTTACGATTATACTGTAAATCACTTTCACGAATCAGCCCCCAAATGTAGTCTCCCATCATGATCTCGTTATACTGTCCTTGGTAGCGGCATTCAAAGTCTAGTATATCCTGGTGGAAGAGCTCGCCTTGCTCCTCTGAGTACGCTCCCATGTTCTCCTTGAATTTATCAAGATGAGCATCAAGGATATGGACTTTGAGGGACATCCTACAGCCCATTGTGCCGTAGTTCCTCACCGGAATCTCAACCAGCTCCATATAGTTTTCAGCCTTGTGATTGCCCAGGAAGCCCCAAACCACTGCGACAAAGCTGTTCCAAGCCGCTTTCTCCTTACTAGTGAGCTTCTTGGGGAATTCATTGCACTCCAGGATCTTCTTTATCTGTGGTCTGACGAAGACACCGGCTTTGACCTTTGCCTCAGACAGCTTAGGGAAGAAGTCTTGAAAGTACTTGAAAGCTGCAGACTCCTTATCTAGAGCTCTGACAAATTGTTTCATAAGGCCCAATTTGATGTGCAGTGGTGGCATCAGCACCTTCCGGGGGTCCACCAGTGGCTCCCACTTGACGTTGTTCCTCCCCACAGAGAACACGGTCCGCTGTGGCCAGTCCTGCCTGTGGTAGTGCGTCTTGGTGTCCCTGCTGTCCCAAAGGCAAAGATAGCAGGGAAACTTGGTAAAACCGCCTTGGAGACCCATCAGGAATGCCACCATTTTGAAGTCTCCTATGACCTCCCAGCCGTACTCATCATACTTCAAGGCGTCCAGCAAGGTCTTGATGCTGTTGTAATCCTCTTTGAGGTGCACCGAGTGAGCCAGGGGAAGAGACGGGTACTTGTTACCATTACGGATCAGCACGGCTTTGAAGCTCCTGGATGAGCTGTCAATGAAGAGGCACCACTCATTCTGGCTACAGGTGATTCCGATTGCCTCAAATAGACTGGTCACATTGTGGCAGAAGCAGAGCCCATCTTGACGGGTGAACAAGCTGGAAAAAGGTTGGTGACGCGTCCTCTAATCTGTGACTTGCACACTTTCATCCAACAAGTTCCATTGCTTGAGCTTAGACGTCAAAAGCTCGGCATTGGACTTGGTGAGACCAAGACCTCTAATCAAGTCATTGAAGTCTTTTTGGTTGGGGTAGTATGGTTTTCTCTCCTCAGCTCCACCTCTGAAATTGTCATCTGGATTTACAACGTCTTCCTCGCTCTCTGACTTGCTGCTCTCTTCTAAAGACGGCTTCTCTCTCTCCAGAGGAGTGGGTAGGGGGAGCTCATGGCAGTGTGGCACCGGGGCGATGGATGAAGGAAGGTCCAGATACGTGATAGCAGGTGCATTCTTGCCAGTTCCACGTTTGGAAGGGTCCACCATGCAGAAGTAGCAGTTGCTTGAGTGGTCAGTGGGTTCCCGCCAAATTCTTGGGATAGCGAACTTCATGACTCTCTTTTCCCCTCTGTACCATCCTGCAAAAATACATTCATTTCACCCATGACTAATGTGTAAGAGGTTCTCGCAAAATTTTTCACATATGATATATTTTTTCAAAAACATTGAAAATTGTAAAGCATTTTAAAATTAAAAACTTTTACAATTTTAAAACTTTTAACAAATTTTATAACATAAAATTCCGAGCAACAATTGTCCATCTTACCTTCCAGAGTTTTTTTGCAGTGCTCACAGGTGAAATGAGGTACCCAGGGTTTTTCTTGTAGGCCTCACACATCTTAGCAGATGTATCCACGGAGTACTTTTTTGCTCTTGTCTTGATAAATTGGCCACAGACATAGCAAAATGCGTCTGCTGGATGCTTGCAGCCTCTTGATGCCATCTCAGAAAAATGCAGATATGTATCCACTTAGGCAGCTGGAAGGCCCCTGTATTTATACTACTATTTATATTACTGGAAAGTTCTAGAAAGTTCTAGAAGTTACTCCAAGTTTACTCTGCACTGAATCTATCTGGAATGTTCTGGAAAATAGGCAAATTTCAAATATCACTGTCCTGGTCACAAAATTAAAGTTTGTGGGGAATATTATCCATTTTCTATACTTTTGAGGCATAAGCAATTAGGAAATAACACTTACTACCCAGGAACCAAAAAAAATTAAACATTTGTTACACGGTGTAATAAATAGGAACATTGCCTCAGGTTCCAGGTATGTCCTTCACTGAAGAAACTGCAGTTGTTAAAATTTGGTCAAAATAATTACCATTTTCAAAAATCTAAACTTGCTGCTCTTGTTAAAAACATTCAAAAGGATCAGCAGATATATATATATGTGTGTGTGTGTATAAAACAGGCTACAATATGTTCAGAACTCGGCTGCTTGAGTCCTACCTAGGTCTAAATCTTTTGTACATATTAACCTGTCCTTGCATTGGCTTCCTGTTAAGTTCAGGATAGAGTTTAAATACTACTGTTAACATATAATGCCTTGAATGGTTTGGCTCCTAGCTATATCTCTTATTTGTTAACTGTATGATCTCCTGTGCGAAACCTGAGCTCTGCACATGCTGGGCTCTTAACAGTGCCAAAATCTAATCTTCAGTCCATGAGAGATAGGGCCTTCTGTGGCTATGCACCCAAGCTCAGCAATGCTCTCCCACAGAAAATAGAAGATTCAAATACTGATGATATTTTCAAAAAGCAACTAAAAACACACATATATATATATATATATATATATATATATAATATATATATATATATATATATATATTATATTTTAAATGGCATTTGAGTCTGTGCAGGGCTGGCTGTTTATGTATTGTACAGTAATGGTACTGTGTGTCCTCTGTTTCCGGATTAAACTTGTTGTGTCCTTGTTCTGGTGTGTAACTTGCTTCGTGTCCATTGTGTGGGTAAATGCTGCTGTGACCATTATTTATTTATTTATTTATTTAATATCACTGTTTATTGTTTTAAACAGTAAAACGATTTGAGATGTGTTGTATGAATTACACGATAAATATTATTATTATTATTATTATTATTATTATTATTATTATTATTATTATTTACATGTAGGAAGGGAACATATTCTAACATGTGGTGGGAGTTATCTATATCTATACTATCACACCATCTGTTTCATATAATAGATATTAACTCTATAACCCCCCATCACTGCTTCAGCTTCTTCAAGAAAGTGTTCTAACTTTGCATAGTGCGCTTTATAAACGTATTTTTAACACAGAACCAATATAATAATTAATATGAAAAGATCAAAGAAACATGCATTATCAAAAAACTTCTATATGCAAAAATATAAATTTAAATGTTTAAATGTTTAACAGATGTCTTGACACAGAAGAATATTTCGAAATAAAATGCTTACGAAATATATATATATATATATATAATAGATATATATTTATATATTTTTACGATTTGCATAATATATATATATATATATCTGCTGATTTCTGCTGATCCTTTTGAATGTTTTTAACAAGAGCAGCAAGTTTAGATTTTTGAAAATGGTAATTATTTCGACCAGTTTTCAACAACTGCAGTTTCTTCAATGAAGGACAGGCATGGAACCTGGGGCAATGTTCCTATTTATTATTCATTGTTAAGTCAGGTTTCAAAATAATTCATTAAAGCCAAATTTCACAGAGAAATACATCAGTGGTAGCATCCTATTTTTGCCCTTTTTATTCCCCACATATTCCAATACTCTAGTTTGTATATGAGGAGACATCTGCTTTCCCTTTCACAGATTAAAGGCAGATTTTCTGTATGTAATTCTAGACCTCTTTTCCATCTGAACTGCTTATTGTGTTAGTCTGACACATGTTTACATGCATATTGATATTTATGCTCCTTAGAAATCTGGATTAGCGTCAGCTCAGAGTTTACATATTGAAAAGCATTGTCTTCATTAGCATGATTCAACAGTGCCAAACCAAATGAAAGTCATCTTATCAAAACAAGAAGGGTTGTACTACTACACTCTGTTTAATTTGTATAGCTACCAACCAGCATGTATGAGCCACTTCATACATGAGCCGTACAGTTCTGAACTCGGTACAGTTGCCCCAAAAACACTGTGCTCTCGCCAATGCACAGTAACTTTCTAGAATTTTAAATCTCTACTAGAAACTTCCTACTGCCATAGAATTTATGGATATTCTAAAAAAAAAAAAAAAAAAAAAAAAAAAAACAGGAGTCAAAAAAAACAAACTTTTATTTATTTAAGTCATTCTTTTGACAATATAAAGACCACTGAGTTGCAAATTTACTGCATGCATAATTACTGACAACATTGGTACTTGAAAAATAATCAATCTCAATTCATTACACTGGTGTACAAGTCTTTGTGAAGTTGAATACATTGCAGTTCAAAATAACATTTAACAGTACAATATACTGGCTTGTTTAACTAGTTAGTATGTAGATAAGAGTTATTTACATGCTAATTCTTTATTAACACAGTCTATAGGTTCTTATAGGTATGCTACATACACTAGAGAACAATCCGTAACGAATCAGAACATTCAAAATAATGACCCTGCCAGTCTAATGAGCCCTGCTCTGCTGTCCCTCTTATCTCCCAATCTCCGCTTGAAAAAATATTGAAATAATTAGAATCAGCTGAGGCTATCAAGTTGGCATATAAACGATTAGAAGAGGCTTGCATTTGATGATGCAAAGAAGGTGCAGGGAAAGAGCAGACACTGAGGACCAGGAAGAGCACTTCAACTTAGTAGTCAGCTAATTCTGAAGGTATACATGTAGCCTATTTGATACTCTGGACAGCACTCATTAAGAAACCATGTACAATGTATTCTGTTGCTTGTTATGAAGCCTCCATTGATTTAGAGTGGCTGCAGTTATTTTGGATTTCTGGAGGATTGATAAATCATTTATGCATACACCACATATTGTTCTTGTACAGGTTCATGCAAACTACAGTTCTGAACTGTCCATTGATGTATTTAGTCAGTGTGTTTGTGAATGACATGCATTTAGTTGTTTGTGAAATGTATTCATTTGAGGCCATTGGTCTGTAACCAATCGTGGATTGAAACACAGTATAACATTGATTTTCTATTTGAAGCATTTTGTATGCATGCACAGTATAATACATCTCAATACACAAAACCCTGTAAGCAATTGAAAAGTTGTGACCTTGCCACACGGCTGACTTCTGTCTTATAAATCCTGATGAAGGTGCCTGGCACTGAAAAAATGAAAAGTTCCTCCTAAACTTTTAGACTTCTTGTTGTTTTTTTTTTTTTTTTTTTTTTAATTATTTGCTTCACCGGGCTTCTACAAAAAGTTTTTCATTGAATCAATAAGTGTAGATGTAGTGCTGGAAAAGTCCTTTTGGAGTTTAGGATAAGACCTTCTGGAATAATATTGAATAGAGACTTTCAAGACACTTCAGTTGATTTAAATTGTTATGTTCATCATAAGGGTGTATAGTAAAAAAAAGTTCTGCATTAAAGTATTTACATGCCTAAAATAATCATTGTTACATGGAACAAGTAATACAGGTACGTTGATATCAATTTCACTGTAAAGTTTACTGTACTTTCAATTTTAGGCACACTTTTTGCTGATGCATAATTCACACACCCTAGTCTCTGTAAGTCACCTTGGATAAAGGCATCTGCTAAATAAACAAATTATAATAATGATGAACACTGTTGTAACCTTCAATCTTCCTCATGAAGTGTGTATTTAATTTTGTTCCTAGAAAGAGTAGCCCCCCTCTCTTAATCTGCTTTGAACTCTTATTGATACTTTCCAAAGGCCAATTACTGCTGTGAATAGCCCTGGTACCAGGTACACACATCAAAATTGATACCTAGTATGCTTTGTCATCAGAATCCCACAAAAGGTTACATCTTGCACTTGTGAGTATAATATAAGTACATTCACCTTTGTTGGCATATTTTATCTTTGTGGACATGTCATAAAATGGATTTTCAATGGTTTTATTCTGGAATAATAGTAATGAGTTAATTCCCAGTTGACCCTTGTTATCCACTGAATAACAGTAATGACTTTGCTTAGGCAGCAAATAGCTTACAACAGCAGAACACAAGATATGCTTCTATATGCTTCTGTATGAAATGCTTTATATTTATATTTTTCAAAATCTTTTCAGGGCATTATCTAGACATTAACCCCCTTAAATTTGTTTTTAATAAGTGCTGTTCTTATCCAGCCTAAACCTAATTTCATATACTTCAGTAAAAAAGTGGTTCTGGCTGTTGAATTTAAAAACTATTACTATTTTTATACCTTTACCTTTAAAAGCTCTTGTTATTCATCAGGTCAATCAAATGTGGTAAATCCATGAGAAAGCAGAGGATGCATTACTCTGAACATAATTACATTTCTTATGAAGAATATGTGTTACCAGTTGTTTAATGTAATGTATAGAGGTGATTTCCAGCTGTGGTGGAGTCTGTGCTGTGGAGGAATACATTACAGAGGAGCAAAGGGTACCAGAATAACAAACAGCTTAATGTGGTTACTCCAACTCAGTCCTTTTCTAACTTTTCATAACTTATTTCATACCCTAACCACCAATCCTCTGGAGTACAGGCCACCCCCAAAACCGCTCATAAGAAATGATACAGGAACCAGAAGAATGGATGCAAGACATGTATCACCACAGTCTTCTAAATGAGTCAACCAGACATACCAAAATGAACATGGAGTTTAGGTTTTTATACCAAGTGTTTTGTGATGGCATACACATTTTACTTTTTAGAAAGACAAACAGTAACAAAAAAAGGAGAGCAAAGAAAACTGCAGCTGTATATGTTGTAGCACCTAACTGTAACTAGATTAAGTTCCCCTTCAATTCGAAGATGACCAACAACATACTTATGGGATGTGCGTGCCTATTGGTAGGTATTTACTGAGCTCTTTATATCAGAGCTGCCGATAGGCCCCATCCTGTGGTGACATCCTCGAGCCTGCCTACCGAGGGATCAAATTAGCCAACCCACGGAAGCCATTCCTCTTTTTGCCTCTCGAGACGGTAAGGTAAGACCTTCTGTGTTGACAACTGAGCGCATACTAAAATAACTTTTCCATGTCGACTGCAGTTCCCCTGCATTCATGCTGAAAGCTGGCTTGCTGCTTTCATGGAATAAGCGGCTAAAAAAAATAATTTTTTTTGTCTCCTTTCTTCAGCACCCTGTCTTGTCAGCAGCCCTTGGAGCCCCAGGTCCCGTGCTCCTTGGTTATCGCAGAGCCCCTCGCAGGGCATCGCCTGCGCGCAGCCTCAGGCGTCGTCCCTGAGTAGCTACTCCCCCTCTCCACAAGCGAGACGGGTTAAGCGATCGAAGCAGGCAAGAGACATAATGGGCCTAAAGGCGCAGATGGCCAGGTCTTGGAGCTCCTGACAAGGCAACAGACACATGCGGTTCAAGCCGCAGCCCTGGCTCTGCTATCGCCCGCTCCAGTATCAGCCCATCTCCCCCAGGGGGGATCAAGGTGAACAGGAAGCGTCATCAAAGATGACAGAGGAGGGCACGCTATCAATAGCCTCCTTGGGCTCCCAGCCAGCAACCTTTCCCAGCTTTCTCTGATTTCATGGAGGAGGTATGCGTGCCGAGCGTGCTGAAGCAAGCTACTCAGGTTGCTTCTTTAGAGGGCACAGAGAAGCTGGGCTTGGCAGGGTTTTCCCCGGTCGACTCGACCATTGTGGCCTTAGTCAAGGCCCCGCCGGTGGTGGGTTTGCCCAAAGGACCCTGTGTGCCTGAACCAGCAGTGCAAGGGTACGGAGACACACTTGAGGAAGGCATATGCAGCGGAGGCATAGTTAACTCGCTGGGATAATGCAGCAGGCATACTAACGGCCTACATGGACGGCATCCTCAGGAAAGTACTGTTCCCAGAGCCGGTGGCTTCTGAGTTGCATCTCATTTCTGGCATGCTGCTTCAGATCTCCAGCTTTCAAGGGCAAACCCTAGGCGGGAGCCTGGTAAGTTTGGTAGTAGCTCGTAGACAGCTACGGCTGTCATGATATGGTATGGAACTGAAAAGCCAGAGCACTAGTCGTTATGTTTTTTTTTTTTTTTTTTTTTTTTTTAATTCACTCTTCCTATAAATCACTAAGTGTAAAAAGTTGTCAGGATGTTAACAATGAAAAGAGTCATGCCAGTTGTAGCCTCACGTGAGGATATATAACACTGTATTTTTTGGAACCCAACTACATACTCTTTAAAAGACAGTATATTAGAGCAATGTGAAGTATGAATATTGGTGAAATAATAAGCATTTCAACTCAATATTATGTCAAAGCTTAAACTAAAAATACACAGTGGTAGTTTACTTTTGCACAGTCACATTTGTGCTTCAAAAGACTAGATTTAAGACAATGACCAGTGTAGTTCAAATAAATACATTAATAAAAACATCAGTGAAGTCAAAGACATGCCACTTCTGTGTTAGTCTCTGTCAGATCATTTTGCATCAGCATTCAGTAAAAGAAATCCATCCCCTTTAATCATTCTGCATTTTGAAGTAGCTGGACAGGGTTGCTGGAAATAAAACTGCATTTTCCCTTGCAAGACAGAGTGGAGTGTTACCTGGGCTGAGTGAAGAGTTTTATTTTCACAGCATTTCATGACATCCTTCATTGGAACATCCTATTTGATAACAATCCTTTAAAATAAGCTATTAATCATCCCCTCACCACTCTGCTTTGTCTTGGCTGTTTCTTTAAAACATTCTACATTAATCAATCAATTAAAAATAATTCTATCTAGGGTTTATGTGACATTATAAACAATGAGACCGTTAGGTGGAGTAGTTTATAAACTGCCACAGAAACCCCAGATGGAATTATTTTCCTTTAACGCATTGAAGAACATCTATTATTTTTTATTATACATGGATATTAGTATCTGTAATAAAAAAAAGAGAATAAACTTGTGTTAAGGTTCAAATTGCAAGTGAATTTCATTAATAATAATAAAGTACATTGTCAATATTAAAGAATCTTAAATATAATTTTCTTTTTGATAATTCAGGAATGGTGAATTAAACTGGGTTGATAATGAACTGCAAAATGGGGTTTGCTTTTTTTATTTTATTAGTCGCTGTCAGAGTCGAAGATTTGTGTTGCCTGCTTGGTTGGTGCTGCCATTGGTGGATGATGATTGTAAATCTTCACAGAGACAGATTGGTTAAAAGTGCATGAAAACACAAATTGTGGGTGTTGCCGCATGATTGAAAACGAGACATTTAAAAACTTTCAAAATATTAAATAGTGGAATGGTCTATAGTCTACTGAACATTTTAAAATACTATATACATTATTGTTATTCCATAACTGACATGACATTTATTACCCCTACTGCCTGTTTTTTTTTTTTTTTTTTTTTTTTTTTTAATTTAAATAAGAATAGCGTCAATTTACATGCATTCTGTGATTTTGTGGATATGATATTGAATATACACAGGAACATACAAATGCATATAGATCACAAGTCATGATGGGATAGATAGAGACCAGTACATTTGGTTGGTAGAAAAGAAGGATGAACATTGCAATAGCAGGCACCTCAGAAATCCTCCTTTAACGGTTTCTGCACACATTGGGACATGCAATAGGAGGCGTGTGCAATAAGCCTGTTTTCAAGGAACACAAAGCTTAAAGGCCCTTTGCAGAGCACGTTATTTCATATGTTCTTCAAGAGAACAGTTGTGTTCTGCGTACTGATGCAAAGCCCATCAGGTTAGAACAGGATCAGACATTTTTCATTAAATGTTGAGTATCCTTTCTTTATATATGTAAGCCCTTCAGTAATCCAAATAAAAAAAGAAAATCAATGTCTTTCAGTTCTTATGCATCTAGCCACAAAAGAAAACCAAGTGTTCTGCAGAAAAGCCTGCCTCTAAAGATGTCTACAGTGCCTGCATGTAAATGACGGTTGGGCTCCACACTCCCAATAGAGTTCTGTGAGCTGTGGAATAATGCTGTATTTAATGTAGGCATCTCATTATATGAACCTACAGTGTAAAGAGAATCCCAACACAGCTACAGCAGGGTGTTCTAGAGAAGGAGGGAGGGGGCATGCACATTGCTAATTAAGCATCTGTAACCCTGTTATTATGTCACAGCTTAATCTAGCAGCAAATCAGCTAATTTCACACATGGTTCCAAAATGCATTCAATGTTTTTCTTCAACCGTGTTTATCTAGATACAGAAACATTTAACAGAAACAGAAAACATACCCATAGGACTGCAGCCAGTGGGTAATGTTTGGAAATTTCAGGCTTCAGTGGCTATGAGATCATTGCACAGTCCTACCACTAGGCTGTTGTCCATCAAGAACCGTGTGACATATATTCAGAGTGCGGAGTATTTTAAGTAAAGTTAAACTTTTCAGAAAATGAAGTAAACATTTCGACCTGTTCTATAATCAGCACAGATGATAGACAGACAATGCACTATCAATGTATTATAGATTACAGATTCAATGTTCAATCCCTTATTAACTGCAGGATTAAACCTTGGACTAACCACTGCTTGACTGATCACTTGTCAAATTTTACTTTATATTAAAGAACCGTTCAAATGCAGTCAATACTCAATAATTTAGATACTGAAATGTTGGTGTTTTTTTTTTTTTTTTTTTTTTTTTTTTTCTGCTCAGCAGTTATGCATTGCCTGATCAAAGTCCTTCTCCGGATTCACAGCGCAACAGAGGCACTGAGAGAAACATTTGGAAGCCAGAATAAATATCTTTCCAGTAAAGCAATTCTAGTGCCTGGAGATATGTTTCACTGTGTATCTTTGTCTGCCCATCATATGTATTGAATCTTTGGTGATTTAAAGGTTTTCAGGATGACAGGCCAGTCGGAGTTGAGTTCAACATCCCAGCAAGAAAATCAAACACACCTGTATATCACACTCCCAAATTTGAAACTGATGGAAAACATAATTACCATTGCAAAACTACTATATATACTATTATATATATATATATATATATATATATATATATATATATATATATATATATATATATATATATAGTATATTTGTTTAGCTTTTGTAGATGAAGAAAAACTCCAAAAATGCTAATTCTAAATTATTCATACCCTTTGATGTTATGATAGTATTGCTACAAGGTGCTAGAAGTTTCAATATGATAACGCAGAACCTAATTCTAGAAACATCTAGAAAATGCTGGATTGTAGGTGAATATTCTCAGAGATTATAAAAGGGTTAGGCACAGGAGGATTGCTGTCATTACCAATAAGTCAATATGGGAAAAAGTAAAGAGATATCTCATGACCTTAGGCTTAAAATGATTTATTGTCATAAAGCTGGAGAAGGATACAAGAAGATTTCTAAGCATTTGAGAATCCCAATTTCAACTATTGTTTCTATTATCAAGAAGTACAAGAGCCATGGTACTGTCACAATGCACCCTCAGTCTGGAAGAAAGAATGTTCTTTCACCAAGAACAAGTAGCAGAATTGTGAGGAAAGTTAATAACAATCTGAGATTGATTGCCAAAGATATTCAAAGTGAACTGGCTGCAAGTGGGACTGGGGTTTCCATTTCAACCACAGGTCGAGTATTGCATGGTGAAGATCTCAACGTTCAAGGCCAAGGAACTAACCGCTCTTAAAGTTTGCATATAGCAATATAGCAGATATTGCATTGTGGCAGTGAGAACAGGTCAGGGAAATGAAACAATAACACAAATGGTGTGGGCAAAACTGAGCTGCTGTGCTTGTATTTTATTAAATACAAAAATAAAGATTTAAACAAAAACACACCAAAACAAAAGGGCACATTGGCCAAAGCAAAACAAACACAAACAACAATGATGTCTCTAAAACAAATACGTTTCAATTGGGTAGCACTTGCTCTCAATTAGTCGTGTCTTTCTCCTAGGCTCTCCAAGCTCTTATACCCTCCTCATCCCGGAGCGGGTCTTGTATATTCTGTGGCTGGAGCATTAATTACCCATTAATCAAATAATTACCTTATTCGGGCTCCAGCCATAATAATAATAATAATAATAATAATAATAATAATAATAATAATAATACATAAAATATACACAAGGGGTCACAAGCATACAGTATATTACTTTATTAACTGTACAAATTGTCCCTGTAAATTAGGTTCATTATCTTAGTTTCAAGCATCCACATGTGATCTACTACGAATAGAAAGAACCACCTCAACTGCAAGTAGCTTAGAGTTTATTCAATTTATATACATAGTGTCAGATCTAAAAAAAACGCCACTGTTTGGGTCTTGTGTGCAATGTTATGTTAATCAAACATCTAAGTACATGCAAGTCTCTTTGGTGTAATTCTCAATAGTAAACACATGAACATGCCCTATTTGAATGTATTAAATGATGGTGGTATTTAGATCTGCTGCAGTTTAAATTGATTGAATGGACTTTGTATCTTGGTCTTCTGGACTGTATTATATTGAAAATTACTGTATGTGTTTCTCTACAAAATCAAGACCAGCCACCAATCTGACTGTCTGAACCCCGACCTTTGGCCTGACAGTTTCAGTTCTGAGTCTTCGACTTGCTGTTGTGAGCTTTTGGAAGCAGATGTTCACCAGAAGGAAAATGGAAAGATGCTGCTGTGAACCATTCACCCGTAAACACTGCAACAGCTGGCAGAACCTCCAGCAGAAGGATTGCTTTTCACAGTTACATAATAATCATAACCAACGACATGATTAAAATGTTCAACTGTAACCCCTAACCCTGACTCTAACTAACCCTAACACTAAACCAAACCCTATCCAAATTTCACTGGTCCTTGTGTTATTTGTTCTGTAGTTGCGCGATAAGCATTTCTTAACACAAGATTTGCAAGGGGATTACAGAAGATAAGAAGTGTATTTCTGTCTCAGTAAGATGACGAATCTTCAATTTGTCCCTGGAATTTGACATATTTTGACCAGTGGAACTATGGGAATTGGTCTACCCCCTCCAGAAATTCCACGCTTAAAACGTGCATTTCCAAAATCTATAAAGTTACAATGATGGAATGAAAAATCTAAAACAAGAACACTGTTATAAACATAACCAGACTGTTGCTAAGGGATCCGAGATGCTTTGTACACCGTAAAGTTAATCATAAAATAACAAATGCAGCACTAATTCTAACCCCCCATGCCTTAATGTGACTCATTGTAGATCTAAATGTCTGTTAATGTCAGTCATTACAGTACACAAAGCTCTAAGTAAAGTGAAACTGCAGAATTGATAAAGTTGCATGAATTGTCCTGGAGGAGTCTGTATTCTATGGACAACACCCTTCTATTCAGTTAGTGGAGTTTTTGTTATGTTTGCCAGTTCCAAATTACTTTAAAATAACCTTGTAAATATTAAACTTCTGGTATGTGCAAAAATCTCAAACTTACTGCCCTGTCTTATTATTAGGTCTATCTTTTATTGTTCTGAAAATTTTTAGGTGTTGCATCCTATTATCTTTGCTATAGATCACATGGTCTTATTACAACACATGAAATGATTAGATACCAGGAAGCAGAGGCAACTTTAATCTATAGCATTATCTATGAAATATCTGTATATTCCAAATTCAAGTATAAAATACCAGCAAAGAACCAAAAGATCTTTACAGAAGACAAACAGGGACCTGTGATAATATTGCTGATGGTTATAATAATAAAAATAAAGAACACAAAAATAAAACATTTAAAACTTGGTTAGAACATCTACAAGAATGAATAGCTGTACTGGAATTTACAGCTCCAGGCTATGAGAGCAACCTGGTGCAAGCCGATATGCAAAATGCTGTCACTTTTAAAGTCTTCACTTGTACATTTTTATCAGTAAAACATTCCATGCCAGAAGCACTGAACTATATCATCTTCCTTCATGGTCAAAGAATAACCCATAGTGACCTTGCTGTAAGCAACAGCTATCTCTTGCTAGTCTGCTTTAAGCCTACTTAAAATTGCAATACACTTTTGAATGTAAAGTCAACAACTTTACTTGGATATGCTGTGCTGTATGTACTGGAAAAACGCAATATATGTAGTAAAATCATGCCTCATAAAATGTTACCTTGCCATGGGGGCTATTTATTGTCAGGGTTTGGGAATTTGGAATTTGCATCTGTAATTATTCCATTTACTAATTTTTTCATATTAGTTTACATATTAAGCTAATATATCTTGCAAAACAGAGCAAAAAAATTGTATTCATAATGTATTATTTATTGTGTGTATACTGTTTTTAGGTTTATTTTAGTACTTACATGGATCAGTTCCCTCTGATACACTAGCCTGTTTTGTAAGGGACCAGTATTGCCAATATTCTTAGTACAGAATATTGATTGAGTTTATATTTTGATTGAATGTTGGAACTTGTCTTTTTTTAAGTCACGCACCTTACATACGCAAACTTTCCACAGGTATTCATGGAAGTTTTTTTCATCTTTTTTTTAATACTACACTGTTTGCACATAACAGGCCATAACCCTAAAATGTTAACCACAATGTATAAGACATAGTATACTGAAACATCTACCATATATGTGAAAAAAATAAACACGTTATTTTCTTGTCATACAAAGGACAGAATTGTTATTACTTTAATACACAGAAATAATAAAAAAAAATATTTCTTTCAAAGTCTTTCATATGGCTTTTATTATTTCTAAATGTTTATAGTTAAGGATGATAATGTAACATTAGTGCGTGCGTGCGTGCGCGTGTGTGTGCGTGTGTGTGTAGAGGGAGCCTCTGGAAATGTTTTTTAATATTTCAATAATGCTACTATTATTTCTAGGGGTCCCCGAGTGGCTCACAGGGTAAAAGCACGGCTGTGTGGCGTGCAGGGTGAGTCATGCAATCAGGAGAACGCAGGTTTGTGTCCGGGGAGTCTGAAGCTCTGGCTGTGGTGCTCCCACAAGTTAAGGAAGCAAAACCAGACCCTTCCAGCCAGGCACTGTCAGCTCGCTGACATCCACTCTGGAGTTCCTGGGTGTAAAATAGGAAATTGGCTTGGTCGCCCATTGAACCTTCAGTTCTCCTATAAGCTGTGTGGGGAATTGCTGCAGTCAGGGAACATTCTAACTTGGGAAAAAAATCAGGGGTAGAATAATTGGGCACTCTAAAAATAATAATAATAATAATAAATAATAATAATAATAATAATAATAATAATAATAAATAATAATAATAATAATAATAACATTTCTAAACAGTTTACATCTGAAAAAAACAAGAGTACTCCCATGGATCCAATATCACACATACACTTCAACAGTATTCAATTCACACACAGTATTCTTTAACAACAGTCTATGCAGAAAATTCCATTATCTTCAATGCAGAGCCCTGGTGAGAGTTTACACTAAATTGAACCAAAGTAACTGATCAGCCTTGTCACTTAGTAGTGGGGTTTAAAATGTCTCATTTATGAAAATGTGTTTCCACAGGTATCCTGATTAGAAAAAAAAAAAAAAAACAGTACACAACAATAAAGTGTAAATGTACTTTTATTGGGACTGAAGCATGAAGGAATCAAAGTGTGAAATACACTGGGAAATGTATTCAAGCTAGTTGAAGTGCTGGGACTGGGAAAACTGAAATACGCTTGGGGACAAACAACCCAGAACATACAATATTGAAATAGAAACATAATAGCAGTTGTGAAAAGGGCTAAAACAAGTGGAATTTCAGCAGCATTAAATACAAAGGAGATTGTACTCTTTAATCCTTTTTAATAATAAAGGAGTTTATTATTGGATGCCTCTATTGCTTGAAGTAGATATTAGGCAGGGGATATTTTAACAGTAGTTTATGTATTATTATAGTCATTTTTGTCTCCTTTCCCCTCACATTTTCTGCCTTCCTTGATCACTTTAATTACTATGTAGGATAACCCCATGCGACCAGTCATCTGTCATGTGGAGAAATATGTTAGCAGTTGACATTAAACAACACAGCACTGGATTATAGGGTTTAGTACATAGTTAGACATAATCTGTGTAGTGTAATCCCTTTTAGTTATATGCAATGTCCTTGTCATATGTAGAAATACTAATGTCAATTATTATTATTATTATTATTATTTATTATTATTATTATTATTATTATTATTATTATTACTATACAGTAGTGCAGTACTGGAATGTGTTCCCCATACTAAAGATGTACTTTACCCATCAGTCATACCCAAAGTGCTTTTATAATATGGAGGGAATAAGGTTAGCTGAATCAAGAATTATCTTGATCAATGTAAGCCAGTATTGCTACAGGGGAAGTAATGTTAAAAACTCCAAGGGTACACTTTCAAAAAAGAAAACTGATATTCCTCATTATGCAGCTGTAATGTGACAGCCTGCTGAGCAGTGCATTTGAGCTTGAAGCATGTGAAATGCATGCAAATCAGTTTGTTATATAACTCTCTTACTTTTGAAACTGACTGCACGGGTGAGTATGTTCCATCCTTGCACCACATGTGAACAGCACAAGCATAGATTGTATTTAGTTACAGGCGTCCATGCACTGTTCTATGCACAGAAGGTTTGCATAGCATCAGGCTAGACATGGCAATGCTTCCATAATACAACACTGTGCTACACACACACAGTAATAATGACACATGTATTTTAATATTGACAAGCACAGTAGACAGACACATGTACACACAGAAATAGAAAATCAAATCAGTAGTTTTACAATGGCCTTGATGGTGGTAAACAGCTACCCATAGTTTTAGTGCAGAATGTCTTTGATGTCACAGCAAGCACTTTGGAGAAACTTTTGGAGAGTCTGTTTTAATGATCTTGACAGTGCGGTTCTTAATACCTCTACCTAAACATTTGGACTATATATTATATTTATAAGTTATCAGCTCAGAACATTTGCACAGTTTGTAGTGGTATATTCATGGCAGGCAATTGTAACTGATGAACACCTCAAGAACTCAAAAGACAAAGCACCTTAACACATAGAGATAAAATACAAATAATATAACATGCAGTGTATCAGTAATTGCGAAAAGAACCACCGATTGCAAACATTATAAGAAGGTAAGAGGCCAGCAGAATGTTAGAAAAATACTTTATTTAAGCTACTTACTCCTTAAGTTAATGGTGGCTATGTTGAAATATGTGCTTACCCCCGACCCAAAACCGGTCCAAATGATGCTGTTGTAAAGAGTTTAAGTGTCACCTTAAAATGTTCAATTTATTCTATGTGAAAATGCATTCCAATCTGACAGCCTTATCTTACAACAGCCTTTGTTTCAGGATCCTTTGTGGTTTTTCATACAATCCAACAGAGCCCACAGCTGTCTTTTAGAATACTCATGTAGCAGTGAATCTCCATACAGTCACACAGCACACAATGGCTGTCTTTTAGAATACTCATGTTGCAGTGAATCTCCATACGTTCACACAGCACACAACAGCTGGCTTTTAGAATGCGCATCTACCAGTGAATCTCCATACGTTAACACAGCACACAACGGCTGTCTTTTAGAATACTCATGTAGCAGTGAATCTCCATACGTTAACACAGCACACAACGGCTGGCTTTTAGAATGCGCATGTACCAGTGAATCTCCATACAGTATGTACATACCCATTATAGAAATAGGTATTATAATGCTGACAGTCTTAAAGTTAATATATATGTCTCAATCAGACTAATTTTAGATCTCAATTTTAAAGCACTAAAGAGCCATTAGTGTGATGCCGATAAGCCAGATGTGTTTCCTGCAGAGGTGGTGAAAGCTTCTATTGGGAGAGAGACATGTCAAAGTAATATCCTGCCATTCCAGCTCACTTGTTGTTAATATTGATATCCCCCTCTGGCTCAAACATTAGGAATTCTGCACCCAACAGCAAAACAACATGCATGCTTAGTCTCACTGCCAGCTTCCTGAGCACTAGCCCTCCACAGTACAAACGGCTAGCTGTCTCTCAATACAAAAGCCTACAGGCTTCTGTGGGAGGCACAAAACATGCCCACAACCCAACAGAAATGGCATTGTAGTTCCTAATCTCTAGATAACTTGATCATGGTTCTGCTGCTGTCATATCGTTGTCTTTCAAAAAATCAAGAACAATAGAGTTGTGCAATCAATTGCACATACAATAGAAAAGTCATTATGATTAGTACTTCAACTTGCAAGATGTACAATCCGTTGTTTGTGTCTGCATTGAGAGCGATAATTAAATAGTGTTCATATTGAGCCAGTCATTCGTGTTATTATTTTGCTAGTAAAATTCCTATTCTGATTTATTCATTCTAAAAGTCTTACTTCAAGGCACTTCTTGTAACATCTTGTCTTACTGTTCTTTCTTGGCCCTCTTTAGAATTAATTCTAATGCAGGTGGGGATTAATAAAGCACAAGGTAATGTATTTTTAATAGGATTGCTACTACTTGACATTCACAGGAAGTTTGTAACTAAGCTCCACAGACATGTCTTCTGCTGCCTTAAAGGAAATTCTAATTAATATTACATTTCTTGTGATGATAATTCCATACTGACACATCCCTTCTGCTCTTAGAGGCCATAACACTGTAATTAAAAGTTCTTCATTACAACCATGAACTACACATTGTGTGGTGTTTAAATATGTAGAAGGACAGGATGTGGCCAAAGTTTTCCTTTATTATATTAGCGGGAATTTGAATCCTGCTAAGTTTCTTTTAACTTCCTGTGACAGAAAGACAATGAGTTCTGGTGGTAAATCTCCCTACCAACCTGTGAGGGCGCTAAAGAACGGGAGGAGAAGTATCTGGAAGGGCTGGCCTGACAGTTCGTTTCCAGGGCCAGGAAGTCGGTCAGCCTGTAAAGAAGCAAGACTCTGTTGTAAGACCGTATTGACCTGAAAGGTAAACGAGGGGTAGCTGCAAGCAATAAGGCAGCTGCAACCGTTTACCAAGATGTCATGCGGGATTGCATATAGGGACCAGGGTAACGCTGATCTTTTCCTTCGTTTGGGTAAAAGCTCAGTAGAGAGAAGGACCGAGAGAGGAGCTCTCATTAAGAAAGAGAAAAACGTGTTGTATGTTGTGTTTTGTCTGTCCAGTAAATTGTGTGTGTTTTGCACCACTAGACAGCTAACGCACAAATCCAGAGCTGTCACTGAGGGTCAGCACAATCCGGATCACCACTACACAAAACTGTCTTACCCGTGTCTTCACCCACCACAAGCACGTCTGCACTCACCCAGGACTGGTGGCCGTGTGTTAATTTTCTGTTCGGGACTGTGCCCTGTTTTGTTATCTCATTGCTTTACACATGGCTGTGTACTGCCCGGGATTTATTATTTAAACGGTCACCAGACCTGGAATACGAATAAAAGCACTTTTCAAAGGATCACAATTGTCTGCCTTTCACTCCTGCACCGCATCACCGCAACACCTGTTCCCCACTCACCAGCCACTTTGCCACACTTCCCTAAAACAAATATGAAACACTCTGTAGGTCAGACACGGTTTCCGCAAGCTCTAGATCCTTGAATACAAATGTTCTTAAAAAGTGATTGAGGTCACTCAGGTTACAGTACAATTATCCAGTGCACGTGTGTATTAATCTGAATGAATCTTCGTGGTTTTCTGTCAATGGACTACAAAGATTTAAAAAAAGAAAGTCAAGCGATTACACCGTGTAACAAATTTTTTTATTTTTTTTTGTTCCTGGGTAGTAAGTGTTATTTCCTAATTGCTTATGCCTCAAAAGTATAGAAAATGGCTATTATTCCCCACAAACTTTGCTTTTGTGACCAGGACATTATTTATACTAAAGTAATACAAAAATGAACAAAAGATTTAGAAGTGAGTAGATTTTCGAGATTTATGATTATACTGTATTCAATATACAGTATAATCGTAAATTTCGAAAAATGACTCACTTCTAAATCTTTTGTAGTCATTTTTGTATTACTTTAGTATAAATACATGTTAATTTGGATTCATATGTTATTTTTTTCTGACTTTATGTGAACGAAAAGACACAAATTCGTCCGTTTTCTCATTGTCATTATGTCAAAATATCACTGTCCTAGTCACAAAAGCAAAGTTTGTGGGGAATAATAGCCATTTTCTATACTTTTGAGGCATAAGCAATTAGGAAATAACACTTACTACCCAGGAACAAAAATTGTGTTACATAGTGTTATTAGACAACAAGCACCTTTCTATCAAATACTGATGGAAAGCATTGCCATGAAGGAATTTCCACTACAAAATATATTACAGAGGATTGCTACAAAAATACATTAGAGGTCAGTGCTAACAAATGCATTAAAAGTCCTCATTATTCTAATTAAAAAAGTCTATTTAAAAAGTTAAAATAGGGGGTAGAACAGTCACATTAAATTATGGGCCTTTACATTTACAACTGTTTTCAAGTTTAGAGAATGCATGTAAAGTATAAGTTTTTGTGTACAAAATAAGATGAAAGATTTTCCATCACAGTTTGTAGTTCATGGCTGCTATGGACGTTGAATATGTGTATTCCAATTCCAAATGGACCGGCTTCATTGCCTTTTGATGTGGTTTAAGAACAAAATACAAAAGTTCTTCTAGTTTATCATTGATGAATAGATGTTACTGGAAAACACAGGTTAGGCATGGTATTAATAGATATGAAGGATTTGATACCTCCAGCTCACAAATCAAGGAATACAGTTCAATGAAAATTAAAGATTAATGGGTTAATGAAGAAGGGCCCATTATGAAATTTAAAAGGCTAGTTCAGAGGTATATAACAGGGGACAATAGTAATGTATATACACTACATGGCTCCAAAAGTGATTTAGACAGTAATGATATGGTTCAATATGCATATGCATAACTTTTATGGACATGTAATAAACATGTTTATAAATGTTTTGTAAATAGGTATCTATTATATTGTAAGCTGTAGTCTTCTTGCTCAAACTGACCTTGATAATTTTTTTTTCAGTTGACACCAATAGTTTTATTAGCTTATTGTGGGGTTTACCACTAGCAAGCGCCACATGAACTCAGTCAAAGTAAAACTACTATATATATTATATATCCATATAATATATATATTTATATATATATTCATATATATATATATATATATATATATATATTGTTCAAAGCTAAATGCTTAATTAATTGGATGTTGTTTTTAATGTGCACCAAGATCTGAGGTTCTTATACTACATAATTATCCCTGCTCACACCGTGTATATGAGAGCCAAGGGTTCGTTCAGCCGATCAGAACCCCATGGTGGCAATATGCTTGCAGATGTATAAATCCCTGCTCTCTTGTACACAGGGAAAAAATGTTTCTTTGCTTTTAAAACCATAAAACCTTTGTGACTCATCCGTTTTAGTAAAGCGTATGATGACTTTAGTCTTGGATTTTCATTAGTATTTCCTAATCCTCAACATTCAATTTTGCCCTTTCTGGATTGTATTTTATTTTCATTTAGTTCTACCATTTGGTTGTCAACACCGTCACATTACTGTATTTAGAGGTTTGGATAAAGGTGTCTGCTAAATAATTCAATAACAATAATTAAATAATTGAGTAGATATGTGTGTGATTGCTGGTAAGAGAATCAATTATAAATAGCGAAAACTCTGGACCAACATTACAGATAGGGATAAAAAAAAAAAAAAAATACTGCTTTAGCTTACTGTGGAACATTTAACTGCCAAAGTAACATTGGAAACTTGCATTTATGTGATTTCATCTTTCAGTGAAAGTTGTTATTTATAGTAAACAATTCACAATGAATCTTGCAGCTTTGCTCATGCCTGTGCATTAAAACAGCCTTCGAACACTTTTCAGGTTAGTTCTTGATTGTTTTGATACAAACCTGAACCTATTTCAGTCCTGTAGCCTGAAGATAGGAGTCTTTGCTCTATGTTTCTGTATGTGTGACAGATCATTATTGTGCAATTATTTGAACAGTAATGCTATGTATGTAATTGAAGAAACAGTGAGTTTCTGAGATTTTCCATTTACAATCTTTAACAAACTCTCTGTTTTAATAGAGACTAAATTACTAGCACACATCCTTAGTGATATATTTTATACTGACCTTTACGGAAATGTCAAGATTACTCAGACTAAATATATATTAGCGATATTATTTTACATATTTAAACTTTTTAAATATGTATTTTCAGAAGTGAAAAGGGAGTAATTACTACAATCCTTTCTTTATGATGGCATGTCAAGTAAGAGGGATAGGATTACATTATTTCAATGCAAGTTC
Organism: Polyodon spathula; assembly: GCF_017654505.1. Taxonomy (NCBI): domain Eukaryota; kingdom Metazoa; phylum Chordata; class Actinopteri; order Acipenseriformes; family Polyodontidae; genus Polyodon; species Polyodon spathula. Next base: position 5,999,239 of record NC_054544.1, on the reverse strand, counting down.
CAGCAGTGACCCAGCAATGACCCAGCAGTGACCCAGCAGTAATTTCAAGAAGCTTTTACATCAATCAGCCGTGCTGTCAGGGTTATAGACTCTTCAAGACACCAAACCAATGTATCCAGATGATTTAAATGCAGATGATTAACAAGGTTATAATATGCACCCTGTTCTAAAAGGGATAAGCATTCTTAAATAGAAGCAGATTGCTTCAATAAGGTGATGGAGAAATCTACTGTACATTACTATACAGCACATGGATGGCATACAGTTGATTGACTTGGAATATATGCACACATGATCATTTATTCAGTTTACAATGTATCTAGCTGATGTGAAGTGCTAGATTTCAGTACTAACACAGAACAAGCCTTTGGGAATACAATGATGCAATAAAGAATTGCCTATAGTGGGTGCTGCTGAACCTGCATACATATCACATGGTAATTAACTCTGGGGTATCCGCTCATTCAGTCAGCAGTGTGTTCCAATGGCCTCTGTGCTAGAACCACAATTCAGCACACTACATCACCTAGAGAAGACACAGCAGCTGTGAATTTACACCAAGCCAAGAGACCTAAAGAGATCAGGAATTTAAAACGTGTATATTTGTTTATGAATATAAAGTTTAAAAAAAATGAAAACACAAAAATTTTAAAAGAAAATGTCATTATACATCAATTTTGTAAACTGGTTCTGCTGGGAAAATATCCCCTGAACAGGTTAATGAAACCAGCCTCCTCCTAGTCAACAAAAGGTCAGAGCGGTTTTAATTTTGTTTTTGTTTTTTTGGGGGGGTGGGCAGGTATTACTATCAATATGAGGACAAAATTTGAGAAAACGCCCCCCACTTAAAAAAAGTGCCCAAATATTTAGCTTGTTGTCGACTTTCATCGTGTGTGGAGTTTTGTCTGACTGGAGCTAGAAATAGTAAATAAAAATATAGTGAGAGTCAATGAGAAGTCCCCACAAATATAGGAATTCAAAGGTGCGTGCGTGCGTGCATGCGTGCGTGCATGTGTGAGTGTGTGTTTAATAATGCATTTACTTTAATTGTCTTGATTTTATTTATTATCCTTGAGCAAAACTCTTCAGCACCAGTTACCTTGATGGCACTTCCATTTTTACAGATGCTTCCTTCATCAATACCATCAATGGTTTCTGTCTAAACATTACCAAAGCATCCCTCTTTCTTTAGATAAATATCGACTGAGAGTCAAAATTGATGAGTTGATTGACTAGCTCAGAGGTCCCTCACTAATGCAATTATAAGATCAGTAGAATCCTGACACTGAGATATATTCAATTGATCTACATAGCTGCAGAACTACCTACATCCACTAATTAGACATTTATTGGGCTCTTTGTGTACCAATAGGGATAGAAAATAAACACCTAGCAGAGTAAGTGATTCCCTAGAGTGCATTTCTGCCCATAAAATAGACTAACAAAAAGAGTAGGGAAAATGTGGGCGTGCCCACAGCAGACACCTTGAAACCACGGAAACAATCTTTCAATTGCTTTTGGCTATGTTTTTTATTTTTATCATCGTCTGGACGTTCTCATTCCACATACTGCTTTCATGTATGCTGTTTGAATTAATCTGCCATAACACAGTAAACTATAGTATTAACAATGCCATATTGCATATGGTGTTAGCCAAACAGCTGTCATAGAACAAATAGTTTTGGATTGGCCAGATATATTTGAAAAACAGGTAAAAAAAAATGTTTCAACTGAAAACAGATTGTATGAATAAACAAAGGAAGAAAGAATCGGACTTTAAAAAAATTAGCCACAGGGATTACAAGTCTTCAAAAACATGTTTACTGTCATACAACATGTAAATTCAGCATTATTCAAAATAGCTATTAAATCTTTAAAGCAAATTATAGAAATTGTAATATTCTAATGCTAAAATATGATTTAAAAAGAAACTTAGGCATTGGGTGTAGAATGTTAATAGCATTGAAGTCTTGTGATTTCGGAAATACTGCAACTCAGTGCAACACAGGTACAATCAAATCTGTGATAGTCAAAATGATTTTTAGTGCAGTGTTCTGCTAGGAATTCCTTATATAATACATAAAAGAAAAATATTGTAAATTATCATGCCAAGCAGCATTGCTTATTAATGTAAGATTGATTTAATTAGTATATCGCAAATGAAATACAGTGACAGAATTCAACTCATGGCACATTCAATGAAGCTCATATTTTCTGGATAAACCCAGGTCTGATAAAAGATAAAAGAGAAGCCAGTGGGTGTCAAATGGCTGGCCGGACATCAAAACAAATAGAGGAATATAGAAGATGAAAAAAATATCAAATACCACTATTATAAGTGCCATCACCTCAGTACCCCCTAAGTTACACTGGCCAGCAGTGGTGCTGCTCTTCAACTGACTTTCTACCTCCCAGTTATACTGATGTGGCTCTTTACAGTTCTTGCCTCTTTATTGAAACCACCCATTTGAGAAATGTGGCCAATCAATATTCTATGAGAAATCCAGTACTTTGGTTCCCAGAAATGTCAAAGGCTTACATGAAAGGTGATTACAGTAACTCTTTCCCCACACAACTATGACCTAAGCTTGTTAGAGGCAGATTCTGTTGTTTAATATTTGATTAGACAAAGGAGTTGCCATAAACTGTATAGAGAATATATTGTTTTCTTTAAATTGCTTGCTATATGTGATAAATGTGCTTGTATGAAACTCACAAGATATCTTCTTTTAACAGATATTCTTGAGTTAATTTGTTTGGGTTGACTCATTTGCAGATCGGTTTGGGTTAATTAGATCTTGAGCATACTGCCTGATTGGTTAATAATATTGATTACGCTGTCATTTAAGCAAAGAAAAAACAATTTGGAGACTGTTACATGTAGTATTTGACGAATGTGACCCAACGACCGGACCAGTTGACCCCACTCATGTAAAACTGAATGAGGGGCATAGTGAATAGGTGACCAGATATCTTTTTTCAGTTAGTGTCAAGTCAATTCTGGTCCCATTGCACCATTTTCTCAGATATTGCATTAAAAGGTGTAAATATTTTTTCTAACAACAGATTATAAATGTAATTTTGCATTTAGTAATTGTTTGAGAGCATCCTTTAAACCCACAAAATAAACATTACAGAGAAAATTATATAAATACTAAAATATGTTTAAAAGATGCTTCTTTACAGTGCATGTTAATGTACACTTAACATATATACACTGAATAAACTATTTAAACGAACTGCTGTACAAAGCAGAAAACAAGATCATCATCATAAATTTTCCATCATATCTACTATACTTAAAATATTAAAACGTTTGATACACTGTAATTTACAATTTAATTTACCAACACGCTTTAAATCCTGAACAGCAAGATTTTTTCTCTCGCTCTTAACTGTAACGGGGAGAAAAAAATAGTTAATCTGGCAAACTTTCCAAACTGTCTAGGACTTCTCAATCGGTCATCTGTGGTCTGTGGTCTGTGGTCTTTTAACAATCGTTAACATACTTTTGATTAAATAGTTTAACAATTCATTGGTACCACTATGGAATTTAAAGAATACATCGCATACGATATCAAATACTTTTCCTTTAAGTCTGGTTTGAGCTCGTTTAAAAAAAGTAAATGGCACACCAGTACAAAGCATCCATATGAACGTCGGAGTAATTACCACAACTTAGTACCTCACTGTATCCTACACAACACGAATAACAACAACGTTTCTTTTGAGCGATTTTCTACACACGCATTCAAAAGTCATGGTCGATGTGATAAGCACAACACGACATATGAGAAATGCCTACCTTGATTGCCTTGGAAGAATGACACGGAACATGGTGTGAAACGGTGGCAGTTTGGTTCATATTTTCAGCACCTTGGACAGAGCACGCCGTTCCACAAGCCGGAATATCGCTGCTGTTAGCACAGCCTTTGATGTTCCAACGTTCCAACGCCAAGTCCCGTTGACTGTTAACTATTTTGTTTGTTTTAAAGTTTCGCTCTGCTTTTCTTACATGTCTGTAAAGAGGAGTCCTTTGTACTTTAGTTCTGCCAGTCCCTGCAGCTGTTTCACTGTGTGTGTGTGTGTGTGTGCGTGTGTGTGTGTGTGTGTGTGTGTGTGTGTGTGTGTGTACAGAATAACGTTGAAGACTGCACTGCTTGTACCCCACCTCCTTCTAAAATGGGTTTGCTGCCAGCTCACCCTTGCATCTAGCTTGGATTCTACAGAAAACAAACAGCTTCAAAAAAAAAAAAAAAAAAAAGTCATTGTGTGGGGAGTTACGTGGGCTATTAAATACCCTATACAGGTATTCTGGATGTGGAGAGGCTGATTGCTTATTAGTCCTAAAACTTTTTTTTTTAAATTGTTGTTGTTGTTATTTATTTATGTTTTATTAAAAATCTCCGGTTAACATCAAGGCATATACGGTATATTATAATGCCTGATAACGTTAATTGCATAGGGAAACCCAGAAGTGATGTAGATAAATTGAGAGATAGATAGAAAGACACATACCTAGATATCAAATGTATCTAGTACACGTGCATTTTTATATTTGTATATTCGTGACCTTTTCAGCTTTTTTTTTTTTTTCACTATTCTGGTATTGCTAATCGTCTAATCTTTGTGAAACAAACATTTTTTTTTTTTTTAATAGTAATTAGTTACCATATTAGTAATACTGTAATTATGTAACATCTTTGCAACTTTGGTAATTAGAACAAAGCAGTGTATTAAAAATAAATAAATAGAAATACCTTGTTATTCTCACTTATGCCTTTTCTTTATGTTAGATGTTTTTTTTTTTTTCATAGAGATTATTAACTGTCGAAATTGCAATTTACTGATCTAATACACATTTCTCATATATTCAATTTTTTCGGGTTTTGTTCCTTCATGGGAAATCAAGGTCATTATAATTGAATGAAAGTTTAAAAAAATGCCCATATACGATTGAGTAAGAGGCAATATGAATGGAACCATTAATAATGATCCTTAACTATCCACTCCATTTATTTTCTCTAATACACAATATTCATTAAATTAAATTGAGCAAGGGTAAAATTAAGTTAATTTACTTTCATATCGAGTGCATTTTCAATTCGTATTTTCATATTGTATTTTCTCTTCAATAGACCCGTTTCACTCGACAGCCTTCACTGCCGTTTTCCTGAAATCATTCGCCATCAATTCCCTCTACTGATCAGCAACCCATTTCCCTTCTCTTACTTTTAAGAGGAAACGGTAAGTCATTGATTAAAGTGTCCCCATGTCTCCTGAAGGTGGTGGTGAAGGGGGGGGGACTTTTTTAAAATATATTTTGTAATTGCTATAAAAACGGGTTTCTTTACACACATTTGTGGTATGAAATAATACATATTTGATGGGCCTTGTGTCATATTTTATAAGAAAATGAAATGCACTGCCTGGCCTTTTGATAACTACAGAATATTAAATGTTTTTTATAAATCAGTGTTTAAGTAAAGACCTGTGGTCTGGACTTGCCTTCAAGAGCTAGTTATAGTCCTTACTACTGTTGCACTATAAATGCAAGTTACTTTCTCTTATCTCTTGCATCTAAGTGTTATTTTTTTCTTTCAGACAGATTAGACAGAACTGAAATTCAAACATTTGCACACACATATTTATATTTATTGCAGGAAATATTATTTGAACAACACACACTCTATTGTACACATTCAGGTTTCTTTTTTCAGCTGTGTGGCAAGTGTTGCAGCAGATTTACAAGGACACTGATGCAATGTTCTTCAGGCAAATGATTCAAGCCTTTTCACAGCGCAAGGTATAGCTCTACTGAATGAAATATGGTGGCACAATTGTAACATATCAAATACATACTTTTGCCCTGAAGATAACAGTGAATAGCCGCTGGCCTAATCGAGGAGGCTGTGTGGGCTGAATGGTTAAAGTAATGGGCTTGTAACCAGGCGGTCCACTGGTCAAATCCTGTGGTCTGTCATTTGGATGAGAGGTTGTTGTAAGTGACTCTGCAGCTGAAGCATAATTTACACTCTGTGAGTCGCCTTGCATAAAGGTGTCTGCTAAATTAACAAATAATAAAAAAAAAACTAATTAGATGAGGACTGAATTATGTGCTTTAAATATAAAGTTTAGTGAAAAGAGGAAAGCTCTGGCTACAGATACAGTATTGTATGCCTTTCACTAAGCACCCATGATGAGCAAATCTATATATTACAAATCTCTGTATTGAATATTGTTCAGTTTTATATGTGTAGACACAGATGTGTTGTTTCAAATTGAAATGTTATGTCCCACAAGAGTATACATATTCCTGCAGTGGGACCTTCCTTACTAGTGGGAGCAGTGCTTCACAGCCTATAGGGAACTTCCATCTGTTAGCTATTTTGCATTTATTGTATTTCTTTATTTTGCACTTGTGTGTAGTTCCACCCCTTCACTGTACCATTGTTTGTACAGTCACATGGTCTATCCTGCTCAGTTACCAAGGTATGACAATCAATCAGCCAAGTGCACGTGAGTCTATTTACAATATGTGAAATGCCAGAGTGGATCCTATTATGTGATTTGAATGATGTGTTATTTAGAGACCAGTATTACTTACTTGTGGCTTTTTCAATCCATTCCATTCCTGGACCTGGTTTCACTCATCTCATTAAATATTGAATTAGCCTTGTTCCAAACTGGCCTTTAAGTATTTAACTGAACCAAGGTTTCCAATTAAATAATGAAGGACCTGGCTGGAACAAGGTACTGGGTGGGAATGGACAGAAGGAGCCATGAGTAAGTGCCACTGGACTACTACACCTATTACCACTAGTGCATGTATTGTAAGCTTATACAAATATAATTTCTTCATATGGTTTCCTATGCCTGGGGCATAAGGAAGGTGCAACACATTTTCGACAGTTTAACACAATTCAGATTTGAATAGTCAATATTAGTGTGAAAATGACATGGGAGCCATTGCTGCAAGCCACTGCAATCACATCCTATATAGACACTGATTAGCACAAATCTTGGACGACATAATGTTACCTTAAGTTAGTCCAAGATTAGTGCTAATCATGGTCTGTAATTTCTGTAATTTTGTAAATAAGCTATTAGGTGGCCAAAGTTTCCTTATAGCACTGACAACAGGGTATAAAGCACAGAAAAAAAAATCAACAGACGTTCTAGGCAAGGCTAGAAGCAGTGACAGGACATTGTGGATCTGCCTGAAGAAATACCAGCAAAGAAGCACAAGGGAACACACAGAGCCATCTCTTTATTGAAGCGTGATAAGACGATAAACTGCACAATCTGTGTCAAGTCTATGTCTGAAATTGTGTAATGAAAACTGTTGAAAAAAGGCAATACAGTGTGAATGACCTACAAAGTAAAAAATGATCAATTCAAAAGGGAAGGTGAGTCTCAGAAATCACTGTGGCACCACAAAGGAACCACAGGACTGGAAAAATGGAAGAAAAGTGTGTTACTGCTTGAACAGCACCTTACTATACATAAGCAAAGCCTTTTTAAAATAAGCAGAAACATTAGTAAAAGCTGTATCAATAACTGTATTATACTGTTCACTTACAATATATTTTTTCAGACTTGCAGACAGGATACTGCACTCATGAATATTTAGATATTTTGTCCTTGATTTATTTTTTCTATTGCACCCCTGCACTTTTATAATGATGGTGTGGGTTTTGCCACAGGTGATACAATAAATACTGCATTTGTACATAAGAATAAAGTTGATTTATGTTGGTTGCTTTCATTCATTCATACTCAATCATTGTGAAAGAGCTGGTAGTTTTAACTTGAAGTTGAGACAAACTTACTTCTGTGTATTAGTTTTATGCCTTCATGGTTCTTAATTAAAAAGTCTGGTTTACAATAAATGGATTTATAGAGGTCCATATTTTTTATTGTTTCTTCTGACTAGTTTACATGCATCATTTTTACAACTTCTGACTTATTTGAAGTAATTTGCTATGCTTCATCAGTTTTTAAAATCAATGTCATGAATAAATTATGGAGAGCCTGCACTTTAATTTACATGTTTTTGTTTTGAAGCCTTTATCCATCACATGTAGATATGAAATATGATTAAGTTTGTGCCCTATGAGAAGTAACAGTGTCAAATTTACTTCTGATAATCCAGAAAACATGTTGAAAGCAGTATTTAAATTAACTGTATTGAAAAAAGTTTAAGTGTTTATCTTAGCTTTTAATGTCATGGTTGAGTATTGTATATAATGTAATGGCTGTATTTGTATTTATTTCACTGTGCACAGCTACATTGACAGAAGGGATTAAATGCAACACTAACCTCACTGTCTGTTATCGAAAGGTACTGGACATCGAGAAATCCATTGAGATGAACTCTCATTTTCAAGAATGTCCCCAGGGAGATCACATACACCAATATTAAAGGGAATTGTTAAAACTCTCTTTAAAGCGCCACTCTTAAAGGTCTTTAATCTTGAAGACAAACTGGCCTAATAATGTTGCAATGAAGCGATGAATGCAGTAAAAAAAAAGGATGAACATCAGCAACAAGATAAGTAGATCATGTAATAAGACTTGATTACCCATTCCTCATCGCTACAAGATTACAACATAATGATGAGAAACTTATTCCAAGGCTGCTTTCTTAAAAAACAGGACCGATTTCCAACTAAAGAGTTGAACTATTTTGTTTATACAAGCTAAATATACTGTACTTTTTTTCTAGTATTACAATATAGGTTTCATTTTTTAAATTAAAATATTTCATTTGAATGTATAGTACAGTGCAGTGAAGTCAGTGACACATGCAGTAATACAGTGCAGTGAAGTCTGTGCAACATGAGGTAGTACAGTGCAGTGAAGTCAGTGTCACATGCAGTAGTTAATTAGTTGGAAACGGTTTCAGTGCAGGTGCTAAAGCTAATAAGAGGAAGGAAGATTGAGTTTATAGACACAGTAAATCTTGATAACTGAAAATCACATCCTTCCAACAAAACATATATGACCTACTGTATATTAGTACCACTATTGTGAAAAGGTTAGATGTAACTGATGGACAGAATAAATAAACTACATCCAATAAATGTTGCGGTTTATGCTGTTTAATGAATCGTTTTCCTCATAGCATACAGTATATACTATGCTTACATTGTATTCCCACTAGTCCCATTGTGCCTACTAATACATTTTAAAGAAAAATGATATCGTCGGAGTTACCTCTTAATCCTTTGGCTTGTGTTAACCCTGAGTCAAGCACAGAATGTCTTCCACTCTTTGTAATCAGAGTCAGTGTGACCCAGTGGTTAGAATTGACACCACTCAATGTTCTAATGGGACTGGCTTGGGACTGAATAATCAATTAATTACGATTCTTCACTGATCTACTTATCTTTAGAAAAGCAGTGGCAAGGGTTCCCTGAGTGGCTCAACTAGAAAAAGAATGGCCGCTTGGTGTGCAGGGCCATGCAGTCAGGCCTTTGTCCTCCAGAGGCTGGTATGTCGCTGACATCCTGGGTGTAGGAGGAAGCTGTCTCGGTCGTGGGATTGGAGGATGCCCACTGATCCTTTGGTTCTCCTGAGCCGTGGGGGGAATTGCTGTGGTGAGGAGGTAAAAATTACTGGACATTCTAAATTGGGGAGAAAAAGTAGGGGTAGATGAATTGAGAAATGTACGTTTAATAAAAGAAGAAATGTAATAGTAGCAGTTATCTACTGCTGAACTACTGTACACCAGAATAAAGTGTTAGATATATAACAGGTACAGCAAGCACACTGCTTCCAGATGGAATGTTGTCTGAGTGTCACTTAAAACAAAGGTGTTTCTCTCTCAGCTCAGTTTATCATGTTACAAAGACCTGAATATCCAGCAATGCCTCAGGTTGTGTTTCTGGGTTACTAAATTATAGGATGACGAGTGACCAGTTTGTAGAACTGTATAGTCCTTGTAGGGTTTTGCTTTGTGGAATCGCTTAAAAATAGCAAACTATCAGGTACAAAAGTAAGAGAAGGGACAGTATGCTTCATTAACAAAGCTAAGCAACACTGCTGGCACCCGATCAATGCTGTAGGTCATGTGATTAATAATGTATACTGTAATCACCATATAATGATGGCAACAAAGGCACGTCTTACCCCATGGGAAACAATTCCAATTATAATGTACCTTAGGATATGACAGTTATTAACTTTCTTTTTTATTTATTTTAGAATACTCATGTTCAAAGTGGTCAGGTGGGTACTTTGCAAGATGAGATATTTTCCCAGGGAATCAAGATTATAAATGTCTCTGTGGATATCACTATGTATCCATAGTTTGCACTATGAAGCTTGTCTATTGGGTTTTATTTAGAGGATCAAAATGTCATTAGTTTCTGATAGCATAAGAAAGCCCATGGGGAACTGTAACAAAGTGCCCGCCCCTGTGTATTATCTGTTATGTGTTGCGTGTGGTGTGTTTAAATGTTGGTGTATAGACATTGGTACACGGGATATAAACGGGTCTGTGTAACACGAGTGTTTAAAAATGTATATGTGTATTTAGGCACGAGGATTGCACAGCACTTCACGTGCAAGTAAAATGTAGTAATATGTGAGCACGGGGAATTGCTGCACTTTATTAATTCACGTGCTGGGATTCAAGTGAATAATTAATTGGTAATTGAATCCCAGCACAATAGTGTATATAGATGCACGTTGTCACATACTGGTGGTTGGGTGTTCGGTGAGCGGAGAACGGGATGGGAGACGGAGGAAATAAGCAGTAGTAGTAGTAATGATAAGAGGAGAAAGTATCCGCTCACCGTGTTTGTCAGTGTCTGTCCGTGCACCGTTTTGTTAAGTTTAGTCTGTTTTCGTTTGTCTATTTATTTTGGCGTAGAGTGCCGTGTCCTGTGTTTTTCGTGTTTGTGTAAACCTTTTATTTGGTATTAAACCGGCGCCAACAGGCGTCTTCATCACTTCATTTCATCCGTCCTGTGTTTTGTGTATTGCATTACCTTTCCTGGGTTCTGACGCCGCCCACTTCGGCCGTCTCTGTGACAGGAACCTTACAACATTAAAACAAAAGTAGAGTAAGAGTATTCACCAGGGGCAGCTGACAGGCCATCGGTGGAAGTGGGAGTATTAACTTATTCTGGGAAAACAAAAAGATTAATATGGCAATCGTAAATGCAGTTCCTTATCCTATACATCACGTGGCTATAAGGACCTAGTTGTGTTTATGGACGAGGTTTGTTAAAATAGGGGAAGTATGTAATGGACTCTCTCAGTTAATAATATAAAGACATGGCACAGCAGCCAGCATGTTGGTCTCTGAACCCAGAGGCTGAGGTTTTCTTCATTTCCTTATACAATGGCATGCAGTCATGTTTAATTTTAGATTATGGGATCTACTGCTAAACTTTAGAATTGAAAACAGGCATTTTCTAAGTATCCAGTAAAACAAAAAAAAAAAAATGTACATTTCAGTGCAAACACTAAATAACATCAAAGCATATTCTTTTTTCAAGCTATATTACTGTACTTCCACTTACAGAAAACATTTGATGTGTCTTATACAGGTACTCACTAGACCATTAAATGAATATCAAACATGTGAGCTTGAAGAGAGCACAACACTTAATTTTGAAATTTGCTTATGGCAAATTTTAAATGTGCACATCAAAACTCATACTTAACTATTTTAGAATAGCAATAAGGTGAGGTCATTAGACGGATTACTGAGCACAAATATTGGCTTTTTAAAATTGTATACGTAAAACTATGTTACATTTTTTAATAAGTCACTGCTTGCATTTTATTTAATGATAAAAGATTTTTCAAGTTGTTTTAAATATCACTGTAATGCTTCAAGGTGTGACCCTCCAGAAAAATTTAAAATCTGGCAACCTTGTCACAGCAGTGCACACTGGTGCTCTTACTCCTTGTTGACAAGCTGGGTGTGGTTGCACTTGAGTTTATGTTTGTGCTTTATCTGAGCATCACGAGAATGTCACTCTCAAGGGTGATTTTAGGGTGGGAGGGTTTGACTGTGAGCTGGGGTCACCTGGTTCACATTAAAGTAGAGGAAACAACACAACTCACATTTCAAAAAATATTTAATTAGTTTTCTTGTTTTTAAAGTGTAGCATTTCCATCATCAGCATATGAAGTAGCAAAGGACTGACATACTTGTATCTATTTCCATAACAATCAATTTGGCAATCAATTAGTTAATCAAGATAAATGGTTAATTAGAGAATAATAGTCAGTCAATTGTTAAAAAAAAAGTATTAGAAAGAGTTACATAATTAAGGATTATTACACAGACACACAAAAAAAAGCATTTTTTGATACATGAGTTGCAGGGTTTCCTTTACATTATTTTGCTATTTTTTTTAACCCTACGTACTGCAGTTGACTTTTGTGATGTAGCGCCAGTTCCTATGTGTTTTGATGTCTTTGGTTCACATCCCAATCACACAAGTGCCAAAATTCAAAAACATTTCAGCTGGACGGTAAAATATTTAAATAATTACAAAAAGCACTGTGTAGCAGAAATGCACAACGATTAATACACTAATTATGTCTCCTAAAATCTGAAGTGCAGCAACTCTTGTTAAATTTGAGGGTTGCTTTTATAAACTTTGCCCCAGAAAATAACAGGATGATCACTGCAGGGCAGAGAGGTTAAATCTTTGAAGTCAAGTTTGCACAGTATGATGTGCAAACTTGTCAGATCTGTTATTGCTGTTAAACTTTAGTGTTTAGCAAGATACCTTTACCTTAAATCTCTTCAGTTAAACATTAGTAGCAGATGTATACAGCCCCTTCAACTTTAAAAAAAACTGTATTATGGTTTTCTTTTAAACAAATAGCATTTGTTCACTAGATTTATTTCTGTTTTTGATCACTCCACATTCCTCTAAAATACACCAGAGAATCCTGAATTAATAAATGCTTCAAAGAATTTATAAAACATTACATTTTCTGAAAACTTTTTTGATGTTCTAACTGTCAAAGCGTAGTTTTAATAATACTTGGCAATTTCTGCAAAACAGCCAATCCCTCATGGGTTATGGTTTGCGTTGCCATTGCAACAAATCAGTAATTCCATGATTAAATTGGCCGTTATTGTTAAAATAATTAGCCAACTTACATAAAGTTGGTCAATCTGTTTAACAATGTAATCTGTTGAATTAATACATAGTTTTTTGTTCCTGTATGTGAGATGCTTTTTTCTGGATGTATTTATTAACTGTACAGTACTTCCTTAGTGCAACATTTAACCTATACATTTTTAACTGTGTTAATGATAATTAATGTCCACAGATAGAACATATCTTAGGATGACATCTAATAGAAGGTCTCTCATTCAAGAACTGATTAACCTCAACCTTTCTTAGCTAACGAGATCTAATGAGATTGAACTCCAAAGTAGTATGGCTGCAGGTTACCTTATGTTGGTGTCTCATGAAGAGGAACATCCATATCCTCTCAAAAGATGAACAACTTGACCCACAGAGACTGTCTTTTGCTACATATATATTTTACATTGTTTCTAATCACTGTCTATTTACATAGTAGTTACACAGTAGATACATGTGTACTTACACATAATTACAATGTTATTATGCATTGTTACAATGTATTATCATGCAAAAATATTCACACATTAAGTACACTGTAATTATGCATAATAACATTGTAATTTTGTGTAGGTACACATGTATTTACTAACTAACTACTATGTACATACACAGTAATTAGAGACACTTAATATAAAGTGTTACATTTAGCGATTTGTCAAAATGTTCTTCTCTTGTGTAGAGATGTGATCCCATGCATAGAACACTACTGCACAATGAACTGTCAAAAGCATCAGTATACAAATCAAGCTAAGCAATACCAAATGAGAATCCAGCGCATGCAAGCATGGCTGTTGTGTAGACTAACACAGGACTGGTCGATTAACAGCACAAGGTTTGTTCAATTTTCAGTAATTTCATACATCTGCATTTTAAACTACCATACTCATGATCTCCTGTTCATTGGCAATACACATCTTATGGATGTTAGTTCCAACTGTTTAATTTAATGAGAATCTGTTGTTAAGAATGCAAAAGAAATCAATTAACACATAACAAACTCCAACCGGCAAAAGTAGGCCCCGGGGAAAAGCTAGGCATTACATTACACTACTGCAACAATGCCACTGTACGATGTGCTGCATTAAACTCTGATCACTGTTGCCTTCTGACTTATCAGTTTGTAGGTCACTTGCTATCTTGTGTCTCTTTGTTTCCATCATTTTTTTTTTTTGAAGATGTGGCGTTATGCACTTTGTACACATACTCTGCAAGTTACAAATCAATAGTCTGTTTTATGTCACCAAATTTACTATTCTAATTACACCATAAAAAGAGCTTGACGTTTTACAAAATATATTTAGGACAGGTTAGATAAAGATGCTAAAATTCCTATACTTCACAATTTACCATTACTTACCATATTTTAAAGGGAGCTGGTATGAATTAGTATGCTATTAATTTGGTTCAAGGTCAGATTCTAGGCTATTACAAATGTTCATTGTAAGGTACAGCACATATATAATACTTTTCTCACTGATTATGCAAATAAGATATAGACTTTTCCAGCACTTTTATTTCACCCTCAAAAGGATTTACCCAGTAAATTGCTGTTTTAATTTAAATTACTTCCTCTCTTCTTTAATTTAAAAAGATAGTATAATGGAAATAAACAGAACATGATCTAATCCAAGCAATTCAGCACTTCATAACTAGCTATTTCCATTAATTGAATTTTGATTCGTGGCAACTTCTTAATTTATGTTTGCTCTTTCTCTTCACTGCTTCATGCTCAGTCTCTATACTGTGTTTCACTGTATAAATTATTTAGACAAAAACAAGTAGTAAGCAGGATGCAGTTTTGCTCCATATTGCTTTAAAAATATATTAGAGTATTGCAGTCAGTGGTTAAATGGACTGACTACACATTGACAATGTCTCTCTCTCTCTCTCTCTCTCTCTCTCTCTCTCTCTCTCTCTCTCTCTCTCTCTCTATATATATATATATATATATATATATATATATATATATATATATATATATATATATATATATATATATATATATATATATATATATATATATATATAATATATATATATATATGTATATTATATACCCATATAATATTCTATATAACACTATTCATAATATATCTATATCAAACCAGTATAAGGAGCAAAACGAAAGCCCAGTAATGCACCTGTTGTCCACTTTTACCACACATTATGGGTTTATAGGTATGAATGTGGTATGGTATAGAAGTATGAATATGCAATAGCTTTGGTTGTTAAACATGTTGAAAGCATCTCTTCTCAATGCAATGTGGTTGCAACTACAGGGACTAGTAGTATTTTAGTATTTGTATTCTATTTTACTGTAGTATTTGTATTCTATATGTTGTTTATTTTAGAAAAGAGATTCCCCCTCCGCTCCTGTACTGTGGTTTGTGTTTGTTTTATTTGTTTTTATATATATATATATATGACGACGAAGCGCCGTGTGTTTTTGTTATTGTTTTTGTATTGTTTTGCAGTGTGGATGGGAAGCCCCATGCACATTAAAAACCTGTGCAGAAGGTGGCCATCATCCGAATTAATTAAGTGATTAATTTATTGCCAATAGCTGCAGCTTTCTGCACTCTGGGTGGGTGTTCGGAAGTGGAGAACGGGAGAGCGAGAGGAGAGACTAATTTGCAAACAGAAAGATATAGGAATAGTGAAGGCGATCACCCAGCCTGACCTATATTGTATTTTGTGATTGTGATTTATTTTATTTAAAACCTTTTATTTTGCTCTGTGAGCAAGGGTTTATTTTTGTTTAAATATTTGATTCATTTTTGTGTATTTAATAAACGGCGCACTCCGCGCCTTTGAACTGCAGTACCTGCCTGTCTGTGTTTGTTCCACCTTCTGGCCAGGAGGTCCAGCACCTCCTGGACTCAGGCCAGAAGAGGTACTGCAGAAGGGTACTGCAGTTTCGTTTTTTTTATTATTATAATTATTTTTTGTGTGGAGGAAAGAAGAGGATGGGAGGAAGGAGGACAAGCTGCAAAAAGCAGCAGCTGCAGCAGCAGAGGCAACAGCAACAGCCGCAGCCTAAGAGGTTGTGGTCCCGGGTGCCAACCTAGTTTGGACCCCCGGACTGGGCAGCCGAACAGGAACAATGGAGGGCTGAAGGGGCCCCCATGTGAGGTGCCTGTGGCGAGTTTGGGCATGTCCAGGAGGACTGCCCTTATGGAAACCCCAATTATGAAGAGGCGTGGAACCAGGAGCTGGTGGGGGATGCTGCCGAGTGGTTCTGGGCAGTGGACCAGACCAGACCATCTCCAGTGCCCAAGAAGGAGGAGCCCGAACGTCCTGCACCTGAGTGGGAGTAGCCCGAACATCCTGCGCCTGAGTGGGAGGAGCCTGAACGTCCACAGCCCAAGAGGGGGGAGTTGGTGGGTCCACAGCCCAAGAGGGGGGAGTTGGTGGGTCCACAGCCCAAGAGGGAGGAGCCCGAACGTCCAAAGTCCAAGAGAGGGGTCGGTGTGTCCACAGCCCAAGAGGGGGTAGTCTGTATGTCCACAGCCCAAGAGGGGGAAGCCAGTACATCCACACCCTAAGAGGGGGGAGCAGGTGCATCCACAGCCCAAGAGGGGTAAGTCTGAATGTCCACAACCCAAGAGGGGGGAGTCAGTGCATCCACAGCCCAGGTACCCACCAGCAGAGGGAGAATGCCTGCTGGTTCCACCTCTGTGGGAGGACTGCTTGTCAATCCCACCTCCACCAACAGAGGGAGAATGCCTGCTGGTTCCACCTCTGTGGGAGGACTGCTTGTCAATCCCACCTCCACCAACAGAGGGAGAATACCTGCTGGTTCCACCTCCACCTCTGTGGGAGGACTGCTTGCAGCTCCCATCTCCACCAGCAGAGGGAGAATACCTGCTGGTTCCATCTCCACCACCATGGGAGGACTGCATGTCACTCCCACCTCCACCAGCAGAGGGAGAATACCTGCTGGTTCCACTTTCACCTTAAGTGGGAGGACTGTTTGCTGCTCCCACCTCTGCCAGCAGAGGGAAAGTATCTGCTGGTTCCGCCTCCACCACCGTGGGAGGACTATATACTGCTCCCACCTTCACCAGCAGAGGGAGCATGCCTGCTGGTTTCCCCACTGCAGCCAGAAGGGGAGGAGCCCCTGCCACCTTCGATGCCAGAAGGGGAGGAGCCCCTGCTGCCTTCGCTGCCAGAAGGGGAGGAGCCCCTGCCACCTTTGCCAGGAGCAGAGCAGCAGGAGTGGTCTCTGTCTCCACCCCTGCTAGAGGGAGAGTAGCAGGAGCTGCCTCTCCCTTTAGCATTGGAGGGACCATGGCAGGATGCTGCCGGAACTCAGCAGACCCTGCATAGGTTGCTGAGGGGAGCACGGGGGAAAACCGCCCCGCCGCAGTGGCTGCGAATAGGGCCAACCCCAGCACCACAGTTAGGCCTGACTCTAATCACGCCGTCGCCTCCCAAAGGTCAGCTGCAGCCTCGCACCACCCAGGGATGCCCGCCTCGCACCGCCCAGGGATGCCCGCCTCGCACCGCTAAAGGATGCCACGTCTGCATCGCCTGGGGCTGACTGTGGCTCCGCATCGCCTGGGGCTGCCTGGTGCTCCCCATTGCCTGGGGCAGCCTGTGTCTCTCTTATATCCCCTAGGGTTGCCGAGGGTCCCGCATTGCCTGGGGTTGCCTTCTCTCCTCTGCTTCTCCTAGGGTTACTGCTGGTCCTGCTCCGCCTGTGGCTGCTGAGGGCTCTGCTTTGCCTGTGGTCGCTGCCAGCTCTACTTCGCCTGGGGTCGCTGCCGACTTTGCTTTGCCTGGGACCGCTGCCTGGCTTGCGCCGCCAGGGGCCGCTACTAGTCCTTTCACTGCAGGAAGTACGGTGGTCAGAGCCCCACAAAGGGGAGCTGGCAGCCATGAAGGAGGGGGGGAGGTCAGGAGAACAGCTCCCCCAGCCGCACTTTCGCAGCAGGAGAAACAGTGGCTGAAACCCCGGAAGAGGGAGCTGCCAGCCATGAAGGAGTGGGGGGGGTGAAGGACCTTCCACCATGGCCGCCCCCATCGAACTCCTTGCTCCCCCTCTTCCAGGACTTTGACACTAAGGGGGGAGGTGGCCGTTGGGGCGGAGGTTTGTCGTTGGGAGGGGGGGGGGGTTTTCCCCCTCCGCCCCTGTACTGTGGTTTGTGTTTATTTGTTTATTGTTTTTGTATTGTTTTGCAGTGTGGATGGGAAGCCCCATCCACATTAAAAACCCGTGCAGAAGGTGGCCATCTCCCAAATTAATTGATTAATTTATTGCTAATCGGGAGATGGCAACCTGCATAAATACCTGCAGCTCTCTGCACTCCAGGTGGGTGTTTGGAAGTGGAGAACGGGAGAGCGAGAGGAGAGACTAATTTGCAAACAGAAAGATATTGGAACAGTGAAGGCGATCGCCCAGCCTGACCTATACTGTATTTTGTGGTCGTGATTTATTTTATTTAAAACCTTTTATTTCGCTCTGTGAGCAAGTGTTTATTTTTGTTTAAATATTTTATTTATGTTTGTGTATTTAATAAACGGCGCACTCCACACCTTTGAACTGCAGTACCTGCCTGTCTGTGTTTGTTCTGCCTTCTGGCCTGACGTCGTCCAAATGCCATTTCCTGCCACAGTTACAATAAGTATATATTTTATTTAAAACACAGTAAAAAATACCAATGTGATTTCCTGTCAGAGTCTGCAGCCTTTCTTATACGTTTTAGGCACATGTATGTCTTCAGAAAGTGTGGTAGTGTTGTTTGTTGAGCTTTGTTTTCTTATTACCAAATCAAAGGTTGATTGTAGGCTTTAATATGGAAATTTTAAAACAACTTCCAGGATTTTTTTTTTTATATATATAGGTTTGGAAACAATTATAGGGTATTCCCATATATTAAAGAGGACATGCTGAATCAGTTACCCGGAATGAACTCTATTACACAGTAACACATGTAATTATTAACGTTAGTTCTGGATTAAGGCATGGATTCAGGGAATACAGTGAAAAAATGCCAAATGGTGCGTTATTATCTTATAAAAGTGGTAATAACTACTTGTTTAAAATCTAAACTAATCTAAGACATGAATGTATGTATCCCTAGATAGCATCTAGAAGAAGCAGCTTTCCTTTAGCTGTGAAACATCACTTTACAACACACCATCTAGTTTTAGCTATAAAAATTGGTGGTGAAGAAGATATTGTAATTGAATGGTTATTTTCTGTAGAAGTCTGTGCTGCCACAGTATAATATGTTCTCAATTGCCTAATCTTATTTTTCTGTCAGAAATGCCCTCTTAAGAGAGGCATAATAGCACAATATCAGAATAATTGCTGAATGCAATGAATAACTTACACTTCACTCATTGTTTGTTATTTATCATTATGCACTTGTTCTGTGAAAAAGAAAATAATGCAATTCCATTGAAGTACATTAAAGATCATTAAAGATAACATTTGGACAGCTTTACCTGAAATCTTTAGCTGGATAAAGCTGGAAGCTCTGAAGATGGTGATTTTCTGAAAACCTAAATCCATAAAAGTTTGTGATAAACATGTTGTTGCTATTTTAATATTTAAATAGTGACACTATTTAGATCCACCAGTGCTTAGAACATTAAAAAAAAAAAAAAAAAAAAAAACACAATGTGTGTGTTTTTTCTTCTCATAGTGAGGTATGCATTTGATTTGAGAATGTCATTTTTAAATGGAATTTGATGAGTAGCTAAGTTAGTTCTTTATAGCTGCTTATATACAATATTATTTTAAAGTATTTTTCGAATTAGTTGGCATTTAATGCCATTCTGACGAAGGGCGAGATAGACACCATTCCTGGCAACTGTAGTTCCAGCTAATAGGTCAGTGGTCTCAAAGTAATTTTGGCACGGGCATAAATTGATCTTACTTGGCTGTTTGCGGGCACGCTGACTATTGCATAGGTTCATATCTTACACAGTGCCTTCTCGCGATATAAACATAATGTTTACACAGATAACCGTGAATAAACTAAACTAAAAAAAAAAAAAGTGTAGATAGCGTCTCGCTTTGTTTCAATTTGACAAATTTGCCAACTCTGTTTTAAAGATCGCCAATCTCCAGTACAATTATTCAGAGAAAGTAGATTCGTTACTAAATATACTACCGTGTTTCCCTTGTCTGGTGAAAAAAAAAAAAAAAAAAAAAAAAAAAAAAATACAGAAATGGAAAATGAAATTCTAAATACTGAAATGTATTACTTTTCTCAATAACAGTCGGCGAAATTCAGTGCTTGCCCGGCATATTAGCACCCTGCCTCTGCTCAGGAATGGTTGGACAGTTGTCAGATCTTTCACTTTGCCTTTGGCTACTCACCAACCTTTTCAGAATACTTTGGACGGCCTCTGCTTGCTTATGATTGGACAGCTGCGTAAAACTTGGCAGATATTTTACTATCCTATTGGTTACACTTGCAGTCGGTACCTGCACCTGAAACAGACACAGTTTATGTCCCACCCAGCTAACTTATGATTGGGCTACCGCAGAGACAATGCAGATATTTAATTGGTTGATCGTACCGCAAATACCATTCAATTTTTTTTTTAAATGCGTATGGTCAAGCACAGCATAAGCGAGCAGCACTATCAACAGACTGTTGTGGCGCTTTTGTTGGAAAACGTGTTTAAAGCTTTCTTTATTTTCCCACGCTACGACCCGCCAGAAATGTCTTCGACCCATAATGTAAGAACAGCTGCCGCGGGCACGATGGCCTGGCTTCGCGGGCACGAATTTGCCCGCGGGCACGACTTTGAGGACCACAGTAATAGGTTGTAATGGGGACATATAATAATGTTTATACAACTATATTACAATCTGTTGCCGTTTAGATCAAATCAGTTGACCCTAATATGGTTATATAAATCCACAAATAACTAACATCACCCTAACAATGGTATAGTTAAGCTAAGGAATGGACACAGCAACAGGATAAAGGTCTTTACATAGCCCATAAAAAAGACTCCAATATTGCTAATTATGTTGAACACCATGTATCACACAAATAAATTAAACTCAGAGCAGGTTTGGTAATGTTAAAATAATCATGTGAATGAAATGTTTCCAGCCACTTACATTTCAAGTTAAAATAATCACCAAATATTAATTATTCCTTCTACCGTTGTTCCTTTTTGCTAGTTATATAAAACACACACACACACACACACACACACACACACACACACACACACACACACACACATATATATATATATATATATATATATATATATATATATATATATATATATATATATATATATATATATATATATATATATATATATATATATATATATAAGTGTTGAATGAAAATGTTTCCAGCCATTTACATTTCAAATTAAAGTCCACGTTCAGCACAAACTATACCAAGGTTATACAAAGAATACTTTAAAACATAAGAATACATAATTTAATAGTTTTAAAAAATGCAATAAAACAACAATAAAAAATTTTTTTTAAGACATTTAAAAAAAAAACAACCCCTTTTTTGTCCTTTAAAACCTGTCTAAACGCAAAAAAGTCAGGTGAAAACAGTTGATAATTCCATACCAGGGTCTGGTTCCCATTACTTCTGTCACACTCGAATGAAGAACTTTAGGCCTTTTTGTTTAAATGATTTTGTTCGCCAAGGAATCTGTGAAGTGGTGCGTGTGATCAAATATTTATTATGTTAGCTTAAGGCAATTAAAATACGAAGCATGGCGCACTTTATTCTTGCAGACGAGGACAGCTGTCAGATTTTATTAAGTCTTTTTCCTGCTAAGTCTATAATCGTTAAATCAGATAGCTCTTAAAGATATTGTATAAAGTATAATGTAAAATAAGGGTGGGTCAAGTTCTGTGACAAAGCTTACTGGAGAGTTAGTTTATTTGAAAAGCTTCTTACACTAATTAGTTTTCTGATAATATTTATTGGTTGGAGGATAACCTGCTTTAGTTCAAGATACAAGGTATTTATTAATACAAGTTATGTTGTCTTGATAAAGTGCACAAGGTTTTAAAACTAGAAGTGTGTATTCTGGTATCTGCAAGATTCGAAATATTTACTGTTACAACCTTTGATGTGATGCATACTGTTTCAATTTGTTTTTCAATTCATTTTGAGATTGTATTTTAATACTGGAATATCTAATACAGCCAAGAAAATAGCATTAGTTTAGACTAGAAGATACGTTTCTAATTAATCAATTTGGCAGGGTAGCTATTTGGGCAAGCAAGAGCTTTTTAAAATGCACTTCATAATTAATCTTTGTTTTCTCAATCCAGCTAATGAATTTGTTCATTGCTCTGCTAGGTGAATGTTTAATTACAAACCTCAATATAATCCTTATAAAGTATTTATTTTTATTCATGGGGAAATTGTGTATTATAGTTTCAAAATATTCTGAAGTAATAAAACGTGAATAAAGTAATAAAAAAAAATAACGAAATAATAATAAGTAGCTTACTTGTCTTGTCTAAACTGTCAGTAAAGATGGTTTGGGTGTCTACAGTGCAATGGATAGTGCAATGGAAATTGACATTACCAAGATTATTAAACCATACAAGAGCTGTGAAAAGTCAGACAGTTGGATCTACTGCCACTTTGTGATTTCTATAAAACAAACATCCTGGCACAGAATAACATACCTGGGGGATATTCAGTTTTTTAGCAGCTGTGTCTTTATCATTCATTTTATTTTATACAGCACTTGATTCTTTCATTGTGGATGCATCGCATATAAACCAGCAACACAGTGAAATATGTATACAGTTGCTCTTTTCATTGAGATGCTTGTTGAGATTACTGATGATGAACATTCCCTTTGACACAAATTGATGGACCGCTGCCATATAAAGAGTGCATTTTTCATAAATTCAATTTGAATGCACTAACAGGGAAATATGGCTGGTATAGCCATGCTTAAATAAACTGACTGGAGATGTGAAACCAGCGTGTCAGCTAATATTAATATGGTTGCTAATTGAGCACACTATCCTACCTGCCAACTCACACACATCAGATACTCCACAAACATAGCAGAGTAGGAATCAAGTGTATTTTATGATTAAACTGGTAAAAACCAAAGCTGGCTTTTTGTTTATCACCATTTGAAAGTAAATAAGATTTCCTTTATGACTTAATTTAAAAGCTTTAAGTGTAATGAGTTTTTTTTTTTTTGTTTGTTTGTTTGTTTGTTTGTTTTAATTCCACTAACATTTCAGTGACAATAAAGATGAATTAATCAATCCTTTTTAAAACATGTTGTCCCTTGTTATTGATTGTTTAGTTTTCCTTTTTTATATACATTTTTATTCTGCCTCAAAAGAAAAATAAAGCCTTTGGACTAGGGTTAGCATCCCAGTAGAATATTATTCTTATATTATCCTTGTGCTTGGTTTTCATGCAACAAGCAATAAAGGAATAGCACACTAAGACCCCATTCACACAACTGTGCTGGCCCAGGGGTGCCTCAGGGGCCGCCTCAGGCCCACCTCATATTTAGGTCTGCAGCCCCATTCACAGTTGCGGCCTTTGCACGTTCACATGGACTGACAAGCAGGCCTTAAATGTGGAGAATTTCTTTTTTTCTTTTTTTTTTTTTTTTTTATGGAACAATAGCTTGCACTCAGAATGGACGAGCTACCTGGATATACAGTAATCCTTGATTTAAGCAGATGTTTCTTATTAATATTTTTTTTTTCAATGCAGCACAGTAGCAATTTTATGACATATATTACAAAAAAAAAAAAATATTATTGACTATTTTGACTTAATGTTACATTGTGTAATGAGCTGACGGTCCGAGCTTACCCCCACCCACAATTTCATTATTCTCTCAAGAACATGTACAAATTCAGAACAGAGGAAACAGCAACCTGCTAGTGTTCACAGGTATACATATTTATTTTCATAATAGATACAGCCTTGCTGCATGTAATACAAAGAAGCACATTTCCATCGACGTGAAACTCGTTGATCTGATCTTTAGGGGTGATTGTCATTGTTTTCGACATCTTTGAACAGCTCTGAAGCCTCATTCAACACTGAACTTGAATACTGGAAGCAGTTTTAGTAGAAAGGTATGCTTCTATAAATTTAAAGCAAGGTTACCTATTTATATATGATATGTGTATTGATTTGGTTATTGTCAAACAAACAACAAAAGCCTTTCATGTTTTTTGCCCCTTCCCAAATGTAAAACAAAAAAATCTCCGGAGAATCCGTGTTTGTCCGTGTTATCATAGAAATTGACTGGTTATTCCACAGCAAACGGATTCCTGTGATCCCTGCTACTGAGCTACATAATCAAATCCCTGCTACTGAGCTACATAATCAAATTGGTCATGTGATATGAAAAGGTGGCCCTGAGTGGCCCCTCCTTTTTCTTCTTTGGAGCTTTCACCTATGAATTGACGCAAGTGTGAATGGGGTCTAAGACACATGCAGTAGATTAAACTGATGCCGAGTTAACAAATTATAAATATGTTTATACTCTCAATGTTCCTTGCTAACTCTAAGCTCTTTTGAACATGTTATGCTTCATGAACATTTTTTATTTTATTTTTGCTTTGTTTGAGCTCCAGAGAGGGTTAGAGGAGACTCTTTTTAGTACTGCAGTTGTTGGCTTCTCCTTTTTGTTTTGTTGCACAGTTACATAGTAATTCCATTATAAATACACTACTACTACAGTACATTCATTTTTTGGTTACATTGAGATATGTACAGTGATAAGTTAAAGCTACCTGTGCCAAAGCCAAGCCTAATTTAAATATAAATCTGTGACTGATTATAGGTCTCAGAAAGGCTTAATGCAAGGACTTTCTAAAAGGGTACATTTTAAGGGAGAAGGGGTGTTATTTGTTAATTGGAATCAGCTTGCTAATTTAGTCCATAAAATAAATGTGATTTAGCTAGAATAATCTAAGATTAAATCAGTGGGAAACATTTGTTTAAGAGATTGTTAAAAGGAATAAAAAGGCAATTAGGTAAATTGAAGCACTTGAAAAACACTGAAGGTTTTTTTAAGCTTATAAAAACAGGTTGTTCAATGAATACGGTGTCTGGCAGTGAACCCAGTTCAGTTTGTACCGGGGCAAAATTTCCACTGAAAAAGCAGCAAATGTGTTTTGCTTGAGGCTACAAGAGGTTGGCATGTGGGTGTACATGGTGGATGGATGACTAACTAGACCAAATTGGTTTAAGAGGAAGCAAAGGGGTTGTATGACTAAGTAAGGATACCAAGAATAAATTAAAAAGTAGATGAAAATGAAAAAAATGTTTCAGAAGTAACCATGAAAATTAGAAATGACAGAAGAACATCAAAGTTGTTGTTCAATTTGATATGTAATGGGTAACACTTTACTAAAGGGAATTTTTATTTTGGCTTGCTATGCAAATCACTCAAATTGCATAACATACT
This sequence comes from Polyodon spathula, assembly GCF_017654505.1. Classification (NCBI taxonomy): domain Eukaryota; kingdom Metazoa; phylum Chordata; class Actinopteri; order Acipenseriformes; family Polyodontidae; genus Polyodon; species Polyodon spathula. Next base: position 5,973,689 of record NC_054544.1, on the reverse strand, counting down.
GTTTCCTACCATACAGGAAAACCTACATAAATAATTTGCTGCATACATTTTGTTTCCACTTTTTGTAAATTGGAGCAGGGTGTGAAATATTAATGTGACTCACTCTGCAGTGATTTGAAAAAAGAAGATAAGCAAGAGGAATCGATGCTTAACAATGCTAAGGTCTTCCCTAATTGTTTTACCTCCTGGATTTATTGATTAGTTTAGCTGCTCTCTGCAGCTAATACAATGATTTATTCTCTCAAGTTTGTAAAAACCAATAGCAAAATATTTAAATGATCACAGCTTACTGCAAATTATATGTTTAGTTCTGGTAATTATTTTTCTGAATTGATTTGAATATAAATAGGCAGTACCGTATTCTTTCGAATCTAAGAGGCACTTTTTAAACCAGTTTTCTTCTCAAAAATAGCCTGAATCTTAAATTCAAGTATAGTAACATGTGCATTAAAATTGCCAACAAAAGACGTGAATAACCGAATACACAAACAGCAACGTGACTGATTGACGAGAAAAAAACAAACCAAAACGTCACTGCCCGATCTCGAATCATCCATGACATACAGGCAGCCATTTTCAAAAGAAGCATCATTAGCTTCCTGGGGGATTTGGACCCCCGTATTGTTTGACATGGCAAGCAATACCACTGTTCACAAACTGGGAGAAAAACAGGTGTGAGTAATCATGACTGGAAAAGAAAGGCAGCACATAATTGTATTTTAATGCCAGCAGCAAACTGCCTCCATATGCGTAATTTAGGTTGTATATTTGTAAATTTATATTTATTTGATGCTTTATTATTATCTCAAATTGAGGGTGGAGAATTTGGGCTGTGTCTTAAATTCAAGGGTGTTATTGTTTGTCTCACCATATGTAGTTTATTCTAAACTGATTCGTGTATGCATATGAGTGTTGCTAAATCTCAATCTTTTCAATGCAGAGCTATTTACATCAAATTGTATCAAATTCTTGGTGATGAAATAACAAACTTCATGCAAGCAAATACTTCAAACCATGTGTTTCATAGATGGAATTGTCACTGCTTGTCTCATAATTACAGGACTCATAGAAGCAGACTGCAGGGAATTCCATTCCATTATCAGCTTTTCAATTTGTAATCATAATTTAAAAAGCCAGTGAATCTGTTTCAACAATGTGAAAGGATAATTCAAACATTTAAATAGACCAAAAGCAGAATTCCCTTGCGTGCGTCTCACTGGCTGTCACTGACAAAGAGCATGTCCTGAGCTCAAGACAATTCCAAGATAAATTAACATTAAATAATTAATTGATTGAAAACTCATACGCAAAACCCCAACACATGCTGAAATACTTTATAAACTGCCCGCTGGACAAATTTAATTGAATACCATATTAAAGAAGGAAATAACTTGGGTCATAAGCAGTGCTGCTGTTTTGAGGACTGAGTCCAGTCCTACGTACTGTTAATTTGTGCTAAAGGAATTGGTAACTATTAATTAACATGCTGTAAACAGCCATTCATCAACAATGCATCAGTTCAGTGAGACCGCTAAAGGTCATCCATCCATGGATGCAAATTCATAGGCACATAATTTGTAAAAAGACAGGTAATTAGCATTTCCATACATTTGCCTTTTCTTCAGAAACAAAGCCTGTGACTGAAAGCTGTGGTTGGCATTTAATTTAATGATTGTAATGCACCACAATACAGAAGGAGTAAGTTATCATTCATTCTGGTTTATTGCAGCTGTTTTGCATGCCATGAGGTACAAGCATGTACATGTTAGATAAGTCTTTTCTGCTGTACAAATGAATGGATTATGAATTGCAATGGCAAGCCTTAGAACAGCTAATTAAGTCTGTTACTCTATTAGTATTTTAAAGGACACATAGATTGTTGTTGTTTTTTTTTTTAAGTCGGTAGTTTAATTTGATTTAAAAAAGGAAGAAAAAACACTTGGATAGTTTATACACTGTACAAAATAATTTAAAACACCAACATGGAGTTGGCAGATTGAGTAAAACCCCTTTAATATGGGGCAATTCATACAGAAGAAAGTTGTTTAAAGGTGTAGTATCCCATGTAATACAGTGTCATGTAAAAGGCACATTTGATAAAAGGGTTTGTTATTGATGAAGTCAGATGTTAAAACAAGGTGGGAATTTTGACTGGCCAATTCAGGTAATGTCTAAGATGCCTCAAACCAATCTACAGCAGCTTAAGAAAAGCTTTGTTTTTAGGATTACATTCACATAGTCTGTTAATGCTCTGTATACTAAGTCACTTCCCCTCAGCAGTGTTGGCAGTGCTAGTGCTTGGACATAATGTGAATGTAAAACATGTATGACTGTTTTTTACACTGTTGGTTTTGGTATGGGAAGATTCAAGGGTTTTCTTTTGTTTTTTGTTTTTGTTTTTTTCCGTGCTGTATGCCCCAAGGCGTTGCGAATGTTTAGTTGGGGTCAATGTGGTGTGTAGGGCTGTGTCAGAAAGTTACTTCAAAAACCACAGGAGAATTTCTAGTGAGAGGGAAGAACAAAATAAAAAATAAAAAAGTTGTCTCCTAGCTTGTCACTTCATCAAAGAAAAAGAGACCTTGACAGCAGATCATTTGTCAAATCTGTAGTTTGTTTTTTTTTCTGTTTTTTTTTTTTTTTTTTTTGTCTTGCGATTGATTTCAACAATGCCCAGAGAAACCTGGGAAATCTCATAGAAATGAGTAGCTCTAAAGTGGCAGATGTGTCCTGCTTTGCTGAAAAAGGCTGATATAAAGGATCCAGTGTATTGTTATATATTTATTTGATGTGTTTTAGCAAAACCTAGAGCAATACTGTTTTGATGCAGAACATGTTATGGTGTGTGTGTGTGTGTGTGTGTGTGTGTGTGTGTGTGTGTGTGTGTGTGTGTGTGTGTGTGTGTGTGTGTGTGTGTGTGTGTGTGTGTGTGTGTGTATGTATGTATGTATGTATGTATACATCTGTTTTATGTACTTTTTTTAAATTGTTTTTTAAAATATGTATTTTTCCTTGATAATATTATGGTCAAAATATCCATTAGCTCTATGTTTTCTTTTTTGTTTGTTTGTTTTTTTGTTTATTTTAGCTTCCTAAATAAATTTCAAAACTTTAAACTGGATTCATCCACATTCCCAAAGGTCAAGAAAAAAAAAAGATAACGACAGACCCCAGAAATACTAGCATATGGAATAAGGAATCTGACAACAATGAAAAGGGTTCTGGAATTATTTTCTCACAATTATTGTCAGTTCTCTTTCAATTCAAAGACGACCACCAACAACATTACGTATGGGCTATGCCTGCCTATTGGTAGGTATTTTCTGAGCTCTCCATACCAGAGCTGCCGATAGGCCCCTTCCTGGGATGACACCCTTGGTCCCGCCTGCGGAAGGGTTAAAACCATCATTCCACGGAAGCCATTTCTCTTTTTGCCTCTCAAGACAGTAAGGTAAGACCCTCTGTTTTATATTGTGAAAAAGAGCTTCCCACCGTTCCCTGATTTTATGGAGGAGGTGCGCTCCTCTTGGGATCAACCGGCATCAGAGCCGAGAGTGTTGGAAGGCATGGAGAAACTCGGCCTGGCAGGATTTCCCCCGGTGGACTCCACCATCGTGGCCTTAGTTTAGGGATTGTCTAGGGACCCTGTGTGCCCGAACCCTCAGTTTAGGGTTACGGAGACACACCTGAAGAGGGCTTACGCAGCGGAGGTGCAGGTGACCCGCCTGGCTATTCTGGGTACTCTCACTGCGTATTTAGACGCCGTGCCCACAGGGGCCCCGCTCCCAGAGCCGGTGGCCATGGCGCTCCGCCTACTCTCAAGTACACTGCTCCAGATCTCCGGTCTTCAAGGGCAAGCCCTAGGCAGGAGTCCAACGCAGATAAGGCGGCAATACTGGACATGCCTATGTCCCCAGGATATACATTCGGGCTGGTTGTAGAAGAGATATCTCGGGAGGTGGCCACGCTGCTCCCTCAAGCCATTGGCAGGCCCCCCTGGCGCGTAGACAGTCTCAGTGCCCACGGCCCCGCTGGGTGATCTGAGGCATCGACTACAGGCCACATCAGCGATGGAAAACTGAGCCCCTCCACAAAACATAAGGAACACAGGGCATGGTGTGTCTACGCAAGTGTTCCAGCAGGCAATTCCAGGGCCTTCGCCCTAGGCAGCCTTCTCAGCATGCTCCACCCCAACCGCAGCAGCCCCAGCAGGGGCCCTGAAAGCTTGCAGCCTCAGGCCAATCCTTTTACAGCACAACAGCTGCAATATCTCGGACACCTAAGTGCTCGCTGCCATGCACAATGGTTACATGTTGCAGTTCCATTTGGGACATCCCCCTTCCGAGGAGTCATGCATACATCCATGTCGGACCATCTTCAGGTCTCAGTACTCAAAAAGGAAGTGACCACCTTGCTGTGCAAGTGAACCATTCGTCTCGTAGACCCCACCTCCTGCCGAAAGGGGTTCTACTCGAGATATTTTCTGGTCAGCTTATACCGATGCAGTGCACGACGTACTTGAAGCTACAGCTGGACTCCATTATGATGCGTGCATACCTGTTGGATGACAGAGTAGCAGCTATTCAGGGTTGCCTCTCCCTGTTCCAACAGGGATTGAAGTTCCCCTTGGTGCGGTTCCAAAAACTGTTGGGTCTGTTGGCCGCAGCTGTGGTTCAATGCGTTCCACTTACACCCCAAGCGTGACAGACACTGTTGGCTCCGCGGCCCTGCGATGGTGGAGGATGCCCTCTCATCTGCGAGAGGTCATGAGGACGGGAGTGGTGCTATCTCGCCAACTGATAATGACGGACGCCTCCAACTTGGGTTGGGGGGTGGTCTGGAAGGCAGACGAGTCCACGGCACTTGGTTGGGCCTTTGGATAACCCTGCACGTAAATATGCTGGAGCCGCTCTCCAGTCCTTTCTTCCAATGTTGCATGGAAAAAGTGATAGTCCAGTCCCGGGGATTGAATTGCATCGCCTTCCAGCTCCTGACTTGGGCACAATGGAACCTTCTGTCCCTGCGGGTGACGCATCTTCCTGGAGTGGTGAACTGGGCAGCGGACCTCCTGTCGAGGGAGGATGTGCATACATCAGAGTGGTGACTCCACATGCAGGTGGTGGAGCACATTTGGGAATGTTTTGGGAAGGCGCAGGTCAATCTCTTCGCCTTGTCATCAATGCCTTAGCCCATGAGTGGCCCAGGAAGCTCCTTTATGCGTTCCCGCCAGTACCATTGCTCCCGGTCTACTTGGAAAAGGTCCGGTTAGAGGAAGCGACAGTTGTCCTAGTAGCCCCTCTGTGGCTCAAGAGAATCTGGTTCTCGACCCTAAGTCAGCTCATATAAGACCAGCCCTGGGAGATCTCGCGTTGCCCTGACCTCAGTCAAACAAGAGGCACTCTCTGGCACCCGGAACCGGGCAGGTTCCAATTATGGGTCTATCAGTTTATATAGGGCTATCAGACACGGTTGTGAGTACTCTGCACAGTGCTAGGGCAGACTCCAATAGCATCCCAGAGCCCTTTAAAATGCTCTGTGACTCAAGCAATGGTTTCTTAACCCTTTAAGGTACACAAGGAATTGAACGGTTTTTCAAACGGTTTCTTCTTAAAATCCATTTACATCAAGTTTCATGAAGAAACTGACAATTTGGATGACCAGACCCAACAAGTCAGTAAATTTTAAACCTGTGCAAAAATAAGAAAGTTATCATTATTTTATTTGAGTTATCTGGGAAAATCTTTAGTATTTAACTGTGGCTGTGTCTTCTGAAAGTAGTTGTCAGAGTTTAAAAAATACTCAAAACACCCCTGCAAATATAAGGCACAATATTAATATATTTATATTTTATCGTACTTTGACTTCTATTACAGATTTATTCAATTGATTTCAACACAAGCAGATCAATATACTGACGCTGTTTGAGTATATATACAGGACCCTTTGTGTGTCAATGCTCTGAAAATCAAACATTTAGCAGTGGATGTGATGCCAACCAATAGCTATCCCGTTATAAATAATGTAATAAGTTCTCAAGTAAGAAGGCAAGGCTTATAATTGCTTGTGACGGGTGAATAATGTGCCAAATAAGAAAGGAAGGAAACCTACCTTAGGAAGAAAAAAAGGCTGCAGCTCAGCGTTTTCACTTCATTTGTATAAATCAGACACTGAAATGAAAGGTTGTGTTCATAAAGGAGTTCCTACTCAATTCCTGAGACAGTCTGAATGATTGCAGACCAGATTCTTAATATCAGTTGTAAGTTTACATTCAAATAAATCCTTCATTCAAAAAATAAATGGCCATAGATAGGAAGGGGGTTGAAACCATACACTCGGAATTCTAAATGAAGCGACTGGATTCAATGAAAGAGATACTGTCAAGAATTAATGGCAAAATAATGAATATTGAGCAAATTATCAAATAATATGACATCAGGGTACATGGTCAATGCACAAAAGCCACCAGGTTGTGATAATTCAAAAGGTCTCATTTTATTAAACTAGTATTTCTCGTTTTCTGTATGCCGTGTATGACTTTGATATTTGCTGGACAGTTTTAGCCAGCCTTTTTGTATTGGTGTAGAATTAAGTAACCATATATTACCTAAACCATTAATAGAATATTTAACAACATTTGTTTATATGTTAACTAGTTGTTCATAAACGAATTCCCCTTCAAATAATGCGTGACCAAAACTTTATTACTTTTCTTGGATATTATGTACAGTGACTTGGATGGATAAAAAGTAGGGTACCCATTCTAGGCTGCTTTTTGTAAATGTTTTTTTACACTAATTTGTGTTTATTCAGATGTCTTTGAAATAAGAGGCAGTATTTGCATAAATTCATCAATTTAAAAATATAAATTTAAAAGCAGCTATCCTTTACTGCATTAAGTTGAATATCCAACTCAGCTTTTTAGCCAACTCAACTTAAAATGACCCATTTGGGAAAGAGATATGTATCTTACAAGTCCTTGCTCCCTTTACTATACATCATTAACAAGTTTGGGTTTTTCAAATGTTTTCAGACTTAGATTATCTTTCACTTTCGCATGACTGCAGCTCTTTCTGTTCATTAAAAATGTACAAGCATACTTCTTTAACTTGTTCTTCGTTGTTTTGATTCCATGACTGCTTCTATGACTACCTCATTAGACATGCATGGGATTTGCTGTTTATGGGCCTGTGCCCAATTATTAAAGAGTTTTGGAGCATCCCAGTATGATCTTTCCTACAGAGTTTTATAATCTACTCACTGCTGTGTACAAAAGACATTACGAAGTTATCACAGGTAAAGTTGCACAGACAGTAATATATCCAGCAAGGTAATGAGAAATGCCACACTGTAGGCATTACATGGCCTTCCACGGTGTACAATACAGTTGTGCATTAGGCAGAGGATTTGTTTTCTATAAGTCTTAGAAATGTGTAAACCATTGTCAATAAACACTACCATATCATACATTTATTTATACAGAAACTCAAAACTAGTTATTAAGAATCCTTAACTGATCACCAGTTTTATATCTATATTTGGTTATTATTATTATTATTAGTAGTAGTAGTAGGAAATGTAGGGTAAGTCAATACAAATAGATCTATTGTTCACAAATGCGTATGTACACGTGTAGTAGTGCATCGATAAATGTATAGTGCATAGTTAGATTTTTAGCTGTGTGGTAAAACAGGATTTGTATTTATTTTTTTAATCTCAAATGTTGCTTAATTTTCACAGCCATAAGTGTATGACCTGCATCAATATACTGTCTCTTCAAATTTCATACAGTTTTCAATCACTGCAAAAACAAAAATAGCCTTGTGCCTTAACTTCAAGCCCTACTTCATGGCTTACATTACGCAATTCCAAAATGCCGCCCCAATAAATGAATATGGTGGTTATGTTTAGGATGAGTGACAATAAGCAAATGAAAAGAGAACTCGTTGACAACAGTGAGAAGACGGCAACCATGAGAAGATCTTTAAATGCCAGGGAGCAAAACACCACTAAACACTACAGAGCAGCATAGAAATGGTGGTGTATCAGTAACATCTACCGTAAAAATCGAGAAGTCAAACTGGGGTATAAGTCGTCCCCACCCCACCCTTTTTGACGCAACAATTTTGAGAAAAAGCCTATAGGTCACACCAGTGTATAAGTCGCTCCCCCCTTTTTAGGACCCCCTAAAACACCTAGAAAATACACTTATACAAAGGTTTTTACACTACTTGATAATGGAAAATATGCTAAGACAGGTTCCCATACTCATTATTTGTAAACTACACCTGCAAATACATAATCATTTTAAAAGGTTTAAGCTTTCTTTCCCCTAAATTGTGTTTATTAATATAAGACTCAGTTCCCTAAAATTGCCTTAGTGGTTTGTAGTAATAAGCTGAGGTAATTACTGTGGAGACCAAAGTCATTATAGGGCATTATGTTTGCAGTATGCAATAGGGATTAACGGTTTAGGCAGTTGAAGCTTTAAGCCTCTCAATAACAGAGGATAGATGAGCTTCTCCATAGATGATAGCTCTCTCCTGATTAGATACAGAAATAGCTGATCTTATAATCTCAAGGTCAGTTTAATATTCATGTGTAAATATAATATTAAAATAATAGAAATGGAAGTGCCTATATAGTGACATATAATCAAGCTTAATTTTAAAATTGTGCTTTCTAAATGTTTTTGGGTTTGTTAATGGCTTAAACCAGTTTGTACCGGTACACAAATGAATGGTGGAAAATTCTGCATGATAAATCGTATGTGGTGTTCATATTCAATTGCTAGAAATGACAGAATTCCGTTATTAGATATTCCTGCTTTCATTCTGTTTGATGAACTAAAGAATCCCGCAATGAGAAAGTCTCTTTACTTCATTACTTAGGAACCTGACAGCAGCTCTTAGCTTTTTGAAGAAAAATCACATTTAACCCCCAACCCCCACTGACACTAATGTCAACACCCATTGCTCACATATCACTAGGATTAGTTTAGACAGAGAATGAGAAAAGATATCGCTATATTTCTACAAATTTCAACAGCAATTCAGTTTTAACACATATCCAGAAATGAATAAAATGTACTGGTTCTCAGGGTAGTTTAGGGATCTATTTATAAATTGTTTACATTCTTTGTGTGTGTGTGTGTGTGTGTGTGTGTGTGTGTGTCTGTGATGCGCTTTGGGACTTGTGATAAAAGGCATTATAGCAATGTGAATTGTATTAGAGTGTTACAATTTATAACATTTTAATAACACAATGCCTGTGAAAAGCTTCATGTCAAGTTATAAAGTAATGATAGGACTTCTTATTAATGCCTTATACACTAAAGGCTGGTTCACACTGGGCATATGATTCAGACGGACCCCACAAATGGACGCAGGCTGTTGTTCACACTGAGTGTTCTTCTCTCTGCGTTAGTTAATTCTGATTGGTTTAATAAAGACAACACTTTTGGAGGTTCAGAGAGTCATGCAAACAGTCGCATTTAACTTATACACTGTATAACCACAGCGCCTCTTTTTTTATAAACAGATGATCCAAAAAAATAAAAAATAATTATTGTGTGATTGACAGGAAATGCCACCACTCAGTTTAAATTCCTGAGTTGTTAATTTTCATTCTGATTATTTATATGTTTATTTTTGGTACCATACATGCTTAATTATTAGTTATTTAGACATTTTCCGCTACATCTATAGAAGTATAACTTATTTCAAATAATAAATGGTAAATTCTATTTTACTTGCAAAATTGTAAAGGAAAGAGAAAGGCGTGTGATTGGTTGAACGTGAGTGACGTCACCAACTTGATGCTGAGAAGTTGAAATCTACCAACTCGTCCGCAGCGCCTATGGATCGTATGCCCAGCGTGAACCAGCCTTAACAACACACTATGGACTTGATGATGACAATCATCATTCAGACTATTGGTGTGGCAGTTGCTATTTTTACTGGGAGTACAAATATCTATTTACATTATTGGAATCTGTATAAAAACATTCCTGGATTTCTCTGGTTTGCAAATGTCATTGGACAGCTACATTCTATAATTCTATAACCCTGCACTTAGAAGGGTTCCCTGCCATTCAAAAAACAGGTTTCCGAGAAAATGTATAAAAAATGAAGGTCTCTCAATCATTTAGTGAATTCAGAATGCAACATTACTCTGGGCTTGTCTAAACCTGCAGTGTCAGCGTTAACGTAAACTCCTTGGAATTGTTTTCATGCTGTATCATTAGCGCTGTAATGTGCAAACCCTCTGAACTAATACTCATGCTTGCTATACCAATTTAGTTCTGCAAGTCTTTATAACAGGGAAATGCAGTCAGAAATAAGAAAATGTTATAGGGAAGGGCTTAAACTCTCAGGCAGTTGTAGCTTTATGCCTCTCAATAACAGATGATAGATGAGCGTTCTCTGTGGGTGATAGTCCTCTCCTGAAGATACAGAGATCACAGATCTTATAAAGTCTATGTAGAAAATCTCAAGGCTTGTTTGGTATTCATTCATTCCCTTGAAAGAAAATAATAATTTGTTCCTTTGTAATAGATCTTCTCCTAGCAGCTGACAAGTTAATGACACTAACATTAGCATTAGACATATGCTTACCTTTTGACTTGCTTGCAGTTTAGTTGGATGTTAAAATGTGATATTGTTGATTTCCACCCAGCGATTCCATGTAATTTAAAAGGCTGAGATTCTAGAACATTACAATATTGCCCGAACAGGGACAGAATCCTCACCCCAATCCCAATGGTAGAAATGTTCTTTACATTATAAGCTATGTATGCTGGCTTGCAAGAAACGTGACTCTCTAAAAGTTGCTCTGGATCCTTGGAAAAGTGAGCAGTCACTATGATGACCCTGCCACTGAAACTCCCTGAGTCTAGGTCTTCTCTGAGATGCTGATGAGTTAATAATACTGACATCAGCATAATACCCATATTTAGCTCTCGAATACTGAGCTTGCTCTTTAGTTGAATGGTAAGACATTCATCTTTGAAGCATGAGGCTTGCAGTTTGCTTGCTTTTCCATTTAATTCAACAGGCTGAGATGTCAAGCCATTACAGCTTTTCACAGCTTTACAGATTTTATTTTGCATTTTACATGAAATTTGTCATTCTCACTTTAATATTTCTGGGGGGAAAATGATGTATTTTGATCTGTAGATGTCTTCTGCAGGTTTTTTTTTTTAGATAACTTTCTTCCTTTACTTATCTTTCAGAATCACAAACAATGCATCTTACTACTTTAGTAATCAATTTTAAATCCATACAAAAGGCCCTCTGGTGCTCCAAAATATTGTTAAGTCTTCCAGCTGAAGACTTTAAGCAGCTTCATTATTCACTGCTTGTCCCTTTGCATTATATATATATATATATATATATATATATATATATATATATATATATATATATATATATATATATATATATATATACACATACACTTAACTGTAGTATATTTCCACTTTGTTTCCACTCCACCCTTAGGTCCACAGAAACCACAAGACTGTCTGTTTGATTAAACAGGGCAGTGCCTGTACTTTTATTGGACAATCCAGAGCCATAGACAGTAATCAATGTAGGGTTCAAAACACAGTTCAGGTTCTCATACACAATGCAGGTTAATCTGCCAGAAGGGAAGTCAAAACAGTCCAAGTCATACACAGTCTTCCTTTTCTTTTTAGTTTTTAAATCAGTATCTCTTACCAGCACTCCTGTCTCTCACACACCTTGTACTACCTTTACATGCTGTGGCCCAGCCCTTTTATAGGTGGATGATTACAGCTGATTCTGAGCAGGCGTGGCTACTACACCCTTGGCACCTTGCATTGTGGGAATTGTAGTGTGCTGTGTGTGGCCATTTTGTGAATTGTAGTCTTTTCCCTGCTGCCATTTTGTGATGGTAGAAAGTGCTATCAACACCTCAACGCTTATGTATTTACCATCTATAACCACACCATTTGCTTTATCACAGTTAATTTCTATTTTTCTTTTCTCAAGCTCTGACTTCTGTCTCGTTAAATGACCACACTAGGGTTCACCCATAGCCCTTATTAATGAATGCATATTTAAATCCTCATGAACACAAAACCCAGTGCTAATTCTCAAAAGATAACATGTTGACATGCTTTCAATCAATGAATGTCATTGTACAACATTAAAGAGCAACATTCTTATCAATTCTTGCATTATTATTTACATTTTTTTAAAACATTTTAACAAAATGATTTGATTTTAATATTTACCATATGTTCCAATATATTTTGTTAAGTTCTTCTATAAAAATATCAAATAAAAGCAAAACTTGTATTAAAACCAGTTATCCCTGGACTCTTCCTTGTTATCACCATTGCTGTTCTTTCTTTGTTACTCTGGAAGCAAATGGATTTGACTGTGATGATGCCTTAAGAGAAGGCACTTTAAGGAAGCACCTTCTAATTTTTTACAGTCTTAGAACCAAATTAGTTTCTCAATGACGAAGATCCACTGAAGCTCTCATAATATTTGCTGCATCTTCAAAAGCAAATTTAATTACACACAATGCAATGCAGGATCTTAAAAAAAAAAACTCCTTGCAGATATATAAAAACAATGGCTTAATGTCTTTCTTGATTTTACTACACACATATGACTTGAAATTCCTGTTTGCCCAAGGCCTGGTGCATGTCCCAGGCAGCACAGCTTGGCTGTAAGGTACTGAACCTACCAATGAGGCGCGTGAAAGCTGTGGGAGCTTCTATTGGCAGATATCTAATGCAAAACTAGAGGGTTGTTCGTAAGCAATAGAACTGGGACATTTTCAGCTTCCAGGAATTGTGTACAGATCCTTGCGACATGGGGCCACGCATTATCATGCTGAAACATGAGGTGATGGCAGCGGATCAATGGCACGACAATGGGCCTCAGGATCTCGTCATGGTATCTCTGTGCATAACAATTGCCATCGATAAAATGCAATTGTGTTCGTTGTCCATAGCTTATGCCTGCCAATACCATAACCCCACCGCCACCATGGGGCACTCTGTTCACAACGTTGACATCAGCAAACAGCTCGCCCACACGACGCCATACACGCTGTCTGCCATCTGCCTGGTACAGTTGAAACCGGGATTCATCCGTGAAGAGCACAATTCTCCAGCGTGCCAGTGGCCATCGAAGATGAGCATTTGCCCACTGAAGTCAGTTACGACGCTGAACTGCAGTCAGGTCAAGACCCTGGTGAGGACAACAAGCATGCATATAATCTTCCCTGAGACGGTTTCTGACAGTATGTGCAGAAATTCTTCAGTTGTGCAAACCCACAGTTTCATCAGCTGTCCGGGTGGCTGGTCTCAGACGATCCCGCAGGTGAAGAAGCCGGATGTGGAGGTCCTGGACTGGCGTGGTTACACGTGGTCTGCGGTTGTGAGGCCGGTTGGAAGTACTGCCAAATTCTCTAAAACAACATTGGAGGTAGTTTATAGTAGAGAAATTAACATTCAATTCTCTGGCAACAGCTCTGGTGGACATTCCTGCAGCCAGCATGCTAATTTCACGCTCCCTCAAAACATGAGGCATGTGTTGTGTGACAAAACTGCACATTTTAGAGTGGTCTTTTATTGTCCCCGGCACAAGGTGCAGCTGTGTAACGATCATGCTGTTTAATTAGCTTCTTGATATACCACACCTGTCAGGTGTATGGATTATCTTGGCAAAGGAGAAATGCTCACTAACAGGGACGTAAACAAATTTGTTCACAAAATTTGAGAGAAATAAGCTTTGTGTGCATATGGAAAATTTATGGGATCTTTTATTTCAGCTCATGAAACATGGGACCAAAACTTTACATGTTGCGTTTATATTTTTGTTCAGTGTATATTTAGTTTTTGATCAAGCTAGTAGTTACTATGCTCAGCAATTGCCACAATTATCAGACTTTGATTGGCCAACAGAATCAGGTGATAATGTGTTTGTGAAGTGACAGAGAACCATGTTAGAATGTTATTTGATAGCGTTGAAATGTCTGCTGTATCTTAGGATACAGTGTATAGGTGAACAGATAATTTGGAAAAAAAGGTGTTTCTTTAAGGCTTTTAGTGAACCCATTGGCCACACGGCTACAAGATGTATCATTTTAAAGCTAACTTTCTCCAGATCAAGATTAGCCCTGTTGTACTGTGCCACAGTGGTACCGTTATTGTAAACATTGGTTTTAACAATAAAATGACTTATTGAAAACATGAAAATTCTGGAAATTACAAAAAAGCTCTAAATGTACAATTTATTTTTTAGGCACACAAAAGGGGTTACTGAATGCGGTACTCTCTGTTTCCAGCTGTTAGTACACATGCTCTCTTTGTTCGAATTCTAGAACAAATTAATTATTTTCATATTTTCCTTGGTAGGCTTTGCAGCAAAAGACCTTTATCTGCTAATTAATTTAGCAACAGCTAAAACAGAATATAAGAAGTTGCAAAGTAAACATGATAATTACACACATAAATAAAACATGCCCCTCTGTCAATCTGTAATTCATCTCTGAGAGTAATTCTCAGAGATCAATTTTATATCAAATAATTGAGATACACCAAAATAATGTACTGTATTTAAAGTGACAGCTATTGTTACCAGCTGGTTTTATCAACACCTTACGCTTCGTTACACGTCCATGTAACTATTTTGATGAAAGCCTTTTACTCGGTATATGATATTTTTGAATTTCACAGAAGCTGAGTACATTGCTGAAATTGTTGAAAACTTGCTTGTTTCATTATAAAAAGATTCACATTTAATAAGTTTTTAACCTCCACAGACACACCAAATTGCATCAAAGGAAGCAAATGATTTGTGTTTACAGAAGATTTTCTACCTTAAGTCTGGATTGAAATAAAATGAAAAAAAGAAAAGAAACCACAGATTAATAAATAGAGGGAATGTGTAAGTACTGAATCTTTAATGTGTACCAAGAATTACCCCACCAATGAACCAGCACAAAAACATGTGTTACCACAGTGGTTCTGTATTCCCTTAGCCAAAGAGTGAAGCATAGTGTAAATGGCACCACTGATAACACTGCAGGCTATAGGACACACAGCACTAAAAAAATGATATGTTGACATCTTGAAATCAGCTAGTATATTTATATATATATATATATATATATATATATATATATATATATATATATATATATATATATATATACACACACACACACACAAACACACACACATACTAGTAAAACTAGAATATTGTACTAAAGTAGTATGCTTTTAAATTTACTGTTAATATTGTACCGTTATGTTACTATTAATATTATTTTGTTCACTTTTAATATGCAGTGTGTTTTAAAACTGGACAATGTTGCCTTATTTAGCCAAGCAGTTGTGTATAAAAATGTTATGATGAAACAGATTGTGAAGTAGTTCTGGTTACTTTGCTATACCGGTGGTATATTAGAACAGTAGTTAACATTTGCAATCTATATAACCAGGAGATTAATATAAGTCTAGTATTTGTAAGTAAGTAAAAATGTAATGAGGAATGTCAATGGGATTCTTATCTGGGTTGTATATTGCACAGAGAAGCAGCGGTGTTTCTTCTGCTCTGCTGCCTCTCTTCCACCTTCTTTGGTTTCGCTCACTCCCCACTCAACACTATTATTGAATTGTATTCCCTTGATAATTCACTTAAAGAAAACACACATTGATTGTGATTTTAAAATTGCCAATAAAACTTTTTTTTTTTTTTAAATGTGCGTTTAAGACTAAAAAAATAACTAAAGGTGCAATAACCATTTATGTTAGATTTTGCCTCTGTATAAAACACTATAAATTCTGTTGCTTTCTTCATCAGCAAAATGAACGAATCTAAAACAAAAAATGCCGAACCTCTACTCAAGTAGAATGTCTGCAGTGTAAAATGTATAAATGATACATACCATGAATGAAATACAATTGGATAATGTACAAAACAGAAGAATAAAGGATACATGGACTCAATGCCATGATACCTGAAGGTTTAAATAGAAAGGAATAGTCGGTCGTTGCATCATTAACTACGTAGTTAATTAAATCACAAACACATTCATAGATTTAAATAGAAATAAGTGAGTATGGTTACCATGGCATCAAAAGCCTATAAGTACCTCCATTGTTTGTTTTCAAACACACTTTCGCTTGACAAAGGAATGTTAAACATAAAGAAACAGCAAGTAGGCTCTTTTGAGCAGTGTGTGTGTGTGTGTATTAAAAATGAAACCCCTTATCCCATGCAAGGGGGAAAATGGCTGCATTTGTTCTACTAAATTCTCATTTCAAATGGATAACATACCAGCCACAAGCCATTCTGCTGTGTTTGGCTTCTTAGCACCCCTAGGGGTCTGACTTCTTGACTTCTTGTGTAAATAATCATTAGGCTACACGTCAAAGCACCAATACAAAAGTGTGAAATGCAATCATTTACAAAAAGATATGTACCACTGTGCTTGAGAATCTACGTTCGGCTAAAGCTTTTTTTTTTTTTTAATACCTTAGCACAAGCTGTTACCACAAGGAATGTACAAATCACAGCACAATTCAAAAACCAATACAAACTGTCCATTAATTTCTTCCATCTTACATTTATTTCCATTGTTGTACTTGCAGGTATGCTACGATTGCACTGAACTTTTCATGAAATATTGAGTTTTTCACTTTTTCCCACCTTGTTAATGAATTGATGTGCACTCATTGGCATCCTGTACTAATGAATCCCAGTAGCAGACAAGAAGAGTCAACTTCAAGACAATGTTTTATTAAAGCACAGTGATTTAAGGCAGCATTCTCCATTTTGGACACGCATAACATGATATATCTGTTGTGTCGGCTCTTAGCTACTTTCAAATGTGACTTCCAGCTGCCTGTAGCAGTGATTAGAGAGCTTGCGTACCAATCTTAATTTGTGCTGATGGCAAGGCAAGTTCAAAATGAAAAAGCTAAGTTATGTAAAGGAGTCCAACCCTGGTATCTGTGTTTTAAACTGAGTTTTGCCATGGCTTATTCGTGCTTAAACCATGCAGCTGAAGCACTGTCAGCACTGATCTGGCCATTAATTACCATTGCTAAGCCCTGCTTGGCATACTGTATGGCACCACCGCCAAACCACGTTCATCCATGGTTTTAACATAATGTGAAAACTCATCCAAGTTCTCACTGCAAGACCATGGTTAATAAAGGATGTTGTTTCTCAGTGAGTCCAGGGAGATTGTTCATTTCTATGAGATCAAGGTTGGACATGGTTTGCCTGTAGTGCCTGATGCAATACAGAATGTGGGCTAACAGTGGTTAACCATAATAATTGTAATTTAATTTGTTTTATTAAACTAGCCCTTATAAGGACTAATACAGCCTACAAGCAACAGCCTTCCAGCTATATTTACTATAAGGTGGGGAAATGCTCATCTGCAAGTACTGTATCTCTCTAAACAGCTCCAGAGGTTGCATGGTGTAATCCAAGTTCAATATGGCCATGCAATTTGACCATGGTTGCCTTTGCAATAACCACAATTTTGCATGTGGTTGTTTCAAAGTTTATGAACCTGGTCCTACAACATGATCCTGAACAACCATGAAACAATTAAAGTCAGCAATGGTACCGTGGTTCTTTGAACGTCTAAGCAGCATATTAAGGGCCCCATTTATGAAAGGGCACTAAGCATTGTGGTGCATCATAATTGCAATTAGTGTGCACATTCATGATTTCCGTATTTACATTTACTATTGCAATAGTGGGCATATTATGGCGCACGCTGATTTTATTGTGCCACACTGTGGTAATCAGAATGAATACGTGATTTGTATGGTAATGCTTGATAATTTATTTTAATGAGGTATCCCGCTCTGAATAATGAGATGAGGGTTATTAACACCGTATTTACTAAAAAGCGATAATCGTAGTGTGCACCTTAAAGTGAACGGTAATTAGTTAGTTTGGAAAGCAGGCTTTAACCACTGATAGGCGCACTATTTAAACCTATTTTTCTGGGCTAAAATCTATTTGGCATCACAGAGGTATTACTTGCATTAATGTTTTCATATAGAGCAGTGAAAATTATCTGTAAATAGGTTACATTAAGCATGAATAAATGTGAATGAATGTTAGAATTACTTAGATTTTATTTTATAGTTCATTACATTGATAAAAATAATGAGTGGTTAAATAAGACAGCAGACCAAACAAGGTATTATAATTTAAAACAACCTCCTCTACTAGAATGTCTAACTCCTCTGCATGCAGTTTTAGTTTACGTTGCCTCTGCCTGTCCCCTGCGGAGGGCTGTGTCTGTTGATCGCTCATTTTTGGTCAGTGTAAGCCACCTCCTCCTTTCACAATAAGCCACTGAACAAAAGATATGCCTGGACTGCTGGGGCTTTTTATATCACGGTGGTCATGGGTAGGTCTTAGACATTATCGTGAACATTAAATTATCGCTCACAATACATGTAGTGTGCACGCTATGGTATATAAATGACCCAAATAATATGAAGGTAAATATGTGTTCTGTGTTAATAAATGGGTCAGTACATTTTGATTTATGGTGCATGTTAGGCTCACTACTTAATGTGCACATTACAGCTACATTTAGTGCCGTTTCGTAAATAAGGTCCTATGTCCCATGATTAAAATGACAGCTATTGAAGGGCACATAAGGACCTTTTTATTTTATTGTGTTACATGTTCCCATGTGTTGCTACAACTGTTTACTTAAGGTGTGTGTATTATTTAATTTATATATATATATATATATATATATATATATATAATATATATATATATATATATATATATATATATATATATATATATATATATATATATATATATATATATATATATATATACATGTTTTTACATATGACCACTTTTTGAATCATCCTCCTGCTCTCATATGTAACTGAGATGAATTTACCAGTGAGCAAGAGGATGATGGGAAATGTAGTTCTGAGTGGTCCATGCAGATACCTGTGAAGCTATTTTGAGGCTGAGAATGCATTTTAAAAGATTAAAAAAGTGGTCCATGTTTTTTTTTAATTAAAATAATGCACACACCTTACATAAACAGTTGTAGCAACACATGGGAACAACCTTATGTACCCTTTAAGCAAAGAGGTGGTTCAGGTAGGGAACTCACTTTAATCTTAGATCAAATCATGTAAACATCAAGCATATTTTAGGAGCTTCCAATATTAGATCAAATCATAAGTTGAATACCTACAGCTATAGCCAAAAGTTTTGCATTACCGAGAATTTTAGGATTGAAAAATAATAAAAAAAAATAAACACTATATGAACATAATTTAGATATTTTATTTAACATCATATAAGCAAAGAAACTGCAAAATGTTATCAAAGTCTACCAGAAGCCATAATAGTAGTACAGTATTTCATGTTAGATTTAGAAATGTCACATTTTTTAAAATTTTTGTCAGTTTTCCGTTAAGTATATGGAAAAGTAGCAAAGCGGTATGTAATTCAATGTGTTAACGTAACATTATTACATTATTAGCAGGTTTCATTTGACTTTATGTGGCAAAATTAGTTAATTCTATAGGGTGATGCAGAACTTTTGGCCATAGCTGTAGTTTCTTATTTGTCTCTCGGTACTCAATATGTCCATTGGTCGTCAAGGAAACAATTAATATCCTCCACCTGATTATTTTGGCTTTGTCTGACAGGGGAGGGCAGAAATCCTGCCCGTCAGCCTCTTCACTTATCAGCAATCTAATTTATGGGCAGAGTTACCTCGAAAGGCAAGGTCAAAGGAATGTAATGTAAAATACGTAGAATGTAGTAGTGTTGTCTGGTGTGTTTTAATAAATAATCTATCACGCAAGTTTCCTAACTGAAATAGTAAAATCTACATTTTGGTATGCTTAAAGCCCTTTGCCTTCTTGAAAGGGCAAGCATTGTTCAGTTTCATTGACCCATTGCCTTATATGGAATTTGTACAGAATGCATCTAGAATATGAACGGTGGTCATGTTTAACGGCACATGAAGGAGCTGAATCATATTAATACTCTTCTCAGAGAGTAACGCATTTCATACAAAACCCCAGGCAACAGCAGGGAGGTCTTTACTAATGGCTGTCTTGAACTTCTTCACCTGTCAAAAGGAATTATTCAAGGTAAAGAAAGAGAAAATGAAAACAAATATTGACACGTTCATTTACGGAAGCCTTCTCTGTTTGATACTTACCTATGCTTATCATTTGACAGACACTGAAAACTGTGGGATGAGTCTGTTATTTATTTGTTATTTTGTGTCAATATATTGCCAGCTGCCACCTCACCAAATTGTTTTCAGGTCTCTTCAGATCTCAGAGGCTGTGCAGTAATGGGCACGTCTGGCCTACATGCAAAAAGTGAGAAAAATAAATAAACTTACTTCAATTCTTAACTACGTACTTGTGACAGAGATAAAGAGACTATGAAACATAAGAGGCTAAAGCTTGCTTACAAGTAAGCCTAGAGAAGCAGTTAATATAGTATAAATATTCTACTTCTTTCAAAGTCCGAACTAAAAATGAGTGGTCCTTTTTTATATAGTGTTCTTCCATTTCTACAGTAATTACTATGGTAATTATACAGTACAAAGGAGACACTGCTTAGGTGGGAAATAATTGCTTTGTTTTCAAAATGAGGGATCAGTACACCTAGGTGGTACAGTCATCTTTGCAGAAATGTTTGCGTTGGTTCTACTATGCATTTCAATGCTTCCACACAAAAATCATTCCAGCACAATAAGAAGAATTAAATTGCAGCAAAGTATTCCAAAACATTGCTATCTTGATTTTCAAGAATAAAAGCACATGGCTATTGCTGGAAATAAAGTTGCAGCACAAGGAAACTGTTCTTTTCAAAATTCAGATAATTAGTGTCTGAAGATCATTATTAGTGAACAGCAGCCAGATGGTTAATCCATTTCCTTGCTTAAAATATTGCCATGCTATCCACGCAATACACTGTAAGAATCCTATTTAATCACATTGCCATGTTTTTTTTTTTTTTTTTTTTTTTTTCACAAATGAATTTTATGTTAGTTTACAGATGGCTTCATTTTGAAATGAATGTTCTTTTGGTATGAAAAGGGAATTGTACAAGCTCTTGGTAATTGAGTGTTTAATTAGGTGGGACTTGTGGTAAGGTTTTATGAAAAAGAAATGTGTGATTGGAACTCTATTATCAGTTTGAGTTAGCATGATATCCCAAGGGAATGGTGCATGCTGTACTTGGAGTAGTTTAATCAATGGTTTTGAAAAGAATGTTGTTGTTTTGGCAGTAAACAAAAATAATAAAAGAAATAAATGGCACATCAGCTTGCTGAGATGAACATTAGCAAATAGTTTCAAAATACAATAACTGCAACAGAAACATTTTATTGAAGAATGTGGAGTACCCTTTTCCTTTTCCTGAATTGTGCTTCCGTTTTGACATTTCCAAGCCAACTAAACTGTTTAGAACCCAAGTGTTATGGCTTGGTGCTTGTGTTTGGAAGCCACTCATTTTTATAAGAGCTTGATTTAATTGACCTATACCCCAAGGAGGAAGGGCCACAGAGAATTTTAAAAATAAGTGACTGATGTTACCCAGATGGATTCCCAGGTAATGTACAATGAACTGAAATCAGGCTGTAGCTTAACCTAGCAGGGTAAGAGGTGATCAAATCAACCCATAAGTCAAGTAGAATGGTTCAATTAATGCCTTCCTCAGTTTACATTTAGACTAACTGTGTCCTATGCTTTACTGTAGTGACTTATTATAGCAAATTAACATAATCCATTTACAGAAAAGGGCAAACATTTATTATATACTTTACCTTCCATACTACAATTATATTACATGTTATAATAATGCTTGTATTTTGTTTTTTATCCTACCAAAAGACTAAAATATGTATAAACAATACTTTGCTTTAAATCTATGTTATTCAACCTCAAAGTTATTTTTTATGTGCTCTTTATCTTCATCTTGGATTTCAGAGAAACTTCATTCTTTGAAAAAAAAAAGCCATATTCTCTGTTTTTCTACTGGATGTTTTAAGGGGGGGGGGGATAAGTTAATATTCTTAACAGTTTGGAAGCTTACAATGCTTTTTACCCTTCTTCTTTTCTTTGATGAACAGTGCGTATCTCCCAGAGCTTACTGGAATTGATTTTCAATTCAAATTACTCCACCTCAGGGCTACCCTGCCAACTTGAGAATGTGAGCCAATCCGTTTTAACTGTCCAAACACTTTATTCAATTCATAGGGTTAGTAATCAGCCTCTCTGTTCACAAGACAAGACCACAGGTAAAGGGAAAGCATTTTATCACCCAGCGTTCAAATGGAGTGTGTCATTTAATGTATGCAAGAAGTGCTTTTTAAAGGAGTTGTGTGATATATAATTTATGACCAAGAAACATGAAGAGATGTGAGTCGTTGTCTGATGCATGTGTGTGTACTTCTTAATGTGTTATTTATTTTATTTTAATTTTTTTCTGTGTTGTGTTTGTTTGTTGTGTGCTGCTGTGATGTTTGCCTCTTGACCAGATCGTCATTATAAATGAGAATTTGCTCTCAATCTTCTTATCTGGTAAAATAAAGGTTAAATGAAAAAATGAATTAAATAAAAACTATGTTGACTTGACGAAGAATTGTTCAATTTATTTTTGCTTTTTAATTAAAAACAATCTGCTTAATAATCACTGATCCCCAACCTTTGGATTTCTGCTTGAATATACCGCAATGCACTTACCCATTAAACCAAATCAACAGCTGCCGTAGTACTTCAGATCACAAACTACATTTAGACTTTTCCAGTAACATAGTGAAGTGCTCAACACAAATCCTTAAGGACAGAGAGAACAAACTGGCATCCAATGCGTTGGGAAATCCATAGCACTGAAACACTTGAGAACAGGAGGTAATGCAATTTTGTTCCAAGCAGGGAGAAAAGAACACAAAAAAATCATATGCATGTACTAAGCATGTGCAGATTAATTGAAGGAGCTCAATGGAATGAATTGGCTACAGTGTTGTTTTTCACTGCTTGTTGAGAGGAATGATTATCTGGTACTTAGTCCCCATGTTAACTTTCCTTATGCCCCTAGAGTAAGAGGGCACCACATTAGTTAACTGTGTCACATAGAGCTTACAGCAACATGGAATAAGCACATACGCTTTTAATTGCTTTAACCTTTTTTTTTGTTGAGACAAATTCTTGTTGAATCCAATAATATAATAGTTCTGACTCATGCACAGAATTTATGAAGCCATGTTAATCACAATTTAACAGTGCTACTGACATCACCTATGAAATGAAATGCAAGGTTTTAAATCACCACAGCTTAAACAAAAGGCCTTTCTTGTTGATTCAGTGGTGTAAGAAGAGATATAAAAGTGCTCAGCGAACTGTACATTCTTTATGAATGATTGCTCCGATTTAGGCTGATGAAACAAAGCCCCTTCTCCTGCCAAAAACAAAATCAAGGAAAGGAGAAATTAATTGCAGGGGTATTATGGTGGAAAATCAATGTCATTATTTATAATTTTAGGAATAATACATAAATTAATCTAAACAATGAATTTGATTAGACAGACTATATGTTTTACTGTATAAAAATATAAAGAAAAATGTTAAGTACATACAAATGAACTGTTCCTAACCTAATAAAGCATGCAAAATCATGTTGATCAATTTAGAAATACTAAAATAAACCTTATTCAAATGTTTCAATTACAAATCTTTTTCAATGCCTTTTAATTTAGTCTTTGCTAAAATAAAATCACAAATAATCAAGAGAAATTCTTTGTTTAGTTTTTTGTTTTTGCTTTGTATTAATAAAATGATGCATTTTTTCAAAGAGGCAACTTTAAAAAAGGGTTACTATCTTGATGAGCCTTTGTACCACAAATCATGTGCACTTCGGTTTCCAATTTTGCAACTGGCAAAAAAAAAGACCAGAACAATATTGACTTTGAAAAGGTCCAAAGACAATACACCAGACAAAGAGTCAATGTTTAGTGTCAAGGAAAGAAAGAGGGTGTAGACAGCTTAGATGGATTGTAAATAAATTACTCAACAGCAGCTGGTTTAGGGTGGAAGGATTTTTGTTGACTTAGACAGCTTTTACTTTTGCATCATAAACACTACAGAAAGATAAACTTTAGTTCTGTGGAAATTAAAAATGAACCATCATCAATACGTGCTGTTTTTTAATTGTTATTTTAACCAGATGATAATTTTTTTTTGTTTTGTTTTAATGTGACACAGCAGGGGATTAATGTATTTGTTTGCCATGTCATTGAAAAGGTTTAAGCAGTACATCTTATCCCTGCTAAATGTTACTTCTCTGAATAATTACTGTACTGGATTTCCGATTTATCAAATCAACATGTTGAATATCAGTTTGTAATTTAGGCTCAGTATTAGACTGGAATTGAGTCCATCATGCACAAGGAAGCAGAAACTATTTGTCTTTGGTCAATTTGGAGATTATTTGACACTGTGACTCACTGGTGTTGTTTGAACAGCTGCTAAAATTAACAACTTTTTGGGATGTTTGCCGAAGATATAAACCACCCATTAATAATTTCCTTAATTTAACTGTCCTCCCCTTTCTTATATTTCTTCTCTTTATCTCATCTTCAATCTGCTTTAGGAGTAGTTGGAGGGTTGCATTTCCCTTTTCCCCTCGAGTCAGGAGCTTTGCACGCATTGATGGTCTAGCAGTTAGATATTTTTTATTAACTCTCTGCAAGTTATATATTTACAGTTCAAAAGTTGCTCCTGATTCTGTCATGAAGCAAGATAACTAGAGTTTAAAACCCAAATATGAAATATCAGACCTGCACTTAAGTGATGTGAACAACTTTCCAATTAGATTTTCATATACTCCAGTCTGTCATGGTAGCAGCATTGAAACATGTTTGCTAGCTATTGTTAATGCTAAGCTTTTAAGTGACTTAAAAATAGGTCTGCGCTTATATGCTGTCGTGTAGCTAAAATGGTTAATTTGCATCCCTTTACAGAACTACCACAGGACACAGAACTCAATGGGAGTCATTAGCATAAAGGACCAGAACACCCAAGGACAACCAGCTCTTCTCTTTTGTGTGCATCCCACATGTTTGTGTAATGAATACATGTGCTGGTAAAAGCCTGCTGAGACTAAAACCTCCTTCCCAAGAGTGCCCTGGAAATATATATATATATATATATATATATATATATATATATATATATATATATATATATATATATATATATATATATATATATATATATATTTATACCTGGACTGGATGGCTGGCCGACCGTCCGTCCTGGCTTTGTCGTTATTTCTATTCCAGGCTTGGCAAAGCCAAAGACAACGGTCTGACTAAGGTCCTGCAGTGCTGAATCTGTCTGTGGGCACCTGGAGAATTTACTTTTGACTTGCATTTTTGCTACTCTTATCTACCAGTTTGTTCCTGCCATATCCCCACCCCCACTCAGCTCCACTGAGCCTAATGTAATCACTGCTGTTCAGGTGAGCTCTGCAGTGCATATTCCTAAAAGCAGAACTGCTTCCCACTCTGGGCCATTCCGTGCTGCTTCTTTTGTACAACAGCATGTTGGAGAAAATCGACCAACCACACCTTTCCATTTTATTAAACAATCAGCCAGAACAGACACTTTATAAAATTCTGACTTACTCACTCAGCCAGTAAAGCGGTAGCCACTTTGTGATAACATCTTGTAATAGAAATATCTGTCACTTTATAGAATTGCCCACTGTAATAGCTTCAGCTATATGCAATTGTTTCAGTTAAAATGTGTCCCTTGTGTGGCTTCTATGATGGTGTAATCAGCACCACTTTCCATCCATACCATGTATATATTTAAAATATAATTGCATTTCTCTGCTTGTCAGGTTCATTGTTTTCTCTTCTAAAATATCTCTGTTGTTTATGTTTTTTATTTGAATTTGAAATGTAATTTAATTCCGGGTTGCTATGGAAATGAGGACAGCCCAATCCACAGGGATATCAAGTGTGTGCTGGTCTACCACACCTTTGTTCTGGAGGTCAAGACAAAAAGAGAGCAGATTATTTTTCGATTGGAAACCTCTTTCTTGTGTGCAATTGCTATTGTGTATGACATTCAGTTTTAGACAGAGAACCACTCATCTGAAGTGAGTAACCTTTTCAGAAACAGCAAATTATAGTAGCATACTTTCAAGTATAGCATTTGCCTCTGTTATTTTATTATTTTGCTCTTTATAATTGATTTATATTTATTTATGATAAGACTCTGAATAATTACTGTACTGTATTGCCTATTTAAAAATCAGCTTTTTCAAAATGGGACCTCTTTATTTTACATTCAATTTTCACTCAGCATTACAATGGTCACGCATGACCACTGGGTTTTGTAGGAGAAAACAGCTTTAAACACTCCATGCAGTAAGATCGATTGAGTTGCCAAGAGAGTTTCCCAAAAGCAAAACTAGTCTTTCTTTAACTATGCAGGTATTGATTACTTTGTGCTTTTCATTGTGTGGGAGCATGATTGATGTACAACATATGAAAGTGCACTGGGCAGGATTGTTCCTCAAGAATAGTAGGTGATTGCAGAGAAGCATCTGCGTAACAAAGACAAAGCATGGTCTATCCACACTGTTCTTCACTGTAACACCAGAAAGCCAGGAATCAGTGGAGCAATGGATTGCATGCATGTCAAGATCGAACCTAACCAAGCAAGAAAGAGAAGCTGATATGGATTGAGTTTAAATTGTCAGATAGCCTGTGACCGGCGTCTGCAATATTTTAATCCTGTTGTCCTGGGCAGTGTTGGGTGATGCACTGCAATTCCAGATTGAGACCCTTGTCTGAGAGATGAGGTTTTGTAGTGGTTAAGACAGATCTTGTTACACCTGCAGTTTTGTAGACAAATGTTGTTTTTTGTTTTGAAACAGGATTAGATAGATTTTTGGTTCCATGGTGTAGATGGAGACATAAGTCTGAACCAGTAATGTGAATCACAACCAAAGCGTCTGTCTTTTATTCATCTCCTATTTACAGTACATTCATGATTTTTTAGAAGCTTCCCATACTATAGCTTAATCTGCAAGTTCCAGTAAAACAGTGTCACACCACAAATACTTTAGCCTAATACTCTAGTGTATTAACCATGCAGAGCAGAATACGAAGCAGCTAGATATAAGAAGATAATATAAACCAACACTTTCAATTTCAAGGTGTAAAAGAAAAGCTTGAAGAGTAAATTCTGACGCTTCACTGTCAGCTTGCCTGAAGCCTATGTCTGTTAGTGTGATGTTTATTCTGATTTAATTAGTTTTGCTCCCAATGTTATTGCTTTCATATTTTAAAAAAATAAATAAATATTCCTTTCCCCTTTTACAATTTGTCATATTTATTTTAACATAGTTGGCAGTTTTGTAATATCTTGGCAAATGTTCCTTTGGTAACTTTGTAGACTGTGTACAGAACCAGTGATACTCAAAAAAATCTTACCACAGAACCTTTAGTAAACCACATCATTATCAGCAATAACAACAAAACCAAGACATACCTCACCTCTACAAGTATCATCGAGCAAAGTACAGGAAAAAGCTTTGCTGTGCATGAATGCCTTCAAGATCGATCTATCTATCTATCTAGAGAGAGAGAGAGAGAGAGAGAGAGAGAGAGAGAGAGAGAGAGAGAGAGAGAGAGAGAGAGAGAGAGAGAAAGATTACCATGGATTATCACTGTGTATTTATTTATGCTATAAACATTCTGTCCATTGTGTTAAGTATCCACTTGGGTACTACTCTAACAGTACAATGTAATAGACATGTATATTGTCCATGTCTAGCATCTCAAGTACAGTAGCTAGATATTAAAAACATTAGACACCCCTCTATATCACACACATATTACCACACAGAGGAACATCCACGATAGTGTGGTAAATAAGAGCGGGAAACAGTTTCTGCATCTCTGTAAAGACCTGGGTCTGTACATAGTCAACGGCAGGACCAGGGTGGGACTCTCTGGGGAGATTCACATACAGCTTGGCTCTAGCTAGTAGTGTGATAGAGTATGCCATAACTGACATAGACACAAAAAGAACTATTAATGCATTTATAGCCAGGCAACAGACTCTCTTGTCAGACCACAATCAGATAACCCTACACTTAAAAAGATCAGAGCAGCCCACACAGACCTCAACCCTCTCAAAAAACTGGTCACGCTGTGACCCAGGTACAAATGGACACAGTCAAGCACTGAAGACTACCAGAGAGCACTAACCAGTGACGAGTTTGGAAGTATGCTAAACAGCTTCCAAAAAAAACATTAGTAAAATAACCAAAAATAATTAAATTTAGCTGTTGAAAATGTAAATAGTATTTTTGAGAAATTGGCAAAAAAAAATCTAATGTTTGCAAAATATCAATGAAAAAAAAATAACTCAAAAAACCCTCCCAAAGAGAAATGGTTTGACAGTGAGTGGAGCTCAGCCAGGAAGCACCTCAGATGGCTGTCAAACCAACAACACAGGGAGCCCCACTAGCTGGAGTCACGCCTCAACAACTGCGCTGCACTGAAGCAGTACAAACACCTCCTTCTATTTTTTGAATGTGACAACCAAAATAAGAAAGGTTGATGGCCATGAGGTTCAAGCTGGAACTGACCATGTCAGACCCTGCAGAGACTTTTCAATAGTAAAATCTTAAATGTCTTCCAAAGCTATTACCACTGTATTGCTTGAAGGACTGGTGTTATGTGGCTTGAGAACCAGGGCAGGCCTGTACGGTAACATTCTGGAACACGTAGTTTCATAACAACAGCTGTCAGGGAGGCCACCTAACAGGGAATCTAAGTAGTACACCCTGGAGGTAATAAAGGCATGGATAAGCACCTTGTGCTCTGTATATAACTGCCAGATGGGAGTCAATAAATGACCATTGCGTGACAAAAAGATTCCCAAGGTTCTGGCAGAGGCTGCAAAGGGAAATAGTGGTCCTAGAGTGACAGCTAGTGAGAGAGCCTCACTCATACAACATTGAGTTTGTGTCTTTAGCTAGGCCATACCAAAGCAAAATCTGCACAAACTATTACTGACACCACCATGTGGAATCAATATTAAACAACAAACAAGCAATTTCAAAGTGACTGCTATGAAGCAAATGCATATTTCAAAATGAACTTACCTAGCTACAGGTGCTCAATATCTTTTGACTCAAATACACCACTATTAAATGAGGATGTATACATGCAGGTTTCTAGAAGGGGAGTGAAAGAGAGGGAGAAGAAGAGTGGTAACTTGCAAATACAACGTATTAATACAAATGCAGCTACCATAGAATCAATCAGTTTCTGGCAACTTGCATATTGCAAATGTTCTGAGTAAGATTGTTCTGCTGCATCTTTGCACTGGACTAAATAAATAAGGTTAAACAGAGCTACTAGGTTCTTTTTGTCTGTGTCACATATCTGCATTGTGTCATCCATTAGGTTTCTCATTTTGTTTGAACTCACCAGTCTATCAACATGACCATTAAAAATATCTTAATAAAATTAGTGGAAATGCAAGGTAGCAATGCATATTTATTAAGATAATTGTCTGGCAAGTATTGCTTTAATATGTGTGGTTCAATGAGGAACAATGGCTCCACTGCACCATCAACCATGTGAAATATGAAAGGATAAAACAGAACTCAATGATTAGCACACTTGAAGATTATAGAACTGAAATCTGCTACTGCACCCAGATTGACAGATAAATCCCCAACTCAATTACATTTTTAGCTGTGAAAACGCTTTTGGGGGAAATATAAATCTTTGCTATCAATCACCGTATGTGCTACCAACATCATCGCTGGGGTCGCAAAGTAAAATACCATTTTCTTTCAGGGGTGCTTTGCAATGAAGGAATTGTGTCTGAAAACTTTCAATTGTTGAAATGCTTTTTGGATCCTGTCTAAGCGGCCCGATTTACACCACTTGTATTTTATCTCTGAGTGTGTATATGTTGCCAAATCCCCTTTTCCTGACCATTCTAAACCAAGCATAATGCAAATAGATATACAGTAAAAAATGTTTTGGTTTAAATGGGCAGATACTGTAATAACAGGCTATCAGATTGGACTTCTCTATAAAATTGCTTATTTGGTGTGGACCATAGGAAAGAATCTCCTCTCTGCTGGTTTCTTTGTTCAATGTGAAGGCAATTGGTAAATAATGTCTGCTGCCCAGCTTTATTCGTTCTAGGTTTTCTGGTATGAAGGGGGTGTTGCCTGTTTTAGTTACATCGCTGATGATAAGATGATATATATTGAATAAAGACACGTACAGACTCTGACATAAAAGAGGTGGTTTCCTCCCTGACACGCTAAAATATAATATAGTTTCATGAACAAATACAATTATTGTAGGGCAGGAGGTCTTCTGTGAATATGCAATTAATATTAATTTAGAATCTTTCCG
Source organism: Polyodon spathula (assembly GCF_017654505.1). Lineage (NCBI taxonomy): Eukaryota > Metazoa > Chordata > Actinopteri > Acipenseriformes > Polyodontidae > Polyodon > Polyodon spathula. Next base: position 5,943,206 of record NC_054544.1, on the reverse strand, counting down.
CATAAGCCAAAGAGGGACTGCAGTAAAGTTTTTTTTTTTTTTTCTGCTTTTGAATAAGCAAAGTACTGTTCTTATTCAAAGTAATCCCCTAAGTGAATGGACCAAATAGAAATAGATTAGACTTCACTGATTCCTATAAGGCTATTTACATACATCGGGACTGATGGAAATGGTTGTATTTTATAGACGCCTACAAACAGACATTTAGACAGTTATGTCTTAATAAATACATTGCCCGGAATAAAGAAAATGTGTCACTACTGATACTTTCTAGTAAATCAATTAACATTTACCAGTACATATGCTGCTGAGAAACTGTGTTGGATTTATTTTTCTATGCATGGAGCTGTATAAACTACTTTGTTGCTTTATGTACTGTAGTTTACTCCATTGAGAGTAAAGGTGTTGTTTTTTTTTTTTTGTTTTTTGTTTTTTTTTGTTGCAGAAATGGTCCACCTGGTGGCTTATTTGGGCAATTAAACATTTTCATGTTATGTCTGTCTATTTAATTATGATGAAGCTGACTGACTTTTTAATACATTTTATATTTTTTGTTTGTGTCCAATACTTACGACATTTAGGACAAACGTTTATATAAGTTACCCATCTGCCTGTATGTACCTAAATATATGTAAAACTTTGCATAATTTGAAATAAAATGCAATTATCTACTTCACAATATTTCTACGAATGTTGATTTTTAAAGTTACATATGTACTTTATGCCCAAATGAAGTTCCCCTAGTGTGTAAGTGCTTTGTATTGTATTAAACAGCATTAGACTTCAAAAGTAGATAGAGCTCCTGCAGCTCCCAGTTTCACAAATTGTTTCAATTATATAGCTGAAGCTGGAGAAACAGAAATATGTGCCTACAAGGAGCAGAAAATAGGGCATTTGAAACCAGATGTGAATCATACTTCATAACAAGAAAAAAAGATATGACACCAGCTAAATTGCTACATTTATATTTACTCTGCCAGCTGGTTTCACAGTCCCCGATCAGCACTAGTCTTGGAGTACTTTACCTAAAATAACATTAGTTAGTCCAAGATTAATAATAGCCAGGGTCTGAAACCAGCAATTCATCTCGATCGGCTTAAGCACCAGTCTTGGACTACCTTAGGTAGTCAGGGTCAGTGAAACCTGCTGTATTTGGGCTTGGATTACATATACCCGAATATATATATATATATATATATAATATATATATATATATATATATATATATATATATATATATATGGCGGTCTGACTTGGGCTGTGATACATAGATTGCAAATAGCATTTACAACATGTCTTTACACAAAGTTTTAAACTCACAAGTAGTTAAAAGAATGCTTTATAAACATTCATGAAATTCTACAAGGCTTGTTGGAACAGTCATGGATATCATTTCAAGCACTCCAGTGGAAAAAAAACATGGACCAAACTGAATGTTTGTGTGTGTCCTGATCATTCTTTTTTTTAACACATATTTGAAGCACATAGAATTGCTGCACTGTACGTCATTTACCATTTGCAAAAGCACTTTCCTCATACATCCTACCCCAATACAGTTTTATAATGACTGCCTATACTGTATTTTTTCCGCCCATTGCTGAAGCTCAAAGCGAAGCCAAGAACAAACAATCCAAAAAACAAACCGAGGGGTCATGATTTATTGAAGCTGCTGCCTCCCATAATCTCTTCTCTGGTTTTTGATGTTTCCACTTCTTCATATTTAGTCTGAGGCATTGTCCTCCTGAGATGCCATTCAGCTTCTTTTCCACCAGCATTTCTGTAGCCTCCATAATAAATAATCCCTAATCCCTTTCCCTTCAACTTTAGAATTTTACTCTTGGCTTCCAGTACCTCAGTCAGTGTCTCAAAGGTACTTGTAATTACCATACTCAGTAACCCTCATTGACCGGCCTTTTACACAGCTAGCAGAAACTGGATGCATGTGAAAGAAAGCAGATGGCACTGAAAGACATTATATTATATAATTGAAAATGTTATATTATATAATTGAAACCATTAAACTGCCTTCAAAACAAATACAAGTGAAGAGGAAAGTACTGTCAGGTTTGATAAGGCAAATCTTTTCTGGACTCACATTATTACCACAGCAGCCCGTTTAGCCACCTCCACTTATGTATTTCTGCAGAATCCGTTTCTACTTACACCCTATTTATCTTATCTAGTTTCCACACTACATATTCAACATTCTCAATATTTATCTCCGAGGCTCTGCCAACTATAATGGGATGTATAGTAATAACTTTTGTCTTATGTTAAAATGTAATCTACAAGATGTCGTTCAATAAAAAGAAAATCCCAATTTCTTGTTAAAAACAGGTTCTTTATGTCTGAACTTTTTAAATCAGCATGATGGATCTTGTATAAATTCTCTTTTCAAAAGACTGTAATCCTACAGCTCTGACAGCGGTAACTCTGTACACCCCGTCACTTATGGATTTATAATACATTCCAAATTGGAATATGAAAGCATAAAGCTTTCAGCCCATTGTGCCTAACCAATTACCGCTGAAAACGAAATTCTTTTTTTTTTTTTTTTTATAAAAGGAGAACATTTTTAAATTTTCCTCTTTCAAAAAAACTGTGTGCAGAAGCCACAGGTCTCGTAAAGGAGAATACAACGTACAGGAAATAAAACCTCAGCAGGTCTCTGCATTGTGGCGGTTTAATTGCTCTACAGCACAGAAAAAAAAGGCTATTTAGTTGCATCACATGATTATATGGCCAAAAGTGGAAGGAGGGCAAATAAAAGTAATAATATAATAATTCAGAGCCAATATCTCTGGACTGTATTCTCCTATCAGGCTGGCATTATATAGGTAAAAATTCAGTGGTTTTGCCCTGGATGATAGGACAACTATTTGGTTGTTCTGTAAGTGCTTATGTGATATTCAAAATTACTTTTTATAGAAAAAACTACTTGAGAAACTAAAAGGCCATACAACAGGAGGGGTTGTCCCTTCCAACCATTATGATTGTTATTAAAGTGATCCAATTAACCCAGCCTTACTCACAGGGATCCTGAACCACTTAAACACTCTCAATGACCATCAATCTGTGAGCACCAACTTTAAAACTGCACATATACAACCAGAATGTTCCATTATACACAGGCTGAATTACAGTGGAATTGTAACCGTTTAACAAAATGACATATTTTGTTGCCTTTATGCTCAGACAATAAATGCTCAGACAAAAACATAGAAAGAAAAGTGTGCCTTTATTGGAATGTTGCTAGGCATTAAATACACCAATTTGATCACTGGAACTGTTTGGCATTTAAATAAAAAAAAAAAAAAGCCTACAATACTGGTCCAACAGTCATTTGTTTTTTTGTATTTTTTTTTTTTTTTTGCAGCATGAAATAGAAGAGAATGCATTGAGTAATCAGAAAGCACTAGCAGGCATCAGTTAGTTTGAAAAAGAGGCAAATTACCAAAGCAGTTTACAGAGTGACCGTGTATAAAATCAGGAACCGAGAAAATTGGTCACTTTGTGGAATGGACTGGACTAACACGATCAGATGAGAGATTTGCACAATTTCCTTTGGGAAACTACCAGTTAGGTTGTCGCTAATTTTTTAAAACTATTATTAGTTATTTTTTACTTCCCCAACTTTATGTATAAAAACTTTGTATGAAATATAAACAAGCTCTTGCCTTGTACACATAAGAGTACAATTAAAGTATAACAGAGCTGATGTCTAAATCTATTCAAATCCTGTCGATATCTGGATATCTTATCAATATACAAAAAAAAAAAAAAAAAAAAAAAAATCAGGACACAGCAAGTTCTAAAACCATTAGAGTTTCATAACAAAACTTTTCACAATACTCAGCAGACAAGAAAATTAAACTCAAATTATTTTGGCTTAGTACTATTTCCCTCTTATTTATTTATTTAGATTTTTTAAAAAGACATTTACTACAATTTCCAGCCAGATTGGTGTTTGGTCTTTTAATTTATAATCTTTCTTTAATTTTTCAACAATTGCAGCCATCCAGACAGTGCAGGCAATCAGAGCACACCTCCAGTCAGCCCTGAAATAACTGAGGTCAGCTTTAAGACATAACTCCAAACACAGGGTTGTGACGACAGATGCTGGGTCCAATCTCCTCGTAATCTTTTTTGGTGTGGCATACTTGGTAGAACTCAGGCTGAAAATACAAACATTCAGAAATTCAGCTTTGTCATGCTTGATATGAGAGCAGTACTAAAGAAATGCAATTTAAATACAGTGTATTGTATGGGGGATTAAATGTGTAAGCGAGTTGCAGGCACTTTTTCTTTGCGTTATAAAACATTCCTGCATACATAAACACAGGATTCTGTGTAAATGAGAACTTTATTTGAGCAACTAGGCACATTCTACAAACTAAATTCATTCATACAAACAAATAAGGAACATTTACCAAATATAGCCATTTCAAATATAAACATTTACCAAATAGCCAGCTGTCTGCAAGAGGAATAATGTTCTACATGTGGTTCAGTATTACCTTGGTCACAGATATATGAAGCATTGGTTCCAATTGTTGGAATATTTCTTCAAAAGGTTCATGTGTTTATAGAGATGTTTGTAAAAGTACTTACAGTTGAAGCTAACATGGAGCCTCCAAACCAGACAGCATATCTCTGCATATGATGAGTTATAACCTGCACGTCGATGGGCTTTGGCTGTCAAAAGAAATGCAAAAACAAGCCTTGAATTCCAATTTAAAACAGACAGACAGAGGATTACAAAACCATTCTGCATAAATTCAGCCCCAATAGAAACGTGCAAAGGAATATCTCTATTTATGTATAGTGAATTAGGTATACAATTTATTTAAATATAAATTAGTCTCTAGTCGCCCTATCAGGGACATCAAAATGTAAAAAATGAGACATACCATATTTAAGTTCTGGATCATGCAGAGCTCTGATTCCCTTGACAATAACTGATATTCGCACAATGTGTCAGAAATATAAAACAATAGTTTATTTAAAGAATAAAAAGGGGTGCACAACTAATCTAATATTAGGAAAGGCTATTGGTTAGAAACATTCACTTCTTAGTCAAATGATTAAATGAACATAACATTACTAGCATACATGGTTAATATACCAATATTAATTATGGCTGACCACACAAAGTGCCTACTTTGCATTGGTATTTTCAATACTTGTTTCTCATTTAGTCGGTCATATTTCATATCAAAATGCACGAGAATTAATCCAACATTCCAGTACCTAATTTAGCAAATTAGTTTTACTGTGTTAATTTATTTATTTAGTTTAGATGTGATCTACCAAACTAATAAGATGTTATCAACCTCATTTGATTATATATTCAAATGAACTCAGAAATGGGGCAATGATCAAATTCTCTGCATTTACGAGACAACTCCTTTGAGTTGTACATTTCAACAAATAAAATACATTTCTTACACACTCTAAAAACAGGAAATTATATTCTATTCCTAGAACACTTTATCCACTAACTTGATAGCATTTGCTACAGTTCATTTCGAATCAAAGTTTTTAATATGTTGAATACTTATCGATTTTCAACAAGTCAGTCAATCTTCTTTGTTGATGAACACTGCAGCTTCCCTCTCTGGATCCTAAGTTCCAATGAAAGAAGATGGTACTTTGCTTGAAGTAAGCATTGTATTTCGTCGGGTCGCTATAAACAAATAGTTCTTTCCAAATGTAGATCAGCTTGTTGATTTCCAGTCTTGTAGCATTATCTTTGTTGTCAGCAGTTTTCCCACTGGAAATAGTTCAGTGATGAGACGTAACGAAGTTCAGATAATGCCTTGCAATTGAAAAGTTATGTAGTTCGAAGTGTTCTCGTTGCAATTCTTCTGTACGGCTAGTACATGACCTTAGGCCCAGCTGCTGGTTATGCTTCCGTTTGCGCTGTGCAGTGATGTGGAAACCAAGACCCGCTTTCAGATCAAGGCAGTGTCCAGTTTACTGTTTCAGTCTCTCTTAGGGCAAAGAGCTAGGACTCTCTTCAAAGCTGATTTCAGCCATTCTTCATAACATTGGTTCTTCCTTGCCTTCCGTGAATTCAAGCAATTATGCTCCCATGCATCAGAAACTTTCTTCAGAGCAGTTCAGCTTCCACTTCGTTCCTCCGAACTCCGAACCACTTCCTCTCAGCATTTCTTTTTTTTCCTCTTGCATCTACAGCCTTGTTTCTAGTGTGTGGAACTCACTTCTTACCTGGAGCCCTGTTTCCTCCTGCCGGGAGCTTTCTTAGTATGGAAAGCGCGCCGTATGAGAAGCACAACCTTTGAAAGACATGCGGCTGCTTTTGTGATTCTCACTTCCATCCTGCGATTGGTCAGTTTGTTTATTTCGGACTGTGCCCAAGTCCACGTGGGGTGTTTCTCATTGGTTGTTCTCATTCAGAGACGGCCTCTTGTTTTCAATTGGTCTGCTGTTTCGCCCCCTGTCCCTGGATTTATGAGATGGACTGTTTTCTGCCCGAGGTGTCAAAGCACCCCGAACGGTCTGGCTTGCCTTGTGCAAGATACTACTGGCGCCAGATAATTTATTCAGCAATGGGGGATGAAACATTTGTCCAGCAGCTAGTTTGTGACTCTTTTTAAAAGCATTCTTTGTCAGTGGGGGGGGGGGGGGGGGGGGGGGGGGTGACCAGAAACCAAGTAGACACAAAGAACGGCTTAGGATCCCCACCTCTATATATTTCAATTCTGTCAATTTCATACACAGAATGATATGACCACTCTGACGCTTCATATGCTATGCATGATTCTGGAGCTTCGACAGGGACACGGTTTTAAAATCAACCACCCAATCTGCTTAATTGCTCTCCTTACTCGGAAGATTCTCTGCATGTTTTATTGTGTTTCAATTCAATTTCAACTCAATTCCTCCCCACACTCTGCAGCCCTGAGGATTCTTGGGTTGGCTCTTAACAGAACCCAAGTTATTACCTACGTGATCCAGCTCCTTTTTTTTTTGGTCACGTCTCTTGAAGGAGACGGTTGCACAGAAGGGTATCAAGGTAAGTAGGTGTCAAGAACGTACCTTTAGTTTTCCACCACTTAGCTCTTCACTGAGCTTCAGCCTGGCATCTACCGTCCTCTTCAAGTCTCTCTGCATACGGCGCCCAAAGTCCCTGAACATGGTCGATCCTCCAGAAAGAACAATGTTCTATAAAAGAAAAACAGCACAGATTTTAATCATAACATACACAGATTAACAGCATGTGTGCACATCAATATTTTAAACCCACAAAACACAACAGCTTAGTCAATTAAAAATAAAATTGGAAAACAAAAATGTCCTTACCTTATAAAGAGGACGCCTTACATCAATGGGGCAGTTCTGAATAACTTCATCTACTACCTCAGAGATGGGTTGTGTGAAATCAGGGTTGGCAAACTAGAGAGAAAAAAAAAAAGTATGGCTATCCTGTGTTGAGCAATATGATTTTGGTGTCTTTGTTTTTAATGTTTGTGAGAGAGAAAGAGCATTACCTCGGGATGGAAGAAGATCTCTGGCCCCAGGAACCTCTCATAGCCCACATCAATGGTGAACTCCTTCTTGCTAATAGAATTTACACCAGTGTACTGCTTGATCCATTTTGAACCATCCGTGTCATACTTACTGAACTCTTTTACTAAATCAGGGCAAACATAGCTGAAACGCTCCTGAAAAACAAAAAAAAACAAAAACAAGACTGAATCTGAAACCACAGTAGTTTATAAAGAGAGGCAAACATGCAACCTGTACAACTGTCTGATAAACTTCAAAATACAAATAGTGACACCTGCTGGTACAAACTGAGAAGAGCTTTTATTAGTCAGGGGCAGCAAATTCACACAACGAAAAAAATAAAAAAATAACCGCTTTACAAAATAATCCCACACGCCCCCCCCCCCTGCTAAAAATCTCATTTTAGAAACAAAAAAATGTTTCTGCATTAATACATTAACAGTTTACAATAAGTTTATAATTATGTTATAATATTCTTTAATAAAAAGTTTAGAGTAACATTTCTAAAAGAATTGTTCACAACCTTTTTTTTCAGATGGGGATCACCAACTATTACTAGCTGGGACCAAAAACATATCTGTTTTTATGTGCTAACTAATCAAGCACTGGTGCAGACACTAATTTCTTGCAAACTATATTGTGTTAGAGAGAATTGCAGCTTGATAAATATTTAATGATTTTTGGGATAGATAGAGAGAGAGAAACTAGGGTAGACAGAGCCTGTTAATACAGACTAATGACTTGTGGTATCAGGCAGATGCACAGACTACACTGGAGATATTTTCAGGGTCCTGGGATTATTTCTTGACTTCAGCTTGGGAATGTTTGCTGCACTATCACAGCCTTATATGAGAAGTGTCCTTTAATGCAATCAGGGACTGGTGTGCCTGCAATTAATCGTGAACAGGGTTTATAATGTAATAAGACATGCAAGTAGACTCACCTTAACTGCTTTAGCAGTTTCTAGGGACTGCTCAGGAGGGATTCCCACCTCTCTTTCTCTTAGAAGCTGCTGGGTAAAATATGTGATGTCACGCCCAGCAATCGGAATGTGTTTTATGCAGCTGCCAATCACGTAGCCTTCAGCCTACAAGAAGCAGCAGAAATGAGAAGTTAAAGGAACTAGTGTGCCTACTGCCATTTGACCGAAGCGACGTTAAGTATAATGAACACAATGCTTAGTTATACCACTTTTTTTCCACTAGGGGGACCCCCTGCTCTATCAAAACCAGCAGTTCTCAATCAGATACACCATGATCATCAGCTAAGCACTGACTGGTTTTTTTTTTTTTGGGGGGGGGGGGGGGGGGGGGGGGGGTGGTTTATATACCTGACAAAGAATGGTACCAAGTGATTTTTTTGTTGTCCAACAACTGTAACACCAAGTTACTTTTCAGATAAACAGCAATCTCACCGTCTTTGTACAGTACATAGTGATGTATGAGTTTATAGAATCAGTGGTCAAGGATTTAAGCACATCTGTTTGTTCAAGCCACAGGAACCCATAACCTGCCCAGATATTGTAAACATGACAGTACCCAGCTGGGCTGAATTAAGGAACACTCCTTTTCTTCTCACGATAGTCTAAAATTAGGTTTTCCTGCTCACTCTCTGCTTTTTTTTTTGCTTTTTTTTTGTTTTTTTTGCTGTGACAATTTTTTTTCCTGGGTAGTAAGTGTTATTTCCTAATTGCTTATGCCTCAAAAGTATAGAAAATGGCTATTATTCCCCACAAACTTTGCTTTTGTGACCAGGACAGTGATATTTCGAAATATCACTATTTCCAATGGGAAAACGGGCAAATGTGTGTCTTTTCATTCACATAAAGTCAGAAAAAAACAACATATGAATTGAAATTAACATGTATTTATACTAAAGTAATACAAAAATGACTACAAAAGATTTAGAAGCGAGTAGTTTTTCGAGATTTACGATTATACTGTATTTACACTGTATTTATTGGGGAATAATAGCCATTTTCTATACTTTTGAGGCATAAGCAATTAGGAAATAACACTTACTACCCAGGAACAAAAATAAAAATAATAATTGTTACACAGTGTAATCGCACACATTTTGTAATCCCAACACTGTGATATCAATTCAGTATATAAAAATAACATTTTAGCTAAAGGAGTGTATATTAAAAAAGGGCCTGTGGCAGAGCAAAGCCTTCTCATTGAGGAGGAGGGAGCTGAGGAAGCAGGTTGGTGTTTGTGGTTTTTGTGATTTGTGATTTGTGAATTCTGCATCCAGGCTGGGCAATGCCTTCACTGGATGTAGAATTCACAAATCACAAAAACCACAAACACCAGCCTGCTTCCTCAGCTCCCTCCTCCTCAATGAGAAGCAGGGGCCTCCTTTTATGTCAGGTGGCTGGGCGCTGATTGATCGTTAATCAACCCCAGCCACCTGAGCATAATGAACCCAGGCAGGTAAGGAAAATTAACCCCATCCCTGCCAATTTAAAAAGGGCAGAGCTTTGCTCTGCCACAGGGCCACTTTAGGATGTGACACAGCAAAGTCATACTTTTCTAACTCCTCAATATGGCAAAACTGCAACTACAAGACTTGAGGCGGAGCTAGCCAAAACCATGAAGGCAACGGAAGCTGTGCATTACTCACTGAAATGCTGCACACACTTCAACGTTTTCACACTTGCAGAGGGACAACGCAGAAAGAAAAAATGTAAACCAGGTCCTCTTGTTAACCATTTCGAGGGTGATGTGGAAACAAAATACTGAAGCACAACAGTGGTTGCTTAATCAAGTATTTTCTGAGATAAGTAATACCTTGAAGCTTATAATATACAAGTACCATACAGTTGGCTATACGTTTACATGTCTTGAATTAGCAGTTCCATACCACAACATGCACTCCACCCGCAAAGAAGCAGCTGCTGCACTTGCTTCCAGTAACCCTTTTAATTATTTATTTAATATAACATTTTACTGTATTAACTCAACTCAGAACTGCTATTCTCTATTCTCCAGCATGTGGGTACAATTTCAGCAAGTTTGATTTGTCTTTTCATAATCTGAGAATAAAACAAACAAAAAACAAAAAAACAAGGTGCTGCTTTCTGTTTTTTTAATCAGCCCTTCAAGCAATGACATCACAACTTTGAAGAAGCTGTAGAGTAGTTGCTGGAACTGAAATAGCTGTAGCTAATAGGTAGCACTAAGTAGAGAGCACTGTGACAGCGAGTTTAGACTGAACAATATTTTCCACACAATACATGAAAAAATCTGACCAAATAAATTGAACAAAAATATCTCAATTCACTCTGACACACGCCTCCTGTCTCCATCTAAAGCTAATATATAAAGCTACTGAGCATTCCCAAGCGTACATTACAGTGCTATAAAAGGCTTGTTTTAATCTGTTTAGCCAAAGACTGTATCAATGTACAAACCCTGGAAAATATTACAGCAGAGAATGAGCTGCCCAAAGACAGAAAAAACAACCTTCCACCATAACTTTGCCATTCACAAATCCCACTGTGTATAATTATAAGTACAACTTTGGGTTCTTCTGAAGGTGGTTGTTTATCCTCAATTGAGCAAATTATTTATTTCCATATATGAGATCATTGGAATCTGCCAGGAAACATGACACATCACTGCTAACTACAAAAACAGAGAACAGTGTGTTGTCTGCAGCACCATCGTGAGGCTAGAAAAAAGGTTAAGTTTTAAAAAAAAAAAAGGAACTGCACAATGAATGGTTTGGTTTGCCCCTTCTCATTTTCCAGATTGGACTGTAAAGGAAAAATAAAATCTTGTATAACATATTTCAAGTCTCACTTTTTGCAGTGTTACTGCACTAGTGATTAGCAAATTGTTCCCCTCTGCTTCACAATACTATGCGCAAAACAATTTACGTAAATACATACACAGTGCCTATAGAAAGTCTACACCCCCTTTCAAAATGTTCACCTTTTGTTGCCTTATAGTCTGGAATTAAAATGTATATATATATATATATATATATATATATATATATATATATATATATATATATATATATATATATATATATATATATATTTTTTTTTTTTTTTTTTTTTTTTTTTTCTTTTTTTTCCTCTACCATCCTACCCCACAACTTCCAAGTAAAAAAAATATTTTTGAAATTTGTAGAAAATGAATTAAAAATAAAAACTGAAATAGCTTGGTTGGATAAGTGTCCACCCCCCTTGTAATAGCAATCCTAAATTAGCTCAGGTGTAACCAATCGCCTTCAAAATCACACACCAAGCTAAATGGCCTCCACCTGTGTTAAAATGTAGTGATTCACATGATTTCAGGATAAATTCAGTAGTTCCTATAGGTTCCCTCTGCTGGGTAGTGCATTTCAAAGCAAAGACTCAACCATATTAAAAAAATATCAAAGGCCTTGAATATCCCTTGGAGTATGGTCAAAACGATTATTAAGAAGTGGAAGGTGTACGGCACCACCAAAACCCTGCCTAGATCAGGCCGTCCGTCCCTCCCTCCAAACTGGATGACCGAGCAAGGAGGAGACTGATCAGAGAGGTTAACAAGAGGCCAATGGCAACTTTGCAAGAGCTACATACTTTTACAGCCAAGACTGGTCAAAGTGTGCATGTGACAACAATATCCCAAGCACTCCACAAATTTGGCCTGTATGGTAGGGTGGCAAGAAGGAATGCAAAAAAAAAAAAAAAAAAAAAAAAAAACACTTGGGAGATTCTGTAGCCATATGTCAAAACGTTTTGTGGTCTGACAAAACTATAATGGAACTTTTTGGCCTAAATGCAAGTGTTATGATTGGCGCAAACCCAACACAGAGCATCACCCAAAGAACACCATCACTACTGTGAAGCATGGTAGTGGCAGCATCATTATGGGTGTGCTTCTCATCTGCAGGGACTGGGGCACTTGTCAGGATAGATAAGGAAAAATTAATGGAGCAATGTACAATTAAGTCCTTGAAGAAAACCTGCTATCCTCTGCAAAAAAGCTGAAACTGGGACGGAAGTTCACCTTTCAGCATGACATTGACCCAAAGCACACAGCCAAAGCTACACTGGAGTGGCTAAGGAACAAAAAGGTAAATGTCCTTCAGTGGCCCAGTCAGAGCCCCGACCTAAATCCAAATGAAAATTTGTGGCATGACTTGAAGATTTCTGTCCATCAACGCTCCCCAAGAAACTTGAACAGTTTTGTAAAGAAGAATAGTTAAATATTGCCAAATCTAGGTGTACAAAGTTGGTAGAGACCTATCCCAACAGATGCACAGCTGTAATTGCTGCCAAAGGTGCTTCAATCAAGTATTAACTCTGGATGGTGAAGACTTATCCAATTATGATCTTTCAGTTTTGTATTTAATATATAATTTTTTTTCTCAATAAAAACTTTTTTCCCCCTAACAGTGTGGAGTATGGTGTGTAGATAAGTGGAAAAAAATCCTCATTTAAATACATGAAACTCTGAGGCACTGACACAACAAAATGTGAAAAAAAAAAAATTCAAAGGGGTGTAGACTTTCTATAGGCATTGTCCATACAAAGCCAGTGTGAATGGACCATGTTGTTTATTAGGGGGCCAATAAAGGAGGGGGTTACTTACTACTGGGATGACATGAGTGACCCCATCTCCACTGTCTATTACTGTTCCAGTCAATGTTCTCTCTCCTACTTGTCTTGATGTCCAAGAGGCAGCTAAGGCAAGGACGGCCTAAGAAACATTAAACAAAAAAAACATGACCCTTTTAGGAAAGTTTGGATGCAAGGATGAAAGCGCTGTAAATGTTTAAAACTGAGAAAAGGTTGCATTTCGTGTATAAGATTGAACTTTCCCATTTCATTACTTATGTATTTGTACAGAGTGTGTCCGTCTACCAGTGAGGTACAGACATTGGTGTTTGGCAAACAGTTCACATGGAATAAAAACAAAAATTACAGCATTGCCCACCTAAATGCATCTGCAATATTGACAAATCCATTAATGATCAATTTTAATTGGGCACACATTTCACCAACAAGTATCTAATAGAGCGTTGCTTTTTATGTGCATATGTGTAATTTATTACACACACACACACACACACACACACACACACACACACACACTTCCTTTTTTTTTTTTTTTTTTTTACCTGGACAGCAATATAAAGGCCTGGGACGTTGAAGGACTCAAACATGATTTCTGCAGTGTATTCCCTATTTTCAGGTGTATTTAATGGAGGTTCAGTCTGTATGGAGAAATAAGGTGAAGAGTTAAAATGTAACACAGATGCCATCACAAAAATCAGCAGTTAGATAAAGCTGTTACTTTAAACTGATGAAAACAAACGAAAAATAATTACAGTACATAAGCACCTGCTTGTCAATGACTTTGAAGAACTGCACAAACCTTTAATGTGTTTTTAAAAGCATGAAAAATTAGAAATATGCAGCTGTTCAACTAGTAAAACATTGGTAGATGGAAGACTTAACCATTGATTTTAACTGTATTTTGATCACTTACCAAAAGAAAATAATGGTCTTCTGGTTCTGCCCTTAGGTATTTAAAGATGACCTGTTCCATGAATCTTTCCATCAGATCCCAGTCTTCAACTATACCATGACGAATTGGCCACTGTTAGGATAGAGGACAAAATGGTTTAATTACCAAAATCCTGCTAGCAAACACCTTACGACACTATGGATTATAACAAAAAAAATAATAATGAAAATGTGTATTTATCATTGTCACAAAAAAAAAAAACTCAACTGATACTGTAAGTGGAATCTGTGCCATTCACTTTCATTAGGATTAAGGTCCGGTTATCCTGCAGTAACGCAAAATGGTACTGCTTTGAAAATGTCATTTATCAAAATCCAGGACATTGGAAAAGGAAAGAGCAAAACACATCTCATTATTAGCTGCAGTATAATTTCAGGGCACACCCTGCAATGTTATCACCTTGTGCACTCAATGCAGCCTCTGCTGTAGTAATGGCTCAAACACTGGTACAGAACAGAGTTAATTCAACAGAGTTCTCATGTCAATACAGTGTGGGTGGAGTCTGATAAGAGCCAGACCGATGCACACCCTGGTGCGTTATGTTTATTTTTTATTTTTTGATAGTATACAAACGTAGAGGTTATTAAAATGCAAGAGAGATTACACTATGTTGAAATTACACACACTAAAGCAAAAGGGCTTTTCAATATACTGATTTGTAAGTAACAATGCTATATTGTTTATCAGCAATGTAATGCACAATTTAGCTGCCATTTACTTTTGTTGCATATGATGGTTTGTCTATTGCTTCATCCCCAATGAAAAAGTCCAGATCATCCACTCCTTTCATCAGCCTCCTCTGTGCCTGGTCTCCAATGTTTGCCGACTCTTTGATAGCGATACCTGTTAAGCAGAAACATGGGCCCAGAATCAGTTAGATGCGTATAAACACCATACTACATAAAAAGCAAAATGCATAATAGGTATGTTGATTCTTCAGTGTCTTGAATATAAAGGCAACATTATTTAAAGTGCTATCAATTCATCTTTCTCCTTCCTCTCAGAAGTGCACAAGTACATGAATCTGGCAGAGAAAGCAAGAGAGTGTTTTATGCAGTAGAGTCGGTCCCTGAAAGCACCTCCTGTTGTTCATAATGACTGAAAGACTGTTCTTTTTTTCATGCAATTTTGGAGCTGCCACTAAAGGGCCTCTTCTGTTTTAATGTAAGCTCCCAATGTCTGATTAAGAAATTATTTTCATCTTCACTTTCTTAACCATTTATTTTCTGAAGATCGTACTGCTTCCTCATGTACCGTGCTAACGGAATTTGAAAGTATCTTCTGGTTTGACTGTTTAGGCTAAACAGCACTTGGAGTATTTAAAAGTGCATCAGTCTAGTTTACTACTAGTGAAAGAATGAACTGAAAACTCAGGAGATCCTGTACCAGCCTTACAATTAATTCATGTTTTTTTTTTTTTTTTTTTTATTATT
The DNA here is from genome assembly GCF_017654505.1 of Polyodon spathula. Lineage (NCBI taxonomy): Eukaryota > Metazoa > Chordata > Actinopteri > Acipenseriformes > Polyodontidae > Polyodon > Polyodon spathula. The sequence continues at coordinate 5,927,707 of NC_054544.1, read as the reverse complement.
ATCTAACATGTTGTTGCTTGAACATTCTGTACTGCATACTATGCAAGTTGAATTATGCAATTTCTAAATACTATGTTTACTTTTTCATTGTGGTCCTTAGATGATGCCTTTGGCTCAGGATACAACTCCCGTCGCGGTCAACTATCACGCAGTAGAGCCATCATCAGCGGGCACAATCGTCTAAATATATTGTTTTCTCTTAATTAGCTTTAGTAACCCTTTAAACGGTGCATCTTCCTGTCCTTAAAAGTTCACGCAGTACCTCTGGCTTTGGTTGTTATTTCAGGTTCTAAAGACAAAGCCTTTGGTAAATAAGAAAATGCAATGAGAAGGTTAAGTTTCACCTCTGGAAGCTTGGGTTAGAATCTTTTTTACTGCACAAGGAAACATGATTCAGGACGTCAATTTAGACCACCCTGCAGGGTTTGATCAATTCCTGTTCTTCAATTCTCAATTCCAATTCCATTTTAAAATCAATTCTCAATTCCAGTTCTAATTTCCATTCCATTTTAATCAAATCCCTAATCAGCATTGCAATTAGCCATATTCTGTTCAAAAGAGCTTCTCGCAGTGGCAACAAACTACTTAAAATTGAAGTCATATATTAGTCAATTAAATCGGCTTAAAAACAAAAGCAGTTGAACAATAATTCACAATAATTATGTCTAAGATATTAATTCCTTTGAAGGAAATGGAATTGATTTTTAAAAAGGAATTGGAAATTTAATTGGAATTGAAAAACAGGAACTGATCCCAACCCTGTCACCGTGAACAGTATTACAAAACCATCACAAACTCCGGCACATTTCCGCACTAACGGAAATCTTTGCTTCACATCTCATCAGGCTGGATTGCAGCATACTGGCTGCATCTGGAGAGACAGAGTTCACAGAACTGCTGATGTGCTATATTCTTCTCAGTGTCCAGGTGTCTTTAATTGAGCTCATGTCACAAATAATAAATTCACATCAAGCTGGAGTTCAGGAGGAGCAAACTGCAGAGCACTGCCCCTTCTACTGAAGTGCTGACTGCTTGCTTTTCTTTTTCCCAGAAAGGAAGTGGTTTGGTTTTGATTCACAGCAGGCAAAGAAGGGAACATTTAATGGTGAATCAGCATACGGGGAAAAAAAAAAAGTGCAAAACATCAAAGTTCTCTATGTCCAACACATGGCCATGAGAAATCAGATTAAAATGTTATATTAAAAACAAAATCATACAGGTAGTTTATGTTAGGTGGCTGTGTTGGTACCTTGTTCATGATTACTGGCAAGTACATATACTTTCTCTGGGTTGATTGATGTTCCTAGAGAAAAAAAAAAGACTGAACCTACAGCTTTACAGTCTGTTAATAGATTACTTAAAATGCAAACAACTCCACCTCCCAGCTAATATGGCTGTATTTGGTCTTCAGTTTATACTAACAGCACTCACACTGTGGAAAGACTTTACATACAAGATATGCTGTGCGAGGAACAGAAGGAGTTCTCTCTTTTAAACCTGATTTGAATGCCTCCTCACCAGTGAAGATCAGTAGGTGCCCTACCTTCTCACCCTTGACAATCAGCTCTTCCAACAAGCATGCCAACAGAAAATCCAGGAGGAAAAAGCCTCGCCTGGGAAGTCTCAAGCAGCCCACTAAGGAGCAGAGCGCTACTCACTCAGGCTTTACCTTAATACTACTAAGGCCCACAGATATGGGATAGCTACAGTTCCCCAGGGGTAGGACTTTTCTTTTTATTTAATTTTAAGAAATGTCATACAGAGCCTGGCTACATATTACATATAGAACCAATAAAACCAAGAACCAAAAAGATACAAACGCTGCTGATCAGGTACATGGAAACAGATCATTGGTGGCCAGTCTGATTCCAGTACGCATCAGCAGTTTTTTCTTTAATTATTTTTTTTTTTATATAAAGATCTTTTGGATTTGGCATCTGTCCATGAATGCTCTTACTGACAACACTGCTGCAAATTACTGTAAAACCTTTCAGACATACGAAAACTATTTCAAAACACACAAGATTTAAAAAAAAAAAAAACCAAGCAGGCAAATACAAAATAAATTAAATTGTGTACAAGTTAAAAAAAAAAAAAAAAAAGTGGAGTAAACAAAACAAAAATCGTGATTGTTTGTTGCTTACCTGACTATTTTGTCCCGAGTCTCCTTACTGTGCTTCCCCACCTCTCTCTAAGATCCTACGTTATCATGTTTAAGGTCATTCTATGCATTCCCTGATGATGTCTGTTATACCTGCTAATTTCAAGTCAACAGTTTTGCTCCGTTTGTGGCAGCAACAGAAATCCACCTCGCCCAGGATTCTTAAACTGGTAACATGAAAACCACACAGGATATGTTTATACCTTGGAAGGATACCAGACAAAGAAAATGCAATACCATACTGCACGTACTTACATGATGGAACAATGAACTGTGGTTCTGTATTTCCAGCATATCCAATTTTTGTATACCTGAAAGTAACACAAAAAAGTCATGAACCACATAATTTTATTAAAAAGTTACCTACAGGCAATCCAATGCATTTACTACCTGCAATGTATTTTATGAGCTGGCTTAGACATCAGTTTATCAGACGAAATATCAAGCCTGTCTACTCTTCAGGTTGTTCAGAAATGAACTGTAACCTGGATTAGAGTTCACAGTGGTGTCCAGAAATTAAGATTATTGGAATTGAACAAGATATCATTTTTCAATCAAGGCAACAGGTTTCTTCTACAAAATAAAAAAATAAAACAAAAATACACGCTCCTTTTTAGGATCGGTGAGCCTGGCTTAAGTCACCTCCTGTGAACATCGCCAGCTAGCTCAGAAACGCACAAGCCATCAGGCTGTATGATTTATCTTGCAATTCTCTTCACATTCGGAAGCCCTTACTGTAAGATGTTAAACAATGCCTCAATATTAATGACAGCATAGTAATGTATCAAACTCATTAAATCTCCACTGTGTGGGATGAATAGAATAAGAACACATATTGTAAGAAAACTGATGTCCTATTTCTGGCATTCTGTGGTGACAAGAGAGGGTCAGGCAATTAACAATTCTGTTCTAGGAGACACTTCCTACAGTTACAGTAACTCCTCCTCTTACTGAAGACTCCGAACCCAGTTAATACAATCATAAATAAGACTCTAGTGGCATAGTAGTTTGACACTCTAAGTTTCAACTATGAGTTAATAGCCTACATGTACAACAAGTACCAAGGTGGGTCTTACTAGCCTCCTAATAAAACTTAGAAAAGGTGTACACAGCCCCGATTTACCGTCTGGTATTTGACGTGTCACAGACAAGGTCAACTACCTGAATTACAGATTTTTTTTTTTTTTTTTTTTATTTTTTTACCTTCAATAATGTTTCACCTTTTCCTCCACATGCTAGAAATTCTACTGTATTTGAATGTTCTGTGGTCCTTGACCTTCAGTAACACAGCAATCAAAAGCACTACTGTATGTAGGACAAGGAGAGCGTGCGTGCCTGCCTGGGGAAACAGGTGACTACAAATGTCCTACAAAAGCATTGGAGACTACAATACTGTGGATGCTCTGGTAAAACTATTATCTCCCAAAACTGATGAATGATTTCACTTTACAGCTGTCCAGGGATGGCTATTTAAACATGTCAAAACACAAATGCTCCAGGCCAGTGGATGTACTTATACCAGCTCAGGCTTTCCAGTAGGACTGATTAAAAACCTGCTTTTAATGCTTAACAATTAAATCAGAAACCTTTCAATTTGTACATTCGGCTTTTAAATTGCAGAAAAGAGGAAAGTGAACTTCTCTAGTCTTACATTTCTGGCCACAAAAACCTGTCCCCAGTCTTGCAAACATATATGGAAAAAGTGTTGCCTCACGTCAACAGTATTTGTGACTCCCACAGACTACGTGGGCTAGTCACAAGTTTCCAGATGACACTGCTTGCCAGTGGCCACTAAAAGACTGCAGCTGAAGTGGTGGGCACTAAGCCCTCTGTTCATTTATGCATGAGCTTTGATCACTGGAAATTACAATGTTATACATTTTGTTTTCACACAAGGATCATTGAAGGGCAAGTGTAATGATCCCATATGAAAGTCCTCCACACTGTACTCAAAATATCTGCGGTTTGGAGCTACTGCAGGTGTACTATTTGGAGAATACTGTACTTTCACCTAGCTCAAATTATACTTGCAGCACTGTACATCAGGATGACCCTAGATCATACAGTATAGAATCAGTGATATATGCAGGACTTATTTCTCACTGTCCTTACAAAGAAACTAGACAAAAACCATGACTACTACAAACAGTAATATAAGGGTTGAGTATAAATGTTAAATTTCAAATTCTCTCAATAAATATCATTTAAAAAATCTACATAAGGGACAACTGTTTCCATTTCTCCATAAAACACATACAGATTTACTAATGCAATGTTCTTTGACTAAACAGACTTGACATTTTAAATCATGAAATCCGGCTGTTTTATAGAACGCACAGCCTCAGCTACTATAGCATTGACACACAGATTATTTTTATTTATTTATTTATTTATTTTTTAACCGCAGGACAATTCAAGCGAACTCAAGTTCAGTTCGAAGTTAATTCAAGTTTGTTGTTGGGGTCATATTTGGATATTTTCTAAACTAGATTGTATTTGGTTTCAGGGCACTGGACCGGCATCAAATTACTTTAATGTAAAGATGGAAGACAATCAGTGATTCAAAGGCTGTTGCAAGATGCATTTGGCCATTTGGATGCCTGTCGAATACTAGCCGTCTATACTGTTGAATCTTTCTTCTTCCGTATGGCGTTTTTGAAAAGCAACGGCTACAGCTGTATTTTTAGTTTTCTAAGATTAAAAGGGCACTACAAAATTTAGGCTGCCCAAAGTCGCTATAGCATATTTTGCACTCTGACTGACACATCAAAACAAATAGTGAAATATTGAAGGGTATCTAAACAGAAAAGCATAGTACTGTCAATAATATACTATAATTCAGTCAAATTGGTGCATATTGAAGAAACATGAAGGGAGTAAGCAGTACTGTTTAGAAACTCTAAAGCCTTGTTCACATTTGCATTTTCATACCGGTATTGTTGCGTAACAGTGGAGAGGTTAACAGCGTCGTACCGATATAACCTTATCAATACGAAACCCAGTCAAGAGCAAGTTTCGTACCGGTACAGTTGCGATATGACTCTGTGCAGAGCAATTGCGTACGGAATAGATGAGTCTGAAGCAAGAGCAGCACACTTACACCAAAGACATTATCAAGATCCTCAACTCTGCCTTTACCTCTGTCCCACTTGTTTTATTAATGTATTAATGTGTGTGTGTATATTGTAAGGTAGCAGGGAGGGGGTTAAAATCCTTCCCTGCTAAAACTTGTGAGAATGCACATTTGGGTTTAATTGCTTAATTGTTTAGTAATCCCCTGCACCTGGTGGTAGTTGTAAATTAGAGCCAGGTGCAGGGTATTTAAGAGAGACAGGCAGTTTGTTGAGGGCTGCTGTGTGTAGGGAGGCAGAAGTTGTGGTCTGCTTCCAAGCAGTCAAGGTAAAGTGCTGTAGGAAACTGTGAGAGTTTGAGTTACAGGTAAACAGCTTAGCTGTCCTGGTTCAGTTAGGTTCCAGACTGTATAGTTAGTGCTCCAGGAAGGAGCTAGGTGTTTGTTTGTTTTGTTTAATTTATTTGATTGGTGTTTATTACAAGTGCGCGTCAGCGCTAAGAAAATTCCATTTCTGTGTCCTGGGTCTATTTTAAAGGGGCAGCGAACCGTGTGAGTGCGAGGATCTTTTCACTATATATATATATATATATATATATATATATATATATATATATATATATATATATATATATATATATATATATATATATATGATCAAAGTGAAATTTGAATCAATGGTTAAAAACTAAAAACATATAAAAACCAACCGCTAATACCAATAAATCCAAGATTTATAATCGAACTGGTCTGCACTGTGTGAAACATTCATCTCTCTTTTCTGCGAAAATGGCCATCTCTGGTACTGCGTGCATTTTTTTAGATTACGTTATGTCATCACTGCAGCAGGTTACGATTTTCATCAAGACCCCCTGGGCAAGAATAAAATACACTTCACAAGTTTGTTATATTATTAAACATCGATAAAAATAAGCTTAAAGCAACTCAAACCGACAGTGCTCTATTGACTCAATGGAAAATCTTCTCCAGCCCCAATAGAAAACCATTGGAGTTGAGTATAGGTGTAATAGAATATTACATGTATCAATATAAACCAGTTTAAATGTGGACAGGTATATCGCAACAGTATCAGTCTTGTACTGGTGATGAAGTGAGTTAGGACAGAAAGTTACATAGGATCGGTCTATTCTAAACTGAACCTGATACAAGTGTGACCAGGGTATTAACCAGTTGAAATGACAACAGTTTTGTTTTTTTGTTTTTTTTATATATTTGAGCGCACGCAGTATTCTAAAGCCATGCAGAATACATTTATGAGGAGGCAAAATAAGTGTCAAAAGTGGTTAAAAACTTTGCAGATTGTTTTCAAATTCAAATACAAACATAAAAGCCGCTTTAAAAAAATTTAAACGAACTTAATAAAGTTATAAATGTCAATCAAGTAGGTTAAAAATTTAAGTTAACAAAAATCTTATCAGAATCCTCCATGTATGGAACTTAATGAATCGTGACATGAGTGTAATACGTCTTGAGAGTGAAGATGTTTTGCACATTACCTTCCTTTACTTTGGGTATCAGGGAAGTTTACCTACATTCCAGAATGTGAAAATAGTGAATTCCAGACTTGCCTTGAACAGTCGCTTGCAAAGCAGCTGTGTTAAAACAAGTCTCTGCTGACACACTGAGCTGCTGAAGAACACTATAGTGATACTAAGACCACCCCACCCCCAACTAACATGATTACTCATTGAAGCCCCTTTTTAAAAAATACTAATGCCGTTTAAACAGGAAGCTACAATAAACCATTTTGGGTTTTTTTTTTTTTTTTTTTTTTTTCAGTATTTGATCAAACTTTAATTTGCACTGTAACAGTACAGGTGCATTATTTAATCAACTTCTTACATATACTGTAGAAACACCACAGACACAACTGTCGAAAATCAAATATCATGTACAGCACTTGACTGCATTATAAAAAAGCAATATTTATCCCATCAATCACATTCGTTACCTTGAACTTTCCACAACAATTTCTTTTTTTTTTTCAGTTGCATGTGGAAAGAGGTGTGCAACTAAAGGAAGTGACTAAGTTTACAAAGTTCATTAATCTATATTGTTTCAAAAACTAATGCTAAACAATAATCACAGGACTCCTTTATACTGTATGTTAACTTGTTTATCAGCCATTACACCATAAGTCAAATGAGACGCTGTACACGATTGCTAAGAGACAGCAACAGCTTAACCCTTCCTGAGGTCAAGCTAGGACACATTTTTTTACCATCAACTTTCAAAATGTGCTTGCTAAACCTATAACACTGAGTTAGTGAATCGACATGGTGAAGAGAACTTTTTTGTTCAAGGAAAACACTCAGTAGCTTTGCTCCGTTTGTGTTCCTTGCAAAATGACGTCAACAAGTCCTGTGGTTTCCTTTCTCTAAGGTTATGAGTACACTGCATGCTTAAATGCCAGCAACAATTCCTTTTCAATTTGGTCAACTTATCCTTTTTGAGAACTAGACAATCGTGCAAACACTATGACTTATTTTTAAAAAAGCATAGCAGTTTGGGTCAGTGTAGACCCAAGGTTGACAACCAAGGATAATTATCAACTAAAAGAAAAGGTTTTGTGATTTTCTTTTCAATGAGATTTCAAGCCCTGATGTTTATATTGGGATAACATATAACTTAAAGCTACATTAATTAGCCTACTGTGTTTGTTAAACTACAGTACATAGCATAAAACATTACAGTCTCTTACCTAAAGCAGGCACTGTTTACAATGCATGCTATAAAAATCTCCATATCCATATTATTTACAATATATAACTGTGACCCTTTTATTGTGCTGTTTGTTCCCTTTTGTTTTTTTTGTTTTTTTTATTTCCTTAATTCAGGATAGTTATTTCAAAGACAAGGTTATTTGCAAACTGTACAGTGCTAGAGACTAGGAGTATTTCAAGGTTTTTAGAAATATATTTGAATTGATTGTAAATATTTCAACCATTGTCCAGTCACTTGAAAGATATTTAAATATTGACTTTGATTTACAAATATATTTATAAATATTGTCAAATATCACAACACATACTGTGGTGTATTTCAACATTTATTTATACATGCACATATACAGGTAGATGGCAGTTATATAATTCACAAAACACCATAATAATACACGTTATTATTGGCATTTTAGTGACAAAATTCATCAATCCCTGGCATGTACAGTAACCCACATTTCTCCAACATCAGAAATCATATTATGAACAAATCAATACAGTCCCATCCAAGTAAGTCAATATGATTGTCCACTGCCTTTATTGCAAGGGGTGGTTGCACCTGATGAACATTAGTGTTGAGACTGGAGTCACTCACTGAACACTGATCTAGCCCAAAGATCCTGCCAGCAATACTCAACAATCTCGACCGCGGCCAAGATGGCTGGCACATTGAGGTACCTGGCAGCTAGCTTTGCCAATGCAGAGAACTGAGGCTCGTGGCTCTTCCAGAAGGCAAGGGGGTCAGACCCTTCTTGGACGCAGGTCAAGCCCTGAGGTGGACAAACAGATTTCAGGCTGTTTGCAAGTAGCTTTGAACTTGTCGGAAGCATTGTCTGGCATGAAGAAAAGCAAGGTGGTGTTAGACCTCAACAGACACATGCTGTTTGTAGCAGCAGTGGTCCCTCAGTGTAACTTGACATATGACTTCACTTGTGATGAGGAATGGCAGGTTTTATATTAAGTCTTGCTATTAACTCATGATAAGAACATAAGAACATAAGAAAGTTTACAAACGAGAGGAGGCCATTCGGCCCATCTTGCTCGTTTGGTTGTTAGTAGCTTATTGATCCCAAAATCTCATCAAGCAGCTTCTTGAAGGATCCCAGGGTGTCAGCTTCAACAACATTACTGGGGAGTTGATTCCAGACCCTCACAATTCTCTGTGTAAAAAAGTGTCTCCTATTTTCTGTTCTGAATGCCCCTTTTTCTAAACTCCATTTGTGACCCCTGGTCCTTGTTTCTTTTTTCAGGCTGAAAAAGTCCCTTGGGTCGACACGGTCAATACCTTTTAGAATTTTGAATGCTTGAATTAGGTCGCCACGTAGTCTTCTTTGTTCAAGACTGAACAGATTCAATTGTTTTAGCCTGTCTGCATATGACATGCCTTTTAAGCCCGGAATAATTCTGGTCGCTCTTCTTTGCACTCTTTCTAGAGCAGCAATATCTTTTTTATAGCGAGGTGACCAGAACTGCACACAATATTCAAGATGAGGTCTTACAAGTGCATTGTACAGTTTTAACATTACTTCCCTTGATTTAAATTCAACACTTTTCACAATGTATCCGAGCATCTTGTTAGCCTTTTTTATAGCTTCCCCACATTGCCTAGATGAAGACATTTCTGAGTCAACAAAAACTCCTAGGTCTTTTTCATAGATTCCTTCTCCAATTTCAATATCTCCCATATGATATTTATAATGTACATTTTTATTTCCTGCGTGCAGTACCTTACACTTTTCTCTATTAAATGTCATTTGCCATGTGTCTGCCCAGTTCTGAATCTTGTCTAGATCATTTTGAATGACCTTTGCTGCTGCAACAGTGTTTGCCACTCCTCCTACTTTTGTGTCGTCTGCAAATTTAACAAGTTTGCTTACTATACCAGAATCTAAATCATTAATGTAGATTAGGAATAGCAGAGGACCTAATACTGATCCCTGTGGTACACCGCTGGTTACCTGTGTTTCCCCAATGTCCTCTGTTTTCTGATTAAAGCAATTCAAGATGCAATTTCTCCTTTCTGCTTCGAAACTGCTCTGTACTTTTCCACGCCTGTACTTCTCCCACTCGCTGTCGCTTCCACTCGCTGTCGCTGGGAAGACTGCCTCGTTTAACTGCGTTGTTCTGCTGTGCTGTCGGCTCCTCCCCTCGCCCGTGTCTCAAAACGACGCTGAATTTGAATCAGCTGCTCCGAGTTTCAGCTTGTTTGTTATCAGAAAAACACACACAGCTGCTGCTGTGTTTCCCCAATGTCCTCTGTTTTCTGATTAAAGCAATTCAAGATGCAATTTCTCCTTTCTGCTTCGAAACTGCTCTGTACTTTTCCACGCCTGTACTTCTCCCACTCGCTGTCGCTTCCACTCGCTGTCGCTGGGAAGACTGCCTCGTTTAACTGCTTGAGGTGGTTCTCAAACGAGCAGAATACAACATGCATATTACTTCAGAACAAGCCACTTTACCAATTGAGGTGAACAGAGCTAAAGGGAGGAGTTAACCCACTCAATTACCTTACAATTGCCGCAGGTGTAATTGGTTATTGATGAACAGCAAACTAGGACAGGGGTTAACTTGCTTTGGATTCAGGGGATTAATTAGGCTTTCAACAGATTTCTCTCTCTCTTGTACTAGTATTTAATTTTCAAATACTAGTCGATTTCTGCAAGTTATTTAAATGTTTTCAAATAATATCTACTTTCGGAAAATTATATTTAATTATGTCAAATTATTCTTTACGTGGTGATATTTAATTATTTCAACTATCTGAATGAGTTAGTACTTTCAAATTGAATACAGAATAGAACTATCTTTGTCTCAGGTCTGGTTAGAACCAGAACACCCTGGGTAAAGTAGTCAAAAATTAATGCAAAACATTGTTCGTGACTCCCATGACATCAGTTGAGATTGACAGTCAAACTGCAAAGACGAGCCAATGACTCAACAACAGTGTCACTTTTGTTAGGCTAAGTGGTGCATCTTATCTGCATGTCTCATTGCAAATCTGATATTTTTAGATCATTCTGGACTCTTCCAAAAGCCACTGGTCAACTGTGTACGCCACTGTTAATAAAACTCTGACTGCATAGCAGTTAAACTCATCCGAGGTTTTGATATGTGCATGATCAGCCCCAGTGAATAGGTAACAAGTTCTTGTGTTTCTTATTCAACTCATTTTGAAACCAGGAATGGATCAAACAGTTAGGCAATTAACATTATAGTCTTTAAAATATGAATGGCATATTCTGTTTAACAACTGAGAACGTACAGTATGTACTGTGTTTAAATGGTATAATGTGTTTGTTTTCGGCAGTTTACGGATGCAGATGTCTACTTTACAGCATGCACGACAATTAGAATGTTTACCAACTCCCTGGTAAGTAATTTTGATTGTGTACATTAAACATGTTATTCCTACCTAAAGTGATTTCAGGAATGGGAGCAAGACTCTTGTTACAGTTTCACCCATTCCAGGTTTTAATATGCACTCAGGTGTGTTTTTGTTTTATTAAATTCACTGTGAAACCAGGAATAATTCTAACTGCTATGCAATGATAGTGTTATTTTCATCCCTGAGTAAAAAAAAAAAAAAAAATACAATAACTCTTTTGCCTGACAAGACAGTCATTTTACATTATTATTAACAGTGAACAATATGTGTTTATCACGTGTCAGCTGCCATGTTATGTGTACATATGTTATAAACCACTAAAATGAATGTAGTACTGCTACGAATAGGAGGAATGATGTACCTTTCGCAAAAGCGGATGTTGGGTGTGAGTTGATAAATCTTAGGTTTGCACTCAAATTGCATTTCTACAACAGGCCGCTCCAGTACAGTAATTATAGAAACCAGAAAGCAAACGCCTAATTGTCAAAGCATGGTATTAACTAAAACCATCCGTAACTGACAATTGTAACGTTTCTGAAATAATAAATAAATAAAATGCAGAAAAATACCATATATGGAATAAAAATCGTGAAAGCAGGAAGAGGAAGTTCCTCTGCGCTTGTTCATATCATGAGGACTTTTTAGAGAAGTAATGCATGAAAACACAAAAACATTAGACTTGACCAAAATCCGAATTAATTATTTGGCAACACATAATCGATTCAATACCACGAAATACGAGAATGCATAATCCTTGACTTTTGAGTTTTTTTTTTTTTTTTTATATAGGTGGACCACTTCATTGAAACCCCCCCAGACAGGAAGATAATGATTTTCTGATAATGAAATCGAATACCACCGCGGCTGTTAAGCTTTCATCTAATTTTATTGAGGCTGAATTTTCAAAAAACATGTATTTGCAATTAAATAAATACTTAACTGCGATATTGCAACAAATAATAGTAATTTTTAAGAAACCCGGCTGTGAAATGAGCCGGCTGCACACACCCAGAGAACTGACTGAAAAACGCGAAATTCCAACCATCACCTCCGCTTTCTTGCACAACGCGGAATGCAAATAATTTGAAAGCTTACCCCGTTCCACAGTCTACCACACAAGCCGGTAACATGCCTGCCATCTCTTGCGCTCCTGTAAGTTGGACTTAAAGGTGTTTATTTTGATGTGAAAGGTGCATACGTTAGGTTGAACTGAAGGTGCTGTTTGCTTTCTGACTATCCAGAAGCGGAACCCTAAACCCTCACAGTGAAGTTTCTACTTCCGCACTCAGTTCAATTCTCACAGGCACAGCCAAGGAGAGGCAAGATGGCTGACGCCAGAAACAGCCACACAGGCAGGGCTTAAGCGACGTCAATCACGAGGGGTTGGGTTCCTTTGCTGAAAAGGAAAGGCTGCACCTGCATTGTTACAAAGATTTGACGATAGCGATGTTCACTTGTAACCTGCTTTCTGTGTGTACTAAATGCAAAACCGAATTGTATCGAGCTATAATATATACTTCAGCTAATACTGCCAGTGTGGTCTTACTGCTGCATAAATCGAAAACAATGTGGTCTCCAACATTGCATTCATAAGAATTATTCTGTTGCCATATATGTGCAATAGTGTATAACTTGCCTGCCGTTTCCTGCGACGTCTGTGTAAACAAGATGCTGTGTCTTTTAGGACATTTCCCTTAGTGTAAACAAAAACAACAGCATCATGTACACCCAGCTTAATCAGATATCAGGCCTCGTTTACAATCCACGTGGTGTACATTCCTTAGAGGGCATTGGAAACTCTAGCAACCTGTAACCTGGTTGATATAATATCTATTTAAAAAAAAAACTGCAAATTATTCGATTGAATTGAATGGCTTTTCTAACACAGAAAAGGAAACTAAAACAAGAAGGTAACAAAGTTAATTTCAGCCTTTATTTGGTCAAGATACATAACGCAATATAGGACTAGAGAATATGTGTTCCCGCAATACCCACACTGACTCATTTTCTAAATTAAGGTTTAGAGTGATGTGTATTACATTTGAAACCTGAGCTCGTGTGTTTAATTCTATACAGCATTTGAATGTTTTTTTTTTTGTTGTTGTTGTTGTTTTTTTTATAAACACATTTCAATGATAAGATCATTAACCGGTGGGAATACAATTATTTAAAAGATCCTCTTAGTTTTGTTTTCAAATAAATACATTGTGTTCCTGGATCTCTGCATATAGTTTAAATACTATTAAATATATAATGTGAACATTATTCTCTTTGTGATTTTTAGGGCAGTAAGCAGCCTGCAAACAGAACTGAATCATGAATAATATTTAGGTGCATACATGTAACTTTGACATGTCCAATCACCAAATCTCAACTGAATTGTAGACCTAATTTAAATAGGTCTACAATTCAGTTCATATAAATATTGTGCTCTGTCCAAGACTTTGGAAGATGAGTGTTTTCTGAAACCGCTGGAGGGAAGGTACCTTACCCAGCTGTAATTATTGCAGGAGGGACTGCAAGTATTTGTAAACCCTCAGTATGTGTGCCAAAAACTGTCCCACAGATACTGATAAGTAATGGCTCTGTATCACTGAGAAACAGGGAGGCTTCATGCAAACTTATGTGTTTTTATTGAAAACATACCTGTATTTTATTAAATTGAATGTTACCATTATCTTATGATGTAAGAATGTTACCATTGACTTATGCCTATGTTGAAAATAACAACAAAAGCAATAGACACGCATGTTTTTGTGAACAATTTAACACGTGTATGGTTATTTCTTCACTTCTACTAAATGGCTTGTATTGCATAGCTCGACTACATAATGTGTCATGGTAGGTTTCAGCAAATACCATCCTCTGCAGACTACAGTACATTAGTCCTCTGTAGACAAGCATAATGTTTTCAAGATGATGAAGACTCTTGCCCAGTCAAAGTCACTTCGGATCTTCTTTTTAGCGGTTGTAGGCGCATGCTATCTAAATGGAGATGATGAATACCTTCTACCTTTATATATGTATCTACTGTAGTTCTTTCCTTGTACCTGCTCCCATTTCCCTATACTTTTTATACATTGTAATATGCATGTCTCTTTCTCCCTTTTGTGTTTCTCTCCCTTCTATCTTCAGAGTATCATTTACTGATGCTGTTTGATTTCTATGTCCCTCAACTTCCTATTTAATCTGTTTCTTTGTTGATTACATGCATTGCATTTCATTAATCTATGCTCCACTGTTTCTTGTTCACCAGAGTTACTGCATAACCCATTCTCATGACTCCTGGTCCTGTATAAATGATCATGCAATGTTGTTATGTTCTAGTCTATTAATATTAGTTTCTTCCTCAGTTTTTCCCTTTCTTCATATGTTTGTGATTTTTTTTAATATAATAAAATCTCTTCTTTCCACTGTTTTCCTGTTCATGCCATACATCTAATATCTTTTCTTTAGCTACATCATTCACCTCCGCAGGACTCGCAGATATTATGTATATTTCTTTATTTTGAATTGTTTTTGTTGTTGTTGCTTCCAAATACACAATTTCATTTCATATGACAGCCAGTGACTGCGAATCCAGGCTAATATTTTTGCCATTTTTATTTCACATCAGCACAAACTCAAAAGTCATGTGATTACTTTGAATTCCTTCTTGGGAGATGTAGTTTTGTTTCGCCGAGGTGAACGGCTAGCAAAGTGAGGAGCGTTGAGTAAGGACTACATTTTCCAAAATCCCACGCAATTACCTACTGCGTACGCAGTGGCGTACGCTAACGAGAGTCAGGTGAGCAGGAAGCAACGAGAAGGGGTTGGTAGGAGGCAATGTTTACAAGCTAGGAGTGGACCTGTTTCCTTTAAAAATACAGGTACAGTAAATACATATTATAAAGCGGCGTGGAAAACTTTTCTAGAATGTTTGATGTAATATTACTTCGCATAATAAGGTTTAGTAAGGTCTCTGGTGACTGAGTCTAAATAGCTTGAGATTTTAGACGTGTTTTCACTAAAGACAAGTTTAGCAGACAGATCCTGTAAAACGTATAGGGTAAACAGTACTACGAGTTTAATTTAGTATGCAGTATGCAGTTTTATTACCACAACATAATAACAATTTTGTAAAGTAAAGGCATTTCCCCATAATCATTATCAAGACAGCGCCACAGCAAATGATTGCATTTTGAAACATGCAGTCTGCGTGTGTAACTTGGGATGTTGTTGAATACATAGCCGGCTGTTAAAAAAAATAAACTACCTAAGTCGATGCAGTGTTATTATAAACAACTTTTGCACGAAGCGCATTGGTTAGTTTATGTTGAAATCCTAAATAGAAACAGAAGACCCTGTATAGCTTTACGACTGCTCGGTTGTAATAAACATTGTGCCAGTCCACACCACGTACTGTATCGTGTACCGCATTTGTTAATGGACTAAATTATTGCTTTCTCGGTTTCCCATCATTCCACCAGCTTTATCAAATGTATGCTTGTGTGGCCCGATTGTAACTTACTTACAGCCCTCGTAGTAAAATAGTTTCCAGATTCACTGCGTGTTTCATTTCCTTGGAGTAAAAGACCAAATTGGGACACCTCTTGTAATAGTAATTAGGGATACTATTGTTAGTAAGTAGGGCAGGGAACGTATCGTCAGAGAAATCTACAGCGGCTGTGCCAGGAATCACTGATTTTCTTTCCATGCTGTGCCAAAAGCCTATCAATTTTTATCAATGTATTTTGCTGTCAGTCATTGAGGCTAGCAGCATATTCTTTTAAAAGCACAGGACTTCCAGGGTTTTCCTGCTGTGCCTAGTTAAACTGCCTATGTAAACACATCTTCCAAAGTTGTTTAATTGATGTACTGCAGGCAACAGTACAGTCACTACCAACTGAACCAAGCGATCATAAGTAATCCCATATTTCTTTTATTTCCTCCTTTCTTTATCAGTAAGGGCAGTGATAGATATGGGCCTAAATGTCTCCAAATAAACAGGGATAATTGCTGAATTCACAGACTGCACTTTTCAAATCGGGAGATACTGTACCTTTAGTCACTCCACCATTGATTCAGTAATCTTATAGCTAGGGGTTAAATACTGCTTACTCTATGTGGACGGCTGTCTTCTCACATTTGCTGCTTAGGTTGGGTGTCAAAAGCTGCATTAAACATTTAGATTATGATTACAGGTGCATGGAAAATAACAGCGTCATGGGTTTCCTTAAACTGGTTTTGTTTCGCTGGCCTACTTTTAGACTGAGGCGATGCTTCAAACATTTTAATTTGTTGTGTGCTTTATTAGTGTTAAGTTTTGCTGTTGCATTCCACATTTTGTTTTAAAGTTTTTGTTTAAGTTCATGATCAGACATAATTTAAAATTGTATTCAAATATAGAATAAACAACTTAACTCAATTATGTTCTGTTTATAAACTACTGGAGAAACGAATCCCTGGCAATGAACAACAAAGTTAAACTATTATTATGGCCATAACTATTATGAGTGTACAGCAGTAGATTTCTAAATATCTAAGTCCTTGAGGACACTGAGAAAGACTTCTTGTCAAAAACTTTGCGCTTTTGTTAAATTGATAATAATATATATCTATATATATATATATATATATATTATATAGCCCATATAATATACCCTGGAATCTAGATACGATCAAGATATGTTCTTTACAGCTGGCTGGCTGTGAAGAAAAGGTGATTTATCTAAAGCCTCCACGGTAAGAAATTATATATTTTTTAACTATCTAATAACACTTTGCCCTTAGTAATATATTCCTAGATAAAATAAGGCACAACTTGGATTTCCAAAATAAAACCAGAATCAGTCAGTATAGGGGTTATATTTAGTGGTAGTTCTGTTGATACGTTGTTTAAGCACTGCTTGTCAATACACACTGACTTTATTGACAATCCTACACTTTGAATAACTTTCTAATTCAGGCTGGTCTGTAGAAAACAAATATGCAAACTGCAGGAAGTTCAGACAACATGTAATGTTAAAAGAACCCAGGAAATGCGCTGGCCTGCGTAGCACTGTGATATGTATGTCGAATCATACAGGCTATAAATATGAAAAGACTTTTTAGACCACCTGGTTGCACAATGTTAGAGGCCAGAATCTGAGCATGAACTGGCTTGTAGGCTATACAAATCAGTAAGAACAGCAGTTTGAGGTTAGATGTCTTCACTAACAGTTCATGCTGCAGGCCTGGGTTACAGGGATTTGTGTGAGCGCTTTTGAGAATTTTTCTGTAGAGCTTATTTTCAGAGACATTTAAACGCTTGTGGATAATTTTGAAAATAAGACGGTATGAACAACCCACAATCTTTTAGTACCGTTTCTGGGAAATTAGATCTAGATGAGATGATTTTAGCAATGATATTTAAACACATGTCTTTTGTACTGTATTTCTATTTTTAAATAGTGTTGATTTGAATAGAATTATAGTATCTTGTATCATTTTAAATGGTATGTATTCTGTTATTTACTTTTTGCAGGTGGACCTGCATGTCTACTTTCCTGATTGCTTTGTGATTTTATATATATATGTGTGTAAGTTTACCACATCAACGCACCATAGCATTGATGTGATAATCTTACTTTCTAATGTTTTTTCTTTAGGTTCCCTTACAGTTGATACTAAGGCAGTACAACATTGAACGATTCATCAAGGTACAAATCAGGTATGTCCACAGCATAATGACGTTTTTGTTTTGTTTTTAAACATTTGTCATAGTCATTATTATACTTTGAACAGTCCTCAACTGAATTTATATTTTCATGTACCTTCAGTTATCAGCTATATGTATGTAAATTCAGGAAGTTTCTATGAGGCGGCATTTACGTGTGTTAATAAGTTCTAGCATTAATATTCCATATCTGCTTTTAGATTAATATAATGTACTTGTAGGTTATTTACTGCATTGCCGAGCATCTTCCCTTAAGCATTAGTTCTGTTGACAGTGTGTAAAAATGAGACATGCCATTGTGGTGATCATGAAAGGTCAGGTAATCAGCCGTTCTCTAGGTCTCGCAGAAAAGTTGATTAATTGTGTTGGGTAAATGTCAGAATAGTTTCTGTCTGAGGTGTGGAAGACTAGACCAAATCTGCTTCTGTATTAAACTCCTTGTTAACTCCGAAAAATGGTAAAGCAAAACAATCATTACACATGGATCTTTTTGTGAATCATTTCAAACAATTTTAGCCAATTCAGTCGGTTGTAAAA
Organism: Polyodon spathula; assembly: GCF_017654505.1. Taxonomy (NCBI): domain Eukaryota; kingdom Metazoa; phylum Chordata; class Actinopteri; order Acipenseriformes; family Polyodontidae; genus Polyodon; species Polyodon spathula. The sequence goes on along the minus strand of NC_054544.1, from coordinate 5,909,116 downwards.
TTAGTATTATGTGGCCATCTTGTCGAACAGAATGTCCAATACAGCTTTCAGCATTCCTGTTATCTTTTTTTAAAGGGGTTTCCAAAAGTTTCTGGTCAAACTGGTGAAGCCTAGTTCACTTTTATATAGTTTATGAAATTTGGTTGAATGCAAACGATGTCTGATAAATATTACTGTCATGATTCTCATTGTAAAGGCATTTTTTACAGATAAAGTTAATAATTTAATTTTAAGATATAATCTGAATTCTACACCAGTAATTGTTTTTTGTTAAGTCTGAAATGTTTCATTGCAGCTCGATTTACTTGGAAATCTTTTGAAAGAGGTAGTATCCATGAGAAAGTAACAGATCATTGTGTACCTGAATCATGACCTGGCAGTTTAATGTATTAGTTTTAATTGTATGCTTTTGGATGTTTAGAGAGTTTCATTAATAGGCTTCATTAATATATATAATAATACCCAGTGTATCCAATGCTTTTTTGATAGCAGAAGAATAATTCATTTGAGACTTCACCTTCATTATTAAAGAATAATGAATGTACAGTAAGTGGTTCTAAGTCCTCATCTCCTGTGTTGCAGATGACTAATGGTGTGGGTGTTTATCATGAATCGGATGAGTTCTCAGAGCAGCTCCTCAGCTCAGCGCAGGCGCATGGCCCTGGGAATCGTCATGCTTCTGCTCGTTGATGTCATTTGGGTTGCTTCATCAGAGCTCACGTCGGTATGTTCTCCCTTCTATATGTTGGATCAGAGAGAAATTCATAATTAGGGCTACAAACAATCACGAGGAGGCCAAATGCATAGACACACTTGATGACTGTAACCTTAGTAACAAGCTGTAATTAATGCAGTAAATGGGGTGGGACGGACTTGGTGCTTTAGCTCAGAAAATATTAAGCAAAAATACTAATATGAATATAATAATCCAGAGCTACAGCAGCAACATGTTGGCATGCATTTTAATACATTTAAAGTGCAAGTTTAGCTTTAAGTAAGGATATCCTGTAGGAAACAATCCCGGTTCCCAAGAGAAAATGTTAGTGTAGCTTGTTGTACTTGTCATTAATGTCATTGTTAGACATAGTTATATATAGTTAGCTTCCCATCTTGCTGGAGTGCTGGAAATCTCTTGACTGAAGCAATAAAATGTCTTGAATTTATAGTTGCGACACCTTCACTGATTTATTTTTTAAAGAGTAAGTAGTTTAAAATTAGAGTAAAAAATATTTTGTTTTCAAAGATACTTGATATTTTTTGTGTTAAGGAGCTAGTCTTCTATTTCAAGTGCATGTAGACAAGAAAAAGTTGCACTTTACCAATCTATCTCTTTTAGTGCTAGGACAAATATCCGAATATTCAAACTAACATATTTTTTTTTTTAATGTATTTGGATACAAAAATCAGATGTTCCTATTCGGTAGAAGTGACAGAAATACCTTGCACTTATTTACCACCTCACCAGAAGTTGAGACAATGATATGTGAAAAATAAAAAGCCTAAAATACCCTCCACAGCATCAACATCAACACAGCAGCTCGAGCCTCTATATAAAAGTTTTAGCAAAAAGTAAACAAACCAGCAAAAAGCAAAAGTAAACAGCAAAAAGTAAACAAACCAGCTTATGCCCGCCCGCATAGTGGTCTCTGTGGAAGTCATATTAGTCGAAAAAACGTTGTGCTGCTTTAGAGCGAGTCAGACTCTAATGGGACAGAAAGGCAAACACATCATTCTGAAATACCTCGCTTAAACAGTGCCCAACTTGCTGGAAATGTTTGTAGAGTTTTTTTCCCCACCTACGTTTTACAACGCCATATCCGCGTTTGGTTTATTTTAAATGTTTCAAATTAAATTTTAGTTTTCGTTTACTTGTTCAGCTATAAAAAGGCCCAAGTAAACCTCATGTCATTACTTTATGAAAACATGCCTGTGGCCGCTGCTTAATGTGAAGAAATGGCAAGGAATGAAAAAAAAAGTAAAACAATAAATAATGCGGTCAACTTTTTATGTACTATTTATTTCGGAACTAAACAAAACAACGTTTAACTTGAACTGCTATTTGGCATCCTTTGTTTTGTAGTTAATTCAGTGGGGTAAAGTAAGTCCTACACAGTGTATTCTTTTATCCTGGGATATGTTTTTTTTGTGCATAGTGCAACGTCTTGCTGTAAAATAAAGGCGTGCACACACGGGCCACGCCCCCCTGCCTCTGCTGCTATGCTGTCTCTGCCTGCATTCTGAGCAATACAATGGCTTTTATTACTTCTTGAAAATGAACGAATATCTGAGTGAGTATTTAAATTCTGAGCGACTATCCGAACATGAAAATCCTGTTTGTCTTAGCACTTGTCTCTTTGCAATCTAACAAAAAACAAGTGCCTCATACCTTTTTGTTGCACTAACCTGCTTTATTTCTAAGTTGCATTTTAATGAACGTGGTTTGGTTATTTCTAGCATAATGATGGGTTCCATTTCTCTGTAAATGCTGCAGTATCAAAAATGGATCATACCTTGTTTAAAGGAAGTGATGTTAGTTTTATAATATTTGGGTTAAGCCTAGTTGGTGAGACACAGCTGGTTTATGATTCAAGTTCTATTTTTATCTGTGCAAAAACAGATTATTATTACAGTTGCCATCTAGACATTTTAGATTTTTTTTTTTATCTGCGCTATACATCCTTTGACAAACCAATTGAATGCTTTATACCAAATGACAAAAAACCTAAAATTCTCTAGGAAAGAATGGATAGTGGACAAAGTAGCTAATGCAATGCTCACTGGTCCAACAAATAAAAAAGGCGAGCCAATGCTTTTGACCTACACTGGATATTCTGCATCAGGGTTGGGTAGAGAAAAGTGTTTTTGATGTTACCTTCGTTTTTTTATTGTGGGTTTCCATGGGTTTAGAGTTTCCTCTAAGTAGTATCTTTATACCTGTTTTTATCTTTTTTCGAATTGAAGTTTATAGGTGTGTGTGTGTGTGTTTGTTTTTTTACAGTACATTTTCAAGCGTCAAGACTATAATAAACCCTTCTTCAGTACTTTTGCGAAGACTTCCATGTTTGTCCTCTACTTGGTTGGATTTCTTGTGTGGAAGCCCTGGAGGCAGCAGTGCACAAGAGGATTTCGAGGGAGACATGCTGCACTTGTAAGTGTTGGGTTTTTTTTCAGAGATTTTGTCACACAATGTTCTGATTTGATGCATGGTTTTAAACTGGAAAGGTGTTTGCTGTTTTGTGAAGGTGTACACTGATTCATAGAATATAGCATGCATCACTGATCTTTTATTAGACCCACACCTCGTGAATGCTAGATTCAAAACACAATAATATACTATATGGAAGACTATAACCCAAGTTTGCTGTGTGCCTCTTTTAAACAAGCAATGTGTATATAACACCTTTCCTGAAAGAGTGGTATACAAATGATGTTTGACAAATGTCTACAAAAGTCATCAAGCAGTTAAGAAGTTCCAAGTCTCAAAAGCTTTCAAACAAACATCCCAACATAAATAACAGAAACATATATACAAAAATATATTTTCTACATTCATTTGAATTGTAATGGGACTGATTTATTTATTTATTCATTGGTATTGTAATGTTTATTTTGACAGTGACAAGTTGCTGATGTATAGTCAAAATAGCCTTATATAATAATAAACTGATTTTTTTCTGTTTAAGACAACTATGAACATTTTTTGAAGTATTACAATTTTCTGTAGCATACAGCTGTTCATGTTTCATTAGCTGACAAAGAAATGATAAAACACTAATGGCTGTGGTTTTCATATTTTTTTGTTAATGCACTCAAATGAAAAATGTGTTTATTTAATGTCTAACTCTGACTGGCAGTGCTTAAAATGAATAGATATTAAAATTGTATTTTTTCCTATAATGTGATAATATAAATGTTATTGTTGTTTCAACATTACAACAAAAACAACAACAATATTTTCTCTCCAGATTCCGCATCCCACCAAGGGACCTAATCCTAAAATGCACAAAAAAGTAGTATAGGTTTCACATAGTTTAATGTTAATCTGCAAATGCATTTATAGCTTATCATTATCGCCTTTAAAATGTAAATGGAATATTCCATTCAGTAATTGAGAATGTGCTATTTTTTTTGCAGTTTGCAGATGCAGAGGGCTACTTTACAGCATGCACTACAGATAACAGTTTTAACAACTCCCTGGTAAGTATTTGAGATTGTGTACATTATACAGGTCCACAGTCTTTCAACTTCAGTGTAGGGACTGTCTGAGAAGTCAGGCAACATAAAACAGCTTTTCTGTATCATGCAGACAGGTGCAGTTTTGGTTCTTTGAGCCAATTGGTTTCAGTTTATGGGTATATGCAGAAAAGTTTGACTCTCTCATTAAATACAAAACTCCGGTAAAGGCACCATTGCCTGGAGTACAGAGTGATATGATCATACTGAGTGGCCGTCTTAGCTGGGGGCCCACAGGAATGCTATAAATATCTGTCCATCCTTATGGTAAGAATACAATTGTGTCGTGTTTTCAAACAAAGAGTAAGAGCAAGACCACATCCTTATCTAAACGGTCATCGTCGTACTTTTTCATACTGGAGGATCTTGAGTTCGGACTGTGCGCATTTTCTATTACAGAGTGAACCACTTTATGTTCCTGTGAAGTTCCAGGATGTTACCTCTGAAAAGGCTGGCGATGCCAATGGTGAATGTGCAGAATGTAAGTGTTAACTGGGAGCAGTTTCTCTGTTCTGCTTCACTTCACTTTCCCTAGCTGCTCAGCATCTGATTACTGTTCAAATGTTGTAGTCTAGATATTTTTGAAAGGAGTCTGTTTTAACAATGCATGCTTCTGTTCTTTATTCTGCCATTCCCTGTACATTATGTCGTCATATATACAGCTGTAGTCAAAAGTTTACATACCCCAATAGAAATTTTATAATCTGTAGGAATTTGCTGTCAAACAAATAATTCTATGAAAAATCTTTTGTAGCAAAAATGTTTTGCTTTTGTGGATGGGGGGGAAAAAGTTACTACAATTTTATTTACAGTTATTTATTTTAGCAATGTTTTTGCAAAACTCCAAAAATGCTAATTCAAAGGTATAAATACACTGGCAAAGAAAATCTAATTAATAGCTAGTTGAGGCACCTTTAGCAATAACCTCTTTTAAACAAAGGGTATTTGCCAATGAGATTTTGGGATGATTCTTTAGTGATTTTGTTTTTTATTTTATATATATTTTTTTACCATTCTTCAACGCAAAATTGTCCCAGTTCATTCAAATTCCGAGGACTTCTCTTGTGCACAGCCTTCTTCGACTCATACCAAAGATTGTGAATCAGATTTAGATCGGGACTTTGACTACTTACTTACTTAGACCATTCCAGAACCTTTATTTTATTCTTCTTTAGCCATTCTGAAGTAGATTTTGATGTGTGCTTTGGATCGTTGTCATGTTGGAACATCCAGTTGCGCTTTAAATCAAGTTTTATGTGGGTTCCAGAGTGGCGCATCCAGTAAAGGTGCTCCACGTGGAGTGCAGGATGCACCCTGTAGCCTGGAGATCGCAGGTTCAAATCCAGGCTATGTCGTTGCTGGCTGTGACCGGGTTTGGTAGGTTAGGGTTTCAGATGATTGGCCAGTATCTTGTATACTATGGAGTCCATTTTACCATTTATTGGAACTAAATTTCCATTTATTGGAACTAAATTTCCTGTGGCATTAGAGGAAAAACAGCCCCATAGAAGGATATTACCACCTCCATGCTTGATAGTAGGTATGGTGTTCATTTCTTTGTACACCTCGCCAGACTTTCTCCAAACGTAATGACGTCGGTGTTCCCTGAAAAAAAGACAAGGGTTGGAACAGGCCAAAATGAAAAAATGTATAGGGTCGGATATGTGAGTGCTGACTGTGTGTGTGTGTGTGTGTGTGTGTCTATATATAATCTATATAATCCTTTTTTTTTTTTCTCCCACAAAAGTAAACATCTAGTTTGATAACTGCTTAAAACATCTTTGATGTCAATACTTACTGCTTTTATGTTAAGTTTTGTCCTTTTGGAACATAGCCAATAATTTAGCTCAACAGCAGGTGGCGATGTTGAGCTCTTTTTGCCTGAAAGTTCAGATAAGAAGCTTTTCTCATATGAGCCACTGAATCTATGCAAAACCTCACAATTTACTGTTTTTTTTTTTTTTTTTAAAGCAGTCTCATCAACAATGCATGTGTGTATGCTATACTATTTTTAGATTGCACTAGGCCCTTAGTCTGACGCAAACTTTGGTTTTAAATGTTTTGTGTTGCAGGTCCTAAAAAGCCTCGCGTTCGATTCAGCAATGTCATGGAAGTACGTCAGCTTCCATCCACCCATGCACTGGAAGCTAAACTTTCTCGCATGTCCTACCCAGCAGCAAAGGACCATGAGTCAATATTAAAAACTGTTAGCAAACTACCAGTAACACAGGTGGCAAAAATCAGCTTCTTCTTCTGTTTTGTGGTAAGTGTATCATTGCTTTTGTAAACTAAACTACAAAACAATAAATTCCTTGATTTTGTATTTCTTTTGAGTATTGTATATACTTACATGTTTTTTTTTTGTTTTTTTTTTGGTTTAAAGTAAAAGTAAATGTATTGAAGCAGTATTTATGTGAATTTGATCATTGCTAGAGCCCAGTGAAATTATTTTTATTTTTTATATTTCTTTTTTTCACAAATTTTGTTTCATTACAGATACTCTTTACAAGAAAATAAACATTTTCTGTGTATTTTTTTTTTAATAACATTATGACATGGAAACAGACCTTGCAAAGAAAAATAATTTAGTTACCATAGTAACGGGAACTTACAGTCCCTCACTCTCTTTAATTAACTCCCTATTTACAGTAAATACTGCCCATGCCCTCCTATAAAAATACAATAAGATAAAAATATATACTGTGTTTATGTGTGTGTGTATATATAATTACACTGCCTTACTTTTGTGGGGCTGTCACACTACTTGCACATACAGCAATCTACCCATTTAAAGAAAAAAAAATGATAGGAATTGTATTTCAAGCTTGGGGAGGGTATACAAGTATATAACAGTATACAGCAAGCTTGGGGTTTCTTGGTATTTAAACACTAAGCAAAGCAGATTCATTCATTCAGATTCTTTCAGAACCAAAACAGCATTTGCTCCAGTGCAAAGTTTGCACCACTTGAAGTAAAACAAAGAATTAGTAAACTAATACAAAGCATAAGCAAACACACAGACGTATTTTCCCCAAAAGGAATAAACAGCTAATGCTTAATGACGGTATCTTTCGACTCCCATTCCAGCCGACAGCTGCAAAATCTGCACATCATTCTTTTGTCACTGTTATTATGCCCTGTTTAGGCATTTTAGAAACAAATGCGTCTTGTCTTCCATCACAATTAATTCCCCAAATACTCGCTCCAAATTATACATCTGCGCAAGTGCTAGTCAGAGCTTCCATTTCCCTTCAGACCGTGTCTATGGTAATGGCTGGGTCTATGCCACTACCATTGCAAGTATTTATTTAAAGTATTTTTTGTATAAACCTCCCAATTTAAAACTGTAATTCTATTGTAGCGATCTGTGCAGTTGTGTTTGTGTGCTGTAATTTCCGCTGTAATTGTGTTCCCCTCCTGCTCTCCATTTCCCGCCACTGGTTTGTTTACCACAGTCTGTATTCGTACCCTGTGTGTGGGCATGTTCTTTTTCTCCCCTGTGATTGTCTGCTGTCTTTCTGTCATCATTGGCTGTTGTTTGTTTGTGCCTGTTGGTCCTAGTGTGCGGCTGAGGGCCAATGGGATGTGCAGAAAATAAGGGGGCGTGGCTAAGGTGAAGGCGCTGTAATGCCCTTTTGTGTTGTTGTTATCGTTGGTCTTGTAACCAGTAGCTGACAGAGCTGTGGTCTCTGTGTGTGAGTGAAAGGCGTACTGAATAAAAGCTTTTTGGAAAGAAACCTGTGAAAGAAACCAGCTGAAAACGCTATACTGTTACTTTATAATGATTTTTTTTTTTTTTTTTTTTTTTTTTTGTTTTTTTTTTGCATGTCGTTTTATAGTTTGCATTTCGTTTTGTAGGTTGCATTTCATTTTATTTCATTCTATTTTGTATTTTCAAAAAATACAGGACTTTAATCATTACTTTTTCCTCAGTGAGGTACCACAATAACAGTTATCACACACATTTTAAAAGATACATGTTTTAAATGGATTCAGCTGTATGATGAATTTAAATCAAAATATTTTTCAAATGGAAATATAACTGCTTGTTTGTTTGTGTGTTTGTTTTCAGTGGTTTTTAGCTAATTTCTTCTATCAAGAGGCTCTGTCAGACACGCAGGTAGCCATCGTGAACATCTTGTCCTCAACTTCTGGTAAGACTCTGGTGACAAAAAAAAAGCTTGTTTGATTTGAATGTAGAATTACCTGTAATGAAATCTACATTTACCAGTCACAGACTAACTTTTATTATTGCAACCCTTTACTATGGACCATGTCTTACAACAATTTATTATATTAACAAGATCAAGAAAAAACAGGAATATATCTGAATACATCTGTTGAACTGTAGTAGGGCTGGTCCACCCACCCCACCACCAAAGAATAAAATATATACCAGTAGATGCACCTACGTTATAATTACTTATTTTTATTTATTTTTTTGGCCATAGGGCTATTCACTTTAATCCTGGCAGCAGTGTTTCCCAGTAACAGTGGAGACAGGTTTACTCTGTCCAAGCTTTTAGCAGTGGCTTTAAGGTGAGTGAAGAGACTAAAAGTAGTGTTACAGGGTGATTGATTAACTTGTCCACTCTTTGCTGTTGCTGTGGAAAGAACAGGAGTTTACCTTTGAAAATGTTGCATTCTGCTGTTTTTAATTGTATCTTTATATTGGAAGCCCTTCTTGAGCCACAGTAGCAGCACGGAGTGGCTAAATGACCTTCTATAGCAATACAAAAGGAACGACTATTGCAGCACATTCTAATATTTAGTCATTTATAGTTATGGTTTGTTGGCTTAACAGTAGTAACTTTGATTACAAAACATATACAAGAATGTACACATGATGTGGTCCAACAGCAGCCTTATAAACAGTGTTCCGATAGGTTTTTGGCACACTCTTGTTTTCAGACCCTATGGAGATTAGGCCTGCACATTATCCTTTTGTGGCCACTGCAGATGTTTTAAGTATGTGTGCATGTATGTGCTCAGATTTATTATAGCGTTCTGTGTCATGAAGGCTGATCATTATAAAATACATTATACTGATGATACTATTCTCACAAATGATGGTGTGCACTTACAAGTATAAGTTTGTGTGGGGTTTCTTTTTCAGATTGTAAAGTTTAACGATTTTTTTATCGTATGTTTTCTTTGTAGCATCGGAGGAGTCGTTCTTGTAAGCTTGTCGGGCTCTGATAATACTGACGGGAAAGACATTATAGGTATTTAATTTATTTTCTTGAATACGAATTGTAACTTCATTTCGTGAAAACTTTGGGCCAATTTATTTAAGGTCTTTACACCAAAATACAATTTTCACCATTGGTTGTGACTGTAAATGTTACAAAATTCATTAAAAAAACATTTTAAAAAAACTCATGGCTTAGAAATGAGGCTGAATTGTTTTATAACTATACTAGTTTTATAAGCTTCATATTTTGATTGTTCTTTAAAACAGTTATGGTCTGTATTGCATTGTTGTGTGAAAACCTTTTTGTAGTGTACCCAGAAAACACGTTTTAATTTTCTGCAAATAATGCACCGTTCTGACTTCCTGAATACAAAACCGCCTTTTCAAATACAAGACATTGCTTACAGGCCTTCCCTTTTTGTTTTTTTGTTTTTTTTTGGTGGGTGGGTGCTTCTTCTTCGTATCTTTAAGGCCCATGAAAATACACTGCCTTGCCCTCCCACTTTAATAAAAAATGTCTGCACCACTTTGCTATAGTGCCAGGTGACTTTCAGCCATGTATGTTGTTCAACACATGTTGTGATGAGAGACCTGTGTGTGTGTGTGTGTGTGTGTGTGTGTGTGTGTGTGTGTGTGTGTCTATATATATATATATATATATATATATATATATATATATATATATATATATATATAAGAAAACTGCATTCCAAAGCTATTGTCTATCCAGAATGGTAAGACGCTTGCCCAAGTTGTTTTCTGTAAGTGAGAAATTTAATTGGGGAGGCTGCACAACTAATACTGCTACTACTGTACATCATTGGGGCTTCTCTCCTTTCCAACCTATGGCTGGATGTCAAACTTAATTATGATTTAAAAAAATAATAATTATAATTGGTATCTGCCAAGGACAACTGTTTTTAAAAAAAAAAAAGGGGGGGGGAGGTTAATGTAGCGTGATGCAAATCACCAGAAGGATGCGATAGAGTGAATTTTGCAGATCAAGTACACATGGATTACCTATCAGAACTGCATTCCAGTATCATATAGGCACCACATGCGCAGGGAGCTGCAGCATAGGTTACTACAAACCTATGTGATTTATATTCCTGATGTCAGCCCAGTATCGCCCAGGTTCAAATCTGAGCTCACAAAGTAATCAAAACCATGGTTATGCAAACAAAGCTATTTTTTTTCACAGGTGAGGAGAGAGCTTAGCCTCCTACAGGGGGAAATTTACTGAAACATAAATTAACTTCTGACCTTTCAGCAGTTAGCTTCTTAGAAGTATTTGCAGATACTGGCTGTATGGTAGCCTGGATTGTATCAGCAGATGCATTCATTTTTTAACCAAATGTTCTCATACCTGAACTTTGTAATTTTACAGTCAGTTTCTTCTTTTTGTTTTTCCTCCTAGTTTTGACTTATGCTTACCTTTTATTCTTTTGATAAGGGTCTCTCTGGTCATTAGTGGGAGCAGTGTTATATGCTGTATACATAGTCATGATTAAAAGAAAAGTGGATCGTGAGGACAAACTTGATATACCCATGTTCTTTGGTAAGTTCAGCAATTTTGATGTTGCCTTTTTAAGGTCAAAAATACACATTTGCCAGTTGGGTAAAGGTGCATGGTTTCTATGGTAAATTTTAGTTGTTGTTTGGATAGCTGTAGCTACAGAGAACTACTGACTCTAGCACCGAGAAAGAAGTAAGATAGGCTCACTGTTCTTAAAAGGAGAACAGTGACACCTTAAAACTGAAGAACTGATCATTTAATATCATAATGTCCTGTTTAGTTTTACAGTAAACTCAATACAGTTCACTTGCTACCGTAAGTGTTTCAGTTATTGTGCTTATTGATCACTGGGTTTCTGGTGTTAGTCCTCTGCAGTTTTCTGCTCCCAGTAACTTCTGACCTCAAATAGGCTGATCAGTGAAGGTCTTTTGGGCCTGTTGCTGTTCTTTAATGACACATGATACACTAGTCCTTGGTTTTCAGAGGCTGTGACTAGTGTGGCACCAGTAATGGCTCTTTTAGCCTCCAGTAAATTGCTGTGTTTTCCCTATTTTACTGCTCTATGCCTTAGAAACTGCACAATCGTAATGGCACATCACACATGGATCTGTGTTTCATGTTCCTGTTTTAGTTTCTAGTAGCATCTTTAGTTTTTATTAGTAATGTATACTGTTGCAATAGATGTCATGTATAATTTTAATCTTTCAGGGTGACTTGTTTCTTGTGGGATCAGCAAGACTGATAACATACAGTACTGAATACAGTGCTTACTGAAAGGGTTAATCTGGTGAGGGGTGGAACAAAAAACACATTGGCCATATGTTTTTACCAATAATTACTGTGTGAAGTTTTGTAATATTTTTAAGAAGTATTATACTGTAACGTTAGGAAAAAGTGTGAGAAATTGCGATGATTCTTTTTGTGCGACTGATTATGTTTTTGTTTTCCGCACTTTTAGGGTTTGTCGGCTTATTCAACCTTTTGTTCCTATGGCCAGGCTTTTTCTTGCTTCATTACACTGGTTTTGAGGCCTTTGAGTTACCCAGTAAGCTTGTGTGGATGTATCTCATCATTAATGGACTTATTGGGACAGTACTATCTGAATTTCTTTGGCTGTGGTATGCTCTTTGTTCTTTTATTACTGAAGTTAGTTACATAACTGGCATGAGTCAAAATAACACAAGGGAATACACTTCTGTAATGTCATGGGTAGCATTACTGTCAGCTTAAGCTCATCACCAGCTCTTAAAGACCAATTAAAGAACAAATGAATGTCTTTGACTTAGCAATATAATGCTCTTTTTTGCTTTGACTGCAGTTAGCTACTGCGTATCAGTCATTTTTCTGTATTTTTTTAATAACTATTAAAATAGATTTTATATAACAAAGTGGGTGATAATAATATGTTAACAAATAGAGGTAGGTGGCTGACATTTTTATATTTTAATTCAGTTGTATTTCTCTCTCTCTCTTTCTCTCTCTCTTAGGGGTTGCTTTCTCACCTCTTCATTGATAGGTACACTTTCATTGAGCCTTACAATACCTCTGTCCATAATTGCTGATATGTGCATGCAAAAGGTAAGTGTAATGATATATTATCTATCTGTTGTTGGCATGAGTGAACACAACATCTGTGTAGAAACAGGGCTCAATAGAAACCGCTTGATACATAGACTGTACGTTTGTGCTGTTATGTTCTTTATGGAGTAAAGTACGCTGACTGCTTTGAAGAATAAATTGTGTCTCTTGGATTATAAGAACTGTTTTGTATTCACTACATATTCTCTTCTGCCTCATCATGGAGGCATGAGCAACTCCAGATCATTTTTGTTCTGCATTCTATAGAATGTTGCATTGTACCAGTATCTACTGCAATTGAATAGTTAAATAGTTTTTGTTTGTATTTTTACGTGAACGATAATGCTTTTTCTTTTCCAGGTGCGGTTTTCTTGGCTGTTTTTTGCAGGTGCTGTCCCTGTTTTTCTTTCCTTCTTTATTGTAACCATTTTATGCCACTACAATAACTGGGATCCAGTGATGGTGGGTGTGAGAAGGGTTTTTGCTTTTATCTGTCGGAAGCATCGTGTACAAAGGTAGGAATGCTGTGTTTTAAAGAATGCATTGGTAAATAGCCAGGTGAGTATTTTTTTTTAACTGTAGTACAGTCACCTGGTAATATAACAACTGGGTGTCTCACACGTTGAATGTGTTCAATGGCCCTTACTATGTGAATGTACTGTATGTCACAAATGGAGTTGTTCCCTTTAGGAATCATTTTGCCATCTGAACACAAAACTTGATACCATGTTATTTGCAAGTATTTGAGGAATGAACCAATCCCATCTATTGACTGTTTGCTGAGATATTAGATGCTTCCAGTTAGTTCTGCCCAAGGAAGTTCTCACCTACTGAAGTTAGGCTGTATAGGTTTTCTTCCACTTTTGAACAAATAGGCTGCCTGCTTTTCGGATTGTCAGGATGATCATGTGTTTTTAATGTGAACCCTATATTATAAATGTAATGCCTGTATTACACAAGTGTTAATATGTGCTTGCAGACACACCTCTCTTTTAATAATGTCAAACTGAACAAGTATTTGTATGCAACTGTATCAAAGTAAAATGTTGTTTTTGTGTCTTCGTGGCCTTTCTAGGACCTTAGAAGGAACTCAAGTTGGTTTGGGCATCTGTAGTAGTTATTTTAATAAGTTAAAGAGGTGTCCTGTATTACACAGAACTTCAGAAGACAGTGAGCAGTGTGAAAGCCTCATTCCGATGCATGGTGTTTCTCAGGATGATGGGCCCAGCTGCTGTTCATAGACTACAGGTACTTATGGTGTAAAGTAGACTGTATGTCATATTATAGATGCATTATATTCTTGGTCACTGTATACAGTGATTGTTAGTGATATAAGACTTATAAATCCACAATTTTTATCAAATTGTTTATTTTTGCTACTGGACCCAAATACGTATATCAAAATCATAATATTTTTTACAATTGTTTTAACACTAGGATATGTGTTACTGGATTAATGTCTCTGGTTTTGCACTTGTATGATCCCAGTGCTTTTACAAATGAAAGATTTCTGCACTTAAGCAAAATGTTTTGAAAACTGTAAATTAATGTAGGCTATCCTGCTGCAGTTTCAGTTGCAACAGTGAAACTTTTGTATTGTGTGTTACTGAAAGTTTCCACCCAAAACATTATAAAAATACAGTAATCATTTCACACTAACTTGATTGTATTTCATAAAGCTAGAAATAAGATGATAAAACTTTGTTACTGTTGCTTTTGTTAGGCAGTATTATAATACAATCATAATAAAGTTATCGGTTGTTTTAAATATAAAAGCAAATTCAGCGGACAGTGAGGATAATATGCATAGTACTATTTATACTGCTAAGTCTGTATATCTTGACCTGCATTTTCTTCCGCTCATTGCAGTGCTTTTTCAGTGTTTTATTGTTATGTATTGTAGTTATGTTTTAGTTGCTAGAATCCCCCTCTCCATATGGAGAGACATGGGAGATATTATCATGATGTAATAAGAGCGAAAGACACCGGGTTCTCCTTGGTGTATCGTATTCCACTTTTTAAAACCACGCTTATCTGTTTAAAAGCGGCATTTTTTTTTTGTTTTTTTATGTTTTTTTATTCTACAATTTTTGTTTAAAATTAGCAACATGTATTTTGATTGCTAAGCAAGACTCCCGCTTGATGGCGTATAAATGAAATAAAATGAAGATCAATTACCATTTTTCCATGTTAATCTGCTTATAATGTATCATTAATTCCAAACTGTGTTCCTTCCTGGAATACAAAGAGTAAACCATGAAATGCACATAAACTAAATATTTGTGATACTTAATGATCTTTTTTTTTTTTTTTTTTTTAAAAAAAGCTTTGTTCCAAATGTTTCTAGTTTGCAGATCTAATATAATTTCTGCATATTCTTAAAGTATTGCTTATATCTAATGCATGTGTGCATTAAAACAACAGTTGTTGTTTCCAGCTGTTCTGTATATTTCCATGTCTCGCCTCTTTAATATCCTTAATGATCCATTGAGGTGTGTTTGTCAAGCTAGTGGTGCTGCAGGAAGTTGACCTTTACTGTAGCATTTGTTTGCCAGGAAACCGTCAATCTTAGAATTGTTTGTACTGCTGTCAGCATAAAGCAGTAATCCCTTTTTATTGTCTTTCTTTTTGCCTCATACAGAGCAGGAGCAGTGTTTGGCAATGTGACAATCCTGGAGAAGCCTGAAGGAAACTTTATTTTTCAGTGCCTCTCTCACCTTTTTGTATATATATATATATATATATATTATATATATATATATATATATATATATATATATATATATATATATATATATATATGATGTGCAAACATTTGATCCCATCAAACTTAAATTACTGTACCTTCGCAAGGACTGCCTTTAATACTGGACTTCATTATTTTTTGTTTTGTTTGTTTAATGGTACGTACCTACAAATATGTAGGAAACCAAAACCTTTGGAGTAGCCTACCTACGTTACCGAATGTAAAGAATGACAATATGGGGAGACCACTTGAAACACTCAGACTTTTCAGCACAGTAGAGCACATAAGAGGTAACGGTTTACGCTTTTCATTGTCACTAGATGCTGGATAATAATGTAAGACATGTGAATTGGTTCTACATCCTCCCAATAAGCTCTGAAAGGAAAAGTACCCTTTCTATTGGATGTGGTACAGAATACCAACACCCTACACTGTACATAGGAGATCAAATCCAAATACAACAGAAGTAAGACAAAAGTATTATATTTTATCGTAAAAAAAAAAAAAAAAAAAAAAAAAAAACTAATAATAATTAATGAAACACATCTTTATGATCAGTGTTTGCAAATCAACCCTGTTAATTTACCGGTGTTTTAAGTGTAGTACTACGCTATGTATTTGTTTCTCTATTTATAGAAAAACACTGAAATGACAACTGCTTGATTTTGTAATTATTGAAATATACAAAGTGGCCTTATACTGTACGTGCATGTTCAAATATCAAATTAAGAGTGGCGCTGAGGACAGTAACTTCACTGAGTCCTTGAACTATTGGTGTTACTATACACAATGCCTACATTCTAGCCATTAATAATATATTTGGACTGGTAAAACATGTTTCGATGAATTGTTAGGTTTAGAATATTTTTTTTATTTTTAGTTTAAGCTATAGATACAACAACTAGATACATGCCCCCACACTCTCTTTATCTACAACATTAACTGTGAATGGGATTTATAGCTGGATCTTCCTTCTAATTAATGACCCTTGGCTAAGAGATTATGAAATCTGTGATGTGGAAAAGGCAATACATCATCTTGTACTTAAAGATAAGGATACTGGGGAATTTTTCACCTTGGTTTAAATTTTTCAAAGCATGTAATTGGGCAGAGCAAAATCTCAATGCAGCCTAAGCTGCCTGAGGATTGTATCCCATCGAATTGCATATATGCATCTTTTAAAGTGTGTTTGATTGTCCACAACAAAAGTTTATGATATCTTTTGTATACAGTAAGCAGCTGTTTTGAACCATGTACAAACCTTTTTTTTTTTTTTAAACACTGTGCGAAGAATATCTTTAATTTGAATCTCTACAATGGTGCTTTTATAGTGTGTGTATAAAAAGAATGACTGAGTCTCAGGTATCTCGGGTAGAACTGTATGAGAAATCCTGTTTTGCTGAAGGTCAGTGCATTTGTATTGTTTGTAAAGATACAATCACATTTTCCTTTTTTTAAACTGGACTGTGGATTTCCTTGTGCTATTCTGTGATAACTAGAGGAGCATTTTTTTCAGGATTCAAGTTTTAAAAACTGATCTTTCTCATTGGGATGTTTTAGAACCGAAGTCCTAAATGTCACTTTTGTCCACACCCTTTGAATGGGTTAGAAAGACATCTGTTTTACTTGAAGCCATACATGTCCCAGACAAGTTATTATTGGTTCACATTCTGCAGACATTTTATGAACTGGATTGTACAGAATAAGAACACTAAAAATGAAATTAAATACATAAACAGTGGCAGAAGAAAAAGAACTATGAAATGTGTTTTAATTTCTTTGTTACATGGTGTCATAGATTGCACTAAGGGCAAACTGCTCAATAGAACACAGTCTTCACCCACATTGCACTTGTTTGTGTTTTGTATTTGCAAAAAAATATTGTGCTGCAAAACCTACCAGGACCAAAGTTTCAAGATCTAAAATGCTTGCTGAAAGTAGATATTGGTATTTTTATTATTCAGTGATAAATAAATTACTTTCTATTTCTTTTATATTCTGCAGGAGACTGTTTGTTTTCTCAGCAACCTATCCATTTAACAGGTTACTTTGCAAGCTACAAAATACATTTAGCAAGTTGCTAAAAAAAAACCCATTTGAAACTTACACTAAAATATAACTGCTAAGCCTGTGTTTTGAGTGTGCTGCAAACAAAGAAGTGCTGAATCAGATTTTTTCTTATCTTTTTTCTATCATACATTTTATTAAACAATACAAAAATACAGTGTACTATTTTTATAAGGTGACTTTTTTTGTAATGAAGAAATGTAATGCATGTGGGTTTATAGAGTAGTTTGTAATGAATAAATGTAATGTGTATGGGTTTATAGAGTAGTTTGTAATGAAGAAATGTAATGTGTATGGGTTTATAGAGTAGTTTGTTCATTTTCAGTATTTAGCAGGCATCAGAAGTGATGGAGACAAAATAAACTAATTCTCAACCTGAAAATTATTAGACGCATTAAACACAACACCTGGCTGTATAATCACTGTATAATTAGTCCTGACCGTTCTACTTTTCAGTTCAGACTCCAGCTCAGTTTAGGGCTCAAAGAATCTTGAGTATATGAAATATACCAGTTTGTAATTGTTAAATTTGGTTGGTGGTGTAATATAAATATTATGTGTGAAATGTTTTCTGATTGTGAATATTCAGTGTTATTTATTGTATAATGATTAGTAAAAAAAAAAAAAAAAAAAAAAAAAGCGTCTAACGTCAGCTGTCAATGCGTAGAAAATGTATTTTTGATGTTGAGTTTCGCTGGCATTTCCCTCTACAGTTTAAATGATTAATTTCTTTATATTAACCATGAAAATTGTTTTAAGACTAAATGTATTGTTTGAGTGCAAAATCTGCATGTGATTGGTTAAGAAAATAATAATGCGATAACATTTGAGTTTCTTTAAAATAACTGATTTTTTTAATACTTTTTTTTTCTTTCAAAATAATATCAGGTGGTGCTTAATCAGTGCTAATCAGGACTGTAAAAGCAGCCATATACCTTTTAATTGAATGTCAAATGCATGTCTTGTGCAACACTGGGTTTTTACAATGCCAACAAACTGGTGTAAGTATTAGTTGCTCCAGGGCATTGCTTAATACAGTAGGTATTTACGATTATACTGTATTTACAGTATAATCGTAAATCTCTAAAAACTACTCACTTCTAAATCTTTTGTAGTAATTTTTGTATTACTTTAGTGTAAATACATGTTAATTTGGATTCATATGTTGTTTTTTTCTGACTTTATGTGAACGAAAAGACACACATTTGCCCGTTTTCCCATTGGAAATAGTGATATTTTGAAATATCACTGTCCTGGTCACAAAAGCAAAGTTTGTGGGGAATAATAGCCATTTTCTATATTTTTGAGGCATAAGCAATTAGGAAATAACACTTACTACCCAGGAACAAAAAAAAAAAAAAAAAAAAAAAAAAAAAATTGTTAAACGGTGTAATCATACATTTTATTTGTGATTAATTGGTGAAATGGTGTGCTGTGGTTTAATTAACATCGTTAAAACAAATGTGAAGAGGGCTGTAAAAATGAGTAAGATGGAGACTCCTGGTACCAGGGGCAGGAATGAATCATACATTTCTTCTATCAAGCAGCCTTTTTTTGTTTACTTAAAACTAAAGGGAGTGCTGTAGATCCTTGCTTCTATTGCAAGCTACAACATGCTCAGTGGCCTGTGTATATGTTTAAATTTAGCAATGTAAGGAATAGTGATTTATTTTAAAGATTTATTAGAGCCACTGCTTGTGGTATCTGTTTTTTTTTTTCTTTTCTCTCTTTAGCTCACCTTACTCAACAAGACTAACGATAAGCTATTCAGAATGGCCCTGTCTTTAAATTATAGATGTAAATACAGATTCATTTATCTCACTGTATTTTGCCTGTTTAGCTTTCTGTGCATGTTTTAATTTTTTTATTTTTTTCCTGCCACACACACTTCTGATAACAAAAACCCAGTTTTTGGGTTAATAACAAAATCCAAATTTAATAAGTTAATAATTAAATCACAATGTGAAATTTACCTAGGGTTTAAAACTCTAAAGATTAATTTAGTAGGGTTGACACATCAAAAGTATTACTACTATGCATTCATCTAAAATACTGCACATAGAGTACCTAGTAGGCTGTAACAGGATGTTGTCACAAATGAGAGTCAGGATAGCTGCTGTTGCACACTTTTAATTTTTGGCACAGTGGCCAAAATAAAAAGTTTAAACAGAAGAATACTAAATACACCTTGTCAGGCTAGGCAGTTGCCTTCACTGTCCAATAGAGTATCCACAACACAGTACAGTTTAACACAGGTTCCTTGCACCTACACACCAACCTCAAAACAAATTATTTTCTTCTCCTTAAATAACATCTGGCTGGAGTCTAATTAACCACTAATCATTCAATTAAGGCTTCAGACACATTCTCACATTTTTTATGGCAGGGAGGATTTTAACCCCCTCCCTGCCAACCCTATATCCCCAACAGCCACACACTCTTTACATTTAGGGCTTTTGACCTGCCACCTAAGCCTAAATATTTTTAGTTAGTTTGTTTTTTAAGCAGTTGGTGCCCTAAATAATGAAAAGTGGGTTGTTTGAATGCAGCAGTTCAATAATAATACTGATATACTGCAAGTGCTTTTCAATTACCAGTTAGAAACAACCTTTTTTAATAGTTACCTTGGAAACAAATAAGTCAACCATTTTTGTGTTTATAAAAGTGCCAAACAAAATAGTGAAAAAGGACTGCATTCTCACATTGGGGACCTTAGTATTAATCACAGTGAAATCAAGAGTTTATTCTTGGGGGGGGGGGGGGGGGGGGGGGGATTGCTTTTTTTTATATTAGAAGAAGGGGAATGCCCTACTTAAATGAACAATTTACCAAAAAAAAAAAAAAAAAAAATCTGCTGCTTCTTAATATATATTCCAAGACCAGGAAGATGGAAAAGAATAATCAGCACTTGAATATATTTACATGCAATTTATGGCTAATCATAAAAAGATGATGATGATAATGCACACATTTGCTGTATTTAATGCAGGATTTGGCTCATTATTTTTGTACATTTTAATACCAAGCTCCAGAAATTTACTTTACTCCCACTGTGTTCTTACAGTTTAGCAGGTAAGCCACAATGCAAGAAACTGCCTAGGACTAAAGACTTTTTATTCTAATAATATTCTTCTTTTAAACGTATTTTCAGCTGCTCCATGAATAGAAATAAGGTAGTGTAGTACAGTTCTGTTACGTTCAGTACTTAATACTTAAATGTTGTTTTTAAGAGGTATTATCGTAATTTTCAGACAGATCTGTAACATAAATTTGCTTCTAAAGTCCCTCATGCACATTCCTCATGAAGCCCGACATTGCAAAAAATAAATAAAAAATAGTCTAATTCAATTGCTTCTCAAATTTTCTTAATTTCTTGGTAACTGAGACCTAAATTAAATAATAATGTTATGGCGCTACCATAGCTATACTTGTTGCAACACCATCATTTTGAATTTATCCTGGTCAAAGTTTGAATGTGGCTCAGGCAGTTGACGATAGTCACCATCACAAACCACTATTCAATGTGAAACAATTGGCTAACAATTATTGTTTTAATAACAGCATTTTCATACCAGGATTGTACCTGAATTAAGGCTGCTACACACCAGATGCGATGCAACAAAATGAATAGAACCTGTACTTTTAATAAGAGTCTTTCACACCCCAGGAGAAATGACAGGCAACGTAGGGGTGACACTAGAGTGACGTGACATCAATAGGATTGATTTCTTCACGTGACAACTAGAGAACAGCTTCAGTGCACTTGGTCCACCAGGTTGAAGCAGTAAACAAAATGAGGGAAAACATAATCCTTGCTGTGTAAAAATACCCAGAGCTTTATGACAAAGGTCATCACACTTATAAAGGTACAGAGATGAAAGATAATGTATGGGAGCCCATTTCAAGAGAACTGGATAAGCCTGGTGTGTATGCTGTATTGCCATATATGCTGAAATACTGTCAGAGAAGACACTCATAATTTCCACATCATGTTGATGAATATATACTAGTCTTGGTCATAATCGGTCTATATAGAGTCCATAGCATTATATTATATATATATATAATAATTATTCGGCAGTATGGTAAATATATAAAAATCTATATATATGTACTCTGTGTCAATAATAAAACCCCATACTTTAACTGAAATCGCCCAATAAAAATATATAAAAAAAAAAAAAAAAAAACGCCGAAGGTTAGACAGCTGTAGCGTAGACACAGCGAAGTAACGTAGACCATACATCGCGGGACCCGAGGATAGTCACGTTACACTCAGATCCCTCGCGATTTTCTCTCTTTGTTGTTGTTTGTTTTTTTTTTTTTTTTGTTTTTTTTTAATTAACCTGCAGTTGGAAAGGTATTAAAGTTAGAATAGGTTGAACAGGTTGATAACGCTAGATTCTGTTAGGTCCTTTCATAGTGTAGCGGAACCAAATTTGAAATATCTGAGGGGGAACACAAGCAAGTTTCCCTTTAATCTCTGGGCAGAGTGAGAGGTCAACAGCCTCCTTTACAGTGACCTCCCATGCATGGAAAAAATAAAATGAGCATTAAATAAGGAAGACAAATGAGCAGGAGCAAATTAATTTCACAGAGAAAGGACTCAACTTTGAAATATGTTTGCTTGGATATGTTTATGTATTTATTTATTTTACATTGGTAAAAATAATCCAATGTTAATTTCAGTACAGAACCACCTTTACCTTCTATGTATAAAGTGTACTATGGGTAATTGAAGGTCAGATTGAAAGGATGCATTTGATTTAGTTACCTAACTCTTTTACCATGGCAATGGATTAGGGTGTCAAAGTGGGTATTGGGAGGAGAACACTTGGCTTCTGAAATGCGACTGCCAGCAATTAGAGTATACATGGATGGTATGACAAACTTGACTACAACAGTCGCCTGCACTAATCCGTTATTAGGCAAACCAATCAATAGCATTCAATGGGCACAAATGCAATTCAAGCATAAGAGGTTCTACATTAATGCTGAGGAAATTACAGCAGTGTCTGAGAAGCTGTGAAAAGTCTTGGAAGATGGTATAATGGGGACCTAAAGCACTTAGTTCATGTGGGAGAAGTGAGACAACAAGCAGTGCAAGGGTTGAAGAGCATAGACAGCAGGGATTTACTGGGCAAACTTAAACTCTGGTGGTGACAAATTTGGGAGGGAGGCAGCACCTTTGTTGAAAACTGGAAGAATGTAGGCGGAAAAGGAAGCTGTGGAAGATACAGTGATATCAGGGGGTAAGTACAGCATGGAAGAAGAGGCCTTGGTCTCAGTTCAACCCCTCCTACATGGCACAAAGCAGCCCCAGCTCAGCGGAAGAAGCTGGTAGTCAATGAGGTGCTAAAGCAGCAGGAGGAGAGGATGAGGTGTATATGGGCAGTTTCCCAGGCGCCAAGCAGGGAGAGTGTTGAACAACGCAAGATTGGCTAGCGAGATCTATGGACAGTGGAACAGAGCAGGATCAGTTTCCTCATCAGGTCAACATGTCATTTTCTCCCATCACCACAGAACTAAAAATCTATGGGTAGGAGAGGATCTGTAGTGTCCTTTGTGTTCATCGCCAGCTACATTGACACATTTTGACAGGATGTAAGGTGGGTCTTAGCCAAGGACAGTTTACTTGGCGTCATGACCAGGTGCTGCAATGTTTGGCCTTAGCATTAGAAGACAAACCCAGCATGACCAACAGGTTGCCATCAATGCCAGCAATATATGACACACGAAGAACAACATTTCTCCATCCATGGAAGCAACCTCCAAGAAAACTTGTCTAAGACAACTAGAAGCTGCTAGAGACTGGAAAATGCTGGCAGATGTTGGAAAACAGCTTATTTTCACACCTGAGATTGCTACCACTATCCTTCAACCTAATATTGACTAGTTTGGATCAGCCTTGTGCACCTGGTAGAATTAACAGTGCCATGGGAGGATGCTGTGGATGAGGCATATGATAGGATAAAACTTTGATACACTCAACTAGCTGCTGAAGTGGAACAGCGAGGATGGAGAGCACACTCCACAAACCTGTTTCTCAGAGACATTGGATTCAGAGGTCAATAGTTGCGATGCATAGTAAAGATCTTATTTGAAGCTGCAGAAAGGAGCAGCAACTTGCTCTGGTTGAGACGAAACTATTCTGTTTGGGGACCTCAAACAGTAGAAATAAAAAAAAAAAACATTGATGTAAAGGAAGGTAAGTAAGCTGGGCTTAGCTGAGTGGGGGATGGAGGGGGGTGATGCTGGGACGCCAGAATCACTGTCTAGCCCTCTTAAGGTGTCGTGGGCTAGTCGACGAAACACCAAGGATTGAAGGTGCCGACTTGAAGACCCCAAAGAAGTACTCTACTCAGCTCAGCCCAGACAGTTGTCAAGCTGATGCGCTAGGTAAGCCTCACTGTGGTTGATCCCTGGAGTCAGCATTGCAGTTGTTGTGTGTGTTGATGTGCCAGGGAGGTAAAATAGGCTGATCCCTGGAGCCAGCATACACTTCAGCCATCAACATATTTGCTGTTTGGATCTGCTTGAATTATTTTTTATTTTTTTTAAATATGTTTATACCCTTAGGTTTATTTTGGGTCTTGGTGTGCTGAATGTACAGGGGAAAAATTGGGCCTTGTTTAGCTTGGTAATTCTGAACAGTGATGAGCAAGCATATGTAATAGTGTCACACTTTCCAGCACCCAAGCCAACTCACCAACATGCCTGCGAGAGTGGTAGCATTGGTCCCACTCCCAGTGGGTGAGGTCAAGCCCACCAGGAATGAGTTTGAGGTGGAGATTTGGCTGGGCAACCTCATGCACAATAGCATAGCCAGCAGCTAAGACAGAAAAAAGAGCAAGGTTCCTTCCCCTGAGACAAAGACAAGAAGCCTGAGAGAAGAGAGAAGGGGAGGAAGTGGAAGCACACAGGTAAGAGTGACAATACAGGTATAGAACTGATCCTTTCTCCAGTGTACAACCTCTAAGGTATGTTTTACTGGAGCCTTCAGGTGTTATGCCTTCTTCAAACATGTTGTAAGATTAGTGTTTCCTTGAGATAAAAACTGTTTCAAACTCTGTGGGCATGTTGAGTTGCGTATACAGGGTGGAGTAAAAGCTGTGTACCATTGAAACAAAAAATACCAACGTGATATCCTGAAGTCAAACATTAGGGCTAAACTTACACCTTTTGTCCTGCATACTGTATATTTTTCAGAGACTTGGATACAGCAAACAGCAATGCTGTGGTTTATATGAAGGCTGAGGGGGGGGGGGGGTAACAATTTAAAAGTCGTGTTTTTTGGCTTCCAAGCCTTCATCAGAGGACATCTCTCAAGAATTGAAGTTGTAGTCAGGAAATCCATTCCTCAGCCACTACGCTCTGTTGGTCTTCATTTCTGGCCTGTTTCCAAGCGGCTGCCGGTGTAAAGCTGCAATTCCACTGTTAACCCACAATAAATAGCTTATTTATGTTCAATCATTTACATTTTTAGAGGTCTCCAAAGCGGGTTGATTAATATTGTGATATGGCTGTAATTTATTTAACGTAACATTTGAATAATTAGCAACTCATGCAGAGAGGCTGTAATTTATTTGTTGTACAAGAATACACCAACTTCATCCTTCAAGTAAGAGAGGCTATGCATTTTTAATCACAGACATTATTCAGGGTATAGAGATAAAAGATGATGCCACGTGGGGCGGGAGTGGTCACTCTCTGTTAAGTAATTTATTCCATTGATATGCAAATTGTTTTGATTATTCATGTCTGCTTCCAGCAGAAGCAGCAATGTGGTAAAATTGCGTGTTTACAATTTACAGATTTTCTCAGTTCTCAGTAATACTCCCATTCTTACTCTTTCCAATATCAGTGCTGTAGTCCTAAATCTGAAGGTTCTTGAAGAACAATTATTATACATATTCATATTTTATTTGCATTCTGATCTTCTAGTAATGCATGTAAGAGGTAATGTATTTCTCTTAAGTATTTCCACAAAGTGTCTTTCTCCAGCTTCATTTGTGTTTGTGTCCACTGTCATAGTCATGTTGCTGTCGTCTTCAGCCTTCATAAAGGAGAAGTTCCTCAGGCTTTTTTCATTTCATCAAGAGGGCTACTGACTGAATCAAGCAGTTGTGTGGGAGAGCTGGGTCATATGTATTGCATTAATACAGCACGGTAAACGTACATCAGGCTCTTGTAAAGGATGGTGATCTTTTAACCTTTAGATCTTCCTGTAGGTGTTTGATTTAGTTTGCTGCTTCAGTCTTTGTGAAGCATAAACTGATAGCGATGCCTTCAGTATTGTGGGAAAAACTAGTCTGTTTTTTTTTTTTTTCCTGATGTAAACCCCACTGAGTAAGCCTGTAGCAAACATGACCCAAAAACCAAGATGAGCAAATCCTACAATTGTCTTCTTTCTTTCCAAAAATAGTAACTAAAAATATTTATATCTGTCATTCTTTGTTTTGTCCTATAGGGGAAGCTAGGGTTGGTTTGTTTCTTATATTTTACTGAGTTTCAGTAGAAAGAGATTGACCTACTAAGCCTCTAGCCAGGCTAGTATGGCTGCCCTATTCAATTCAACCTCCTTCTCTGTTTATTAAAAAATGTTAGCATAATGTTGAGACATGAAAGGTTAAGTTGACTACAGTACATCAAGCCTATGTGAGATGCTTTCTACTTTATATTTCTTTCATAGAAGGAAAAAGAACATCGTAAAAATGCAAAAAGCAGCTTTAGCTCTCATAACTTTTGTTCAGTTACATAATCACTGTTAACTGCACATTATGAAGCAATAGCCCATTGCACCAGTCAATATAGATACATACATTTTTTATTATTATTTTTATTAGTATTATTTATTTACCCACCTTCTGGGAAAATTCCTATAAAACTAAAGTCTATTTTCCTTGGGCAACCTTCCAAAACAAGTTCTGAGACAAGTTAATAATAATCACAGTTGAACACACTTAACAGTTAAACAATGTTTTTTATTATTATTATTATTATTATTATTATTATTTATTATTATTATTATTATTATTATTATTATTATTTTGTGTTTATTTTATGGTTGCAGTGGAGACAGTAAATGCTTCAGATTAGATTTGAGTTTCCCAACCCAACAGTACAATTGACGATACATACTGTAAATTATTCACAGACATTCATGTGTAATTAAAAAATAAATCTTCCACTGTCCAAAATGTGAAGTGTATTACAACCCCCAGGCAGTTGGTGGTCATAGTGCACTCAAGTGGAGTGCAGTAGTCCATCACGACTGCGGTGGGACACAGTAAGGGCAGATACGTAAAAGTCAGATAAATTAATCCTGTTTTAAATACCATTATACACAGTTGTAACAATTACTATATGCACACAATTATTGTTTTGAGGTTCAGCTTTTATTAGGGAGCTCCCCTAAATCCCTTGTTTAGAAAGATACAAGGTATTACTGCTGTATTCACTTGGCGTCAAGCCATTTACATAGTAGCAAGATGCATAGGTTTGCAGGGAAAGCAAAACTGCAAGTAGTGTCCATTTGCTCAAAACTGAAGTTATAATATAAATTAAATGTGCAGTACTTGCATTACTGTGTTGGACCAAAATGGTCTTGAATGCGGGTTTGTTTAAAGGTTTAGCAACCATTGCTATTCAAAGACTGGACAAGCAAAAGTTGAGTCAGATCGACTTCAGATTGCACTTCCAGCCAGTCTAAATCTTTGTGAAAGCGCTCCATAGCTCGCCTGCGGGAAACGACTTCCTCATCACTGTGTGGTTTGTTGTGGTTATTTCCATTTACTGCTTCCAAATCCACTAAAAGATGATAGGCAAGATCTGTTTCATCGCACTTCACCCACTCTTGAGTTTATTTTCAGTTGAAAGCACAACTCTCTTTCGCTTTCTGTAGCTATTTTGCATTAGCACTGTACCTAGCAGCGGATTACTGTATTAAGTCACTCAGTGAGGCAAGAGGACAGTGTTTATCACCAGTAGAACTTTTCAATTCTGATTTGTTGCGTCTTTTTGACGCCTGTTATATTTAAATTGATGTATGTATTCATTGAATGCAGATCCTATATGATTTATAGCTTTCTATTCTGTCTGAATGAAAGGTATTCTCTCATTTTCAATGATACTGCATGCCAGTGTTGTGCAATCTGCTTTTCCTGCCAGACAGAAAATAAGTAATTTGTATTGCACAATGTTTGAAACGTGGTGTCTGAACCTTTTAAATTACAAGTTTGAAACGATTTGTAAACGAACTGTTTGTGTCTGTTTGTGTAATGGGGCTGATCTTTATGTGGGGGATACAGGACGTGAGAATGAGAGATACATGGGAGTGAGACTTGTAAGCAAGTATACAGCTTCACTCTCCCTTTTGCTCTGTACACCTAATACTGTGTGTACTCCCAGTAAAGCCTTTTGAAACCACTTATTGTTGTATTGACAATTTAATATACATGTTTCACATTCACATCACCCCCAAAGACTATTATAACATTTTTAGGGGCTGCAAAAACGCTGTCAACATTTGTTTGGAAATAAATTTGTTCTGACAAAAAGAAGTTATGAACTTGTCTTTCAGGCGTTCACTGACTGTACCAAAACCTGTTGAATAAAAAAAAAAAAAACTAAAAGAAAATCAATACCATGCTGAAGGATCGATTTACTCATTTTCAGAACAGATCAACAAACTGTAAATCCGATTAAATCTTTGCTCTCTGTGGGGAAAATATACTTGTTGCTAAATGATTCTGCATGGTGCATTCATCAACATCCTGTGGTAATAGAATTTATTTAGATGATGTTGCCAAACATGTTCTGTCTGTAGTACTTAAGAGGAAACAAAAAAAAAAAAGTGTTAGCCTAGTTTTGAACAGACAATAGTGGCTTCAGGCTACAGTTAATGATGCACTTAGCGTTTGTCACCAGCTCCCTGCAGAATGTACAGTGTAGAACAGTAGCTTCTCACGTCTTCACATCTTTTAGTTGGGGGGGGGGGGGGGGGGGGGGGGGGGTGCTAATGCCACTTTGTTGTACAGCTATGACCAAAAGTTTTGCACCACCTAGAAAAATTCTGAAAATTACATGAACATAATTTTGCACCACCTAGAAAAAAACTGAAAATTACATGAACATAATTTTGATCTGCTATTTAACATCATGCAATCAAATAAACTAAAGAATGGTACAACATTTTTAGATTTTTGTCAGTTTTTGAAAATTAGAAAGCGGTATGTAATTCAATATGTTAACATAACATTATTCAGCAGGTTTTGTTTGACTTTATGAAGCAAAATGAGTTAATTCTGTAGGGTGATGCAGAACTTTGGCTGGAACTGTAAACGGCTTTGTGAATTTCTCCCTTTAGATACTGTATGTACTAATTATTATCAACTTTACTTGAAGTGCTTCTGGGATCATTAATCTGCTGTATTCACTGACCCAAGGGACAATAGTTTTTCACTTTACTCTCAACAGTGCTCCATATGTGTGTACCACTGCAGGTCGACTGTGTTTGAAGAAGAACAACAAGACTGTTAAAGCACTGAGAACAGTTGGGGAAAAGCCCAAGGAACAGTTGGAAAAGCCCAAGGCTTCGGGTATATAAGGAATATATTATATCTAGGATATTTTATACTATATATTATATATATATATATATATATATATATATATATATATATAGAACAAAAATGTAAATGCAACATGTAAAGTGTTGGTCCCATGTTTCATGAGCTGAAATAAGAGCCCTGAAATTTTCCATATGCACAAAAAGATTGTTTCTCTCAAATTTTGTGCATAAATTTGTTTACATCTCTGTTAGTGAGCCTTTCGCCTTTCCCAAGATAATCCATACACCTGACAGGTGTGGCATATCAAGAAGCTGATTAAACAGTATGATCGTTACACAGCTGCACCTTGTGCTGGGGACAATAAAAGGCCACTCTAAAATGTGCAGTTTTGTCACACAACACATGCCTCATGTTTTGAGGGAGCGTGCAATTAGCATGCTGACTGCAGGAATGTCCACCAGAGCTGTTGCCAGAGAATTGAATGTTCATTTCTCTACCATAAGTCGCCTCCAACGTCGTTTTAGGGAATTTGGCAGTACTTCCAACCGGCCTCACAACCGCAGACCACGTGTAACCATGCCAGTCCAGGACCTCCACACCCGGCTTCTTCACCTGCGGGATCATCTGAGACCAGCCACCCGGACAGCTGATGAAGCTGTGGGTCTGCATAACCAGATGCTTTATGTGGGGGATACAGGACGAAATGCATGTTAAGAGATTATTGAAGTCTCTTAACCTCCTTGTGCTTCATCCTTCTGATGAGATGTAAAACTGAGGTCCTAGTGCAAGTGACTCTGCAACAGTTGTTGCTGTATTGTTCACCCCCTAGTCTCTGTAAGTCACTTTGGATAAAAGCACCTGCTAAATGACTAGTTAATAATAATACAAGTATTGAAATATTCAACCATTTAAAGTATGATAGCATAATGTAGCGTACAGAGTACTGCAACGTGTATGCTTACTGTATGTTGAATAACAATTGTATTAAATAACACTATTGTAATAATTACAAAACCTATATTACCTGTACTATAGTACCAGTACTATATTTTAAGTTCCACAGCAAACAAGGCATTTGTTGTCTCAACAAATCTTTTGTGTTGAAATTTGTTTGTCAGGTTGCTGATGAACTCTTGATGTGGTCAGTTCTGCTTAGTGTCACCATTTTTGCTCAGTCCTATTGAAGTGATATTAAAGGGGGTTTGACTATACTAAGCATCTGCTGTACATTACCAAGGTTGGCATTGTTTTTTGCACTGCTTTAACTCACCTGGAGTAATGTGTATCTGTCATTTCTCCTGTTTCACAAGGCTTTGACTACACTGGATTTTACCATGGTGTACGTGGGGTCACACGCTGTTAGTCGGTGGCTAAGCAGGGAATAGGACTGGGGTCCTGGTATCAAGTCCTTTTCTTTAACCACTGGGCCACCAAGCCTCCTATGACAGCAACTTACTTCCATGTAAGCCTTCTGAAAGTGTATGCTTTTATTTACCACAGTGCTATTTGGTGGGGTGGAAATCAATTCTATGACTAAATAAAGTGAATGATATTAACCAAGGCGTGAGAATTACAGTAAAAAATCACCATTGACTCCCATTATATTCAGACCAGCAGATTTCAATGTGGTGATATTAAGCAGGTTTAATTGTGTAAGTCTGGAAAAGCACAAGAAATTAACGTAGAAACGGATCTCAAACTATAAACACTCTTACTTGAAGAATATAAGCTTAGGGGTGTGGATCTGACCTCAAGATTGAACAATCTGAAAATTGAATGAAGAGAGCAGAACTCACATTAATGAAAATTATTATTACAAATATTGACAGTTTGACTCACTCAACACTTGGCCATCCGCTTTGAGAAAAAGCAATGCAATCTCTAGATCCAGTGGACCATATATTAGTTAACCCCTTGAGTAGAACTGGGAGGGGATTTATTAGTGTACAAGTCTAAAGAGTTCAAATGATAGACTACCCTAGACCACTGTATATATAGCACTTAAGTGTACTGTATTGCTGCTCAAAACAATGCACCATAAAGACCACTCTTGATTCTGTTTAACACAAAGAAAATATATACATCTTATCACTGTCTCTTAATGTTCTATTTATGTGTATAGGAATAATTTCTAATAAAAAGCAGCTGTTTCCTTGTCAGTTTTAACTTAGCTTATTTTACTGTATATTAATGCCTTCTCATGGCAACATACTGTGTAAGGTTTGAGAAGCTCATTGAAAATGTTCATCTTTTTCTAACTTACACAACATTGGTTGTAATATAATGTAATATACTGTGCAGACCATAAACAAAGCCTCAGACTAAAAATGTATTAAATATATTAATCTTTAGAACACAGGTTAAAATATCTTGCAGTGTTTTGAAATGTTTCAGTGAAAGCTTTGAGTGGAAAGCTTTCTACAATCTACAATCTAACCCCCCCCCCTCCATCCCATGTAATTATCTTGGAAAGCCAAGAAATCTATTCATGCAGCCAAGCAAGGCAGCTTAAATGTTTTTTACCTTTCTTGCTTGTGGGTTTGGTATAAAATCTGATGAGAAATTGCAATGTTCGTGTTGACCTCAGCCACGCTGAAATCTAGGCGTGAATAGTGTGGGTGTGTATGTATTGATATATACTGTGCAGGTTGATAATATAAAAGAGCAATGAAACAAAGAAAAGTCCTCTCGTCTGCACCCAGCAGTTTACTGTAGCTGTACATTCTCAAGGTGGATCAGTGGCTGATTGCCCACATCAGTCTTCCAGAAAGAGCTTTGAGGCGACTATCACAAATGCAATATGACTTAAAACCAATCTTGATTCTGTGCTGGGCTGGCCAGTGATTCAAATGGATTCCAGATCACCACTAAAAAAGCATTAAACAATGGTGCTGGTATGGTATTGGGGTTGCACATTCATTTCTCTCTCAAAGCTGTTTTCTGCCAGAACAAGAAGAGGCTTTTATTCCGTAACTGAACACTGATAAAGAATGGTGATGAAACTTAACAAATTTACGCATTTGTACAATCATATCCAGCATAAAGCACGAACAGATGCAGACTGTTGCACATTGCAAATAACAGTCTCCCTCCCCAGTAAAAAGCATAGCTGCTGTGGTCAGTGGCATTG
Source organism: Polyodon spathula (assembly GCF_017654505.1). Taxonomy (NCBI): domain Eukaryota; kingdom Metazoa; phylum Chordata; class Actinopteri; order Acipenseriformes; family Polyodontidae; genus Polyodon; species Polyodon spathula. The sequence goes on along the minus strand of NC_054544.1, from coordinate 5,877,079 downwards.
GATCCCTTCGCAAGGCTTTTGGTGTTTTCTATAAGCCACATACATCTATGGTTTATCATGTATATATTACATCTTCAGTAACATACAGCAATCTTCTTAATCCTAAGAAGGCATATCTGATTTAAAGGGAATACTGATTCAATGTACTACATCCACAGATGTTGTCCTTTCAACCTTGTTTATCTGATTTAGAAAATAAAACACTGAACATGCATGCATCTCATAGAAAAGCTGGTTGCTATAGCTTTGTTTTCAGCCCCTTATACCTTGACTGCCCTGCCCAAATGAACAAATCCATGCACTAGTTCAATGCTAATGGTTAATGGGATCAGTAAGGGCAGTCGTGGTAGGAATTGTTGGCAGAAGGGGGTGTCAACAAAATATGAACAGGTTTATTTTCTTGTTTTAGAATACTGCTTTTGATAAATAGTCTAAGACTTGGCTGCCACTTATCAAGCTGCTTCATCATTTAAACAGGGTGTCTTCATGTTGATGAACTAGAACTGTATAGAATTGTTTAGATCATTAAAATAGACTCCCAAATTTCCATTTCAAATAAATATGCAGCAAAATACAATAGGCTCAGTAGCACAATATAGTGAACACTTCCAACTTCAACATTGAATTTTCAGACTCATTTGTGAGGGGCCATTACGTAGGTCCCTGTGGCATAATGCTTTGAATAACTGTGGTCCGTCTTTACAGTAACTGTAAATAAATACATACCTGCACTGTTGCAGAATGGTAAGAACTTGAAAAACAAATCCTGTGCAACTTAAAGACAAAATACAACTGAACTCGAGGCAACTTAGACGATGCCATTATCTTCTTCAGTTGTGCAGCTGTGTCTGGGCTCCAGCTTGCATCCTGATCAAGCCTCTTTGAAAAGCCCTTGATAGTTGATCTGCCATGGCTTTTGCAAGCTGTTTACCACTGATGCTGCTGCATGCTCTTGAGTGGCTAGAGCAGTTGTCCTGAACATAACAGCGTATTATTAAACTTCCATTATGTTCACTTTGATTTTTGGATTTTGTGGTACAGACAGACAATCAGGGTTTTTAATAGCTTGGGGGCCAGAGGGAAACCTTTCAAAAACAAGGATGGCCTTATAATAACGTGTTATTAATGACTAATTATCACTTCTAGTAAAAAATAAAAAACATAAATGAATTTTTAACTTTAACTCCATCTGTGAGTCACTACCAGTCAGAAGTAAACTGGAATTAATGAGACGTCAGTTTTCCATTAGTTTCTGATTAATATTTCCAGAATTGCTTGCTTTTAAAAAGGATGTTAAAACGTGGACTAAACCCACTAGCTGTTAAACCAATGGTCCGCTAATAGACCATTATTGTTTAAGATATTATTTAAGATAACCCGTGCATGAACTGTAAAAATCGGTGAAAGAGTACAACATGATTTCTGAATTATTGGAAAATGTAGAAGAAACATGACATCCCGTGAAACAAAAAAATAAATAAAATCATTTATATATATATATATATGTGTGTGTGTGTGTGTGTGTGTGTGTGTATATATATATATATATATATATATATATATATATATATATATATATATATATATATGTGTGTGTGTGTGTGTGTGTGTGTGTGTATATATATATATATATATATATATATATATATATATATATATATCCTGTATATGTATACTTCAATGCATTTCCATTGGTGCTGCAATAAACTTCAATCACATTACATGATAGCTGTTTTATATATGCATACGATGGAATGATCAGAAATCTATTTGAATTAATAACAAGTATAGCATAAAATGTTTTGAGGTTTAATCTCAGAAAACTATGGTAGATCCCCAGATTTGTTATTTTTTCACCCAGTCACCCATATTCCTTGAGGTTGTGTCCTTCCTCGGGGCATGAAGTCCTCTCAACAGAATGATTAATGATTGTATTTTCTCATTCAGTGCAATGTAAGTTTTCAGTCTGTGGAAGGCTAAATGAGTTAAACACTGATGTGTTTCAAAAGTATCAAACTTGAAGGGAATTATTTTGTTGGTGTTTTACAATGTAAATGTATTCCTGTCCACCCAGCTATAGTATTACACAGCTAACTGTTATAGCAGATGAGACCGTCCTTGAAGGCTGCACTTGTATGAGATGAGATTTATCCTACCTGTAGAGAACTTTACATACATACATACATACATACATACATACATGCATACTTTAACACCCATGGTCTACCTTATTCCATTGTCTTACCCCTAGGAAAAGTTATTTCCTTCCCAATGTTATGCAAGTAACACCTGGATGGGGGAACTCTCTCTCTCTCTCTCTGGTAATACGTCTGTAAGTTCACTCATGTTATTGCCTGTTGCATGTGCTCCAGTGTTTGCCTTAGACCAGTGTTTGCCTTAGTGTGCAAAAAAAAACAAAAAACATTGCTTTGTTATAACTATCATGGGCATATTCAATTCATCTACTGAACAGCACACTTTACTGCTTCCACATGTGCAGAGTGTTGAGAGGTACGTTAATCAAGCAATGTAAAAATGGGTCCAATCAAACCCTTTTATCCTAGGTTCCTCTCCTTTAGTTATTTTTCTCAATGAGAGGTTAATCACTGATCACCACATTGTTTCCCAGACGATTCTAGAATTTGAAGAGCCAAGAAATTGGGTTTTAATGCAACATGATTTGAATCAGTAATTTGAAAAAGAGCACAAGCCAAGCTTAAACTTTCTATTTCTGATTTATTTGACCTAGTAGGTCTAATCTTGTTTTATGCTTTATTTGTTTTCTTTCCACAGGATATGTTGAATGCTCTTCAATCCTTAATTGTTTTACCTAATCTCAAAAACTATTTTTAAGTGGGATATTTAGTTTAATCGTATAATCAAGTTACAACATTTAGAAAAACAGTCTATCAAGGCCCTATTTCACAAATGAATGGCTAACCTCTTAGTCTTGTTTTTTTTTCACAAAATCATTCATAAGCTTGTCATAGAAATTGTTATTAACAAGGACCTGAAACAAAAAGCGTGTGAAAAAAGTTAAACTTTTTCGGGTGAGCTTTGACATTTTTTTGATTGCATGGGAGAGGAAAGCCAATAAACAAAGGTGTGGATGAAAGAAAAAAGATCAACGGAAAATCTTCCAGGTAATGCACCAATTATGGAGAAGTGCAATAAGATTTTAGATGCCATAATTCATTTGAAGAGGGGCCATGGATATTGGTCAAGCAGAAAAGCAGATAGCAAACTGAAATTTAAAACCATGATTCATAATCTTCAAGCAACAGCTTTTATCATTGCTTATCTATATACAACACTAGTACTGGAAGAAGGTGCCTTAAGAAGACACAACCTCACCTGGTCAACATCACTCAAAGGTCATTCAGCCAATATGTGACTTTGTTGGTCTAATACAAGTCTAATTATCTCCTGTGAGAGGTACTTACATGTCCATCTGTATGTCTGTCACACTCACAACTTCTTATGCTTATCCAAAAGTACATAGATGATCCACAAGACTTCTGGAACAATGTTCACTAGACAGATGAGTCAAAGGTAGAACTTTTTGGCCTCAGTGAGAAACATTGTGTTTGGAAAAAACCAAACGCTGCGTTTGAAAAGAAGAATCTCATCTCAATCGTTAAGCATGGTTGCCATCATTGACACAACCATGAATTCTGCATTGTATCAGAAGATTCTAGATGAGAATGTCAGGTCATCTGTTTGTGAGCTGAAGCTGAACCAAACGTGGGTCATGCAGCAAGACAATGATCCTAAACATACGAGCAGATCTACAAAAGAATGGCTGCAGAAGAAGAAAAAGTATCATGTTTTTGTGTTATTTGTTTAATCAGGTTATCTTTATCTATTATGAGGACTTAGATTAAGATCTAATAATATTTTAGGTTTGAAATATGTGAAAATCCTTCTCGGCACTGTAGACTAATCAAAAAACAAACGAGCACACAACCAACACAGGCTAGAAAATCACTTTCCAGTTTGCAAGTGGTGGATTTTTGGTATGCTGATCTGACTTCCTTTCTCTTACATCTAGTATAGATGCATACAGACGTGCACATACAGTATACAGTAAACAGGCATATTATGCAATACAGTTAAAACAAAAAGAATCAATGCCATACCTACCATCTATAAATAAAAATCAGTGTTCATGTATTTGAGAAAGCATTGCATGGGCATGTTCTCTTCTGCAAATAAACACTTTTAGAATTGCTTGTCTTCTGTTCACAGTGATGCACAGAATGCTGTTCTACGTGTTATTGTAAATGCAGGTCGTAGTAGTGGTGACCTTCTTACTCGATGTACTTACGTGTGTTATAGTATATTCGGGGGGGCGTGTATGTTACTGACATTTAAAGGTTTACTTTCCATGCCTGCCGCTCGTTTACTTGTCATTGCCCTTTTTTCATTTTCTTTTCGTTTCAGCTTTCTATTTTTAGGACCGAAATTCCTCTGAATAGGACCACAGCCCACTACACTTCTAATAAACCCTATCTTCACCTGTGTGTGAGTCTCATTCTAAGCTGTGCTACTGACAGTGTTTTCTGTTGTTGTTCTCAGTTAACATTTTGGTGGTGCTTTATATAAATAGCGGGAATGCCACAGAATTTTTTGTTAATAGCATTAGCAGCAAATGGATAGGTGGCTCAATGATATTTGATCATTTTTTTAATTCAAAGCAAAACACCCTTTGCTGAATTGTGTTACTGTCCTTATAAACATTCACTGTGGTATACAATGGTACAAACTATAGTAAAACATGGTAAAGCATTGTAAATCATGGCAACGTAAAGAAAAAGCACGATCAAGTTCAAAATTATAGTGCAAATGTTCTGTAGCAAACTTACATTATTCTATTTCTACACTGGAGAAAGCTGTTATTAAAGTCATTGTCAATCTGTGTAAAGTAGGACAAAGTGTTAATTGAAAAAACAAAATTATAGATCCCACAGCATACGACCAACTATAGCACAAAACCTTCCAGTCCAAGTCTATGTTGCAACTATATTATCAGGTATTAATGAACCAATTAATCCTCTGACCAGGTGCTAAAATATTGTAGAGGGTAGGAAGCCAGTCCTAAAGGTCCATTCCACTTCTGGTTTAGTAGAGTAAATGACACAGCTTATTATTGAAACAATCAGTCCCTTATCATTTTGCACTGGGTGCAGTGCTGTAATTTGCTGTTCAGTTTTCCAACTTTTATTTTCACTCCACTGAAGTCTTTAGTATTCTCTATGTGTACTGAACTGATCAAACTGATGGTGAGATAGGTCAGATGATTAAGTTTCACCGGTCTAGTGTTCATGTGTCAATAGCACCCAAGCTGATTATTGATCACATATTGTATAAATATAAAACCTCTGAAAAATAAATTTACCTGTATAAACTGTATTGAGATTGTGTCCTTGACAAAGGTGCTGCCGTTATGTTGTTTATAACATGTTCACAAGGAATAATCCGATTGTAATTCTGTGTATTATTGGGTACACACGGGTGCAAGATGGGCAAGTGGCCGGTGCACAGTCACTTTATGACTCAAACCAATAGTGGAACTACTTTTTGCAAGGCTACCCTCATTCATCTACATATTAATCAGAGAGCCATTTGGAATTAGTATTAATTGGGGGTTCAGGAATGTCACAGTTTTAACTGGAAAACAAAATTGTAATGTTTTAGAGATGGACTTCTCTCTTAAAACACATGCAAAGATGAAAATATGTTCAGTGCAAGAAGCCTGGCAGGTGGCGGTATTATTTACAGGGAGATGATCATATGTGTCAGTCTAGCATTCCTTTTAATTATAGCAAGTGAACCATAAAATATACATGCACGTTTCTTTTTTAGTAGATTTGTTCTAAATAAATCATTTTTATATGGAGAATTCTAACTTCCAAAACAACTCAAATACCTTTGAAAAGCAATTCACTTAAAGAAAATCCAAATGTAAATTGAACATTGCTCTTGTGGGTGTTACTACAGAGCCTGCATCTTGCAGTTATATTTAGAGCATAATTTCTGTGAATGGCTCACAAGCACCGACACCATGGTGCTCCAGGGCTCAAGCACACGTGGGGTATAATAAGCAGCTGCTCAGCACCCACAACAGTTTTTGTTTTATGCCATAAAGGTGAGTAAGGATTTGTATCAAATAATAATACATTTCTCAGTCCCTACCAGTACAGTTCTGTCAAACTGTAGTGTGGGTGCTTCACAAACTGAACTCTGGAGCTGTTAAAAAGCATAACAAAACATTCACTTATTTCATAAGCATAGGCGTTAATATTTTCATTTTATCGAGGGACAGTAAATAGTGTTGCAGTAAACAGGCACATTCTAACTATCATTTTATACCTTCAGCAAGTTGGCCTTTATAATGAATGACACAAAATGTAAATGTAGTTAAAAAAAAAGAAGAAAAAAAAAAGTACCACTCAGGTGACTTTCTCCTGTCCATTAAATGGATCAAGTAAGAAACAGATCTTATTACAGTTACTAATAAACAGTAATATATAGTACATTTGTATTATTTACGAATCTGCTCGTTAAAAATTGGCTGCATATTATTTACTAAGGTAACTTATCGTGTATCTAGCATGTCATGACACATCCAATTCAATTAAATAACTACTCAAATCAATATAAATTAAGTCCACTTCAGTTTCCATCAGTGCATTCATCAAATATTGCTATAAAGCAGTGTCAAGAATGTAACTGCATGAGTGGCAGCCTTGTTATTCTGTATTCACTGAATCAGGAGGCTGATGAATTGCTTTCATTATGTCATGTTGTCATGTGAAGCACCGTTCTATTATTATTTATGGAAAACTCTAGGTGGCGCTTCATGCTGGGTCTTATATTATTTTGTATTTCAAACACCCAGCAGCAGAGCACAGCCCTTTGAAGAATTAAAAAATGTATTAGATTCAAGCCATCTATTGTTTAAATTATATTGGCTTTGTACAGGTCCTGGATGATTTGCATATGCATAGTCATGTTTGCATACTTATTTTTAGTTTAAAAAATAATTAAAAAAAAACATGCACTTCCTTGGTGACTTCCCCACCCCTTCAACACCATCTTTCCTGTCATTGGCCAGCTGCTTCCCAAATTGATTGAACCACTATCATGACTTGACACTGCTGAGGTGTAATGATTGGGGTGTGCAAGTGTGACAGATTTTCTGAGAACAAACCACACAAACTGAGAGCATTCTTTAGCCTAAAGTAGTATGAACGCTCACCTGAGACCTATGTAGCGAATGGAAAGTTTATGGAATAACTTTGTTAGCAGCAAAGACTTTAAAACAGGTTCTGTATGTTTTATCTAATCAATGTCTTCAATGGAAATGTTTGTCAAAAAATATACCAAAGTCAGAATTAAATCAAATTTCAATGCTGTGCCATATCTATACCTTATAAGTGCTACAGTGCAGCCATCATTTTTATTTAATCCAGGTACTTCTACAATACATGGATTATTTTTTAATGCATAGGAACATTTTATAGAATTAGAAATTCTATTTTTTGTCTGTTGAAAGAATCTTCATTTTATTGTTAGAAATGTTCCAAAAGTGAAACAAATGTGTAGCAGTAACAAAGTGGAGCCACCAGCTGAAACTCTTTGCTTTGTTGCTTTCCTTTTTGGGCTGCCAACAGCAGAGCTTGTTATCAAGCCTTTAGGCTAAGCACACTGAGCCTCCATGGGGCAGGGCTGTACTGTAGCTTATCCAGGTTTGTTTTAACAACGTCATTAACATGCAGGCTGTGGGAGTTTGTGTATGTAACAATGATTCATTAAGCTTACACTGTGAATTAATCTTGTAAATAATATAAATCAGGCCTCATTTAAGTAATAATCCCTCTATGTTAGTCCACTCCCTCTATGTTAGTTACTGGTAGCTTTCTTGGGGTTAACGTGTGACAAAAGTGGCACTGAATTTACAGATTTACAGGACATTATTGCTATTAAAAATGACTATTTATCATTACCCTGTATGGCATTTTATTAAAGCATGTATTCCTTATAAAAGTAATCAACAAATGATTATCTGAAACTGATTCTGTTGCACAATTCTGTTTTTTCAAGGTACTTTTAAACGTATTCGAAGGCAGGGAGCTGAAGGGGACAGCACTAAAAAAAATGTAGGACAAAAGGGACACTGCTAGTAAGCTTCCATGTATAAAGTGAAATCAATTGTTTTATTGATCAGTATCTAAGGTTGCATGAAACATTAATATATTGCACTTTATCTGGGAGAGTCAGTTTCAGGTATTGAGTGGATCCTTTTGCTCTTCCTGTGGTGTGTAACGGTGACACCCAGTTTCTGGTGAGAAGGTCTCATATGAAATCTTAGCGACTAAGGTAAACCTGTTAAAAATAACTAAGTACAAAACAGGGTGCAATCATTAAACTTCAACTTTATGTACATTTGAATTACAGTTCCTCTCCCTGCCCAAACACTTTTGCTGCACACTACCCATTTATACATTCACTCTTCACAGAAGACAAAAAAAGTTTATCCACCATACAAAATAAAACAGTCCATTATAATCTTTTATAGTCATGTCTGCTTTTCCTCTAAGAAAATGACCCCACTATAAATACTGTAGCAAGTTACACGGAAAATAAAGCTGCCATACAATACAACGCATCCCTAGAGAGAAATTACTGGATAAAACCCAGCGCAATTCCATCCTGCTAGACTCTGTTTTATTAATTAAGAACTGTATATGACTCTTGCAGCACTAACATGAGTGTATTACTTTGCAAATATATGATTATAGAAACCCACAGCAACCAGCATTACATTGTAAAATATTAAGGATGGAAAACCAGCTTTGAATATTAACATTTCAATTAATGTTTTAAAAGAAGCACTAGTTTATAAGTCCTTGTCCTGTTTTATGACTGCTGTAGATATGATTACGGTAATATTTTGCTAAAACAGCAGCCAAGCATTCCTTCAAAAGTAAAATTTAGAAGAGCTAAACTAAAATGAAGAAATATCAGCTAAGGCTAAATTAACAATGGTTTATCATCTACAATACAGTTATGCATTTGCAGCTGGGAAGTTCCAGTACCAAGTTCCAGTAAATGCAAATTCATGGTAGTACAATGTTTTTACACTTCTTCTCTCTGTTTTCATTTCCCAATGGCTCATCGTTGGGACCTTGGCAGAATTCTGGATGCCGAACCAAATCCGAAGGATCATGAGCGCTGCAATGCCCAAGACAGAATGGACCAGGGCCTACTTCAGGGGCTACATCACGCTGCTGCCCACTGCTGACACCTTTTACCTCAGCTCAGTAGTGAACCCGTTCCTGTGCAACCTCTCCTCCAGGCAGTTCAGAGAGGTCTTTCTGCAGGTGCTACGCTGCCGCCTGACCATCAAGCACATCAACAAGAGGACTCTGCGAAGGCACAAGGACACCACTGTCCGCTCCGCGCGCCCGATGATGCTGGCATCCTTTAGACGCAGCCTTTCCTCCCACAAGAAACCCAAGGAGAGTACATTCACCACCTTTCAGTGCTCCACCACTGAAACCAGCAAAGTGAGTTTCAATCCTAGCTTTCCTGTTGAAAGTCCAGAGCTGTCCAAAGTGAACAAACTGCAGATGTGACACTAGAGACAACACCTAAAAAGAACAGCCTTTGTGAAAATTCTGTCTGAGCCTCTAAATAACAAAAAAAAAAAAAAACAAGAACATGGAATACAAAGAAGGGGTACTTTTCAACCTGTTTTTGTATATTGTATTTTCTATCTATGTTGGGGGCAAACATTTAAAGGCATTTATATTTCTTTAAGTGGCAACATGGTTAAGTAACAACTTGACCACAATGACTGTTCCTCTCTCATTAAACCTTCCCAATGAGCTCCACTTAATATATACTAATCTTATTTAAGATGTTATTGATCATTGCTAACCGTGATTTACCCAGGAGCTATGCTATCCAGTGTTAACATTTCCCAATATCTTTCCATTCCCCTGATTGTGAAGTTCTGCTTGATTGGGCCCCATTTCTATTAGTGTTCTCACTAACAAAGTCCTAGCAAAGGGTTTTGTTTGTTTGTTTGTTTGTTTTTTACTAAAGGTTTTTTTTTTTTCCTCCAGTAATGGGATTTTCCTGCCTGACATTGACAAATTATTTAATCTCTTTAACGATCAGGTTTAATGATTAATGGTTTAAGGCATTGTAAAAGGGGTGCGAGTAATATTGACAGTGATTCTATAACACTTTAGAAGATCTACACATTGCTGGTATATCATAGAAAGCTAGTTCTATGTCAGAAGGACTACAAGTAAAAAGGGCAGCAGGGTGACGGTGGCATGCAGTCGGGCTGTGGGGGCTGCAGCTGAGCTCCCCCTCCTCCTCTGCCTGGGTCCATTGCAAAGGGGGGTGTTGCAGCAGCTAATGCAGACCGAGCCCACCTTTCCAGGAGCGCAGAAAGACTGGTATCCAGAGGAGGCGATGAGGCAGGCTGCCGAGGTGGCGCAGGACTTGCGATAGAGTACACCTGACAACACAGAAAAAGGGTTGTTAAAGCCAAGGTGACTTCACACATCAGCATTGTGATCTTGCACAACATTTTTTTTTTTTTTTGCAGGGAAGTGTTAACAAGCATTTCTAGGCCACAGTTCACCATTAGAGGTATTTTTTGACAGTTGCCTACGGAAACCAAACTACAACTTTCTATGCTGCCGGACAGACTCGCTTCCAATGGCTGACCTTACTCGCAGTCTCATTGTGGTAGACCACAGGAGTGAGGTGAGCACAGAGAGACGTGTAAATATACCAAGAAGCAGCAGTCCAAAGCATTTAAAAGCTTAAACAAACTAGCTCACCTCTTACTGTCTATATTATTAGATCAGGTAGAGCCAAATTATCCTAAACTCTCTCTTACGAAGGGTGATATTGGTTCTCCCCTTCACTGTTTTACACATTCAACTCAACTTTGGGCATTCAGATATGCTTATTTTGAGTAAAAATTGAGTACGAAATCATCAAACATGAATCTTTAGAGAATTCAACTGATATTTTTAAGTTTTTTTTTCAAGGGTTCATTTAGCGACAGAAAGTTATTACACATATTTGTTCAAATGAGACCATGGCAACAGCACTGCTAAATAAATCCCATTTTACCCATGGCCCATCTCTTTTAATCTAAAACAAAATCTGCATATAAATGTGCTGCTTTGTTTGGCCTCAACTGATCTAACAATTAGGTTTCATTCTGAAATAAAAGCAATTATTTGGAACACTGTATGACTTTCGTTCAAGCACAGCTTGTGGCTGAAAAAAAAAGTGGATAACTTCGATTAAATGCCCTTAGTAATAACAAACCATATAGAAATACATTTTGGCAGTTCTGTTAATCATATAAAAGACAGCAACAAAGGCTTCTTGTTGAAAAATGTGTTGAATTTTATTGTGTTGAATGCATGAAAATTCACTCATTTCTCAAACCACTTCTTCTGATAAAGGCATCATTTGCATCTTCTCAAAATGTATTTTTCTTAAATGTGTTTTAGTTTTTTGGAAGAAAAGGACAGTGTTCAAATAATAAAGAAGTGGAAGAAAAATAAATGTTTCCTTTTTTTCCCCTCAAGGCATCACGTAGCCAATTGACAGGTTGGATCTGGTGATCCAAACCATTTGAACGTCTGCTCAATTCCTTTTGGGGTTAACTGCAATATTTTTTAAGATTAAATATCAAGCTTTGCGTTCAGAGAAATACTGAAAAAACGCTGCTAGAATATGTACTCCTGTAAATCTTTTCACATTGAGACATAAAGTCATCTTTTACAAAATATTGTTTGTTTATTTAAAAAAAAAAAGTTAACTTTTGTCTTAAATTGCATTGGAGGTCTGGTAAGACTGAAATGTGCAACAGGGTGAATTGGCTTTATTATATTACAGAATAACAAGCACACCATCTGCAAACCTACTGAATCAAACAGTTATGTAAGGGATAGCCCAATTACACAAAAAGTGTTTGCTACAAAATGCACGTGGTTTTGTCCCCCTGAACACGTGATCTGTTATGCTGACTGCGCAGTTAAACAACTCCAGCAAAGCTGGATAATAATGAAACAATGGGTTTACATTTACACGTGTGCAGTACTTCGCACTTGAGCTTAACAGGAGCAAAAGGCTGAAGAATAGGGAATCAGCATGAATCATTCTGCAGTGTAATAGTGAGGGAAGCTTAAAATGTAATAACAGAGTTTCTTTAAACAAAACACCAATACTACTGCTACAAATAATAATAATAATAATAATAATAATAATAATAATAATAATAATAATAATAATAATAATGATGTGATGTTGTGTTCAAGGCTTTGATAAAAGAATAGTACAGCAGCATTTCTTCAAATGTATTTGGTTAACTTGTGTCAGTTGAATTGACTCAGGGAAGGGGCCCAATGTGATTCTAAATGATCAGCAACTACAAAATGGATGTACATTTAAAAAAAAATAAAGATAAATAATTCTACTAGTCTGCAAATGTGTACTCATAGTCTAGTTGCTAATTTTTTGCATTTATACAACAAGCCTCCTGCAGAGATCTTAAAAATGCATGGGGATGCAAGTAAACAGGCCATGCTATTGCACAGTTTATGCAGCACTGTGTATTCATATCATACCATAGCCCAGTGTTTTGTTGCAATTTAGAGCATGGAAAGGCTACAGTCGCAGAACATACATCAAAGGATTCTATTTTCATGTAAGACTGTGGGACTCGGCAGCTTTCATTTACTGTTTTCTTTCCTGGATAATTTCTGTCATAAACCCTTATTATAAATTCAGACTTGGAGAATTGAAAGGTTTCTGGAGATCACAGACATGCATGACCTTTTTTCCAAGAGTCCCAAGGCAAGGAGAAGAACCTGCTGTTTCCAGATTGGTGGACCTCTCCCTGCATAGTAGCCCTTCAGAAACATTCTTGAGCCTAACTGTGCACGCTCAGATGGAATCAGCTATTTTCCAACCATCGTTTTAATTTGGCCTTTTTATTTAAAACTGAATAAAAAAAAAACGTTAAACTGAAATCAATGGACAGCGTAATATGATTGGCTGACATACTGGTGTAACCTAGGAAACCAGTGAATAATTACAGGCTGTTGCTAGGGTTCAGCCTCCTACACATATAGTATTACAACAGACTGGTTATAATGAACTTTAAATAAAAAATAAATAAAATAAAAATAAATATTCAATGTTTTGGCTAAACTCATCAACTCCCACATATATCAGCTTAATCTTGTACTGGTCATATTCCCTTAGGGATATTTTGTTAAAATGTTATTATCAGCATTATGTTTGATTGAAATATACATTAGAACTGTATTAGGAATAAATAACCCATTCCATGTTATTAAAATCTCAATACTAAGACAATGAAAAAAAAAATTTCTTTTAATTAACAGACAATGAGATGTTTGTGTTACCTTATTGCCACACTTCATCCACTCAAAACATGAACATGCTTCAATTCTCTTTAAAAATAATAGTGCCGCTGCAAAATTGAGCCACTAGGTGGCACTTTGTGGTAAGTAAAACCATGGTTAAAAAAAGGTAATTAAGAACACCATAAAAGGCAGACTTCTTTTGTATTAAATTTAAACTGTCTTCAATAATAACATAGGTCAGGCTATTCCATATAGACCATTTTGAAAAAGAGAGAGATTTATGGTACCTCAAACACTAAATTAAAATATAAATCCCTGTACTTAACTTTAGAACATTTTTGTGTGGACGCATGGCCTGTCAGGGCTCAGTTAACCTCTCTTGTTTCTGGTCTCACTAAACAAATGATGACAATCCTGTTGTTGATCATAAAGTACAGCTTGCAGGTTCAACTGCTTTAGTGGGTAACTATGAAATGATATGGTCTGTTTTTCAACAGCCAACGGCATCTACTGTACTATGCATCTTTGCTGATAATGACAAATGCCATATACAACAAAATAAGTAACTGGTATTTAAAGTGGACCTATCATAACAGTTTGTTAGTTACTTATAACAATACATATTAAATGAGTAGACACCAACGTTGAACATCTGAGTGCTGGTTTTCTTAGTGACGTTGTGGGGTTTATCTATGTGGGGACATTGTAAATGTACTTTTTTCCAATATAGATTAATAGCCTCAAGGATTTATTTTTTTTTTGTCACAGTAAAATAGCTTAACACAATCGAATCCTGTTTTCATTCCCTGTGTTGTACAGTATGCAAGTATTTACCTCTTGTGCCCCAGCAGTTAAGGGTTAAGTACTTTTCAAGCACTGGAACTTTTAAGTAGCTCATCTTTAGACTAAAGCCCTAAAACATTCTCTGGGTTCTTTGTCCCATCCATTTATTCAAAGAAATTATGGCTAAGGGATTTTCTTTTTAAACATTTTACTACAGACACATTATAAAATACATTAAAATGACAACATTATCAAAACCAGTTGAACTGAAGTTCCTTAAACTAAAAAAAGAAAGTTGAATTTAATGCAGTGTATTAAAACTTCAAGTATGTTTCCTTTGTAAATCTAATAAAGTGCTGCACTGTTAATGAGCCGTGACTCATTAAGATGATGATGTATAATTGTGTTTCTGAAATTAATATTAATATTGCTGACTATAAGCTACTGTACCATAAAGGCATTTGCCCTGGAACCAGTGCTGTTCACATTTCTGTAGCTGTTAACATATTCAGACATATACAATAAGTGAAATACCACTGACATTCTTAGAAACTGCTTAGGCATGCAAAATAGGTACCCTCACTGATACAGCAGAAAACAAATTCTACCAAACTTCCAGAGTACACCCCTGAATCTTGCCCCTAAGTCATTTTATACATAAATTAACCCTCATTCTTATCCAGATCCAGTAATAAAACATTAATGCTATTTACTGTGAATTTCATCAGAAACAACGCAGTATTCCAAATCATTCTCAGTTTAAAAAGCATTAACAAAGCTTGTTCTATGTCAATCAGTTTTAATCAAACACTTGTTTTCCAAGGCTATATTAGTGCACTGTCAGCAATGTCAAGTGATTAACGTTGTGTAAACATGTAATAAAAGAGAGTTTCAGGATGCATGGGCAGCTCACTTAAACAATATTAACATATATACAGTGCTGTCCCGTTAAAACGTGACCTGTTAAGAGTGTGGAATCGGTTATAACACAGTAAGGTCGCAGCTCCCATTTCCCTCATAATGCAATGTGACTTGTAAACGTTGGGTGAACGATCCAGATATACAGTGCGAAGCATGGTAGGCAGCAAAAATCAAAAATCTCTCTGCTAAAATGAAATGATGTGGTGGACAGAGTAAGAAAAGGTCAGTGTATGGCTAAAGGACAAAAAAAACCAAGAGGTTTTTTTGATAAGATTGACTCCAATTTTCCTTTTTGTTTATTCGCTTAGTTTCTGCAGGAACATCAACAGGGAGGCGGGGACATGAAAGCTTATAGGGAGGGGTGCCCACATCAGCACAGGCAGAGCCAAATAAGACAAGCTGCTGTGTGAATGTGCTGCTGTGGGACTGCAAGACTGCTGTTTTTGATGTGGCCCAGTATGCTACAATATACACTACAATATTAATTTGGCTTGTGGGCATTGTAAATCATTTCGGGAACAAAAATGCCAATATTCATTATAAGGCGAAACACAAATAATGCAGGCTCCTAATTATGGACCCTGACAACTGCATTATAACGGGGTAGCAGTGTATTATAACATGGTCTTTAAACAACTCTGATGTTAATGTTATTTATATTGTAAAATATTTTTGAAAAATGTATGATTAACTAATATTATTTAAATAGTGGCAGATGTACAGTATAGGCTATATCACAACTTTGTTGTCTTGATTTTCATAACCTTGGTAGACCAATAGCAACTACAAAACACATCTAAACATTGGTAGTATTAAGACCCATCACTGTTTAGATCAATTGAATAAACTTCCTCAAGATACACATCTCCCAATAGTGTACTAATAATATGTCTCATTTCAACTACCTGGTCAGCATGACTACTGCAAATGCCTTTATCGCCATAGAGTTTTCATGGTATATTCATGGATTTTACACAATACAATACAGTAATTAATGGTTTACATTGCCAATGAGTGGCAGTGAATAGTATTTAACTATGTATGCTGTAGCATTAATGCATAATATTAAAACTAGGCCTATGTTTTGACTACATCCCTTTCAATGTCAATGTTTTGTCCTAGACTAGAAATTTCTTTAGATTTACTCATACACTACAGAAGATGAAAAAACAGCACTCACCAGCAAAGTGGTTCTGTGAGATAGCATTCCTTTTAGACATCCGTATTTAGAGACCTGAAGAAGAGGTGCCTAATGATGTCTCTCCCTGTACTTTTATCTTAACAGTAATGTGGTGCTGAGCACAGACACTCGAATGGGACTCTAATGCTTGTCTGGAATGTGTTTTAAGCGAAAGAGCTCAAAACAATACTGCAGCAGATATGTGTTATCCACTCCAGTTTCAATAAAACTCAAAGGCAGCTAACTGTGCCCTTGATAATGTATTTTTCTGTGTTCAATTTGCCCATGAAAGTTTTCTGGAGTGACGCATGTCCTTACCATCACTCCTCATGACCACCTCTTTTTGGCACATGTCCTGTACATTGACAGTACAGTTCACTATATTTTCTGGGGAGGAACACTCATTCTTCTCAAACTCTTCACACTGGTAACATTGGATTTGTAGTGCAACCCCTAAAGGAAGACATAAATGAAGTGACAACAGTTTACAATGCAGTAGGATCTCTGAGTTACAAGCAACCAGGGAATGGAGGTAGTAAGTCTGAACTGTCCATAACTCTGAAAATGACTTTACATTGGTTTTAATACATGTGTACACCTGCTATCTACAGCCTTAATCTGGTGAATAACACAAGGATACAGCACAGTAATGCAATCCTCATATTGTTATGGTCTGAAAAGCTTTAAAACCGTACTATACATGGAAAAATGCTAAACGTATTATTTAAATTGTTACTGTAGCAAAAATACATATTTAAATGTCCAGGAAAAACTGGGTTAACGTAGTGCTAATTTTTATTTATTTTTTAAACAAAATGCATTCATGCAGCTTGCTCAGTCCTTCATATTCCTTTGGTTTGAAATCAGATGTCATACTGATGATAAACCTCAAATAGTCAAACCCATGATTTAAAGCTGATATAATTACTCATGCATGTCAGTTATCATAAAAAAACAGAACAATAAGTGTAATTAATAAGTGCTGGTATTGAGCAGAAATAATGATGTCCTTTTGAAGAAATGTGGAATTCTCACGTAACCATTTTGCACTTTTTTAAACCTTTATTCTTGCTTTAATTCAGATCTCATGATCATGGTTTTATAATGCGATTTTTTTTAACAGCTATTCACTGTTGATGAGAATATAAAAATAAAAATAAAAACATGTGCCGTAACAGAAATTGTCTCTATAAATACACCGATTTTCAATCACAATTAAATGTTCCACACAGCACTCAGATTTGCTGAAAGTTTAAGATTATTAACTGCTAGTTAACTATAATTAGTAACAGTTGATTGACAGTCCCCTCCAATTTGGTGGGCATACTAGAGCAGCAATAAGACGCCCTTTTTAAAAAGAAAAGTGGACTGTGGTATACGATGTAAAAGCACAGCAAAGTGTATTAAAGCACAGTAAAAGCACAGTGAAGCACAGGTGTGCGTGGTAAAGTACAGATAAGCAGCAGACTATATTTGGTTAAAGCTGCTCAAGCCAGTCACTTAATCTACTAGAGGCATAACAAATATTTACAACATATTCATAGCTGATAAACACACACAAGAACTATAATGTGGTGTGTCCAGCTCATCAAATTTACAATAAACAAAAACTGCAAACATTTTACAAAGATCCCCTTCGTAAAGTTTACAAATCATATCAATGAGTAATAAAGCACAGTGAAAGCACGAACAAGCATAGGTAAACAGTACCATAGTAAAGCATGTTTGTAAACATTGCAAACCAGGGTAAACTATGGTAAATGCATAGTGTGACAATAGGAAAAAACTACAAAAAAAAAAAAAAAAAAAAACGTGCTAAACTTTGATAAGGGTTAATGTCGAACAACTTCTCTTTTTAAGACAGAGTATTTACATGATATTTTAATATAAATAAAAACATTTTAGATTAAGAAACAAGTAAATATTAAATATATTAAATATAATTTAAAAAAAAAAAATCACAGTAGACAACATATAAGAGACATGTGCTTGACGGAGATGTAACTATTCCTCGTTATTCTGGACCATGAATTGCTCTATGACTAAAAACATTCACGTCCCCCATCCCAACAGAACTATCACATAGTTTGTGTCAAGTGCTGAATCGAAAGTGGCTCTGTACTGCCTAGTACATCACGACAACACAGCGCCATTAACACTGCTATGGATATTGTATACAATGCATATAACTGTTAAATAAATGAAGCACTTAACTCTACATGGAAATAAGCAAACACTTTATAAACTTCACATATGAATCGAGTTCCGCTGTATGACGTAAAAAGTTGTTCAGTTGATTGATATGCAGAACATTTCTTGAGCTGAAATAAAGCAAATGATTCAATTCTCCTAATCGACTGTATTCAGTGCTTTATATACTTATCTAATCACATTCCTTACATAAATACTATAAGAATAATACAACTGGATTCATAAGCAATGCTTCTGTCACTTACGCATCATAACGAGTGTCATCGATGTACAATCTCAAAGCGCAGTGACAACTTGCGGTCTACAATTTAGAAGTATTAACAACAATAAACAACATACCTACTGATAACATGTATGTACATTTTGTTAAACATCATCTGCACTGACTAAGGGAGTTAATCATACCACAAAAAAAAAAAACTTTAATTAAATAATAACCCAAGTTCTACCTGTATTGAGTAAAAATCCACACACAGTTGTGTAAATGATCAGGAGCCCCATCCTCTCCCGGGTGTAGTTTGTGGCAAAAACATCAGAACTAATTTATTACAAAAGAATGAAAGGCATTCAATAGGATCCACATCATCGCACTTCCTATTCACAAGCTCTGAGCAGAACACAGGTCTGGGAGATCGAAGCAGACTGAGAGTGAAAATACTGGAGATTCACATAAAAAAAAATCTACCACGTGATAGCCGCTGATCGCCAAGGGACCTCGATCAATTCATTCCACGTACAAGCATATGACGAGTTCTGGTTTAGGAGTGCGTGTTTGCAAAATCCAGTAAGGAAAAGTAATAATAATATCAAAAAAAAAAAAAAAAAAAAAATCTATTGCAGAAATAGTATAGTTATAACAGAACTGTGTTTTGCCAGGGACTTGTAAAGCCACGTAATACAGTGAAACCCACCTAATGTAACTGTAGTAAATCTAACAAATAAGGATTTAAGGAAAAGTGATAGTGAAGATAGAGAATCATTTTATAAAAATACAAGAAAAAGAGGACAGTGCTTAAAATAAACTACATCTATTAATATTCAGATGGGACGGGAGATGTTCTGTGTGTTGATACAAACAAAACACATCTAAAAAACCCTTACACGACAAGAAAGATAAATGACAAAAATTAAGCAGAGCGGGGGCATTATCAGTGCATCAACAAATGCTGGAGTGATTAGAGCCAAAATGAAGTTGTGCAGTCAGGGCCATTGCAGGACAGTCGTGGAGGGCCTACGCTAACCCATATTTTGGGGGCCCTATGCATATTAAGGCAAATAGTGTTAATCCAGCCCTGCGTTGGGGTGAGGCCAAGTTCAGACGGATGTGTCAGAGGCATGCCGAACTCAATTCAAGCACAGCATGTTGACCCGATTGAGCACATGAGTAGAGCGCCACCT
The DNA here is from genome assembly GCF_017654505.1 of Polyodon spathula. Taxonomy (NCBI): domain Eukaryota; kingdom Metazoa; phylum Chordata; class Actinopteri; order Acipenseriformes; family Polyodontidae; genus Polyodon; species Polyodon spathula. Next base: position 5,857,150 of record NC_054544.1, on the reverse strand, counting down.
GAAACAATTAAGTTCGTCTCAACGGTTTTTTGACGCGAGCACGCCTTCCCCTGCCGCTCCGTGCGCCTCTGGTGCACCTTGATTTAATAAGGAGTTCCAGCGACGAACTGATGAACTGAGCTGCACTAATGCTAATCTACACAAATGATATGCAAATGATATGCTAAACAGTGTAGTGTATCCCACAATGCTACACTAATCACCCGTCAGATTCAACCATGGAAGAGCCCACGGAGGAGCAGTGGTCAAGCAGAGGGAGACAGCTCGTTGGAAGAATGTATGGAAATGTATTTTAACTGTTTTATAGATTTCATGTTCTTAATTTAAATTACTGCAAAAATGGGTGCTTAATGTGTTTTTATGCAGTCATCCGCCTTTACTGAACCAAATCATTTATTTCTCCAATACTGAGAGATAGTATTATTCTTATTCTTATTATTATTATTATTATTACAATAATGGAGACATAAATGGCGGTTAAATGTGATTAAAACTTGTTTAGCTGTGTATTTGTATTGTATTTGTTTGACATGAGCGAACTGCGCCAGTATGAAACCAATTGGTTCATCGAATTTAATGAAGTGCGGTTTCAACGCGTACTTAATTTCAACTGAGTTCAGCACGCAGCAGGAGCGTCAGTCTGAAACTGGCCTGAGCGGAGCAGAGCCAGCCAGTTGTATATGGACATTTCCAGCCCGCTCTTTCACAACACTGAGAATAACTAATAATTATAATAACTGAGCATGGTTTTATTTTTCTTAAATACATGTTCGGCCCTGGAGTTTGCACAGAAAATTTTAAAAAAAAGAAGGTGACAAACTATTTTCCATCATGCCTGTGCATGGTAAACATTATTTTTCCAGTTTCAAACCAAAATTAGGCACACTTATGTTTTGCAGACTTAAAAATTTAATTTTTTAAAAAAGCTTTTATATTCAGTGTGATTGGTGTTGCACTTTATAATTCATAATGGAGGGGAAAATATATACTCTCCCGATTGTGGAGCTGCCATATAAAAATGTGAGAAACGTCATCAGTGTGTCCACCTGTCTGTTGTTATTACATAGCCTATATTGTTCATATACAGTTCTATGGTTATGCCCCAATACAGCGCTGTGAACACGGTTTATATTTTCTGCACTCTCAAGGATAGTTCATACACTATAGGGTGGTCTGTCAGCACCATTGAGACTCACTCATATGTGTTCGTGGGTTGCTTTGAGCTCCCTGTGAGATATTCGGATATAAGCAAGCCCAGTATGAAGCTAATTTGATACGAATCATATGCAAAGTGTGAAATAGGTGAGTCCACCGTACATGACATCATGGTTTTGTCAGAGAATTGCAGTTCAGTACAGTGTTTGTTGTTCTGTGCATATTTAAAGTGGCTATCAGGATGCTATGCCACAGTAAGTGCAGATTGAATCCTATCTCTATTATAACCATAGGGTGCACATAGGAGCTGTTAAGTCCAGTTAACTTGGGGCCACGCTCCCTTTAAATATTAATATACAGAAGTGATGACCTTCTTGGCTCGCTGTCCTGCATTGCTGTCTCGGAGGGTGTAAGAATTGACAAACCATATAACTCCAGGGCTCAGCGCTGCCTGTCATCCATACAGCACACAGGCCCCTGAGTTAAATGCCAGCAATGTAATTACACTGGGAAAAGCATGTGTTAAACATACATGGTGTGTTTGTGCAGCTGAACTTGGCTTTTCAATTTGAGCCCATATTTAAACCTGTGACCCGCATCCAATCCACCAGGTGTGTGGCCAGGTCACAAGGACAACCAATGATCTGTTCAACTAACTCTTCGTCGTGGTGTATAGATGTGGAACAGCCTGGAACACCTAGAATGGCTTTCCCAGTGGCTTTAATTCATTTTAATTTTCATTTTGTGCCTGTGTGGTTAATAACTAGCAGAAAAACAAAGCTAAGCCTGAAGAGGGTACTAAGTATTATTCTGTGATTTTGTGTTTATTTTATGGTTTAACCCACACGGCACAATACGTTTGAGGCAATTCTTGACTGTTCATGTCCCACTAGTACAGCACGGCACACCTACGTTTTAATCCCAGTGCAGCATCTGGTGGAGTCTTCAGCTAGATGCACACAGCACTGGAAGCTAATACAACTGTCTATTATCATTTACTGTTTTCATCTTTGCAACATTTCAATTAATTACAAACTGTATGATTTTTAACTTCATAATTGTGCAGCATCTAAAATATGAAGTATAATTCCTACACAAATACATTTCAGAGCCAGAGGGTGAACCAGTAACCTTTGAAGATATTGTTTGTTTATGGTTTCTGTTTCATTTTTCCATTTATAGGGATGCCAGAGCACATAGCCAGTCGCTGGTACTGCTATAATAACGCCCACGGGCAATCAGTGGTCATCAGTAGTCATATGTTTTTGTGGACCTGTCTAATGGACATCTTGCACAAACGTTAGTAGACACCTTACAGCCTTGGTCCCCTAAATATACACAGCCCCATATACGCCCACACACAGTGTCCTTTTGCCCCTCTGCTAGAACTGCCAAGGGATATCCTAATTAATGCAAGTTTCAGTAGAGAGTTTGTGTTCCAGGCACCCCTGCTAGGATCTATTCTTAACCCTCATGCACTCATTTGGCTTTGGTCTCAAACCCCTGTGTTTTTAATTGGTCACCCCATCTGATTTCTATTTCTGTGTGTCCCGGCTGGCAGTATGTTCCACTTTGCAGTATACTTTGCTTTGCAGTAGATATATGAAATGTTGTTTTCAAAGCTGTCTGGTGAAGACAGCTTGTGAGCAAGCAGTTTGAACCTCGTCTCACGAGACTGAGGGCCTAGGAAGAGCCTTTAGATTTGTATAATAATAGGAAAGAAGCATTGATGACATATTCAAACATGGTTTTCTTGACAATGACCTTGGGACATGCCATTGTATTTGTTGCACAGTTTGGTCATAAAATGTGTTTTTTTTAAAAAAAAAAAGCTAGTGAAAATGTTAATGTTCAATTGACTACAGTCTAGTAACTTATTAAGGATATTTGTCATTGCTGTCAAACCTCTTTTGGCTGAAAAAAAAAAAAAAAAATGATATTACTAGCAGGGTGGCTAAATGTAATTTGCCCTGAGAATGTATTTGTTGTCAACACTTGCAAGTTAGAAAATATAAGATGCAATATGCTGATAAACTGGTTAAATATTATGCTCTTATGGGATTTTGATGGTAAAAGAAAGGACTGGGACTTTTCAGTATGGCTCTGTAGGTGTACATGGCATTGTCTGTAAGTGACACATTGTGGCTTACTTTTCTAGATTAGTATGGCTTAGCTAATATGATTAAGCATGCATACAGAATATTAGTTTTTTGAAGGCAAAAAGCAAGTACTTCCTATAAATCAACTTAACAAATATAGTCATTTTGAAATGCTTTCTCTTGACATAAACACTTAAATGAATACCATCTGCATTATGTCCAACTGAAGCCTCATCGCATATGGGAAGAAACAAACATTACGAAATGAAATGTGGTTGAGTAATACAGTTTCAACAGTACTGTTTTGGTAATATAACCAAACTGCCACACACAACATTTTAACTAACTTACTCTTAAGTGCACTGAAGAAATATCTGGGCTACATTCTGCATTAGAACAAAATCCCTAGCACTATCATTTTATAAATGATCAAACCTTTTTTCATACATTATCTTTATACAAATTTCAGCTGTAAGCTGTACTTATCAAACTGACTGCAATTTACAGCTTGGTAACATGGAGAACTACTGGACCAGTGTTAAGAAACCATTTTAAACAATGCAGGGCACAGCAGAAAACATGATACCATCGTACCTGGACACATTTAAAATTTATGGCAGGAACTGTCAAGATGAATTTATAAATGTTCAGCATCAGATCACACAGCTGCGCAGGGGGTGGGTCCAGTGGCAGCAGGCAGGCAGACCGAAGAACGGACAGCGGGAGCAACGGCAACAAAACATCTTTTAACACCAAAATCTCTTTAGAGGGACCCAAATATTTTGTGAAAAGCTGAAAGTTTAAGAGATATTTTTTAAACTATTTATTTTCAAAATGGGATAGGGAAATGTCGTAGCTCAGGGAGAAGGAACATAGTGATCAGAATGGAGAGTTTTGAATTTATTTGAATACTTATTTTTGCTTTTTTTCACTACTTTAATTAATCATTAGTGCCTGATTCAAATTCATTCAATATCTCATGTACATTTACATAAATCTCGTCGGTCATGTTTATTGCGATAAATCCCAATATGTCTGTCATTTTTGTTTTTAAATTCTAGTGTATGGATATCTGCCAGTGATTTGCCCATTGTTGAAAGAAGTGCCGACCCATGGTGATATGCTGTAATAACAACGCTCCCATATGACCTGTTTTGACCAATCAGGATAGATTATTTAAAATACCCATTTTATAATAATAATGAACTAATACAGTATTTTCAATTGAAACTTCTCTATAAAACTGATCTGTTGCTGACACTTAGCTCAGTACCATTGTCAACTGGTACTGAGCTTGGAAGCCATAAAACTGCCTGGCAGTTTGGCAGTTATTATTATTATTATTATTATTATTATTATTATTATTATTATTTATTATTATTATTATTATTATTATAACACACAATGATGCCCCTGAGTCTGCAATGCCTGACCTGCATGTGTTTCACAGAAGGCATTATTTAGCTCCCTGTATACAGATGGATACATGTCCACTCATGTCTACTTCTTCAATACTCTTGAGGAACTCAGGGTCTGTGCTGTTCAGCCCAGTGTGGGTTGGCGGTATCCAGCCTTTGGTGTGGGGTTTCCCCTACGGGGGTCTCCTCACTGGCTCCTGCCTCTGCTGTGCCCTGCGTCTGTCCTTGAGGAGGGGGCTGGCTGGGTCTCGACTCATAGCGCAGTCTTTCAAGGTCTTGGCAAAAACCTTGACGGCCTGCTGGGGAAGTGCTGTGCTGCTCTCTCTGCCACTCTGCTCGCCCCCTCCCACTGCGAGGCCAGGTCATTGGTGCCAGTTTGGATCATGATGGTGCAGGAGCTACCCATGGTGGGCCGGGTGGGGGTTGCAAGGTCAGAGTGTGTGTCGGTGTGGGTCAGTGTGCCTGCCCTGGCTGGTGTAGCAGTAGTCTCAGGGCCGCTGTGTGGCCGGATGGCTGCGCTCTCTCGGGGAATGAGAGTGGGGTGGATGGTGTGCTGGTGTAACTGCTCTCTCAGGCCCTGCAGCTCCTTGGTGAGGGGTCTTCTCTCACTCCAGTCAGCTCGCTCCTCAGGGTCTGGTTGTCCTACTGTAGTCCCTTCACCTCTGCCCTCAGCTCACTGACTGCAGCCTCGCTGTCCCACTTCATCTGGGTGACCTCGTCTCTTAGCTGCTGGGTGAGGTTGGCTTCAGTGAGCCTGGCCAGGGTGAGCTCCCTGAACTCAGCAAACTCCAGCTCTAATGGAGAGGCTCTCCTTCATGTGCTTGACAGAGCTGGGGAGTCTGGGGGTGAGGGGTGAGGCACAGGGGGGCTGTTTTGGGTTGCTGGAACTGTGCTGTCTGGGGCTATATTCCTGGTGACTGGGGTTATGGCTTCAGTGGTTTCATCAGTCTTGCTCTATATATTTATTTGATCATTTCCTGGGAGGGATTTTTCCATCCTAGCCTACTCTTTTAAAATCAGAAAACACTCAGTACAGTTCCATTGTGGTAAACATTTACAGTGAATATTGTACTGTCTGGATTTTATTTTTCCCCCATGGTGATCTGCCTTCCTCCGCCAATCCCATTTCTCTTTAGTGCTGAGTGCCAGGCAGTGGTTTGCTCTGTATGGAAGATTAGGTTTGTTTTAACCCTCTGCTCTCCTGTGAGACCGATGTCTGCATACAGACTATAATTTTGTGCTGTTTTTTGGCTTCTAACCTCTTTAGGGGACTGCATGTCACAGCTCAAGGGGCAGGGCCTCACTGCAGCACTCACATTCTCACTAGTCTCCATGGCAACCCTTGGTTTCCTTCCTATTTCCAACTGTCACCTGTTTACTTCCTAGCTTGATAGAGCTGACAGGATTTGTTATATTTAATATGATGGTATTTAAGAAGATTATCTTATTGTACTTCTATTTTTCTTTCTTTCCTTTGTCTTTCTATATATTTTTTCTGCTTTTTGTTTTCTTTTATTTACTGTACCTTTTTTTCTCTTCTGTTCTTTATTAGATGTAGGTTTCAGTATCTATTTTGCTCTTTTTTCAGTTAATTTCTTCGGTTATTTTGTTATTTGTTTTTCTGAGAAGAATATTTTTTAATGAAAGTGTTTATTATTTGTAAAGGAGTGTGACGCTCAGCAATAGATTGAGCTTTTTGTGTTTTGTTTCTGCCTTTGCAGGTACAGTTTTATCTTTGTTTTTTGTTTTTTTTAATTACTTTTATTTAAAAAATCTGACAGTTGCCTGTATTTGAAAGTAACTCTATAAAACACCTTGTTGAATGCTACCATTTCATAAATGTAGACTTTAATAATGTTTGGACAATTTTGAATGAAAATACAAACAAACTTTTCATGAGTCAAAATATATAACTAGAAAAAAATAACTCCCACAATTTTCTTTAACATATAAATTGTAACATGTTTTTTTTCACAATTAATAATAAATTATTCAATAATTTTAAACAACCGGTGAAAGAAACCGGAAGAAATACACAATTACATTCAGATCTAACCTGCTGTAACTTGTCTTTATTTCAACAGCACCAAAGATGTCCCTCAACATTTTTGCTCTGAGAACATAGACATCTTTCTGTTTACACCTAACACATATTCAAATAAATCACAGCTCCCCAAAGTGGAGCTTATAATTCTTCAACACTTTTACCAACCATTGCAACACTAAAATAGTGTTAGAAGATACTAACTTACTGTGAGTAAGTAGTTGTCAGTCTTAGCAATCCGACCACGTCTTGCAGACATACAGTGGCATTTTTGCAATTTTGTTGCCTGACAACCTGGAATTAAAATTGATTTTTATTTGGATTTCATGTAATGGACATACACAAAATAGTCCAAATTGGTGAAGCGAAATGAAAAAAATAACTTGTTTCAAAAAATTATAAAAAATAAATAACGGAAAAGTGGTGCGTGCATATGTATTTACCCCCTTTGCTATTAAGCCTCTAAATAAGATCTGGTGCAACCAATTACCTTCAGAAGTCACATAATTAGTTAAAGTCAGTCCACCTATGTGCAATCTAAGTGTCACATGATCTGTCACATGATCTCAGTATATATACACCTGTTCTGAAAGGCCTCAGAGTCTGCAACACCACTAAGCAAGGGGCACCACCAAGCAAGCGGCACCATGAAGACCAAGGAGCTCTCCAAACAGGTCAGGGACAAAGTTATGGAGAAGTAGAGATCAGGGTTGGGTTATAAAAAAATATCCGAAACTTTGAACATCCCACAGAGCACCATTAAAGCCATTATTAAAAAATGGAAAGAATACGGCACCACAACAAACCTGGCAAGAGAGGGCCGCCCACCAAAACACACAGACCAGGCAAGGAGGGCATTAATCAAAGAGGCAACAAAGAGACCAAAGATAACCCTGAAGGAGCAGCAAAGCTCCACAGCGGAGATTGGAGTATCTGTCCATAGGACCACTTTAAGCCGTACACTCCACAGAGCTGGGCTTTACGGAAGAGTGGCCAGAAAAAAGCCATTGCTTAAAGAAAAAAATAAGCAAACACGTTTGGTGTTCGTCAAAAGGCATGTGGGAGACTCCCCAAACATATGGAAGAAGGTACGCTGGTCAGATGAGACTAAAATTGAGCTTTTTGGCCATCAAGGAAAACGCTATGTCTGGCACAAACCCAACACCTCTCATCACCCCGAGAACACCATCCCCACAGTGAAGCATGGTGGTGGCAGCATCATGCTGTGGGGATGTTTTTCATCGGCAGGGACTGGGAAACTGGTCAGAATTGAAGGAATGATGGATGGCGCTAAATACAGGGAAATTCTTGAGGGAAACCTGTTTTTCAGTCTTCCAGAGATTTGAGACTGGGACGGAGGTTCACCTTCCAGCATACTGCTAAAGCAACACTCGAGTGGTTTAAGGGGAAACATTTAAATGTCTTGGAATGGCCTAGTCAAAGCCCAGACCTCAATCCAATTGAGAATCTGTGGTATGATTTAAAGATTGCTGTACACCAGCGGAACCCATCCAACTTGAAGGAGCTGGAGCAGTTTTGCCTTGAAGAATGGGCAAAAATCCCAGTCTAGATGTGCCAAGCTTATAGATATATACCCCAAGAGACTTGCAGCTGTAATTGCTGCAAAAGGTGGCTCTACAAAGTATTGACTTTGGGGGGGTGAATACTTATGCACGCTCAAGTTTTCTTTTTTTTTGTCTTATTTCTTGTTTGTTTCACAATAAAAAATATTTTGCATCTTCAAAGTGGTAGGCATGTTGTGTAAATCAAATGATACAAACCCCCAAAAAATCAATTTTAATTCCAGGTTGTAAGGCAACAAAATAGGAAAAATGCCAAGGGGGGTCAATACTTTCGCAAGCCACTGTATCTACAACTTCACTAGTGTTGTTTGCACCCCCTGTCCCAGCTTCCATTGCCTTAAAGGGATACCTTGGTAACAAAGCACAAGCTAATCACTAAGTAGCACTAATAAATGGTTAAATTACATATACAGGGAATTTTCAAATAACTGTCACTTTGTATTTATACACTATAAAAGAAAAGTAAACAGTGCAGTAAACTTGTTGATTTAGATATATTTTATTTCTTATTAACGGTATACAAAACAATAAATCATCTTATAACAGCAGTATTACAGTGTATTCAAGGGTCTAGTAATGTATGTGTGTGTGTACATATCTTTCTCAAGGGAGCCTGTGTTTGAATCAAAACATTGGAGGTATTTATAGGTTTTTGACAGCATGACAACTTCTTGTTATTGTTTATTTTCAAATCCATGATTTATTCTTACATGATGCAGTGGTGTTCTATATATTGTGACATCATTTTTACTTCTATCGTTAAATCTGTATTAATTCTAATTAACATTATTTTACATAAACTTATATTTATATTGTCATGCAATGCTGGCTCTGAATTTTGTTTATTTATTTTAAATGTTATTTAGTTTATTATTTTCTTAATTAGTTCATTATTTTCTGTTGAGTCCTGCTGACACAATCGTGTTCAGTCCATTTATACATATGTCACGTTGTCTAATTTTAGCTGTTCTAATACTGCAAAGTACATCATTTATGTCATGTCATTGACTGGTGAAGTGGTGTACTATTGGTTCATTCATTTTTTTTATATTTCTAGTTAATGAAAGGTGGTTCTGTATAATTTTTTATAAAGTTGTTCCAGACTCTCTAACATATTTTATTTCATCACATTTTTCACAGGCTATTCCATAAGCAACATTGCTATTTTTACAATAGGTATTAGTTTTTAGTGAATATGTGTTGTTCTTATGTTTAGTTATATTTTTACATTTGTCCATGTATTTACACACTACATGTACTAGTGCATGTATTTGTAGAACCTATTCTATCAATTATTCTTTTATGAACTAAAATATCACCTAAATTAGCTTCTCTTTTGAATGATACAACTGGGGCCTTAAGAAATAATTTTTAAAATGTTTCTGTTAGAATTTAGAATCCGCAAGTGTTTCCAAACTATCTTAGTCATTGATAGATTAAATGGTAGCCATATTAGCCCAGAGATGATAGACAAAGAGAAGGAGATGTGATACCTTTTATTGGACTAACTAAGTAATAATTATTCACAAGCTTTCAAGACCTCAAAGGTCTCTTCTTCGTGTAAAAGTAGGAAAGAGACCTAAAAAAGAATCGCTAATCTCTTAAAAACCATAGCGGCACAAACCAGCACAAATGCATGGTGCTGGTTGTAGAGGGGCCAACTTCACAGAACATGAAGTGAACACATTAGTTGACCGCACCCCTTAAAAAAAAAAAAACCCTTAAGTTTTCAATAGATGATCAACAGTGTGGCATGAATGATGGATGGCTCAGTGAGTTCTACTGCTTGATATACCTCCAGAGAACCTAATTTTATAAGCATCAGCATCTTCATCAAATTCTTTTTTTTTTTCTTTTTTTTTCCTGAATAGCTCAGATGAAGAATTATTGTGTTGGTTCCTAAATTTGCATATCTTTTACAGTGGTTTTCCTTACAACTTGATTCAGCCAGTTAGCTTTGTGAAAATTGACATTAGTCAGTCTGTGTACTACAGAAAACCTTTGGAATAAAATAGCTCCAAATTTAAATGCACATTTTGCAAGCTTCAACAGGAAGATAACATGATGTTGTGGTCCTCAGGCTACTGTCACCCATGAATGAGGGTCAGTGAATTCGTCAGTAAAATGGTTAGTGTCTGTCTCTCTTGTCTGTTTATTTGACTCTATAAAACTGGTCCTAACTGAGATTTTTAGATTGAATGAGATGGAGGTCTAAGGTTCCTCTACATCTTTAAAGAGTTTAGCTACTGAGAATTCAGACCATTGATAATATTGGGCTTACTTCCTTTTAAAATGAAAGCAGATACCAGGAAGCACTTTAAGCATATATGAGATGCTGGAGTCTGTTCAATTGATCTACATGGTGGCGTGTCTAAATACAGCCACTGTTTAAAATAACAAGCCAGAGGATATGAAAGCCAGACATTTAATGATTGAAATGACTGCTGTAGAGTAGATCAATTGAATAGATCCTGTTGTCTTTGAGCTGGGGTGCAGAAGTGCATCTAATTTTAAGAGGGTGACGACACAATTAACTCCCACTCTTTTTTTTTTCTTTTTTTGTAAATTGGATCTGTGTCCACCATTACCGTTTACATTCCACGTTGATTGAAAATACAACCTCCAATAGTTTTCAAAAAGAAAGCATTGCTATAAAAGACTGATTGTTTAACATTGTAAATGATAATTTTATGGTATTGCACATGCATGTTGTTCAACCTATTAGGGTGAGCGAGTTATGAAAAGTGGAAAGCCCAGTCAACGATGAAAATATGCAACACTGAAGTTGGACACTTTATACTTTACTCACATAAAATAATGTGATAACCTGGAAAGTAACCTGAGAAATCCCAGGTAACTCATCCTATAAAGCCCCATACTTTCGGTGTATAATGGGACAGTGGCAAGCCCCTAATTCATCTTCTAGAGGGGGCTTGGACAAGTTTTAATAACATAGACCTCTGTCCTGTCCAAGCTGTGCATCCCTGGCCATTTAGGCACTATGGAATGGACCTGAAGATATAGCAGCATGACATGTTTCTCAATGGCCTCTGGCCATTTCTGGGTTCACACAATAGGACACGGATGGAGAGCAGTATAACAATTGCAATGGTATAAAGGAACAAAGTCGTTTTTTACTAAATATTTTATTCTGTTAAAATAGTATGGTTCTGTCTTTGCACTTGCTTAAAAAAAAGTCCTATAGGCTGATACAAGAAGAGCAAAGAATAGTTTTCAGAAACATGTTATTAGCTGTTTCTGATTTTCACAGGTTCAGAGGTTCAAGGTCAACATTTTGTGCTTAAAAGGGGGAGGTCTTAGAAATGTACAGATAGTTATGGGATACAGCGATCAAGGACAGCTATTTTAAATCATTCAGACCTTTCTGTGAATTAAGACTAACTGGGAATCGAATTTTGCACCAAAAGAATTATCTCTTCCTAGTTTATGTTTTCCATTGAACTTGCCAATGTTGAAAGTCTCATGATGAACAATTGTTTTTTAGCCAGTCTGGATTTGCTTTCCTCTCACAAAGAAAATGTATCACTTCAGATAATGACAGTAAGCACTGACCTAATGTTTAAACGGTACTTAAAAGTGAAGTTGATAGCCTTTTAAATGTCATTTCCAAGCTTTAGTGCAATTTTTAAATACTTTAACTTACAGTATCTTGACAGTAATGTGCAAGTGATGCAAATAATCACATATATGTTGATAAAATATGCATAATTATTGCAGATCAATGTACTTTTATTCCACACACACACACACACACACGTACAGGCTACAATGTATCCTATCAACATCACCTCTGATCATCACCGAGACAAAGGTTGAACAATACTAAACCTCCAAAAGTGCCACTGATGCCCATAACTTCTGTGTCTTCCTGCTAAGTAACTTTGATCTGTGGTGAAGCGTTTTTCCACAGCAGTAGTTACCTCTTCTAAATACGAAACAAGCCCTTTATAAAACTTAAAAAATGAAAATCATTTTATTTCTTTCTGACAACATCATTACATAAAATGTGGCATCAGTTCTAACGTGACAGCAAAAATTGCACAAATTATTACCAAAGTAACACTGTTGGTACCATATTATTTTAAAACGTAACAATTATGGGGGAAAAAAAAATCTGAAATAACACAAATACAGTAATTTATAGTTCCATTTACAAAAGTAGGTATAAATACAGCACAGCTAGAAAAATACAGGTGTCCTTTGAAATAGACTCTCCTTACATATGAATACAGCTTTCATAGAAAAAAAAAAAAATGAGACAGTGTGTTTTTTTGTTAGCACCATGAAATGTGAGCTGTGTAAATGTGGATATTAGACTTGGTTTGCCAAAAAACCCAAAATACAGTTAAGGTGATAAGGTTTGTGTCAGTAGATTTAACAGAACAGTAAATTAAACATAGTATTTTCTTTTAGTAACAGATTTACAGACATTCACACTTTGCATTTAAATCAAAGAAATCTGACTGTGTGTTACATTCATTGTTTTAAGATTTTTGTTTCTAGTTCAACAATGTCATGTTGGTTTATGTATGATCCGAAACAGAACTGGTAACCCTAAAAATACACAGTTTGCACAAAAATACAGAATTTAACACATCAATAAACATATAATTTAAATTACCATGAAACAAATTAACATTATATTTTAAATCTTCAAATCAAGTTTTATGTCTTAATAATTTGTAAACTTGGGTGATGGCACCGACTGATAATATTTATTGCTTTATTTCATTTTGCTACAAATATATTTTTTGTTTTAATTTAAAGAAATCTCTGTACAGTATTTATAACAGTGCAAAGTTACAAAAATCCCATTATATAAAAATCTAAGTTAGGCTCTGCCATCAATTTACGGTTTCCAAATATTGTCCTTTTTTTTTTTGCACCTGCTTTCATTTCTTACACCTTAGGCTTCAATGGTGGTGTTCTTTTTTAAAATTCCACCAGTTACATTAACTTCTTTCCTTGTTATAGTAAGTGCTCTCTCAGGAAGAAGTTCAATGTGTACCGTAGAGTCTCTATATGTCACTGGAGACTTGGCTGGCACAGGAGGAGAAGCTGTCATATAAAGAATCGCTGAATGATCCCAGATTGTCCACACCAGCTTTACCAGAACAACTAGAGCAGGCTTCTTCATTCCCAGCATCACCTGCTTTCTCCCCTTCAGCCTTGTTCGGGCTCTTCTTCTCCTTCTCCAGGAAAGGGCCGCTGTCGCTGTTGAGTTTATTAAGAGACTCGAGGGAGATTTTAGGGAAGCCAGACATCTTAGGTTCTTCCTTCTTCTCTTCTACTTGTTTCAATTTCTGCAATAAAAACATAAATAAATAAAGTAATTAAATGTGATTGTCGTATAAAAACAAAAATACTATTATGTTTCAAAGGATTTATCTAGTCATCGTGAACATTGTGTCACTTCCAGTAAAAAGTTGATTCTTACAATGACAGCCCCCATTGCTAATTTCTGTTTATCTTGCTGGATAAAGAGACAGCTATCAGCAAGGTTACCTTAACGTATGAAAAGTTGATATTGTTTCATACCACACCTTCAGCAAACCAGCAAACAGGTGAAGTTATAATTGATTACCTGGCCTGTCTATTGGCATCCAAAAAAAGAGAAAATGTTATCTAGTGGTAATCAAAGTAGGCTTAATTTCTCATTAATTTGCAGTGTTTCAAATCTTGGGAATTTTGTCACACCAAAATGGTTGCCAGTAAAACCCACCTGAAAAGGTGCTGGCACTTGTTTATCGGTGATGACAGCTCTTCAAACACTGAACATTAGATTATTTTTGTAGAATTTAAAGTATGTGTGGAAACATTCTTCCTGTGATTTCATAGCATCTCCCTTGAGCTTGCTGGGCAAGCAAACTAAAAACAATAATGTTGAAGTGTTACAGAGCTGCAAGGAACCATTACATTACAAGTAATAACAGCTGCAGCAATTTACAATACCATCTGCAAATCGTGCAAGAAATTAAATATGGCTCACCAATCCCATTACATGATGTGACGGAGTAGCACTTGGAATACTGTGTCACCACAGCACCAATGGGACATTGTGGCCCTGGAGAGAGTCCAAAGAGGGGGGAGGAGGGGGAGGGGGAGGGGGGAGGGGGGGGGGGGGACTTGATTGAAGTCTTTAAAATCTTAAAAGGAGTTGACATAGTTAACCCTAAAGAATACTTTAAGCGTAGCACTGAAACAAGGACTATATGACACACAGTAGAGATAGACTGTGGGAAGGAGACATTTCACACTGAGAGTGGTGCGGGTATGGAATGGGCTACCTAGTCATATTGTTGAGGAAGACATGGATCCTTTAAGACTCAACTTGACAAAGTTCTGAGACCAGTCAACTACGAGGAACCGGACGTGCTTAAATGGGCAGAATGGCCTCTTGTTCGTAAATTTTCAAGCTCCTTTCATTTAATGATTAGTTCTCGGTATTACTTTCCTATCTAATTAGCCCGCCCGCTGGAGTAATTAAGAGGAAAAGGATCTTTTAACAGAATCTTCAGGGCAAATTAGGGGAGATATAAGGGGACATTACTTGTAAAATGGAACCATTTGACTTATTTACATAAGCATTTTTTTTTGTACTTAAAACAGCTTGAGGGAATGTTTTTAAAATATCCACAGATGAACACAATTTTCATTTTGAAACACCATCTGCATATATTAACTAATGAGAACAAATAAATCCTCTAGTGGCTTTCTATCAACCAAACACAAAAAAAAAAAAATAGAATATTTGATTTAATGATTGTTTATGCATATTTTCACTTACTACTTAAAACATTTTCACTATTATTTAAAAAAAAATTATTTAAAATTGGTTTTGCATTTAACTATTTAAACTCTGCATATCTGTAAAGGGGTATAGCGAAGATGATCACTTAAAAAAGGATGTCTTAAAATTACTCCTTACTACAGTGAAAGAGTTAAAAACGCTTTAAAATGCCGTATTCAAATTAATGCCGCACTCAAATTAACACCTCACTCAGATATCAGCTTTTAAATAGACGCAACCCTTGAATGAACACTGCTCTCAATAAAGAAACGTAAAGGTATCAATCCACCATGTAATACAAACTAATGTACCAACACCTTAGTAAGCAAATTTTATTTTATGGTACTGTCCCGACAGACAACCCAAGAACTACTAACAGCACAGCAATCTTTAATGTCAGCCAACACAGCAGGTGATAAAATAAGGGCTGTCCGTTTACCTCGTCCTCAGCTTGGAAAACTTAGAGCTTTGCCGGTCACTGTATTGCTATCCTAAAGCTGGCCAAAGACATCTTCTTGTAGGGAGTTTAGTTTAGTTTTTTATTCAATTGGAATTTTACTCAGTCCTGTACAATTTATATATATATATATATTATATATATATTATATATATATATATATTATATATATATATATATATATACACACACACACACACACACACACACACACACACACACACACACACACATATACTGACAGGTTAAAGAAGGATTTTTAAGTCTTGACACAGTTGAGACATGGATTGTGTATGTGTGCCTTTCAGAGGATAAATGGGCAAGACAAAAAATTGCCTTTGAATGGAGTATGGTGGTAGGTGTCAGGCGCGCCGGTTTGTGTGTCAACAATTGCAACGCTGCTGGGTTTTTCATGCTCAACAGTTTCCTGTGTGTATCAAGGGTGGTCCTCCACCCAAAAGACATCAAGCCAACGGCAGGCCAGTGGTGGAAAATGGCTCATTGATGAAAGAGGCCAAAGTTTTTCTTGATTTCACACTGGAGGTAAGCCTTATCACTGTACACATTGTGGCAAGACATTTGCTTTCTCCGGTCAAGTGAAAAAGCATAAATGCCAGTTTTGAAAATGCAGATTATGGAATTCAACGAATCCTCTTTTTTTCAGAACATTTCCACTTTCTGTCACTTTTAATTCACTTTGAAATATCAAGCTTAAAAGGGTCCAGTGGCTCATTTAAAGACTCAGCCTTTTGAAGTGTGGGGTGAGCTATGTGATCGGGAGCTCGCTGGTTAAAATTCTCGTCACAGAGTTGCCGATGGTGACCCGGAGGCCCACAGAGACTCTGCATTTGTGCACTCAATTGCTAAGGAGAGAAAATTGACTTGGGTTGGTTCACCTCACCCCACCAAAGCGACCCCTACTGGTCCTGCACCAGACAAGGCCAGGCTATAGCTAGTCTTCCATCTTTACTTGGCAACATCCCCTGCTTAGGTTTTCCAGTTGAAAAAGATGCAATTGGCTAGACAGTAGAGACAGAGTATGCCCTATACAGTACACGGGTTACAGTGGTGAGGTGAAATTCAAATTAGGCGTTTGAAATTGGAAGAAAACCAGGGTAAATACCCAGATAAGCAACTTCTTCAGTACAATGAATGAAGGGAAGGCCATACAAAAGAATTCATGCGTGTTGTTTTTAAACTTAAGACCTACCGAGGCAAACATCGATTGCACTAACTATCCAAGATCATTTCAGACTACCAAATATTTAATTAAGGACTTATATCTTGTGCACTCAATGAGTCAATGGCAATTACTACATTCATCTGTCTCTTTCAGGCTTCCCTTTAATGTCTTTATAATTTACTCAGCCAAAGCCATTCAGCATGGCTGTGTATGGCATGAAAGATGCCCTGTGTTATGTAGCTTGATTTTGATTAGTGATTAGTGGTTGTGGTTTGTGTCAGCAGGGAATATCAATCACAGCTCCTCAACTGCAGCCTTCTAACACTTGGAAATATTATGTGCTGCTAGGGAGAACCCTTATCCTTGATTGGGTATAATTCTGAGAGGCAATTATTAATCCTGCTGCAGGAAGTATCTTCTTTAATAATCAGTTCTAACAGAATGCTCTGCAAACAAGTAAACAAACACCAGCAAGGCTACCTCAACCCCTATAATTTACTGCAACCATATAGTGACAAGAACAACGTTCCTTGACTGGTGGGTTTAATCCATCAAAATACTTCCCATGTGTTAAAGCTAAAGCTGTGAATAGTCGCTATAGGGTTAAAAAGCTCAGTCTTAATACTGTAGGAAGGAATACAAATTAAGAGATCCTGGCTTTGAATCCCAGTTTGGCTTCTCAGATCTGAACTATCTTTTTATCGATTTCTTAAAAGTCATGAAAAGGGTACCAGAAATATGGTGCGTGTATTTACTTGTTTTCCTATCCACCAATTAAAAATATATATATATATATATATATATATATATATATATATATATATATATATATATATATATATATATTTTATATAAGATATTCTATATTTATAAAAATTTATAAGAACATTTTTTAAATATGTTATATGTTATCACTGGTAAAGTTTGAGGGCATCACACACAAAATGGCCTGACTGCAGGTGCTGAGATTCAATCATTAACTAAAAGCTTACAGTACAGCAGAAATGTATGAAATCAAAGGCTACAAAGCATGAGACTGACAGAAATAGAGATTTTTATAATTACATTTCTAGAAGCAAACAAAAACCAGCAAACCATTGTTTTCCTAGCTTTAATAATAAAGTATGCTCTAAAGAAACAAATACAGCATTCCAGAAAGCAAAGAAAGGAAGAACAGCAAACAAAAGACATGAGCTTGCTTTGAAAAGACAGAAACAGATTAATATATATATATATATTAGGGCTTAATTAATTAATTAATTAATTAGGTCTTAATTTGAGCATTTAATTTGGACATACTTAATTTGAGCATTTAGGAGAAACACTAAATGGGTGAATACATAATGAAACAGTCTTTTAAGCCATCTGTAGAAAATTGATTAACATTTTTAATTGAAACGTGCTCTTGTAAACTACAAGCAATGTAACGCATTTTACTGTAAATTAATTTGTTATTTGCAATAGCTCCAAAAAAAATATCAGCCAATTAAAGTCTAGCTTTCCTTTGAAATAAGAATAATTTCAAATGTATACTATTCATAACATACAATGTGCATACAACACTAGTGTTTAAAGTATGGTTAATTATACATTATTATTTTACTGTCCACAACATCCTTTCCTTTTATTTTATTATATTTTTTTTTCTGTTTAGTTTTATTTTTTGGAAGACACCAATTAGTGGTAATAGGATCTAAATGATAGCAGATGCAAATGCCACTGCCACTTTGATAAATTAATGATGTCCTTTTGGGTACCAAGGTTATGAAAGCTGACAACTCTCTTTAGCGTGTTATAGTTTAGATCAACAGCCACGCTGAAATAAGGCTTGGGTTCTTGTCTTGATAACAAGAACACCATTTGTGAAGTGAAAAAGTGCTCAGAGTTAAAAACAGTTCTTGCATTGAGTGCATTTCCTTTGGGACCACATAATGTAATGGTTTTTTTTGTTTGTTTTAAAGAAGGAGAAAATAAACGGTCTAAATTAAATGGGATCTCAAACATGCTATTTGATTTTAATGTCACCTCACAACTGCAGCCCACATATTGATCAGGACTGAGGATCAATGGCAACCTCTGGTCCCAAACCACTTTTCACACCCAGCATGACTATTTTAGATTTTGTTTTATGCTTCAGAGGAATAACAGCGATATTGCACTGCAATAAAGATACACATTCTGTAAACTCCAACAGAATGTTTTCTTTGTGCATAGCTATGCCTGTTTATGTTAGTGTGTGTGTGTGTGTGTGTGTGTGTGTGTGTGTGTGTGTGTGTGTGTGTGTGTGTGTGTGTATTTATATATTTATTTGTCTGAACATACTGAGGATGAGTTTAAAGTTAAAGGTGCTATAATGTCACAACATCTGCCATTTCTCCCTGTGGCACCACTAGCTTTTATTTATTTATGTCTATGTTAGCATCATTTTTAACCAAAAACACAAATACATTTCTGAAATTCATTTGAGCTTTGAAATCATTGTCAGAATGATTAAAAAAACAGCATTTGCCAGAATAAAGTAAAGAGCTGCATGTAATTGACAAAGAGAAGAATGAAAATTCAAAGTTACAAAACGTAATGCAATTATAATCTGAGAAATATGTACTACAATTTGCAGTTTGTTTTCTTGTTTTCACGTATCATTTCTGTTTTGCAGCCCAGTTCATCCACCATATTAACTTTGCTTCTCCTACACAAATATTTACTTCAAACTTCTCCCAGGCAAAGGTTGATAAAGAAATATAGGAGGAGATTAGGGAATTAAGTAAAAACACAAACGCAGGATTCAGACTGGAAATTAAATCAAACCATCAAGCCTGCAGGCATTAACGAAAACAGCTACGGATTAGCAGAGATAATCACACTACCAGTTTAAAGTATTTAAGAATCTTACTATTTATTTCCATTTTTAAAAGATCAATGTTGTTTTTAAAGAAACTCATTGGGTGTGTTGGCTTTGTTATTTTCCATTGTCGGAGAGATTTCCTGCAATCTCTATTAAAGATCTACTAAAGAATGGAACAGTCCCTGGAAGAAGCCAACCTGTGAGCTGGGCTGTCAGGAAGTGTCTCAATGATGAATGGGGGACTGCTCAGGCCGTGAGGACTCTGATGTGAGCTGCTGAAGTTTACATCACTCTCCTGAGTGTTTCTGAAAGGTTATTAAAGACACTTAAATCACATAGTTCTTCCTTACAAACTAAAAGTTCTATTTGGTCACACCCGCAGAACTATTGATTTCTGATATCATTTAAAAAGCAACCCTGTCCACTGTCAGTATTCAGTGAACACCTCATTGAGCGGCCCTGAACCCACACTCAGTACTGCATGTGCAGCATGTACATACAATACAGCAACATGCACATACAACACAACAACATGTACATACAACACAGCAACATGCACATACAACACAGCAACATACACATACCACACAGCAACACACACAACACAGCAACATGCACATACAACACAGCAACACATACACAACACAGCAACATGCACATACAACACAGCAACATGCACATACAACACAGCAACATACACATACAACATAGCAACATGCACATACAATACAGCAACACACACACACAACACAGCAACACATACACAACACACATATACAATACGGCAACATACACACAACACAGCAACATGCACATACAACACAGCAACATGCACATACAACACAGCAACATGCACATACAACACAGCAACATACACATACAACACAGCAACATGCACATACAACACAGCAACATGCACACAACATGGCAACATACACACAACATGGCAACATGCACACACAACACAGCAACATACACATACAACACAGCAACATGCACATACAATATGGCAACATGCACACAACACAGCAACATACACACACAACACAGCAACATTCAAATACAACACATCAACATGCACATACAACACAGCAACATACACATACAACACAGCAACATGCACATACAATGTGGCAACATGCACACAACACAACAACATACACACACAACACAGCAACATGCACATACAACACAGCAACACATACACAACACAGCAACATGCACATACAACACAGCAACAAACACAAAACAGCAACATGGACACACAACATAGCAGCATGCACACACAACACAGCAACATACACACACAAAACAGCAACATGCACATACAATACAGCAACATGCACATACAACACAGCAACATGCACATACAACACAGCAACATACACATACAATACAGCAACATGCACATACAATACAGCAACATGCACATACAACACAGCAGCATACACATACAATGCAGCAACATGCACATACAACATGGCAACATACACACAACATGGCAACATGCACACACAACACAGCAACATACACATACAATACAGCAGCATGCACATACAATATGGCAACATGCACACAACACAGCAACATACACACACAACACAGCAACATTCAAATACAACACATCAACATGCACATACAACACAGCAACATACACATACAACACAGCAACATGCACATACAATGTGGCAACATGCACACAACACAACAACATACACACACAACACAGCAACATACACATACAATACAGCAAATTTCACATACAACACAGCAACATGCACATGCAATACAGCAACATACACATACAACACGGCAACATGCACGCATAACATACACATTCAACACAGCAGCATACACACACAGCAACATACACATACAACACGGCAACATGCACATACAACATACACACACAACACATCAATACACACATACAACACGGCAACATGCACATACAACATACACATACACCACAGCAACATACACATACAACACAGCAACATTTCCAACACAGGCTCAGACATTCATTCTGCTATGCTGCAACCAGCACACCCAGAATATTGAGAAACAGGTGATTGGTCCTGAAATGTTTAACGTCCAGATACTCCAATTGAGATTAGTTCATGTGTTTACTTTTAGTTACTGTCACCACTGATAATTTTACTTGGGCCAAGCATCTAGAAACAGGAATCTATCATTATACACTATCTGTACTATACCTGATATCCCAGGGTGCAAGGAGAGCTAAGACAGTAAGAAGATACAATATAGCTTGACCCTGGCACCCTTACATCCAAGCCTGTCTTTGATCAATAAAGTGTGTGTCACAAATCTGTAGCGTCATAAAAAGGCTTTATTGAATATGTATTTTTTCATTTGCTGAAGTGTGTTGTAAAAAAAAAATCCTATTTTGATACCTTCAAAAACACTCTTGCACAGTGTTGCTATGTATTGAAATATGAGGCCAATCCAAAGAAATACATGACTTAAAGCATTACCTCATGTCATGTTATGCTATTAATACAACTTTCACAGTCTGACTAACATTCAAATAAAGAATAGCTGGGCAGCAGTATATACTGTAGAGCCAATGTAAAGTTTCAAAAACTCCTGCTGCCCTAAACTACATTTACTTCACCAAATTTGTTTCAGCAATCATAATTCTTTTGTTTTTGTGTTAATGAATATTTTTCCATCCAACTTGAAGCCTGACTGAGTAAGTTCTTTCCCTGACACATCACATTCCAGTGGGGAGCCTAATCAAATGCACAGCAACACTCGGTTACCAGAACCACCTTCCAAAAGGCCTCATTAGGACACCCAGTTGAAAATCCTCACCCTACCGCTGGTGTCTTTCTGTAAAATTCCCATTTAATTTAAACAAAACACTGCCATGACACATTGCTTTCTCCACTTCTTGTATCTGTCATGCAATTAAATCCAGTAAAACGATGGCCCAAATGGGTATTTGTGAGACCCTGGGAACACTCAGCACATTGCAGAACATAGTGACTCTTTTTAATACTTACAAACAAATCATAATCAAATCATAAATACATGTTTCTTATTGTTATTCTTACTTAATTTCTTATTCATAATCTTATTATTATGTGTGTGTATGTAAGTATGTATGTATGTATTTGTGTATATGTGTGTGTGTGTGTGTGTGTATATATATATATATATATATATATATATATATATATATATATACACACACAGTGCCTTGCAAAAGTATTCAGACCCCTGACCAATTCTCTCATATTACTGAATTACAAATGGTACATTAAAATTTCGTTCTGTTTGATATTTTATTTTTAATAATTATAGTAAGGTGACATTGGTTTTATGTTGAGAAATATTTTTAAGAAAAATAAAAAAATGAAATATCTTGCTTGCATAAGTATTCAACCCCCACACATTAATATTTGGTAGAGCCACCTTTCGCTGCAATAACAGCTTTAAGTCTTTTGGGGTAAGTATGTACCAGCTTTGCACACAGTGTCGGAGTGATTTTGGCCCATTCTTCTTGGCAGATTTGCTCCAGGTTGTTCAGGTTGGTTGGACGACGCTTGTGGACCGCAATTTTCAAATAGTGCCACAGATTCTCAATGGGATTGAGATCAGGACTTTGACTGGGCCACTGTAGGACATTCACCTTTTTGTTCTTGAGCCACTCCAATGTTGATTTGGCCTTGTGCTTGGGATCATTGTCCTGCTGAAAGGTGAATTTCCTCCCAAGCTTCAGTTTTTTAGCAGACTGAAGCAGATTCTCTTGCAGTATTTTCCTGTATTTTGCTCCATCCATTCTTCCTTCAATTGTAACAAGATGCCCAGTCCCTGCTGATGAGAAGCATCCCCACAGCATGATGCTGCCACCACCATACTTCACTGTAGGGATGGTGTGTCTTGAGGCATGGGCAGTGTTAGGTTTGCACCACACATAGCGCTTTGAGTTTTGGCCAAAAAGCTCTATCTTGGTCTCATCTGACCACAAAACCTTTTCCCACATCACAGCTGGGTCACTCTCATGCTTTCTGGCAAACTCCAGACGTGCTTTCAGATGGTACTTTTTGAGTAATGGCTTCTTTCTTGCCACCCTCCCATACAGGCCAGTGTTATGCAGAGCTCTTGATATGGTTGACTGGTGCACCATTACTCCACTCCCAGCCACTGAACTCCTTCAAAGTGATTGTTGGCCTCTCTGTGGCTTCTCTCACAAGTCTCCTTCTTGTTTGAGCGCTGAGTTTTGAGGGACGGCCTTTTCTTGGCAGTGCCTGGGTGGTGTGATGCAGCTTCCACTTCCTGATTATTGATCCAACTGTGCTCACTGGGATATCCAAACACTTGGATATTATTTTGTACCCTTCCCCTAATCTATGCATTTGTATTACTTTCTCTCTAACTTCTGTAGAATGCTCTTTGGTCTTCATTTTCCTTCAGATTCACAGCCTTACCAATGATCCTTCAACAGTGGGGTTTTTATCCAGAAAATGTGACAGCAACTTTAATGGTTCACAGGTGGAGGCCAATGGTAAGGTAATTGTGTCCTCATTAGGGCAATTTCTTTCATCGGTGCAAACTGGGAGCTTCCACAGCACAGGGGTTGAATACTTATGCAAGCAAGATATTTCAGTTTTTTATTTTTCTTAAAAATATTTCCCAACATAAAACCAATGTCACCTTACAATAATTGATTCTGAGTTTCAGTGTTTAAAAATAAAATATCAAACAGAATGAAATTTCAATTGGTCAGGGGTCTGAATACTTTTGCAAGGCACTGTATATGTGTGTGTGTGTGTGTGTGTGTGTGTGTGTGTGTGTGTGTGTGTGTGTGTGTGTGTGTATATACACACACACACACAAAGCGACCTGTTTAAGGTTATTTAAGGTCACTGCCCCTTATTTGTCAATATGTAAAGGTGCATACTGATCTCCTGTGTCACTGCAAGTGTGCAGAATTGTACATGCATCAAATGCAATTAGGTGCTTTTTACTGAAAGTGCACCTGTGTACCACTTCATTCTTTTTGCAAATATGTGCTTTTTTAAAACATATTTCAAGCTATTATCTGGAATTTAAAGCAGATAAATATTAACTAATAAACACATACTGCCCATAACAATATTCTTCATTGTAATGTTGGGCTGCTTACATGTTTTATGTCAGCTATTTTACAGCAATGGTATACAGATTAAACAAAAAATACAGAGATGCTGATGGAAACATCCCTTTACTGTTTAAATACCTTGTTTTATGTGGCATTTTACTGTAAAAATAAAAGTGTATATAACTTTAATAATGCATAATGGTTTGTTTTTTATCTGAACTGTCATTATTATTATTATTATTATTATTATTATTATTATTATTATTATTATTATTATTACAAAATAATTTCCATTCACCTAAACTATCACTAATAATCACAGATTACCGGACATTTATTGTGATACAGGGTATGTATAGTACAGCTGCCTGCAAGGTGCATTTGAAATACAAAATAATTCACCATGCGTTGTCTGGCAGCATATCTGAGTGCCAATGTCAGGTGAATTATTTCTCATAAGCAATCAGTTTCATATCATGTAATGCATTTATACAACACAAGGGAGACAGGAGAAACTGCAGAAAAGTAATCTACTGGTGACATAACTCACTGCAGCGCAAACAAAAAATGACTTCTTCATTTTAAAGATCAGAAAGTTTGTCAGTTTTGAATTGATCTTTAGTCTGCCTGTTCACTTAGACCTCACAAGTGTAAATGAACAAAACATTATTTGAAAATGATGGGTTAATAGAACACAAGATAGAACAAAGATTCTGGAATGTACATCATGAGATACAGCATTTTCTCCACACTGTAAAGGAAAGGGGGTTTGGATACTCACCCTTGAACTGTCTCCAGCCTTTTCTTCAGCAATAGACTGGTTGTGTACAAAACTGTAGTGTGACATGTCCGTGTGTCCCTCCTTTCCATAATGGACATATGCCTTATGTTGGTAGAAATCCATAATAGACATGGGGCTCACAATACAACTCTTCTTCACAGCAAGCTCATCTTGACCAACTGCGAAAAAGGTTGCAAAAAATATAGATAAGTGTCATTCCCAACTATTGGAATTCATCGATGGGAATATGGACAGACAACTGGAAAGGAGGAACGACAAATAAGGCAGACAACAAATCCATGGTGTAGATATAAAAACAGATGGGCAGCAGAACAGAAAGGGAATGAGGTGCATTCTAGTTAAAGAAAAGCGGACAGATGATTATTAGGGTTACCTTGCGTGTTGTTTTTCATTTGGTCTAAAAGCTCTTCCTGACCAGTTCCAATCTCATTTGATTCATACTCAGGCTCAGTTTCGCTATCGCTGCTGCTGGCTGAATATGTGCACTCCAGTAGCGTTCTATCCTGTACAAGCAAGAAGACGGGTGTTAGATTAACACATAGATCACTCCATTATAAAGGCATATTCCACAGTGTCTATATGCTGCACCATATGCTAAAATACAGATGCATTTTATCAATACATCATTTTTTGTGATTCTAAGGGGAATGTCTGCCACAGAATTGTAATTTAAGATTCTTAACCTATATGCACTGTTCAAGTTTTTGTGATGAGCGTATTGTGAGTGTGAGGTATAAGAAATGTGATTTTCATTCATAGACTGGTACTAGTTTTAACTGTATGTGTGATTATTCTACACTATGTTAGATAGAGTATATAGAGGGAGCATTGTTTTCCTGATTGTAATTCAGTGCACACAGTTCTAACAGTTCTTGCTAGGTATTGCCTTAGATTATTGGTGCCTAGCAGTGGGGGAGAAAGCTGAGGGATAAAGCCACTAATAAGGATCTCCATTCTTACAGTCTGCAGACTGCTCTGGTCCTGACTGTTCTTCCTCTTCTCAGCCTGCTTCTCGTGGCTGTCAGGAGACTTGGAAGAGACTGGATTCAGTTTTTTTACACGCACTCCCTTGGGTTTCATTATGCCTGCAATGGTGAAGAAACACATTACTGTAATGTTTATTTTAAACAGAGACGATGCTGAAAGTCAGAAGATGGATCGCTGTGCGCTGATGTTGTTACTCATTCTGTACTCTTAATGCTTAATTCATATTTGTAATTTTAGTTGCGCTCCTTTCTGTCATTTTCTCTTTTGTTGATGCATCATCTTAGATGTCCTCAGCACGCTAATGCCCTCGAGTGAATCTATCTTGCAATAAATTAGCAACTAATTGTAATTGTATTACATTTGCAAACAATTTCAGCAGCAGTTATTTATTTGTTTTATCTATGGATCAAAACAATCAGTGTTTAACAATGTCCCTGCCATTTCCAAGGCGTTTATTCTGAACTACGAATCATAAAAGCACTAAAACTTACTGTGCAATGTATTATTTGGCAGGGCATGCCTGGGACTAACTGTGGATACAATGCACCCACTGTACATTCCTAAGACGCAGGTTTTCTTTTTTTTTCTCAT
Organism: Polyodon spathula; assembly: GCF_017654505.1. NCBI lineage: Eukaryota > Metazoa > Chordata > Actinopteri > Acipenseriformes > Polyodontidae > Polyodon > Polyodon spathula. The sequence goes on along the minus strand of NC_054544.1, from coordinate 5,830,068 downwards.
AAGACACAAGTCGTAGCGCAGTGGTTCAACACAGCATGTATAATTTCATGTATGATCGGTCCTAATCTCTATCAAATGATGGAGTCTCTACTTCATTCAGAACAGTTAACATAACCAGGATAAAACTGTACAGCAAAGCGCTTTTTATTAAAAATGGCAGGATGATTAAGCATTGCCCCTGAAAACCAAAGTGAAAATGATGGAGAAGAAACATTACGGAACCTCAGCTAACATGGAATACCGGTACAGCACTATTTTAAAATCTGCTTTGTGACAATTTAATTAAAATAAGTCCATCTAGCAAAAACAATTAGGATCAAGATCAGGGTAGTCTTTTCCTCTTATCCACTTCTTGAGATGCTATCTGTTGCTGGAATGTTTCTGTTCAATTTGTTATAATGACAGTGTTTAATCATGGAGTCTGCTCCATTGCACGTTGTGGAATTGAGGTCGCACGTGTGACTATTCAAGCATGGACCACATAATCTATATCCACCATCACTCTCTCTTATGAATCTCTTGTCACTGTACCTTTAATTAGCAGCATAATTATTTTTTATATGGTATCAGACAGAAAATTCCTCTCAGTTCCTTTTAACAGGAAACAGCAGGTGTGTTTGTTGGCTAGCATATGTGGCTGTGCCTCTCAGCAGACACTTCAGTTAACATCTAACACTAAGTAAAGGCTATTGTAACTACTTACTGGTGTATTTCATGCTTGAGCGAAACTGCTTGAGTGAAACTCAAAGCAGTTTCTTAGAGCACAGATATTTAAACCATCGACTGGAATGCCTCTGCGAATGCCCGTTCTTAAGTGCTTTGAAACCTGTTGATAAATGTGACCTTTTGTATTCACAGGATGAAACTGGCAATAGCTCTTTTACTGCCCAAAATGATGAGGCATTCATAATGGTTAACTAGACTTGATTGTTAAATGAGGACATAGGTCTGCCAAATATCAAATGTAACCCCAAACAAATCTGAGCTCCACATCAGCTTATTACACTTGATGTTACAAAATATGCACAACAAAATAAATACAGCGTTTTTTTTTGGTTTTTTTTTAAAGGGTTTGATGCAGTATATACCCATCTGCCTATGTAATTTTCTTAAAAGCTTTGGACAGAGAGCATGTGTGGCATGAATATTCAAAAGTGCAAGTGAACTGCAAAACTTTGGGAGTAAAATATAATCATACAAAAAATAACACTAACTATAAGGAAATACATATTTGCATGTATTCCTTGTAATCCACACTATGTCCTTGTGGACCCTACCTTGTCGTCTCTGTCCCCTGTGTGTTTCTGTTGTTTGCAAGCTCTACTGTTACAAGGTTTACAATTCGTATCAGTAGCTAATTAATCATTTCTGTTGTATGTGTTTTCTAATATTAACCTCTCCAGAGGATTTCGAGTATTAAAGCAGATACATACTACTGTGACAGGGCAGAGCCCTGCCTGTAAATACAGTGTGGTGTTTATGTGTTTTGGTGGTGGCTGGCAGGGATGGGGTTAGTGCCTAGCTTGACAAATACATGTGAAAATGTGGCTGTTCCCAAATTAGATAATTGGTGCTAATTGGGAACAGCCACATCAGATAAAAAGGGAGCTTGAATCTCTTGTAGAGGGAGGACTGCCAGGGAGCTGGTAAGAGAGGAATTGCTGTGTGTAAAACAATAAAGGTATGGTGAGTTTATACTAGCTTGGTTAATTAAAAAGTGCCCAGCTTGGTAAATTTAAAAGTAGTCTTGTTGGGAAAACGGCTTAGCCGTCCCAACCCTTCAGTTTAGAAAAAAACAAGTTTAGTCTTGGTCTTCAAGTGGAGATGGCTTTTCTTTTGTTGTTTGCTTTTTTTTCTGTGCTTAATAAAAAGTGCCCTTACGTGCATTAAATATACTTGATGATTAGGACTTGTTTATTGGTGTACCGACATAATACAGTGGTAAAGTCCCAGACCTAGCCTGACAAGTAGGGTCTTTGTCACACACACATTATATATAATATATATACACACACACAGTACTGTGCAATAGTTTTAGGCAGGTGTGAAAAAATGCTGTAAAGTAAGAATGCTTTCAAAAATAGACATGTTAATAGTTTATATTTATCAATTAACAAAATGCAAAGTGAGTGAACAGAAGAAAAACCTACATCAAATCAATATTTGGTGTGACCACCCTTTGCCTTCAAAACAGCATCAATTCTTCTAGGTACACTTGAGCACAGTTTTTGAAGGCACTCGGCAGCTAGGTTGGCACAAACATCTGGGAGAACTAACCACAGTTCTTCTGTGGATTTAGGCATCCTCAATTGCTTCTCTCTCTTCATGTAATCCCAGACAGACTCAATGATGTTGAGATCAGGGCTCTGTGGGGGCCATACCATCATTTCCAGGACTCCTTGTTCTTTTTTACGCTGAAGATAGTTCTTAATGACTTTCGCTGTATGTTTGGGGTCGTTGTCATGCTGCAGAATAAATTTGGGGCCAATCAGATGCCTCCCTGATGGTATTGAATGATGGATAAGTATCTGCCTGTACTTCTCAGCATTGAGGAGACCAATAATTCTGACCAAATCCCCAACTCCATTTGCAGAAATGCAGCCCCAAACTTGCAAGGAACCTCCACCATGCGTCACTGTTGCCTGCAGACACTCATTCGTGTACCGCTCTCCAGCCCTTCGGCGAACAAACTGCCTTCTGCTACAGCCAAATATTTCAAATTTTGACTCATCAGTCCAGAGCACCAGCTGCCATTTTTCTGCACCCCAGTTCCTGTGTTTTCATGCATAGTTGAGTCGCTCGGCCTTGTTTCCACGTCGGAGGTATGGCTTTGGCCGCAAGTCTTCATGAAGGCCACTTCTGACCAGACTTCTCCAGACAGTAGATGGGTGTACCAGGGTCCCACTGTTTTCTGCCAATTCTGAGCTGACGGCACTGCCTGACATCTTCCGATTGAGAAGGGAAGTAAGCATGATGTGTCTTTCATCTGCTGCAGTAAGTTTCCTTAGACGACCACTGCGTCTACGGTCCTCAACGTTGCTCGTTTCTTTATGCTTCTTCAAAAGAGCTTGGACAGCACATCTGGAAACCCCTGTCTGCCTTGAAATTTCTGCCTGGGAGAGACCTTGCTGATATAGTATAACTACCTTGTGTCTTGTTGCTGTGCTCAGTCTTGCCATGGTGTATGACTTTTGACAGTAAACTGTCTTCAGCAACCTCACCTTGTTAGCCGAGTTTGGCTGTTCCTCACCCAGTTTTATTCCTCCTACACAGCTGTTTCTGTTTCAGTTAATAATTGTATTTCAACCTATATATTGAATTGATGATCATTAGCACCTGTTTGGTATAATTGTTTAATCATAGACCTGACTATATGCCTACAAAATCCCTGACTTTGTGCAAGTGTACCTAGAAGAATTGATGCCGTTTTGAAGGCAAAGGGTTGTCACACCAAATATGTATTTGATTTAGATTTTTCTTCTGTTCACTCACTTTGCATTTTGGTAATTGATAAATCTAATCTATTAACATGTCTATTTTTGAAAGCATTCTTTACAGCATTTTTTCACACCTGCCTAAAACTTTTGCACAGTACTGTATATACTGTATGGGGCTAGTAGTGTAATTTACCTGAGGTGGTTGGCATGGGAAGCCGGCTCTGAAGAGTGTGTCCAGCTTTGGCAGCCATGGTAGGCTCTTGTTGGCAAGTCTCGGAGGTGGAAGGCATTTCTCGTTCCAGAGTTTTGGCCTTTGATAGAGTGGTTTGGGGCAGGATTTCATGTGGCTCCAGGAAGACAGTTACCACCTTCTCAGGGTTGGATTGGGATTTGGGGAGATGTCTTCCGGTCGCCCTGTTGACCGAGTCAGGGAGGGGGAAAGTTCCTATCCCACTGTCTAGGGTTCTCATCTGGCAGCTTGACCCTAAGGTACAGGAGAAGCATGTGATGGGAGGTGGAGACAAAGGAAGCACCGGAGTCACAGACAACGAAAGGGGTTATGGGGGAAAAAGGGGCATCTTGGGAAGGTTTAAAAAAAAAGCATTATTTACAACAGATTATAAAAAATGTTAAAGTTAAACAGTCAATAAAAACATTGTATTTCTGAGACTTCAGTAGGCAAATCAATTTCAAAACTTGTTCTGAACTGCTACTGACCTGAATAATTGCCATGAACTGTTCTAAAACCATGGTCCATGGCTAGCTGGAGTAAGAACTTTTTTGAGATACAAGAATTTAAGTTTAATATACAAAAATGAATCAGCCATTGGAACTGTCGTTACTTTTTTCAAATATTTAGTCATCGATATGAACATTAATGAATTAAATCATGTAGAGTTTACACTTTTAAATGTTATCCAGGTGTTTAATGTTTACAACCTTTAGACATTAGCATTTAGATATTGCCACGGGCAATAGTTATATTTAACATTTAAAAGCATGTAATCTTACAATTTAAAAGTGGAAGAATTAAACAATCTGAGACCTCCAAACCAGACTTCACATACAACAGATGGCTGGGTTTTTTGGATACAAAATCCTTCCTTCCTGCTATGCAGTGCAGATTTTTTTTTTATCCTTGTGATCCCAGCCCGAATTACTGAGCATAATGTTGGCTAATGACTTTCAGTGGCTGCTGCATAAATCAAGTTTATGCCCAGATTTGAAATGCACATTATATAATAATATCCCCTGCCAACAGTTAAAGGGTTATTAAAAGCATATGGTACTGAAAGAATCCATAGTGAAATTGCTTCTTCTCCAAATACTTTCCATCTGATATTGTAATCCTTTTTTTGGAATTTTGGTAAATGAGAATTAGAATTTACCATGTACAGTGTGTATATATATATATATATATATATATATATATATATATATATATATATATATATATATATATATATATATTCATTGGTGAATATATGTATGGAATACTATGTTTACTTGAATTTGAATTCTATAAGTGTTCAAAAAATACATGTGAAATGGAAAGAAAAAAGAGTCACTTTATTAAGAATCACTTCATTAAGTGTTATTTCATTTCTGAAGAACACTAGAGTTGTTGTGTATGCTAGATGTCACTTATTACACACTAAAAAAATACATAGAAAAGTACAAACGCACTTTAAAAGCTGGATTGGGTTGTAATGTGTGGAGCCCAAGAGAGTTTATAGATCCTTTAATTTATGGCCAGTTCCCAGTCGTGCTGAACACAGATTCTTAAAGTACAACGGTGCACTGGGCATTACTATCTTCAGGCAATGGTTCAAGACTTCATTAGAAAAAAAAGATTGAAAATTGATTTAATTCTAGTCTCCATGCTGACTGTGATTCTCAGGCAGTAACCTGCATCTCTTATATAAAACCCTTAAGATATTGTATGGCTTTATTGAGATGGCACTACAGAGATAAAGCAAACATCATTCCTTCATCCAATCATGTGCAAAATAAACCAGCCAACTACTGAGTCACTGATAAGATGATGGCTATTTGATTGCTAAAGTGATGTCAATGAGCTGATGAAGGAATTCAGAATGACAAAGATTAGCTGCTTCTTTGCGTATTGGCATTTTCTTGAAGAACAGGAATATCATTAAAAAAAATCATCAATTTCATGGATTGTCAGTTAGCTTCTCCGTTTCAATGGAGAGTATTACAAAACTTAATCGGTAACATTTAAAATACAGACCAGATGTAACAAATGGATGGATGTAATTGTACCTGCTGCGATTGTCCCATCTCATTCTTATGCTTAGGTGCCTTGTTACATGAGTCAGAAAGGAATATGAGCAAATGAGTTGTCATGTGAGTGTAATAACCAGGGCTTTCACACAATCTTTTTCTTCCATCTTATTAGCAGAGAGTCACTCTCACAGTGCCTTGTTTTTATTTCCCTTTTGACTTTTCACTTTGACTCCTGTGAAGCCATTTACCCTACAACAGTGATATACATTCACATTCTTCCCTCCAGTACAGATAACAGGACCCATCTGGGACTTAAAAAACTCACATCCCATATGAATCTATGTGAGTCGGGGGGAGTCATATTAGCTGCAACACAAGAAGAAAGTAATAAGATGACAAATACTTCCATCAGATCGGAGGCAATGAGAAATGATATGCTAGATACAATTTATATCTGTGTAATGTATTTATTTTTGCTCCCTGGAATCCAGCACTGGTTCTCTAAACCATCACACCAAATGCTCATGAAATGATACCTGACAGCCGTTCAGGTCACAAATGGAATGAGTTCAAGCAGTTGTAAATACGTGGAGGAGTACTGAGAACTGACACTCCTGCAGCAGATGCATTGTCAAGGAGGCAAAAGAATTAAGAAATGCTACCTTTCCCTTTTCCATTGATCATCAATTTTTTATGTTTATATATCACAAAATGTCAGATTTTGCTCATGCGTTAGGATATGAATCACAGAGCTCAGGAATCTGAAAATTTCAATAAAATTTACAGTGAACAAAAAAAAGTAACGTTTCTTTGAACATCTTAAGAAGAAGAAAAAAAAACACATCAACTTTCTGTATGCTTGACTAATCCCTTAAATCATTAATCTACTAAAAAAATCACTACAAACCCGAAAGATTGGGTAAGGCCAAGGCTATCCAATTATTTGAAAATGAGGAGTCAGCAAAACTGTAGAGAATGTTGGCTTCCCAGACAGTTTCAAAATACTTAACACTTTAATTAGTCAACCACATGGGGGTTCATATCAATAAAGTACTTCAGTTCAAATCTCTTACACAGGCTGATGAGAATCAAAATATTTAGGTAATCATGTCTTTGGAAAGTTATTAGGATATTCAAAGATGTACAATTTGTTTTTGAAGAATTCAAAAACAAATGTAAAAATAATTACACATGCACATGTAAACAAAGCCACTGTTTTACATATATTATGCATTGTATTTGAAATGTAGATTTTGGCAAATTTATAGCAAAGTTCGAAATGACAGAAAGGTTATTTTAATATTTACAGTCTTCTTTTTACTCTGCTGGACATCTTATTTTCAGAATATGATGATTCAGTCTTAATACCAGGGAAATCTAACAGTGCATTATCAATGTCTTATGCATTTTTGTAAGTATGCAAAAGTGTACTACAGTCTTTCATTGAAGTCATACTCAAATTTGGTTTCATTAGATGGCTCTTTAAATTTACTCCAGATCTATAATTGCTTTTTAAATTGAAAACATTTCAAGCAGTTTTTCATTATTACTTACATATGACATATTCATTTAAGAGCGTTGCTAGTCATTTTATTTAACTATGGCTAAGCTAGGCTAACATCTAAACAAGTATATAATGATAGTTGTGCACATTTAGCAAATCAGCTTTAAGACTAATTAGAAATGTCAGGTCAGACACATGTATGTAATAATAATAATAATAATAATAATAATAATTTTTTAAAAAAAGTTGAATATATTTACCACAATCTTGAAGCTATATCGCAATGGTACAACTGCAAATTCTGTAACTCAAATTTCACAACCTCCCAACAGTGTGATGACCAACTCAAAGGCCTTCTTTAAACCCAGGCATTGATTTCTGATACCTTTTCGTTTAGAGCTAAGGATGCATTTTCTTCACCATTTTGCTGAAATACTAGCTAAGTAAATAAATAAATAAATAAATAAGCACAGATCTGATAATCATTGAATCTGTTTTACCCACTGGTAATTAGAATGTACTCTCCATACCTAGCATATGATCTTGACAAGAAGGTTTGTGGATGGTCTCTTCATCATCGTCTGCCATAATGTTGATATTCTGTGTCACAATCTTGGTCTGTTTGTTAAAATAAATACATTACAAAAATAAAGTTTGCTACTTTATTTGCAACCTGAAGGTGTTCAATCAGCACCCACACAAAATAGGTGTAAAAGCATCTTTAAATATCAGTGTATTGCTCACTATTGAAAATACTGGACATGGAGCAAGTTTCTTGTTTTCTATTCACTCACACTGTTGAATTTCATTAAACGCACACTATTACCAGCTGATGGTTTATAGGACCTTTGTGCTACTATTGCAATACATTACCTTTCCTGTGCTAGCTCCTACCTCGCAGATATACAGCTTTAATGAGTACTAACCTCTGGAACTGTCCCTCCTTATGGAATACTCTAATACTGCAGTTTCTGCCCATGTGCCAACGTGACCTCTAACTGTCTAAAAACATTTGCATTAAAATGTAAGGTGTATGTACAACAGTGTTAAATTGGAGCAATTGTTTCCTTAAAGATAATTATTAAATGGTTGTCTCCTTTCCTAATTCAACTATCACAATGTGAAACCAAGCATGTTGCCCCCCCCCCCCCAAAAGCAACTATTTGAAGAGTTTGACTTCCCCTTTATCCAAACCGATTGGTACTTCTACAGTATTTAGACAGGACACCCAATACATATAAAATTTAGCTCAGATCTACATTTCAATTCCCACTACAAAACAGGGTCCAGTGCAATTGTCTTTTTAGCTGGAAGGAAATGTATGGAGAGAAATGACAAGGTGGCAATGAGACAATAGAGTGTTTGCTACGTTTAAAATGACACATTATCAATGGTATTGTGTCTGTAAAGTGCCCAGTGCCAGTGAAAGAGTTCTTTGTGATTTCAAAAGTAAAGCTTATACTGTAATGGGCCAAGAATGGTATATGTTATGCAATAACGTGCATTTGTTACGTATTACATGACAACTGCTCTCCTATTGTTTTCTGTGTAGGCCAGCCATTCTGTTATGGTTCAATAACAGAAAAGATTACATTAATTATTGACCCCTGTTCTAAAACCAGTCATTACTGATATAACGCTTCACAGGGACGCTTGAGCCTCGCTAACTCTTTCAGCGGACTACAATGGTGATTTCAGACAAACGGGTAAAGAAATAACTTTAAAAAGCTGTAGCATAATAGTGACTTCCACTATTACCTTGTAACATGCCACAGCAATGCTAATATCCCTTCAGTATACCACACCTCTGGTAATGGTTTGCATATAAAAAAGTACTCATTATGGTATACTGTAGATGATATACTATAGCTATTATTTTATATAAAAATTACAGTGCCGAGAAAAAGTTTGTGAACCCCTTAGGATTTTCACATATTTCAAGCCTAAAATGTTATTAGATCGTAGTCCTAATAATAGATAAAGATAACCTGATCAAACAAATGACACAAAAACATCATACTTTTTCAACATTTATTTATCCACAAATGATTCAACATTCAATACCCATGTGTAAAAAAGTATGTGAACCTTTAGATTCAGTAACTGGTGGTACTCCCTTGAGCACCAATGACTTCAACTAAGCATTTGCTGTAACTGTTGGTCAGTCTCTCACATCGGTTTTGAGGAATTTTGGCCCATTCCTCCTTACAGAACTGCTTCAACTCTGTGACATTTGAGGGCTTCCTTACATGGATAGCTCGCTTCAGGTCCTGCCACAACATTTTGATGGGGTTTAGGTCCGAACTTTGACTAGGCCATTCTAAAACGCGGAATTTCTTCTTCTGCAGCCATTCTTTTGTAGATCTGCTTGTATGTTTAGGATCATTGTCTTGCTGCATGATCCACTTTCAGTTCAGCTTGAGCTCACGGACGGATGGCCTGACATTCTCCTCTAGAATCTTCTGAATCTTCATGGTTGTGTCAATGATGGCAAGCCGTCCAGGTCCTGAGGCAGCAAAGCAGCCCCAAACCATCACACTCCCACCACCATGATTGACAGTTGGGATGAGGTACTTCTGTTCGAACGCAGTGTTTGGTTTTTGCCAAACATAACGTTTCTCATTGAGGCCAAAAAGTTCTACCTTTGACTCGTCTGTCAACATTGTTCCAGAAGTCTTGTGGATCATCTATGTGCTCTTTGTAGAACTTCAGACGGACAGCAATATTCTTTTTAGAGAGCAGTGGCTTCCTCCTGGCTATCCTTCCATGAACACCATTCTTGTTCAGTCTTTTTCTGATAGTTGAGTCATGAACACTCACATTAGCCAAAGTGAGAGTGGCCTGCAGATCATTGGATGTTACTCTGGGGTTTTTTGTGATTTCCTTGATGATTTTCCAGTTTGTTCTTACAGAGATTTTGGTAGGACGACCGCTCCTGGGTAGAGTGACTGTGGTCTTGAACTTTTTCCATTTGATCTGTCTGACAGTGGATTGGTGAAGCTCCAAATCCTTAGAAATGGTTTTGTAACCCTTTCTAGACTGATAAGCATCAATAGATGTTTTTCTGAGATCCTCAGAGATTTTTTCTGATTTGGCATGACGTGTTTCCACACACCTGTATGGTGAAGACCAAACTCACAAAGTTTCTGATCTTTATATAGGGTGGGGCCTCCCAAACTCACCCCTGAAGATCAACCTAATTATTTAAATACCTCATTCCAATTATCCCCTTAATTGAGCTGATAAAACAAGGGGTTCACTTACTTTTTCACATACCCTGAATATCAGTTACTCATTGTTTGTCTAATTCATACATCATTTTGTTTCAAAAGACATGAAATTGGATAATACACCCTATTGGATATTTAAGAAAAGGTTTTGATTCAAGAAGGCTATCAAGGTAAAACTATGGAATTTCCATAATTATCTTTGGGTTCATACACTTTCTCTGCACTGTATACAGTATATACATACAGTATATGTGTGTGAGTGTGTGTGTGTGTGAGTGTGTGTGTGTGTGTGTGTGTGTGTGTGTGTGTGTGTATATATATATATATATATATATATATATATATATATATATAGAGAGAGAGAGAGAGAGAGAGAGAGAGAGAGAGAGAGAGAGAGATGTATTTAGATAGATAGATAGACAGATAGATAGAAAGATATCATGGGGGATGAAATCTCTACCAGTAGTATAAAAAGAAACCACTAATGCAAAATGTAGCTTCTTTTTTGTTGTAGTTCTGTTGAGTGAAGATATAACCAGAGCTGTCAGGACAGTATTAAATGGGGCATTGTTAAATTGAGTGGCTCTGATAAGGGGCTCCGCTTTGTTATCAAAATTCAACATCAGTCGGATTGAATTTCCTGCATATTGCAGTTCCAGACTTTCATGCTCTCTCTCTTTTTCTCTCTCTCTCTCTCTCTCTCTCTCTCTCTCTCTCTCTCTCTCTCTCTCTCTCTCTCTCTCCTCTCTCTTTCTCACTGACACTGCAAGGTCAGTCTAACATATGCCTATGGGTCCAGCAACAGCACTTTTTCATGATGCAAAAAAATCTGCCTCTTTTGTAACAAAAAACAAAAGAAGATGGTGATTACAGGGATGAGAGAAAAGAAGGTTTTAAACCAATCATCCCCAATACTGGGCCATAAAAGGGTTTCAAATGACCTTGCGTCACCTAAAATGCACACATATCATGTATCACTATAAAATATAAATAAATCATGACTGCTTGTATGTGTGTTATACACATATATATATATATATATAATATATATATATATATATATATATATATATATATATATATATATATATATATATATATATATATAGTGTAAACCAGAAGACCAAGTTTGTAAACCAGAAGAGGTTCACTAAAATCAGAGACAGAAAGCTATGTTATTCCATTTTACAGTTAACAAGGAAAGTGGATGGGAAGACAACAACAGAAAATTCTTGCAGTAATTAGTGTGACTTCAAACAAAGATGTACTTCTTAATGCTGATCTCCATGGCAACTGTTACTAAATGAACAAATCATATTTTTAATTATGACTGTTCACAAAATGCCATAAGTACAAAATAAATTGATTCTATACTTAATGTTGTCATCTGATTTACTGTTAGCATTCAATTTTAAATATCCTTTATTTTGTATTTAAATACATTTTTTAACTGCTAATGGTTATCTATGAATCATGATATGTTGTATTTCCCTTTTTCATTACCATCCGACTCTACTGGTTCTGATTCTTTAAAGCATGTCAATTAGAAAGTTCCTCCAGAGAAGGGCTGTGCAGAGTGCACCATCATTTTCCATAGAATTTGTGCTACCTTCAGCCTCCAAATCAATCAAAAACAAAGGATGCAATTAAAAGGAAACTTGAGACAAATTCAGAAAACTAAAATGACAAACATAATAGAGCAAGTGCTAGCTTCATTGTTCTTCATTTCTATGCTATGTGATATTTTTTTAAATAAATAAATAAATACAATAAGGTAGATAAAATAAACGAAACCTATAAGCTATTTGATAAGCTGAAGTGGATCGTTTTGAGTGGTTTACATTATACTTATCAATGGGAAAGCACAAAATTATTGAAAACAAAATGAATAAAAACAAAACCTTGAAGAACAAACTTTAAGCAACAAAACCAATCAGAATGGAATCACTGAATTAAAATATCTATCTTTTCAAAGGCCCTAATGTCCCCAGCTATGTTTATAAAAGCAACTCAAAGAGCAATAGGTTGATATTTTCAAAGATGTTTCGTTGTAGAAAAATGTCAAACAATCCTATTCATCAAAATTACAGTTCCCTGTGTACTGAGCAACAATTACTGTGAGCGTTCCTCACAGCAAATGCCATCAATGCTGTGTTCTCTTTTCAACTTAAAAATCAATGACAAGTATGCACATGTGACATTTAAACACATTCTATCTGAGCACCTTCATTAGCTAGCATGGTGCCTAGGTAACTTGAAATAGTTTTTGTGTACTGTCTGGCAAAATGTAACAAGGATTTTTTTGGATGGCGTTGCAGCTATTTAAGTTCTATACCTCAAACATAAATCGTTAATGAAATTGTCACAGATAAAAGCTGCTATTTTAGAAAAGGAAGAAAGGATGGTGCCTTGAAAAGCCACCAGAGTACTGTATTGCATGGGGCCTAGAGGCAGTAAGGGGGCCCCTGTTGTCGTGAATCGGTTACTATAAAAAAAAGGTATATCTACTGCAAGTCTGCACCAGAATAAATGGCTTATTAGCCATTTTACCATTCTTTGAATCTGTATGCCACACACCATAACCAGAAAAAACACAAGGTGTTTTGTGGTCCATATGGTCCAGGGGTCTTGACAACACAGTTAAAGGTCTACCAAGGTTTAGTTGATTCGTTTTCTAAACAGTTACCGGAGGACATGTTCTGGCAAATGGTTAAAGTACTTTTTACAATTTGACCAGAAGAAACTTACCACAGTTTCACTGTGCATTTCCATATCTGCCTTCATTTCACTGTTTTTCTTGTGGTTCCCTTGGGTGCTGATAGAGATGGTGGGAAGAGATGAGTCCTGGGAGTTGCCCTTCGACACACTCCTGTAGGAAACATGATTTGATCCATTTTCTGTCTTATCAACTCTGCAGGTAGAAAGTGATTTCACTGATAAATGACACCATCCTCCTTCAAACCACTGGCTTCTCCCACTGTTTTAATGTTCAAAATAACCTCTTTTCATCTTTCTACTACTTTAACTAGCCTTGATATAATCTGTGGATTACAATTTGAGGTAGTATATCAATTTACTGGAGCGCACATAATTATATATTTTTCTATCTGAGATTGCTTCGGGACACAGAGGCGAAGCATGGATCACGTTTGTTGACTACCACGATGGCCTAAGGTTGAAGTGACGATGAACACTTCATCCAAGAGCTGTCTCAAAGGAAGAGCTGGGCTTTTTGATAAAGCTACCATAAGAAATGCATCATGTTCAGTAAACTTTCAAGATAAATATGGTGACAAGATATGAAATATGAAAACGCATTAAATCAAAATAAATAAATAAATAAATAAACAAGCTATATTGCAGTTAAAGTGATGTAAAGCTGCTGATAAAATTGTATTAAAGTAATATCAATTTAACTAAAAAATAAAACAACAATATTTTCCAGCATCAGTGGCACTTACCTAGTGTTTCTATGCAATGTTCCTGCACCTACAGTACAATGTTTGGTAAGATGTTCCAGTTTACATTTTGTCTTGGAACTTGTAGTAGTTATAAAGCATATTAAAAGTTCATACTAATATGACTCACCAGGAGAGCTACAATTAAACAATACACGCTTTACTTCAGCCTTCAGTCACCCCAGCTCCTCCTTTTTGGCTGTACTGGGCAATAGATTAGAATGGTGGACTGTGTTTATGTATATCATTAATCTAGAACAGTGATTCTCAGACAGTGGGTCGTTTCTTTGCGATAGCCTGGTTTAAAAGACATATTTCTACACTAAGTTCTACACCAAGGAACTTTTTTTCTTAATATTAATAAAAGCTTTATCTTACCCTGTCCTTTATGTCAAGCATTAGTTTTTAACTAAGAAAGCTCTTTTTTAATGAATCATAATTGTATGTACAGTACCTGTTCAGTAGCTCCTTCATAAATTGGTCCTTGGCTGTAGAAGGCTGAAGCTGTTTCATTGGTGGACTTATCTTAGTATTGCAGTGATCCATGATTGAAACCACTTTATCATTATTCTCTGGTTTTGTTGTATGCCCTTGACTATCTTTGCACTGTTCATTTTTCTTATCTTTCTTTTTGTCTGACTTCATCTGCTTGTTTCCCAGTACCGATCCAATCTGGACTTCTTTCTTCTCTTCTTTTGCTTTGGAGGTATCAGCTTTTTTGCCACTTAGTGCAGGGAGCTTACTCCTGCGGAAACCAAACCAGCTGGCCAATGAAGAACCCGTTTTTAGTTTTGTCTCTGTGACCTGCGACTTTTCCTTCCCTTGAACTTTCTGCATGTTCTCTTGAATGCCCATCATAACTTTCTCTTCTATCGTGGATACCGAAGGACTGAGTTGTTCCAGTAACTCCGGCCCTCTTGTGGGGTTGTCCAACTTTTTTGCTGGTCTCATTATATCAATTCGGTTAGGGTTTAGCAACCTGCTACCAATGCTTTCGGATGCCTGTTCCGGTAAGAAATGAGAAGATGAGACAGAATCAAACTGAGACTGTGATTTTCCAGGTTGTCTGGAATTTCTGAGTCCCAGCCTGTCAGCTAGAGGTAGGCTGCGTGCTTCTTGTTGAGGTGGTGACTTGTTGCTCTCATACTTGGACCCGTTTCGAGGACCATCTGCTTTGGGGGTAGTTCTACTAGCAACTTTGCTTGGGCTACCTTGGTGGCTGCTTGAACTACTCATGTTTCCACAAGAGCTTTGTCTGGTGTAGGAATGGTCAACCCCCCTTGGAGAATGAGAAGGGCTTTCACCAGGACCGCTTCCAGATGTCAGCTGAAACCCTTCAATAGAAGAGTTCTGTCCTGGTAAGGAGCTTCCCCTTCCGGTTGTGTTTGTTATGATCTGAGTACGTATCTTACCAGGCCCTTCCATCACACTGGTGCATGTTTTATCCCCAGTGTGTGTGCTAAAGCTCTGGCTGCGGGCTTTTGCTCCATTCATTCCCAGGGCAGGCATTAAATGGGGCTTATTTGTCACTGAAACAGACCTTTTAAACAGTCTACTTTCTCCATCTCCTTTGTCTGCAACAGGACTCTCACTGTCATTCAATACTGGTGACAGTGTTTCTTCATTCAAATAACTTTCCTGAATATCTCTCCTAATCTCCTGATCAGATTTTGCAGTCACCATTTCAAAACATCTCATTCCCTGTGATGCATCACACTGCCTAAAATTGTTTGGCGTCACTGTTCCTTTGGAAGCTGCATTAATATTATCTTTCTCCTGCTTACCAGGCACTGTTATGCTTTTCTTTAGCACTGGTGGAGATTTAACAAGGACTTTAAGCCCAATGGGAATACGTGTCTTTACAACTTTTTCTTCAGGGTTCTGAAGACTGTTTTCAGCACCGGGTGATGTTGGTGTCACTTGGGAACCATGTCCCTGAGTCGCATGTGGCTCAATAGTACTTTGTGAGTGACCCTGGACCGATATTGGCAAGCTGCTAGATGTTTTGTACTGCAGAGGTACTCCATTCTCACAGGAAAGCCCCTTCTTACTGATAAATGTGCTTTGTAGTGAGGAACCTTTCTGAGGACAGGAAATGTTTTTAGAGCTCTTTGCTATAGGTTCAGAAACCTTTTTAGGAGAACCTTTTGTGGGGGTCTGATGGGCTCCGGGAGGACTTTGGAGCTGTTGGGTGACATTATTTACCAATTTCTGACTTACATCTAATTCTGCTGAATCTTGCATCATCTGAGGTCTTTCATGTTGAACATCAAGTTGGGGCGGCTGATGGCGATGATGCAACAATGCAGCAGACACTCCTTTTGAAGCGTTTGAAGTACTGCGTTGGTTGCCAGGTTTAAGTGCTAGAGGAGGGGTGTTTTCATAGTTCAGTCTTATCAGTAAAGAAGTAGATCTGCCTGGTGGTGGAGGTGGGGAGGGAGACCTGAGTTCAGCTTGTCCTGGATCACATTGCCTGTCTCTGGTTGGAGGCTCCCCATAATCAACAGGTTCCATGTGTCGCCTAGGCAACAGGGGAGAACCTGGTACTCCAGTGTTAGAGCCCTTTCCCCAGTCATTCCTACAGGGAATCTTGGAGCTCTGTTGAGGTTGTGCATTGTGCTTTGAAACTACCAATTCTGCCTTTGGGCTCTGGTTACAACCACCCCCAGGAGATTTCATGAACCTTGATAGCTTAACTGGGGGAGAGGATGGTGACTTTTCTTGACATGAAGAACTTGAGGTCCCATTGTTATTGCTGGTTTCACTTGCAGGTGCCTTAGAGACCTTTTGTGGAGCCCCTTTGCCACTGCTTGGTATTTTGGTCAAATTTGTCCTTTGAGAGGAAGCTGTCTGCATAGAAGGTACATAATTATGTTTTTGAGCATTATTATAGGCTGGCTTTATTAATTTTGGTTGCTGACGAATGTGTGACAGCAGTCTTTCAGAGTGTGGGGTGTCAGTGCATACACTCGAAAGAATACCATTTTTCTTTGCCATATTGTCAGGCTGCTGTTCAGCTTTGTTTTGTGGGGATTCTAGGATGGAGTAGTTTCTCGCTTTGCTTCCTTTCTGACAATTAACTATTCCCTGAGGTACGAGCTCAGTATATTCGGCAGTGGATATGGTCTGCTGCTGGTTCACATAAATCTCATTTCTAGTCACAGAGACGACTCCAGTCTGGTGTGAACTGAGCTCAATAGGCTCCCCGTCTTCCACATCAAATATTACAGTGATACTTTCTTCAGACGAGGTCTTTCTTACCACCTTGTTCTGCTTCGTCAAATTAAAAGTCTTTGGCCTACTGTCTAGTTGTGAAGAAAAACTGAGATCTTTTTCACATTGCGGAAGGGGAAGGTTGTCAAACTTGTATGAAAGCCTGTTAGAGCCGCCTATTGCTTGTTTCTCAGCCAGTTGGTTGACTGTACTGCTTGTATCATCCCCACTTTCCACATGCAAGTCCTCCAGGACTTCCAGATCATCAGAAAGCTGCAGTGCACAATCTAAGTCTGTAGGACTGGCCTTAAACTTCAACACTGGGAGCGCGAAGCTTGTACATGTTTTCTCACTCAAGAGAAGGCCATCGATAAAGCTTGTTAGTTTTTCAGGTCGCTCCGTGTTGAAGTACGAGGGCTTCCTCCCCACTATTGATTTTCCACTGTGCCCCCAGCTGAACAGGCTATCAGAAACACTGTGTGTTAACTTTTTACAGAATGTCCTACAGTCCTTACTTGGTAAATCGTAGGGTAGGGTGGGTGTATTTGTAGATTCGTCATCTGCGTCATCGTGAGAATCAGAGTCATAGGCAATTTTTTTTCCCTGCTCGCGGCTCATGCACATTCTTACAGGTTTGTTTGACAGCTGGGACTTAGGAACGCTGTGACCCACACACTTTATACCGGGTGAGTATATCCCTTCGTTGGAGTTCATGCAGTCCTTGTATCCCCATTTGGATATGAGCGAAGGTGGCTCCATCGGCTTCCTCTTTTGGAGCTTTTTCAGGCCTTCCAGGATGTGGCTTTCCTTCTTTCTGGTGGGCAGCTGTTCCTCGACAGGGCTGGAAACATTGGGGGCCGAGGAGCCAATGCTCACTCTTTTTTCCCAGTTCAGTGATGACTGTGTGGTGGAGGAAAAAAGGAAACAAAATGACAATAAATATCCACTTGCACTTTGCTGTTACACAGTTCAATCTGATTGATATTCTTGGTTCTGAGTCAGCTATCTATATTTTTGAGGTATAGCATCCATTAACTCAAATCATTTTTGTCCCTTTCCCCTTCATTGTTGACTTTTGATATCACTCTGTAGGCTATAATAATGACTTTGACAACCCATCAATCAACCTACAATTACAGTCTCTGACAGCTCTCCAAGGTAGCCTGGTAAAACACTAATGGCTGTTTTCTGTTAAAAAAACCCCAAAAAACCCAATTCTATGAGGATTGTGGATGGTATTTGTGGTACTTTAAAGGGATATTAATTTTCTGTATGCAGTGTATAATTTAGTTAATATCTTTTAACACACCATGTTATTAAATATGTTCAGAAGTATCTGTGGTCAGAGCACAGCTGGGTTGCTGAATTAATTTCAAGATCCTGTCTAAGGAAAGCGAATTCAAACAATACAAAGTATCTGATGATAAACCGAATAATATAAACCTTACAGTGAAAATTATTCTTCAGCACCAACTTCTCAAACGTCATTCACGCACGCACACCCTCCCACACAGACTCACAGAAAAGAAATCAATGTGCTACCTCTCTGTTCATGCATATCTGTGCAGAGATTTCATTCAAAGAATATAGTCCTTGTACTGTATTTCATGGGTCACGGATATGGTAACGGTGTTATCTTTCAATGGTAGTTCCAAGCTGCATAATTTGAAACATCACCTATAGACCTATAGAGATATACTTTATGTGCTGCATTTATTTTGTTCTTTCAGACCATAAAATAAGGAGTGTAACATAACCTATAACTAGTGTTCTGCGTTTTCAGTTTTTTTGATCACGTGATGTCCCTTTAAACATATTTTGAGCAGATTCACTTTCTTAATCAAACTCTAATTACTAAAAGATGTTGCTTCTATTTATCCGCATATATCTTGATTAAGTTGACAAGCGATGTGCATTGTTCTCACTTGATTCTATCTGAACCTGCATTTCATTCTGGCTTCAGTGTAATCATTGCTGAATTCAGCTTATTAACTTCCATTGCATTCATTTCTGGTGCGTTTGTTTTCTCCCACTAATTTAAAGAATATACAATTGAGTGACTTAACAACTATTAATTAAGGTTTAAAGGGAGGGAGAGAGATGAAAAATAAAAAAAAAATGCTGGCCTTCTGGCTTCAAAGAACTTGAATAGTGGTATAATGTCATTATCACTAGTGCCAGTGGTAAATCGTGTCCACACAAACACATGTTTTTTAATCCAGAAATACTTTAAATCATTTGAAATGTTCGACTGCATTGTTCTAAAAAAAAAAAAAAAAAAAAGAGAGAAAAAAATGAGTTGCTTTACCCTTTTGCTACATAATTTTCCATCATTCCAAGTGTAGGAGCCACTGGAATATTCGCTGCAGGCACTCGACAGGGAGCGCTCACTGCTGCTGCAGCTGCTGCGGGGGTACAGTTGTGTTGGTACTGTCAAACTTAATTGACTCTGGCATTTGAAGACGGGTATTTCAGATTTTACATTCTGTTGGGACTCCTGCAAACACACAAAGAGATGTAATTGTCATGTGCATAAAAATAGAATACATATCATATACATACATATACCACAGTAAAGTAGATAGGAAACCAGACAAACTCTGACATAACACAAGCAGATCATCTTTGTCTAGGCCCATTTCAATAATACTAGAGCTTTATTTATTTATTGCAAACACTGTAGATTACAGGGGTTTTCAATACATTAAAAGCTTTTTTATATATGAGGTATGGAAAAAAAACATTATATGTTGACCACTAAAACCTGCACCTTATATACACACACTCTATCTTGCAACTGCAAAGCATATTGGTGCAGAATGCATGAATAACCATATATCCGAGGGAAGATATTATTGACCTGAATAATGTTTATTTGAAGAAGGTGGGCATTATCTAAGGATGGTGCTTCAACTAAAAAATGTTAGCATGCTAGGGCATTAATCCTCGCCACCAAGAGGTTGTGGGTTCACATCTTAGCACTGTCAGGAAGATTATTGGCTCAGCTCTCACAAGAAATACACTGGCTTCTGGGTGCCAGTTCTGTAGTTCTCATTTGCTATAGTGCAAGCAGCAGACTCGGCTTATAAACAGCTAAAATGAGACCAAATTATCCAAGTGCCTGCAGTTGGTCCGGTGGTAGGAAGTGATCCATACTGGGGACAGGGTGATCTGTTTAGTCTTATCTGGAAGAGAGCTGCTATTAAACCACATTAAGATTTATTATGAGGGATGCAGAAGAACCTGAAATCTAGGAAACATGCAAATCATAGTTATAAAAGTGCATAGCCATAATCCATATCTTTCTAAACCTGATTACCTTTTACAAAGCCTAAACTGGTTGAGTAATATTCTATTTATTCAATTATGTTGATGGAGAACAGTACATGATTAATATTGTGCCTAACTTATCTATTTGCCAATAAATCTAGTACTTTGTCACTGCATTGTCTTGAAAATAAAATGTGGGAGTATCAGATTAATTACTTTGTCGCTATTAGGAGAGACATTATACACTAGGAAACAAACATACAGCATCTATTTATTAGAGAGGCCTCTTTTAATACATCCTCAGAGTGTACAAATTTGAGACTGGAGAAAAAAAGAATCTTTTTATAATCTGACTCATTCCCAGCAGAGATTAATACCGCATATTCCTAACACAGTCAGTATTTACAGTAAATGATTGTACTCTCATCAAACCAGGAGGGACTGAAAGCAGTTTTGAAAGCTTTAAAAAAAATATAAAAACAAGAAACCCGATTTGTAATTAAAGATCTATACACATCCCTTTTAAATGAAGCCGTCTACTGGATTTTTTGGTGCATCAATCATTAGCAGAGTTAATGTGTTTGTGCATTTGCACCATATCAACCCCCAGTCTGCTGTGGGCTATGCTTTCTAATAACTTGGGCTTTAACACATAATTTGGTTTTATGATTCTAAAACTGGTTGGATTGGAAAACATCCTCCACTTTAAAATCCTTATGTAAGCTGTCACTACATATTACACCACTGAGTTTGTGGGTTGCTTGCTTTTAACTTGTAAAATTTTATCTGGCTATGTATTGGGTTTATGGTACATTTGTCTTCATTTTAAATGCAATACCAAAACAGCAATCACACACTCCAGAGCTCGGCAAGGTCTTGGCAATAGCAGCGCAAGTACTTTTTGACAACTGCATTATGGTTACAAATATATAACAGATGAGGCACTATAGGCTGGACAAATTAAATTAATTTAGAAGCTCGAAAGATCCACTGAGAATGAAACTCCTCCACTGAAGTCTAATTTTGGTTTCCTATCTACTTCAAATCTTTATGTAAGAAACTCTCCGATGTACTACCATCCATTTCTCTTGCCCGCAGTGCTCTAGCAGTTATTATCGTTCTCCAAAAGGGATTTTGGTTGACCGTGACTAAAAGCTTGGCTCCAAGCAAGAGAGTAATGGATAACAGATAGCATATTTTTTTTTTTTTTGTAACATTTTTGTATTGCAGCGTGTCGGCGAAACTGAAAACGTATGGCAGTACACCTTTGAAATATGTCACTCTCTGTGTTAATAACACTCATCAATCCATAACCTGGCTATCACAGTGGTTATCGGTCACAGTGGTTATCGGTTTGGTATTTTTGTAATTGAGCAGGTGGCTGGATTAAGAAGTGGCTGTTTACAACATTGCCTTTTCTATCACTTAAGGGCAGTAGTGACTGCAGTCACGCTGTAATGCTATTACATACAGAATCATTAATTTAGCAGATGTTTGCCCAAAAGCTAAACAAATAATTGCACCAAATATCTAATCTTAATTTTTCAAACCAATGGCTAAATGAGATCTTATGCCCCATGGATTTCCCAAGCTTCAGGCTGAACTATATTACAGATTACAACAGTTAAATCCGAGCAGAGCAGAAAGGTTACCGTATTCGTTATTATTGAATCTCAGGTCCACCTAACCGATGCTTTTACATGTTCTTAGTGTCAGTTTGTATGTGTTTTCTTAAACCTCTACATAATTTGCATGTGTTTTCACAAACCTCTACATAAATTAATCAAACTTAAATAAGCTTTTCAAAACTTTTCAATGGCAAAAATGCACTTTCAAACCTTATAATAAAAAATAAAAAAAAGTTCTGATTTACTTTCAAAAAGTCTTGTCAGCAGGACATTATAACCATGTTAAAGTACGTTGGCCTTTGTTTTTTTTTGCCAGACCTGCATAATGATACCCGCTGAGCACATGCATTTTTAAAAGTTCATACTTAATATATCATAAAAGATGGACGAGTAATATGTTACACTGTCGTTTACAAAGGGCTTCTTGGACATTTCTCAGAGGCGATGAGCTGAAATCAATACCCAAAACAGTGTCCCAGGGAAATGACTGAGATTTATTCCTCTTTGAGAAAAATTACACTTTGTGCTCGCTCTATCAACCAGGGACATGATATTGAATTTCAGAGAGGATAGCATATTTAATCTCTCAGATAATGTTTTTAGAGCAAGAGCATTATTTTTCATCTGTGATAGCCAGGCAAGTTCTGCAGGATGGAAAGCTTTATAATAAACAGGAATGGGGTCTTAATAAAATAGCTGCTTACATGACTGTCAGTTTCTGTGGTTCGTAACTGCAGAAAGCTTTTACTCCTATCAGATTCAGACAGCAGGTCTCCGGCCGACAGGTCCATGATGCGCGAGTGAAGTTTCTGCAAAAGACAGGACAAGAAATGTAACAAGGGAATAGGAGAACTGTGCGAAGAATAACAGTTTACATTTAGATAAACTATGTTTTTCTGCTGCAGTATCACAAATCCCTGAAGTATCCTTAAGGAATCATGCAGAAAGAGTAGCTCATCTAAAGATACTTTATGAACTGAAAAACAGCTTCTTTGCTTCAAAAAGTCATAGATTTTTGTATTTTTGAAATTACATTACAGCGAAATAATGGAGAAGACAGCTGTGCTATTAGCTTCCTTAAGTTACTCTAAATTGATAACCTTGTGATGTGCAGCAGCTGCTTTAGATGAGATTGCTTCAGACCAGGTGGGGGAGTTTAAAAGTGACCCTTTTCTAAATACCATTGATCTGGTACATGGCTTTTTTACACAGGTTTAACTCAAAGTCATTAATGTCATCTGTTAGGAATAATTAATGTGAATTGAAAATAATTACATTGGGGAGCTGGGGACTCCAAGGATTTGTACGCGTTCATATTCACACACTACTTGATTATATACTCTGTTCTTTTTTTCTATTGCACTCGGGAGGAATGCTAAATCAAATATATTTCCACATATTAATCTGCAGACTAATTACCAATGGATTTCTACTTGCATTTCTTCAGATCTACTTAACTGCAAATATTTTTTAAAAACACATGATTTATGACAGTATACTGTGCCAAGGGCAACTATAGCTTCTGTTCTGGGATCTTTCTCTTTTGTGTTTATTTTTGGAAATCATATCATTGCTGTCATATTTTCTGTGCTACAGAATTTCTCTAAAATGCAAGAGAACAAGGAGAGTCAAAGTTGTTCTCGCTGCCAGAAAGTTGCAATTCTTTAGACAGTGTCACCAATTTTTTTTTAGCATATTGGTCACATTCTGGTTCTTAAAAAAGACAAGAAGTCACCTTCAGATACTGATAGGCTGTACTCAGGAGACCAGGTTGGCTATGATAGCAACAGGCTGGTTACCATGGAATTTAAACTTGTATACAGAAGCTGGGCCACATAAGGAAAAAAGAAAAACCTCCAGAATTTCATAAGGTAAAGATCTAACTGATTACCTTTCTACTTGAAGGCTACGTTAGTGTATTACAAAAAAGCAGTATTGTACTAAAAAAAAAAAAAAAAAAAGAAGAAAAACTTGAATTTTACAAATCAAATTCCTTAAGATTAATTAGAAAAACTCTGAAGTCATCTAAGCTTTACAAAGAGTTAAAACCTGGACAGGTGGTGCACAGTTAAGTTCCAAGTTTAAAAGTTTTCTTATAATACTGGTTTGTTTTACACAGTGATGCTACTAATTTTGCCCAGAGTAAATAACTTGATTTAATTTTATTCAAGTGTCTCGCAATATATCAATGATATATAATTGGGATATGTATGTACATTTGTATTCCTTTTTTCAAGCTCAACTCAGTACAAGAGAACGTAGGTTTAGAAATTCATTAGGAACTTAAGTCTTGCTTGAGTTCAATAAAAATCAAACTTTTGAAGTAGCGATGCCAATGGGTAAGCACATTACTGCCACGATGGATCTAACACAGATGTGGAAGTTCAGTTCATTCAATACAAAAAAAACTATCATATAAAATACATGATAGTGTATCTCATAGTTTCAGAAACTCTTGAAATAACTAAAGCAAAGAAAGAAGAAAAATGTTCTGTTTTTTATGACTACAGTCTTTTTTGCTTTTATAACAGAGGCAAAAGCACGGCAACATGTGGTAGGTCTCAATGGCAACCCTTGCAGGCAATGCATAAAGAGCTCAGTATGCTGTTGTATTCCCCTGCATGCTCCATCACTTTCTTTTCTTTTTGATCACCAACAATGTGAATAATTTTAGTGAAAACGCTACATAAAAGCAACAAACTGTCAGGCTCTACCCAGCAACAGCCAAACACGTCTGACAGCTAAGATCTCTGGGCAAGGGACCACACAATTTGATCGGTCAGTTTCCAAAACACCCTCATAAGATTAGATATTTGTCAATGTTTCCTGTTGTGTGGAGTATGCAAGTGCAGGGAATTATAAAGTACTGTGCACAGAAGAATCTGCTTAACAAGACAAATCCACCGCTGGCTTTAAGGCAATCGCATCATGTTTCCTTCAGATTTTGAAAACTTGTTACACTTCATTGCAGATGATAGCGTCTGACAATTGGAAGAATGAAGGAAGGAAGGCACCCAACTCAAATTTCATAAATCTCAGAGGACATACAACATTAAGGTATTAGACTGAGGATTTGATGCATAAAAATAACAATATAATCAATCAAGATTCTACTGAGACGCTTGCCGTTTTCATAAAGCTGGTTTTATTAACTTCTGTGCAATCCTCCAGGACTTATTGGTGCTTAGAATTGCCATTGGAACAAAAAGCTATGCATTGCGGTAGTCTTTAATCTTAGCTTCTTCGCCTGAACACAATCAATCTTGTTGTTGCTGTTGTTGTTGTTGTTTTTTTTGTTTTCTTGCTTGTTTACAGCTCAGACTGCAGGCGAGGTCAGAACAGGTGAAAGTAGACGTTAAAAATATAATATAACAACACTCAGCTGATGATATGCATGTGCTTTATGTTGCATAACTTTGAATTGGCAGGGTCTAAAATTACATTTACATTATCTTTACATTCTTCTTCCCATAAATTAATCCACTCCTATGTTCATCAACAGTAACAAGCTTCTATTATGTTACCTTTTCCTAATAATGCAAACAGCATGCCTCCATTGAAAATGATAAACATGAGGTCATTGAATTGTACTGTTTGGGAAGTTTCCGACTACCATTGTGCAAACCTACAAACCTGTCATCAACGTTATAAAACTGCTTACATTTGTAAGTCCACATGTCAAAAAAATAACAAGTCAACTGGTAGCTTTAAAAATTAGCTAGCTTTCAACTTCTGTCTCGTGTGAGCATACCCTCCTCTACATTCTTTCCAATTAAAATCCACTTGTATGCCAAGAACTGACAAGGACACCCTGCCATTGTATAAATCAATTCTTATGAAAATAGAAGACTTAATAAAATATGTCCTGATAAATTATACTCTGGGCTCTTTAGGACAGAAGCTGTTGTCTGAATTATAATACTGCTACATATTACATGATAAATATAACCACTCAAATAGAGCCTCTGTTCAGCTTTCAAAAACCCATCCTTATTAAAGTGAGCTCCCTTAATAATATCCCTTAAAACTAACTTGCAATTATATTGCATGATGTCTCTATAAAACTAGAGACCCTATGGGTTTGTGTTTTTAGCAACACTGAAACTACAGGGTTGATGAATGTGTGTTCCCACATGCAAGACACAGGCTTTCCATAAAAAGTATTCAGGCAAGTCAAAGCCAAGTCACAAGGCAGTGTCAAGTGTGTGTCGTATAAAAATTGATCTAACCCTTTATTTGTTCACAAGCATGGATGTGAACAGAAAGAGTGTTATTGCCTAACTCTGTCGCTTTCTAATTCATAGGATTATATTTGCACGATAGGAACTGTGAAATTGCTGATGAACCCAGAATCAGGTTTGAATGCACCTCCACCTCCTACCTAAAACAGCTTCGTTACTGAGAGCTTTCCTTTCTGCTGGAGCAGCTTAACTCTGAGCTCAGACCATATAATTAGGGACTAGTTGCCAAGTATGATTTGAGTTTTGCTAGTCTGGCTCCTGTCCACTGGGATCAGTAAAAAAAAAAAAAAAAAAAAGTTTTCATTGCAAGGCTCTGAACATCCATCAATCCGGAATTAAATTCCCTCAGTCCAGCTTAAAGTGTTGCTAATGAGGGAATGATTTCCAAAAGTTTTGAAAAGGTGCATTGTGTCTACCATCAACCATAAATGTTTCTGACAACCCTAAAATACTACCCCACTATACCTACCCACTTCACTTTGCCCCGTTTGATTTGTGAAAATGTAAGATCCCAGGGCACTTGTCGGAGAACAGCAGAGAAATTGACCCCAAAGCTTCAGAGAAACTCCCCCGGGAAACCTTAGTTGCTCATCCTTGCATGGACTCAAGTGTGCCTTGGGATAATAGTCATGCTCAAATGCCCAGGATTCAAAAACCTCTTTAAGCATATAAAAAAGTCCCTCCTTTTGGAAACATCATAATGTAAAAAAGAAAAAGAATGTAGCATGACTCAATGGAAAACTACAAAAGATACTACATACCAAGGACTGATTCAACCTAAAAATACATCACTTACTACTCACCTTTTACATAGTACTATTCAATCATTCTTTTCATCCCTAGGCACCACTATTTTAATAAATGTCCCTTGTTTTAAATACATATATAGTGCGCCTCTAAAAAGTTTAATGTCTCCACAGAACAGGAGTCAGAAATAAGAGTCAGAAATAATCTAAAACAATTAGGTAAGCCTCAATCTGCAGATCAATTCTCTTATTAGATTCTTTCTTGCTGCTGCCACGATAATTTTATCACAAAATGGTGCTATCAAAAGCTGCCTTATTGTTAGTTGTTGTCACCTGTCTGTGGCATCACGCGAAGCAGCACATCTAAGCTAAAACAATCAGACTTTTGCCTCGAGCAATACTGTAACTACCATACTTTATTTGAATTAGGAATAAGATGTTGACCTAACGAATTAACACATTTAGGTGGTGCAACAGTACCCTGCCTAAGGACATTTTTTTATATATAAACATCAGGGATATAAGGAACGTTATAGTTTTTTGTTGTTGTTGTTGTTTTGTTTTGTTTTTTCGATCTTTCAGTCTCCTAATTTAAAAAGGTATGTTGGCAAGTTGTTGTTTTTTAATGAGATAATGAAAGCAAATTTCAAATAGTCTGAAATGGTGTTGAAACAAATTTGCTAATTATCCTAAAAATAGGCATACAGTACATTAAAATCACTTTATTTAACATATCTATCTGTCTGTCTGTTTATCTGTTTATCTATCTATCTTTGTGTGAGTGTGTGAGTGTGTGTGTGTGTGTTTGAGAGTCCTGAGATTAAATATATTCTCGAGATGCACTGCGGCCCATATGGTATTTTTTAAATGGCATGGATTTTAAAAACATGATCAAATATGTTGTTGTTCAAGATATCTGTCAGTACTACTCTGAATAGAACATACCTTTGCAGGTTCATACTCCCTTCATAATGCATAAATGACAAAAGCAAGTGTTAATTCAGAGTAGTATTACAGCAATCTTTAAAAAGACACCACTTATAGGGTCTATAAAGAAAAGCTAAGGCATGCAGCTCAAGGAAATGTAGCTCTTTATTAGGCAGCAATCCCCAGGCTTACAGTCTAACCAGAGCCTCTGCAATATGACTTTTTGATGTCACAGAAGTACAATGCAACCTTTTTTCCCCCACATGGGCCACAGTGTAAATATAGCTGCTATTCATGGAATATAAAATGTTAATATATATTTATTGATCCACCTTTTTTATTTATTTTATTTTTTAATAGTTTTCTGTTGTAAAGGCAGAAGATGTTTCTGCTAAATGCAAACTGTTATTTGTTTTAAGTATGAAGGACTAAAAGGAGTAATGTTACTGCATAATTGCAACATATATCCAAACTAAATTATAACAAATGCATAATCAAATTATTGGTGGTTAATCTTAAAAACTGGCACGGGATGCAGTCTGATAATAAAAAAAAAAAAAAAGAAATTAAAAATCTGTAATCTATAGATGAATCTGTTTAGGATTAAAAACGGTGTTATTTAGTTTAGTTTGTATTACATTCTTATACAAATGTTGTTTTTTTAATGTATAAAGCCCATACCTGCTACTTCTTATATAATTTACAAATATTTAGCAGCCTGTAAAGAACATATGTTAATACAAAATTAAAATACCACTGTTATTTATAAAAATTGATTATTAAAATACTATTGTTTATTTTATATATACACAAGGTGGTATTAGTGAGTCATTAAATCTGCAAAACACTAAAAAGTTCCCTCCAAAAAAAAAAAAAAAAGCATCATCTTTTTGCCATTAAAAACAAATTTCTTCCAATGTACTTGCAGACCCCACTTTGCAGTCATTGCTTTTACACTCTGCTGCAGCCGTATTTCTTAATGAAACACCAGCCCTCTGGTCGAGACCTGGCATATGGGTGCCATTTTGATCTTAGAAGATGCTAATAAAAGCTGTGCAGATTTCAGAAAAATGAATGCCATTATTCAACTCTAACCTTTCTACCTTGGGGGGGTAAGTGGAGACAGTAGGACTGAAACTGAGACGCATCTGAATCAATATTTTGCAGTGAAGAAAGACAGTTTTACTATTTTAGGAAGTTCAGAGCCTATGGGGGTCATTCTCGCAAGCAATTCCATCCTCTAAAGTGCATTTCAAATTCATGCTGCTAAATCCACTTTTTTTCATTTAGCCATGTAGCTAAATTAACTGTGGTACAACTACGCACACAGTTAACCCCCTCAGTCACTGTGTGCATAGTTGTGCCACAGTTGTACCATCTATTTTATAATGCATATATGTTTTTTTCAAAGTTAACGCAGGGCAACTTCTTGACCTCCATAGAGTTCACACAAACTATTTAGACATTTCAAAAGATTTGATTCTAAATGTGTGGCCGAACTTGTGTGTTTATGTGTTTGGAGAATATGAGCATAAAAAAAATAAAATGTCCTACCAGATTGCATTTTTTTTTTTTTTGTCCAGTCAGATGAGCAGTCATGACTTCAAGCATAAAGCCTAATGGTGCAAGACTGGCTTTAGCTGTGCCTTGGGCTACCTGCCTAAATTATGGTAAGGAACAGTGAAGTAGGCTTGCATTAAGGCCTTTGACTTCAGTCAAGGTCCTTCATTATACCACAGTAAGGCCAATTCACAGAGTTCAGAGAAATATACATTCAGTCAATATATTCTGTCACCTGTTTTATGACTTACTTGTTTAATAGGGTCACAGATATTTGATTTCACCATCCATTACTGCCTGTAAAGTGTTATATTGATATGAGAATATTGTATTTGAATTTAATTCAAGCATATTAAAAAAATGAATAGTGTTGCTCCTCCTTCTAAATGTTTTTTTTTTTTCAATTAAACACTGTAGATTCATAAATAAAATGAAATAACAAAAAAAACTGTATCTGAGCATGGAGGAATAACAATACAAACACAGAAAAATACATTTAAATCACAAAAACAAGGCAAACAGATTCTTAATAGTTATGCAAAACATGCTGATAATGGATAATATATGTTTTCTATTTACATTATCATGTGCTTAGTACCTGTTAAATAACTACAGAATTCATTAAATATAACCCATGTCGTTAACTAGAATACAATTCTCTGTTAGAATACTGACCAATAAGACATTTTCAAAATAAATCAGAGCTGACAGTACAAAGTGATGCATTTACCAATAGCTTTAGTAGATGAGCATTTAGAGTGTGACTATATTACAATAAAGCACAATGATCAGCAAGTCTAGGAAGAAGTCTTATGCAAATAGCATGACAAGGCATTTCTGTCAATTATATTTCAGTTTGTCCTCTGATAATTAAATCACATTTAAACTATCACAGACATAATGCAAAAGTCACAGGTGTAACCCCTGGTCCAACAGTGAGCTGAATAACTAAAGTAAGGCATCGTCTCATAGGAGAACCAGCTCTTGTTTAGCATGAGTAGGCCATACTGTATGGGCTTTCAAGGTTTATATAGTGTCAGGAAACAAACTAATGTGAAAAACGATCCTGTTTAATTCATATTTACTGGGAAGTAAATTACCAGTCAACAGATTTGGTGCTCATGTTCCTTAAAACCACTGTTGATTTAGATTTTATTCGGGGATTCTATGTAATGGTTTTTTTTTTTTTTTTTTTTTTTTGAAGGAATGTAATAAGAAATCATAAGTTTCTATTTACTTAGTGTGGGTTTTGCTCACATTTCAGTGGCTTTATTTGAATATTAATAATGCCTAGAAGGTTCCACATTGGTTTTTTAGCCTAGAAAGCCGACATGGCAATGGAACAGTTAATTCATTAATGGACCTTCTTGTTTCACAGATATTTGGTGGGCAGATCTTATCCTGGGGTACAGTATTTCACATCCTCAGCAGAGTCATCAATGATTTAGTCAATAGGGTCACAAGGCCTTGATATGGAACAGAATATGGCAAGTAAACCATTACTGCACTGAGGAGACCATCTGGGAGAGCAATAAGCACATTACAAACATATGATACAATCGGCTCAGGACATTAACTTATACTAGAGATGGACTCATTTCAGACTTAAATCTCTCTGACACCAGCACCTGTGCCGATTGGTAGCACTCGGAGCAACATTGATTTAGAGGGCTAATTTTATGAAGCACTGGAATTGAACAGATTAGCAATAACTACTTGGAATGCTGTATATATATATATATATATATATATATATATATATATATATATATATATATATATATATATATATATATATATGTAACGTATAAAAAAACGTATGTTAACATTATGTTTGAAAGCAGACTATTTCTGTATTTGAGGGGAGGGTGGACTGTACTTTACTCAGCTACATTTAAACTATAATGTTTCATATTAATTAACTTTTTTTGAAAACAGCTTACAAATGACAGGAAAAATATCAAACTTGATAGTGCACTTATTTTCACGAATAAACTACAAAATGTGAAAAAATGTAATTTTTTCTCTCTATTAGTTGTTCATTAGTTACAATGTCTTGCTCTTAAATTCAGCCTTGTCAGCAGTTACTTGTGTTCAATTGTTTCCCTCTGTGTTTAACCCTAATTTAAAATGCCCATTTATGTTCCCACAAGGCGAAACTCCCTACAACATCAGGAAAACTAAAGATCAGTGGGTGTCCTGCAATCCAACCACCCAGCCTTTTATAGCCAGGAGCTCAACAGCCGATCATGGCAAGCTCCTGGCCCCTGGAGCACATGGGCCAGCCCTGCAGGCATGCACT
This sequence comes from Polyodon spathula, assembly GCF_017654505.1. NCBI lineage: Eukaryota > Metazoa > Chordata > Actinopteri > Acipenseriformes > Polyodontidae > Polyodon > Polyodon spathula. Next base: position 5,798,305 of record NC_054544.1, on the reverse strand, counting down.
CCAGCACACAGGGCGCCTGGTCAGTAGGTGTCACGTTTGCACCCTAAGCATTGCAATGCTGTGGTCAGTGCAACATGGGACCTGCAAACCTTTGCTTCGTGATTCATCCAGCACAGGTTGTTCCTTTACAAGGTGAGCTGCAAGAATCCCCAAATAACTGGCTGAACTGGAAAGATACAATGGATAGATTGCCACTTATGCACTGTGCAATTCAAATGCATTCATTGCTAATTACAATATCAATAGTTGTGTGTGTGTGTTTTTTACAAACCCCCCTGTGGGCTTATTATACATTTAATTACAGCTGTTCTTTGAATATTTTCATTTGGAGGCAAGAAATGGGAATTCAGCATCTTGATGAGACAATTCTCAACTTGCTCTTTGTTTGCAGGTTTTTCATTTTCAAACAAAGTGATACCTAATTTGAATAAGTATACAGCAAAAAGCTTCACTTTAATAATGTGTTCAAAACTGGAGCATGCTTAATATATTCAGAACACATTTAACTATCTAGCTATACATTGCAATGAATGCTTTTGTATATTGTGAAAGACCCAGTATTTAAAAGCAGCAGTCCCAGAACTGTATTCAGTTTTACACAAAAATTATTATTATTTTTTTTTTATTTGTTTTGTTTGTTTGCTGTTCCTCAAACTCAATTTTGTTGTTTTGCGCATCATTATTCACTCATTAGTCAACAAATAATGGTGACATTTTTAATAGAGCTTCAGCAGTTTTGTCACAACTATAGTTAGGTTGACCAGATTTTCAAAGCACAAAACCAGGGCACATCGTTTAATAACTGATCAGACTATATAAACCATTTAAATATAGGTTACTCTAGTGTTATATTTATTTATTTATTTATTTATAAGCAGCTTGTTAATTTCAGTACACTCCCTGATATATAACTTCTGGCTAATTAGTTTAACTTGCCATGCTGTGTTATATACATATTGTTACTTTTATATTGAGTTTATTATTATTAATAATAATAATAATAATAATAATAATAATAATAATAATAATAATAAATAATAATAATAATACATGATTGTTAAAAATACATTTACGTTGTGGCATTTCTTTTCTTTCTTTTTTTTATCCTCACTTCGTCAGGATGTCTTTGTTTACTGACGTTGTTGACACAGGGACACGGGGACCTTTGATGGATAACCGGGACATCTGGTCACTCTAACTACACCACCTACACGATATATCGCAGGCGTTGGAGTCCAATACAAATCCGCTATATATCGAGGGACGTGATATAGCGACAGACCAATAGAAAAACAAATAGGCTAACAAATAGTGTACAACCATGCCTTGTTTTGTCGGGGGCACCAGGGTCCAGTTTAAATCCTCTACACAACCTGCTTTTTCTCATTTTTTGTATAAAAATCAGCACACCATTTTTATTCGTACAATGGAGGGTAATTGCTTCTCATCAACTTCAGTTTCCAATTAATGAGTCTTCCTCTCCTTTCTCAAATGCACAAACCAGCTGCAGCGAGGGAGTTGACGTCACTGCCTTTTGCTAGTACATTACTGCTGCATGTGAACACCTCTGGCTAAAATAAAAACCGCTTCAGCAACTAGATATTTAATTTACTTTGTGTTATTGTGCAATAAGTGAGTATATGATAACAGTACAATATTAATGCTTTGTTTTTAATTGTTTTGTATGTTGTTGTTTGTGATGTGCAGTACTAAATAAAACGTACAGTAATTCTAAGTGTCTATGAATATTACAGATAAGGCATACACAGTTAGACAGTAAAAATGGGGAGCCAGCTCCAGGAGCGCGATATATCTGGATCCGCAGTATAGCGAGGGGCGATAGAACGAGGGATGGGTGTACAGTGAGCCCTTAAGCATGCTGCACAAGACATGCACCATCTGTTGGATAGTTAGTGTAATGCACTTCACCACATTGCATTTAAAGACACCATTTTAATTTAGTGTTTCTGAATCTTTAAACTGAACTACAATTACTTTGCAATATCCATCATACTATCTTACATAGAATACATTCTGTTCTTATAGTTGTTATTCAGACATTCTCCAGACCAAATTCACACAGCACACATGTTTACTAAACTGAATTAGATTTTGTTCGTTGAAATGTCTTGACAATCCATCTTGATATTTAACAGAGCAAACAATAGGGTATCTGCCTTCATCGATTACCACTGTTTTAATTACAGAATTAGCCAAATTAATTGGTCTGTTTTCTTAATTTTGCAGGCCCACTGGGAGATGCTTTATTACTGTCTCAGTCTGTTAGAGCAAATGTTAACTGATGTAATAACTATCACTGTCCTTTTAATTTAATGTTATCTTTAGAGCCAGGGTTATCGCAACATAGCAAAATAAAACCATTCCTGGTGGTACCTTTTAAACTGGAAATATGTACAGTAAAACAGTTTACCCTAAACACATGGCTATCTTATTTCCTTGACTTCATTCTGTGACCTTTATTGACAAAGCAGCTCTTGTCTCTGGATTATTGCCTGGTTGGTATAAAGCATAACTAAAAAACTATAATCTTTTCAACAGCAGTCTTTAAGGGGTAGAAAGGTTGCAGTGCTGAAGCAGCTTACTCAGTCTTAACTTCAGGAACTTCACGGAAGATTCAATTTTCAGATTTCTTGAGTCTCCCTAATTCAGATTTATAAATATATAATTGCTTAAATCAATGACAGAATTAATAATATTAATGTTAATACTGCTACTAATAATAATAATAACAACACTATTAATACTAAAATTAGATATGTTTAAACTCTGGTAGTTCAGGTACTTCATAATGTACACATGTTACACAAACAGGAGCAGGGCACATATCAAATTCAGCTGCAAAAGGCTTAAAGAATGAATCCTCGCCAAAGGATCATACCCTTTTCTGACACCGTACCCGTTCATCAATGTTCCACTCGTATTAAATCTGTGAACAATCACTCTTCTTTCAATTCTCAGAACTGATGTCTTTCCCAATCCTATCTTTTTTATGAGTCACATATTGCCTGGCACAGGTTTGAAAAGAAATCACAAGAATTTCTGAGAAGCAGCGACCAATTTTAAGAAACAGACCAAAGAAAATCCATACTGTAAATAGAGTAACTCTGTGATGGACATGGCTGTCAATGTTTATTATTATAAAAAAAAAAATTTAAAAAACCTCTCACTGGAAACTCGACCTCAACCCTTATCAGGCTTCATGCTCTTGGACAAACCATATGATGCTCATTTAGTGTAAAAAAAATCATACAAATTCTGAGGGATCTACCGTATTGTGCTGCAGCAGTTAAGTTGATATCAGGTGGGCTGTGGCAGAATGAATTCCCCAAAAAACAATTATCATGTGCTGTAGGTTTTTGTATTTGTGTATTTATTTTACTAAAGAAAAGCTTGCTGCCATTTTCATCGTTGTGTTTTCTTTGTATTCAACCCTGGTCTCTTGCAGTACAAGGCTGTTGTCAGTTTGAACTATGTGGTAATACTTCACACGAAAGTTTGTGTTAAAACACTAAAACATATTGTGCTTTTCAACATTCAATAATTCCTACATTGGAGTGCACCAGCCTGCTACAGAACTAACTAGAAACTGCACAAATGGGAGCTCTCAGAAGTATAAGCTTTATAAAGTATAAAGTTGGTCTTTAAATACGTACTTGAAGTAGCAAATCAGAAGCTGGCCTGACTCGCTGCTGGAACAGAACACTGAGCGTTCGATTCTGCTGCTCCAGATCAATCACCCGGGTACGCAGTTTGACACATTCTTCTCTGAGATCCTGCAACATAGAAACCAGCAATGACAGCATGTGCAACATGGCACGTAGTCAGGGAGAGAAACCACCAATACTATCCATACGCCAAATACTCAAAAGCAGTATTCTCTTTGATATGCATAAATAAAGAAATACATACATTAATACAAATAATAATACAAATCTAAACTTATTAAGTTCACAGTTCTTTCCGTCTCCAGTATATGTACTGTATATTTTACAGAGAATTCAAAAACAGCAAACAGCTCCATATCCAAGGAGAATCTGGATCCAACACTATACTCATCAATCACTAGAAAAACTTAATGAAGGAACGGAAGCCAAAATGTTGTAGCTACTTATGACCCAGACCTTGTATTATCTATAAATGAAGAACTGTAACATAATACCAGGATCCAAGTAGAACAGTATATTACAAAAGCAACATCACGCTACATCCATTCCACTTTCTCAGTCATAGTGGAAGCTATCCAACAGGTTGAGGAGGCAGTGCCCTCTGTTACTGAAAATTATGTGTGTGACTATGACAAATCTAGAACAATGCTTTCTGGTTTATTAACCAGTAAAAGCAAGGCAACAGAGAATGAAAATACAATATCCTGTCAGGTTAAAAAAAAATAAAAAATAATATTCACATCAATAGATCGGAGGACCCCTCATCAAACTAATAGAGTGCACTGCAGTCAGTTTTGAATTCATGCTACCCAACAACCTTCTGTTTCAATTCCAACCCTAATAATGTTTTTTTGTTTGTTTGTTTGTTTTTTTGCCTAGTTTGCCATCTGAGGAAGTTGTTTGTTTGTTCTTTTGCCTAGTTTGCCATCTGAGGAAGCAACCTCTGTGATTTTGCGTGAACAGTTTACTGGTTCACTGAACTGTAGAAAAATATAAAAGACACATTAAAAAAAAAAAAATACAAACCTTTTGAGTTAGCAAAGCCTGGACAATCTGATTTGCCACCTTAAATGAAAGAGAACGAAAAAAATGATTTATTAAGGACACGTTCAATCTGACATTATTATTATTATTATTTTTTACTATTATTATTATTATTATTATTATTATTATTATTATTATAGGATATAATCAACTTTGATTTCAAGCTTCTGTAAAGTAATAACTTTGTTGAAAGGATGCAATAAAGCCTTAGCGCTGCAGCTGGCCTTCATACCCAGCACAGTGGAACAGATTACACTGTGAAGGTTTTCATGATGCTTAATTGTTTTTTGAGCCAATATTGACAACATGTTGTTGTATTCATGAAGACGAGCTGCTGTTGTAAAACACTGATGTAAATTAAAATACTCGTTTTCATCCGTCTGTGTGTGCAATCTGAGTGGTGCTCAGACCACAAAGTATAATTGACTTAGAATCCGATTACAAGACATTGATTGGTGTTTTTTTTTTTTGCGGCTATGGAAAGAAGCAGCAAATTCCCAATTAGAAAAAATAACAGTGTACATTTGATACAGTGCGGTGTCTACAGTCTGAAAGGGTAACAGGTGCTACAAACAGAGTAAGAATTACATATCAGATCTGTAGCTTCAAGGACCATCTCTTACATGCAGTAACAGATATTAACCTTTGAAAAGCTTGAAAAATGTATTGCCGGGCACCAAAGGCACATACAGTACAATTCAAAATCTCTTAGCAGGAAACTACAAAACAGGAAGATTTTCCGTGTGCAGGAAATATTAAGTATAGAGAATCATCAGTATATTGATGATATATACTGTATATATCTATAAATATATATATATATATATATATATATATATATATATATATATATATATATATATATATATATTGCATATTATACTATAAATATGCAAACACTTGTGGTTTGACGGTTGATAACACAGTACAAACTAAACTGTCATGGATAAAACAACAATACATACATTTCAAATATGCGGGAATAGCACATTTCAAATTCCTTCCTTTCTCTTTTGATTGTGCAGTCCATCCTGTTAACTTATAATGTAATGCTATACAGAGAGAATCCCCCCAAGGAATTCAAAACGTAATGTTTCTGATCTCAACAAACAACTGAGCAAAATAGCCAAGAACTGCTTACTAATTAAAGACATTTTCCTTTAAGTATTTATACATTATATTTTAGTCATGTTTTATTTTGCATTTCTAAGAGAACACATCCTATTCTTTTTTTTTCTTGGTGCATTTTATTCTTTTCAAAAATGTTATTCCTAGCTTTCATTTTGAAGATTGTTTAATGTCACGTTTCTGACTGCCACTGGCACCGACTTGAAAGTGATTTAAAATCCGACTTCAGCAGAAGATCGAGAGTCAATCGATTTCACCTGGGACTCTCTGAGCCCAGGATGTCAAATTCAATCTGTCCTACTTTAACGAGTGTCCGGTGCACTGGCCACAGGGGGGAGTGCAGCTTTTAAATCTCTGACTGCATAAAAAATATGTGGAATATATTTTCCCATCAGGGAAATATTGGTGCACGGTGAATCGATTAATAAATAGCTACCATACATGATACATACGTACCGGTGATCTTTGACTTTTGCTTAAATGTCTGTTTATGGCTTGGATTGTAAACTGTAGATAGAACTGGCAGTGCCCCAGTTTTACACTGGAACGAAATTAAGAGTAGAATGGAACAAGTTCGATAGGCTGGTTTCATGGTGCAGATGGAAATGCTTAAGATTCATGTTAATCTTCTATTACTGTAACAACAAAAAGCTAATCAACAATTGGGCTGATTAGGGGTACCATGTGTGGTGCAGAGAATACTATCTTTAAGAACTGGACCTGGCACTGGCTCAGAAATACTTTTTTTTTTTTTTTTTTTTTTTTTTTTAACAGCAGTATTTACAGTAATTTGTCACAGCATTTATTTTATAACACATACTGTGACATACACTGTGTGTATGTGTGACACGGATTCAGCAGTGCAATCAGCAGTGCTGCAGCCTTCCCACGTTGACATGCAGACATGGACACATTCATTTTTATATAATCTGTTGCTAGAAAATGAAAGACATGTTGTAGCATGTGTTCACGCTATAATTATTCAAAACACTCCCTCTGCAAACAGCTTGACAACTGTATTGTATTGTGACAAGCATGTTATCAACAGGGATTTTTTTTTGTAACACTTTACATTAAGTGTTTCTAATTACTGTGTTTACATAGTAGTTACTTAATAAATACATGTGTACTTTTACATAATTACAATGTTATTATGCATAGTTACAATGTACTTAATGTGTAAATATTTTTGCATGATATAACCCTATTCCTAACCCTAACGCTACAATTGTGTACTTACATAGATGATGCAAAAAGATTGTACATGTACATGTATTTACTTGGTAACTACTTTGTAAATACACAGTAATTAGAGACAATGTAAAGTGTTAGTCTTTTTTTCATTGAATGTTTAAATACATTTGCAGTTCAAGCATAAGACCACCCAACACCAACAACTTCACACTTTGCTTTAAAGCACTTTGCTCTACTGATGTTCAAAGGCTTTATGTTAATCATCTGAGTTGTTTTTCTTGACAATGAAGAGTTCTATAGATAGTGATACACAGTCCAAGTGTTTCTGAATCTCTGAAACACTTATGATTTTGACAGCTAGCAATGGGCTGCCAAAGCCTATAGTCCTTCTATAAATAATCTGTCTGAAAACTCTGGGAAGCGACAGTTCCCTTTTTTCTGTACTAGGGTACTTATTGAAAGGGGTTTACTTTTTTGGGGGGTCTCACATTAAGGCCCAGACCCCGTGTCTATTTAACTGTTACGACCCTGGTTGTGAAGCGCGGTAGGGTTGAGGTGTCTGGACAGGATCTAAAGGGGTCTTCTGTTTGTTTAGAAAGCTGCTTCTGAAAACGAGACGCCCCCTACCGAGGGTGTACTGTCTTACCTCATCAAGACAGCGCTCATACTGCTCTCTCTGGGTTTCATTTTCCGTTGTCAGGGCCAAGTTCTCTGCCTGTTATTCAAAAGATATAACACATACAAACAGGGCCAGTTAAAAAAGATCTGTGTTTAATCAGACAGGCAATTCAATATATTTTTTTATTGTAAGGTAACAGGGGAGTAGCATACTCCCCATCAGCATTCCATGTTTGATTTGCACAACCATCTCTTTTATACTTGGACACCCAGAAAACATTTCTGATTGTTCAACAATAACAACAAAAGCTTAATAGAAGCTGACAAACGATGGTTAACAGCACAAAGAAACCACTGTCTTTAATTAAACTCAAGCTTAAGGTTCTAAACACTGTTCCTTGGCATTTCAACAACTGTGTCATGAAAGCAGCTCTCTGTTGTGGCTGGAGAACTGTTTAATACTTGCTATTTGCAGAACTGTTTCCAGAGGCAAAATCAATCAGCAGTGGTGATTCCAATAGCAAGGCAGTTTTGTGTGCACTGATTGAAAGAGACGGTGTTACAAATTGCATCTGGGAAGGAATATGTTTATTAAAGAAACCTCTGAAAACATAGAGGAGTTTGTATAAATCAACCTAACATTACATTTAAACAGATATTTGCTATTCTTTACATTTCAGTGTTTTCGGGCCCATATTTTGAATCATAGGCGAATAAAATAATTTCAACAATATAAATAGCAAGAAACTACACAGAAGAAAACTTCAGCTGGTTTTATGTCGTTACAATTGTTTTTATTCTTCTCTGAACGTTGTGTATTTATCAGGACAATCCTTTTGGCAAGGCTGCCACAGCAAGCTTGAATCACACAACTCCATTCCTATTTGTAAAACAAATACATTAATCAAATGCCTACCTATAATCACAAATCAGTAATAACAGATTGGATATTTCAACACATGAAGATGATTTTAAGTTTTCTAAAACCGTTACAACATTTTCATTTTTATTAGACAGCACAGAGATCCAGATTTCTTTTTTTGTCAAGACTTCTTGTCTCTAAACAATATCTTCCTTCTATAAATATCTTAGCTCAGATGTTTAAAATAGAGACCTATAACGAGTAAACCGCTTAATGTGAGGTTCAATTTAAAAGTATAATTCTCAGTCGATCCCGGGCTATGACACTAACTCCTCACAATCCTCAAGCAAAATAAATATGTGTCTGAGGCCTTGTTATTTTCACACTATGGTGGTTAGACAAATGGATGCTGCTTCTTGACTATGAGCCAGTTCAAAACAGGACTGTACATACGTAGCACTATAAACCCATACTGTATTGGACTGTACAGAAAAATCATTTAATAAAACCTGTACATAATACCTATACTTGACAACTATGGAATTAAACAGCTGTCTTTAAATGGCAAGAACATTCTCATTCTGACACTGTTTGTTACAAATCCAGCAAAGAGAAACCAGGCAAGGGTAAAGCAGATATATTCAGCATCAGCCAAGGAAAGAACTGAAATGAGAGTTTAAAGGCCATGGATCAAGCTGAAACCTAACCAGCAAATCAGATTTTTTTTTTGGAAGTATCATTGCTAAAGGTCAAAGAGATTCCAGTTATGGTGCTGAACTTTAACGGTGCAAACAGCATTTTGGAAAATGGGCTTGACGTGAGTATGTCCTTGTTATTGGTACAGTACTGCTTCTCGTCTTGGAGTAAAGCCTATCGATTTACACAGGTTTTCATTTGTCAAAGTCTGCAGAACACATTAGAGGTTGTCAAAGTTCTTCAAACCAGCTCAATCATGTTTATTTCAGCCTGTGTGTTAAAGTACCAGCTTTTCATTGCATAAGATGCACACAGCATAATTATAACACAAACTGAATAATAAAGAAATTACACTGCAGTGCTAAACTGAGGCAGGGCTTGATTTAATGAGAGTTTTGATTCTCTTCCCCATACATTTAAACAGAATTTGTAACAGTTTAATAGTTTTCTTTCAAGCACTTTTAAGTTTGTGGAATATCTAGAGTACGTCATGAACATCTATCGTATCCTCAATGTATTTATTTTTGGACAGTCTAAATGCTGTGTGCTTAAATGATAAAAAATATTTACTGTATTCCAGTACCATAATTGTTGAAGGTTACAATAAATCTTTTAGACGTAGAGCAAATAACAAGTAATAACTGCACCTATAAACTTACATTTTCCTTTAACTAGGTTCAGCACTATTTTAACTGCCCTGTTTGTTTTTGTTTAGTTTAACTTTTTAACAAAGTTTTCTTAACTTTGAAGCATCCCTGAAGAGAAATGATAGACCAACCCACTCCTCTGCTCTGCGGCTACAAATGAGCAGTGCCACTTTATTGTGAACGTTTTCAGTGTACAAAACAACTGAAATTAAGTATAAATCAATACTTCCTCTAGCAGCTGTGGGATGCATCTGGGAATTGGCTCAGCTGATATGAAACATGCAATTTTTAGTTGAAAGGGGCATATCTTAAAAATAACCACATGTCATGTCAGCAGCTGTTTCTTAAACTTAAAAAACCCACCCTGATTCATATGAATGATCCACTAAGCTTTTTTTTCATACCTTTATGTGGCATACTGCAAATAACAATGTTTCAATAACCTGCTTAATTAGCTTTAGTGTGACATATTTTCTTGAACATTTTCTGTACACGATGACACATTAAGTTGTTGTTTTTTTCATATTTTAATTTTCCAATATAGACATGATTTAATGAGGCTCAGGTACATATAGAACCATAAAGAAAGAATGGCTAATTGCTTCTGTTTCCGTTTCATCAGTTGTAAAAACTTGCCACAAGTGTCAAACAAAAGCTTTGTGGTTCATATGTTTCATCTTTGAGACCAAAAATGTACTTGCTTATATGATTTTAATTATGTAGAATGCACCTGACAGATTCCACTTCCTTTTGACCAAGAATATCTACGATCCATCTAAAGTTTACAGCATACTTAACGTGGGGACATGTGGTTTGTAACATCAACAACAAATATCCTGTTATAATAATGTAGAAATATGTAGATGTGAAATTAATTTATTGGGCTGTGTGAATAAACTATAGTGTGGTGTATTTCACTGAGCTGGATCTGAAAATCTGATGCATCAGTTGATAACCCAGTTGAAGTCTTTGGCAGTCCCATTCACCCCATATAAAAAGTTGTGTTTTCATGAGTCAATGATGTTAAAAGGGCAGAATCACACAATTAACTGTTTATTCGCAAAGAGCCTAGGAGGGGGACTCGGTAGCGGAAGTGAATGCTTTTGTGACCAAGTTAACTCAAGATTCCTTTGACGTCCAGTCACCCACAAGCAATGTGATTTGCTTCACATGAATTGGGCCATTCAATGGGAATCTTCCCCCTGACGCTGCTTTTCGAAAAACAGAAAATACATGTTTTATGTGTTTATTGTGTCACTCTGCCTTACCCAAGATGGTGTCTCACTCCTATGAATTAATCACTTTTGTTTCTTATGCAGGTTGATTTTTCTTTTTTCTTTATTTATTAGGTTATGCATGCTCTAATGCTGCTGCATTTACCCAATAGTAAGGAAGGGAAAAGACCAAATTAAAATGTATATGATTCTTCAAATTCTCGTTTGCACTCTGCTGCAGCTGAGAGGAAATTACAATTATAATACATTTCAATGGTTACTTTTAAAAAGCAATTTTCTTTCCAATCTGTTCTATTTCAAATGTCCTAGACTGGCTCCATTTTGAATTTCAATCTCTGGGACAGTCTTGCAGAAAGTAGCCTGCAATAAACATTGTTAAATAGTCTGCTAGACCTTTTTTTTTAACATATTCCGCTGTCTCGAATGGACCACCTGGGCATGCCTGATGAGTACCTTAATGAGGCAATTACATTATCATTGGTCACTAAGGCATACTTTTAAGACGCCTTCTAGTCTAGAACATATATTTCATAACGGAAAGTCAAATAAAAATGGTGCAGGAAAAAAAACAAACAAACAAAACAAAGCAATACCATAAATGAAGCAGTCGACATTCTGCAGGGCATCCTATTGCAATATAGATATACTGGTGCTACTTTTGACATGGAGATACCAATTGAGATGGCTTTCGGCTTATTGTCTGGCACCTGAATGAACACAACCCAGTACATTAGCTTGATCAAAAGCAATTACGTTTATAGAAAACAGCTTTTTTTCAGTATCTGTTCAGGTTTTTACAAAAATCCTCTGCAATTACAACATTACTCTCTCCACTGCGATAATACAGCTGTCTTGTGGCTACACAGCACATAGCCACCCTCATTAGAGCTGTGCTGTTAGCAGCACGGGGTATCTGCAGAGCTGTTTGAAGTTTGAAATATGTACAATGGTGTTTGATCAAAAAAGCTGCACTAAACAAAGAAGGGCTTTCTAGCCATTGATATATAATGACTGTTTTTATATTTATTCTACTTCTTTTACCTTATGCTCACAGACACTACAAGACTACATGGATCAGAAGACGAGAACCCTTTTATCTTTGCACCTGGAGCAAAGTGCACAGCCTGGCTTCACAACACAGTATTTCCATGTTGGCTTGGCGCTAATTAGAGGGAAGCACCTTCTGCTTTTCTGTGCTTAATCCACTATCTGTGGGGGTAAAGTGTGCCAGTAGGACTACAGTACAAACGCTTTGTAATGTGAGCCCAGACTGCCACATCATATCCTGCTCATTGAGAGTGTGTGTCTGGCACAAGATTCAAATTTGTGGCAGAGATTCATGCAGCCAGAGAAACTACATGTACAACACAATGCAAGAGCCGCCTTTTATCTGTGATCAGGTATCCGTTTCCTTTACTAATTGCGAATATCTCAGATCCTACAGCACTAGAAAACAAAAAACTGCACAGTAGTTCTTTTCAAAACTATTTCCATTTGAAGGCGAGTATACTTTGTAAGAATGGTAGCTGCACCTTTAAGATGTTTCTGCTGCTGAAGTTGAGTAATTGCTGATTAAAATGGCTACAGCTGAGATTAATGAACTTGGATGAAAGAGTATATATTGCAGGATCTATGCTTTGTTCAAGAAGGGTTGTGCATTTATAAATTCATGTCAATGGTCATTTTAGTATTCCTTGGAGAAAGCTCTACATCTTTAGAAGTGCTAGGTCTTTAGAAATTAAACTGGTTTCAGCTCATCCCACAGTACCTGCCACTTAACATCAATAAACTAGTGGTGACAATAAGGCCAACACTTTTAAACCATGAATGTTTTGATATTATAGAACTATTTTTTTTTTTTATTAAACACTTAAAAAAGCATTTTGTGGCACCACAAAAGAGCACACCTGCAGTAAATTTGGACCCATTGCCTCACAATTCTTTATCTTGCTTCACTCTCTGGTAAGTTTGAGTTGATGTGTTGCAGGGTCCTAGAGTTTGTAAGGGGTGTTCAACAGGAATGATAACGTGAGCTGGTTGGCTAAAGAATAGAGCAGGCTTTCCTAAAACCATTTTAGCAATCCACTTGAAAATGAAACTGGAGTTGCCTCTGTTTCTCTGAGCTAAATTACAGTGCAATGCTCTCACAGTGGCCTACCATTAATCAGAACCATAGAACCATTTAAGGCCTTCATTACTGATTGTAAGAACCACTTAGAACCGAAACTAGGACTATAGGACCTGGTGGCAAAACACAAAAAATAATAATACTAAGTGATTCTCCTGCTGTTTCAAGCTGGACGGTTCAAATTAGGAAAGCCTGGAAGTTACAAGTGATGAAGAAAGAAAGGGTTAGAACTCTTTCTGACAATGCTGGATTTTTTAATTTATGAGAAGGTCATCTTCAAAGTGTAGACATAAGAAAGTCTTCACAGTTCTTTTTTTAGATATTAATAATCATGATTTCTGCTTAAATGGGCTACAACTCTGGGAGATAGTTCTTCCCAATGTGATTGATGTCGTTTATTTGGGATGTGACTTGTGGTGAGTACAGTTGGCATGGGATTTTATTCTTTGTCATTTCATGTAGAAAACAAAAAAAAACAGCGATTCATTTTGTTTATATATTTTAAAGGATGTATTTAACATTTAATCTTAATGTGATGCAATTCTATTTTTTTTCTTTTAATTTATAAACAAAAAAGTATGACTAAGGTCGTCTAAAATGTCTTTCATTTAATTGGGCCTCTCATTAAATAAAAGCCGCTTATTCTAGATATTTGTACTTCTCCCGATAAAGCGGCGCTGACTGTATTAGAAATAAGGTTTAGGACATGTGGAGAATGTGTAAAGAATTCATATTTCTGTAAAAAACAGCCACCCTCAGTTTGGAAAAATAACACTGCAGTTATTTTAGGAATTCTTATTTCAATAGAACTATATGAGTTGCATCGAGTTTATATAGTACTGTATACTGTTATTATTTCATTCACTGCAGTTTTTTCAACCTTTTTCATAAATACATTTAACAAAAAATAAACTTGTAAATACTGTAATTCTGTAAACGTGTGAGTTCTGTTACTTGTATTCATGTTAATGCCATGGCTCATGTGCACACGTGGTTAACACCTTGGATAAGTCAACACTAAATGGCATCCCTGTGGGGTGTCGAGTCAGCCGACATTGACTGTATATTTAATAGGACAGCATATGTGAGTTCACACAGTGTATATTTACAGCACCGACATTTATTAGAAAACATTCTTTTCTGGGTAAGTCTCAGAACAACTTTGTTGTTCCAGTACATTCAAGTGTGACCTGCTTTAGTGTTTTTTGTTTTTAATAAACACTTTAAAAAAGCATGTTGTAGCACACCTGCTTACACAGAAGGTCTTGATTTTCTGTTTACACAAAGAAATAATGCATCCATTATTGGTATAATGGTACAGCAGATTTTATTTAGACACTATATGTGACTTTGGATTAATAGGATTTCTCTTCCTTCTAACCCCAGTATTAGTCTGTAATTTATATCCTTCTATATAATCCACAAGAACGGGAGCATAGCTTTAAACCAATGTACAATTAAGAGCACTTTGTTCCAATTATCATTAGGTGCAATTAACGTCAGTGCTTTGGTTAATGGCTGTCTGAATTCTGCTCACCAAGGCTGTTTTATGTAGATTCATTCTAGAATTATTGTCATGCTCTGGTATCTGTTATGTACAGGCCGTTGAGCAGGCTTTGCTTTGAGGGTGACCTGGCCCTGTGACAATCTAGAATCTGACCCTACCTGACCAATTTCCTTCCTGAAATCTTGCAATGTCTTACTACATCAAAATTGGGTTAAAATAAGTTCCTCTGAGCATTTAGAATCTGTACTGATTAATTGGTATCTGACTACAACAGACCTAAGGTATCATTAGCCTGAAATTCCTGAGGATTTTCAACACAGAGAAATTAAATACTGTTTAGGGATTTAAGGGATCTAGTTCCTCGCTCAAGGCTATTGATAATCAAGAATAACTGCTTTTAATGTGCTGGTAAAGTATAAATAATTTTGCATTAATATTATATATTCATAACCGCCTTGTACATTTGTTAAACCTGTTTGGGAAGGTGAACTGTGCAGTACCTCTAATGTTCGCAGCCTTTCCAGAAGCAGCGTGGTTTTGTCCTTCCCCTCCTCATTCCCGCTGCTTTCACTGTGGTAATCCACCTCTGCTGCCAGGTTCAGGTCTTCCACCGCTTCCTTTGGCTTTTTGACTCCTTCAGAAAGTTTACTCTGCGGAAGGAGCAGAAGAGCTGAGATGCTAGAGCAACTCCATCGATACCGGACAGATAATGATTATTTAAATCCTTACTTGCAGTATGTTGTCACATATATTCATTAATTATTTGCATGTTCTAGTTTTAGGTTAGGGTTAGGGTTAGAGCTTGGGCTAGGGCTAGGGTTAGGGTAGGGTTAAGGATAGTAGTTAGCATTAGAGTTAGGGTTGGGGTTCAGGTTTGGGAAGGAAGCCAGTTCCTACTGCAAGCAGTGGGTTTGCTGTTATCATTTCAGGATCTGTAAACAAAATCAGCAACAATGCTCCCTTGGTTTTAAAGATCCTTGCCATCTTGTAGCCTGTATGATATCCCTTTCACTACAACGATTTGTTCTACTATTACATTTAATACCTTTATTGCTGTAGTATGCCAAGTGAATTTTGAACAAGTACTTACTAAACTTTTGTCTTTCATTGCTTTTTTTTAGTAGTAGTCACTAATTTGTTTTTTTGTTATTTTCTCCCCAATTTAGTAGTGTCCAAATCATTGCTACCATCCCTGCACTGACTCGGGAGGGGTGAAGACAAACACACGCTGTCCTCTCAAGTGTGTGCAGTTAGCAACCTGCTTTTTTACACACTGCAGACTCACCATGCAGCCATACAGAGTTACAGCGTCAGAGGACAACGTAGCCCTGGGCAGCTTACAGGCAAGCCCACAGGCGCCCGGCCAGACTACAGGGGAAGCTGGTGCACGGTGAACCGAGGACACCCTGGCCGACCTAACCCTTCCTCCCCCTGGGCGGCGCTGGGCCAATTGTGCACCGCTCCCTGGGAGCTCCCATCCTCGGTCGGCAAAGGAATAGCCTGGACTTGAACCGCCGATGTCCAGACTACAGGATGTATCCAGCACGCTACGTGAGTGCTTTTACTGGATGTGCCACTCGGGAGCCCTTTCTCTGCTTTTTCAGCTGAACACAAGCTGAAAAATACCAAATTGAATTAGCAATGCTCTTGGGATTAATGAGACTATTCATGAGCAAATCATTTCACTGAAGCGAACAGTGTCACTTGTTCCACAATCACATTAACCTTTTTTCACACAATATTCAAGAATCAAAATAATGGCAAAGAACTAATCAAAGGCCAAATAAATTCCTGAAAAACTAATCCTGATAATTCTCTGAGTTCTGCATTGGATGGATCTGTTGCTTGTAGCTAACTGTTAATTAAACCAGCCATTTTAATACTGCATACTCTTGCAAATTCACATAGCAACTATTTTGGATGCTAGCTAATTACAATCTTAAGCCAAAAACAAAGTCTCACAGCAATCTTCAAATATTGAAGTCGTTATTGCTTCAAATCTTCTTGGACTTTTTTGGATGTTTAATATGCAGAAGACAGCAGTTAGCTCATCATGAACATGCCAGCAAGGTATGTTTACTGATCAGAGGGCTTAAGAAGGATGTTGTAAACAGAGACGCAGACATTATATTTATGTGTATGAATGGAGTCCCATTGTTTGTTGCACAGCTGTAACGTGGTTATAGCTGATCTGTAGTTGCTCATCTAAGAGTCAAGCTCAGTCAACACCTCTATTAATAGAGTCAGCGGTAGACTGGTGTGTTAACAGCTTGTTCACAGTGTTCAGATGAAGCAGGCCCTGCTGTGCCAAGGATTATTGTGTTAGAAACCATTACTGTAGCGCTTTCTTTCACCTGACAGTTTAATATATTCAGCATAGTGCAATCAGCTGGCTTTACAAATGATTTCAGCACTGGCCTTCGTCAGATAGGCTGTGGTCCAATCAGAAATATTCAGGGCAAGTTAAAAAATGTCATATTCCCAATGTAACATTTTAGAGTCAACGTAGATCCAACCAGCCCTTTAAAAGGATAAGTGATATTTCTGCTAATCAAATATGAATTAGAAATTGTGAGTAATTTGCATTCATAATATACTACCATCCCAGTATCCATTACAACGGGAATATCCCCCCATACTTTCAAATGCTCTCAGTTACATCTCTTGACAGTTAGGACCACAGATTGATGAATGGGACAAGTGTAATATTCTTAGATGCAAAGCAATGACATTATGTGATTCGCCTAAGGGCCTGCCATTTTACAACTGTGTCAAGATTCCCCAAATATGACCCATATAATCAATTAAAGATTTAAAAACATTCACAGGCTGTAGCTGCAAAGCAGTTTTATTCATACTACTTACATGCAAACAAACGATTAGCAATAAATGGTGGAATTTCAGATAACTGATTCACCTATGCATAATTTATGCTATCTAATGCATCTCTTAACTCTACTGATTCAGACCTACATCAGTGTCTGTTCATAAGGTTGCATATTTGTAAGTCTTGCAATAAAGCTCCACAGTATCTCATTTCCATTTGAAAAGGCTTACAGCAATACATTTGTGAACACTATCCGACCTTAACGTTAGGTTGTTTATTAGAACTAGAATGGATGTTTAAGACAGTAAAACAAACCAATGTGCACACATTTCCAAAAAAAAAAAAACCCAGCGAAGTGCACATTATTTCTGCTAACTCCTCGACTTTGATAAACAACAGAGGGCTAATCATTTTGAATGTGCAAGCACTGTAAACCTCTTTTACGGTCTCTTTTATTAGTTGCTGTCAAGATGGCCAAAATGTAATCAATGATGAACAATGCTTAAAAACTGCTGTATTGCATTGACAAACTCGCATCCATTAAAGTCATTACATGGAGAATCAGCTAAACAAGTATTGGGGGTTGCTGTACCTGAGAACAGCTACCTAGCGCTATAAAAACAGCCACTTGTTTTTTAGGGAACGCATGCAGCCAGTGAACATGATTTGAACTACTGTACAGGATGTGAGGCGTGACAGTTTATTTTTGTTATGTGCACATTTAGATTCCAGATGTTCTTTTCACCACAAGGATTTATTTCTTTATTTCTTTATTTATTTGCATCTGAAGGCCATTCATAATATATGCTGGTTAGGGTGATACTGTCGTCTCCATTTAGAAAATGCTTCTAACATAAAGGGCTTCAACTTTTAGGATGGAGGTGATAAATTCTATTTTGGAAAGCTGCGGTTTCACAAATGACCAACCTTGTTTAACCCAACAGAACACACTTTAATCATACGAACTTGCTGTTTGGTATTATTACAAATGGACACCATGTAGTCTCTGTAATTGAAGTGTATTAACATGGCTTCACATTCAGGATTACAGTGATTTTTCTAAAGGGCCAGGGTAGCTGTTAATTCTGCCCCTAATAAAATACCTTAAAGACCTTCATAATGTCCACCGTGTCCACAGCAGTCTGATCCAGAGCCCCCTGGTTCTGCAGTAAATTCCGCACTGTCTCTTCCACCCTGCGGAAAAAACAAGGAGACACAAAAGTCAGCAATGCTGTAAAATATATGAAGTGTCTGGAAGGGGTAATTGGGAAGGTTCCTGAAAATGAACAGTAAATGTTGTTAAAGGTTTGATATGTCTCCTATGCAGTTACTTTGAGGCATAGAATGAATATTTTACTGAGCATATTTAAATAGTAAATTAAATATGATGATACGAGATTGCACCTATTTTATTATTTTACCATCAATAACTAAGTGTACAGTACTGCCTTTGTGTTTTTATATCAAATAAAGGTATCATCTTCATTAAGCACTTTATTTTTTGTTATTTTAAGAAATTCTGGAATCAAACACTTGACATTATCTCTTTTTATCAACCATTTAACTAGTCTTGCATATACTGCTACCAGGTAATATACTGGCTCATATTCATAAAACTTAGCGTCTCCTTTATTATGCCAGTAACAGTGCTTAACATGACAGTATTTCATCGGGTCATACATAAACGTCCTTTACCGTCAGAAAACATGACTCATACAATAACATGCTCTTGGAGACAAATTTTCTCATTAGCATATTCGTCTGATTCATAAATCTGTATTGTGCCATTAATTGACCCTTACTGGCATCATAATTAACACATGCCTCAGACCAGCCGGAGAATGAGATGCATCTTAACGATTTCATGTCCTAGAAAAATGTCTGTGTTTAGGAGCATGTACTTAAGCCAATAGTAAAATAAAAACATGCCAGTCAGATTACTGAAAATGAAATGAGAACCAATGAATTTAAAGAAAATAGTATGTGTAAGAAATTATCCAATTAAAAGTCAGCTTATATCTTCCATTTCCACCCAATTCGTGGTGGTATGTGGACTTGGCATTGGGTAAAGTGTAGTGAAAGATGGATAGACGCGGACCCTCCGAGATGAGCATCAACCAACGGTATTCAAAGCCTTAGAAATCGCTTCAATTGAGTGGTAACCCCACTGTAACTAATGTGTAATTTTAATCAAGTGTTGAAAGATCTGACATTAAATATTAGTGTGGTAACAACATCTTTTTTATTTATTTTTTCTTCCAGTTTGGAATGTCTAATTATTATTCAACCTGGTTACCGCTACAAACCCTGAACTAAGTGGGATGAGTTCACTCTGCAAGCCCGCCGTGCAGCTATATCCAGAACTTACAGCGTAGGAGGGCCACGCAGTTCTGAATTGCATACAGGCAGGCCTGCTGGTGCGTGGTGAGCCAAGGACTCCCCAGGTGACCTAACCCCTACTCCGGGCAGCTCTTGGCCAATTGTGCTCTGCCCCTCTGCGGCATTGCAAAGTGGCAGCTTGGATTCGAACCGGCTATATCCAAGCTATTGGGCGCATCCTGCACTTTGGGCCGAGTGCTTTTACCGGATGCGCCACTCGGGGGGGCCCCCATTATGAATATGGCCCACTGTTTAGTGTTAGAAACAGAAATTTGGTATTCTTTACAAATTGTCATGGCTCCTGGTAAAGTGCTATTTGCTGTTAGATTAAACTGCGTTTTGACGGAGTTCTCCAAATCTAGTCCTCCCTAATTATATTTCGTTGTGTCTAACACATTAGGGTGCACTTATCATATTCTAATGCTTGCTGACATTTTCTTTATTTTTATTGCAATGAATTTTCCACTTGATGCGTGCAAGTGCTGGCAAAATCCATACTGAATAGCTGCCGCATCTGTTGGCCAAATGTGAATAAGAATAAAGCGCTTGTAATCTCAGTCTGGGGAGTACAGGGCTCAGCAGCAGATTGAAGCAACTTCTGCTTAGCGGCCGACCTTATTCAGCTCTGATTCTGTCCGGGGGACAACAATCCCTGTGTTGGATTGGCTATTTCACAGATTTCACAGCACCAAGATTGCTGTAGATATGTCTAGGGATATGTTTATGGATATGGGTATGGATATCTACTGCATGTACAAACATACATGCAATGCTGGAAAGTGCACAAAATACAATCTAATATTAATTCATGATTTGTATTTTATTTGTAATGACTTTGAACATTTCTGCCAAGATAGCAACCCATAAATAAAAAACATAAATAAAACCAGAGGTTGATCTGACTGCATTGGAAGTGCCCAGACAGTCATTTTTGGATATTAAACAGTTTGGAATAAAATGAGTGAGGCCTTCAATAAATGCTGATTCAGCCGGTTGTCTGAACTTACTCTTGAATACCCAAAGCTCTTAAAATTCCTCTGGCAGGTGCAGGATATCAGAGCAGAGACTCACGAAAGGAGTAGAAAACAGATTTCTTCACTCACATTTTACAAGAGAATGCCTGCTCATTGAATGCTGCCAAGTGGCACTGTATAAACTGGCACACACTCTTCTGGGTATTATGCATCTGGGTGGCAAATATGTCTCTCTTGTTTGAAGTAACATCTGCCCCAAAGATATTTCAACACAACAAATTCCTTAATTAAAATTACACTTTGTGAATCTCAATACATTTTAATATTAACATATTAATTATATTTGACCACAAACATATCAAGAATATTTGCAGCTCCTGGCTTTCTTTAATTTTGTACTATATTAATATGTATATATTATTGCTTGGTCATATGGTCAACTGCGGTTAGACATTCTTAAAATGAAAAGATACTAACTAAACTATTTTTTTTTTTTTTTTAAATAAAATGAAAACCACACGTATTAAAAACAATGTGCAGTAAAACCCCTTGTCTCCACACTGCTTTATCTAATTGCTAGTGGAAGGAAGCTGCTTACAGTCTGCAGCCAAAACTGTGGCAGAAACTGAATGTCAATGATGCGTTTTGCAAAACAGCTTTATTATATTTGATTAGTGATTAGAGATTAAGAGATAGTTACGCAATTAAAAATAATAAAAAAGATTTCAAAGACGACACTGTTATTATTACTTTACGGCTGATTTGCACTGTCTGGCACCAAACCAGTTTTTGAAAACCTTTGTATACAGTTTGGAATTATTCAGATCATTATTCAAGATGTGTAACCCCCACCACCAGTGCAGTGTGTGTGCATTTGATTTTCTGGCACTGGTCAAAATTCAGTATCAGATGGCCCTGTGGTTCATCATGGGCCAAGCTGACTTTCTATTGCAATCCCAGTTGTAAACACTGGAACTCTGGTACTGTAGCTGTAGCCGTACCATCTTAAATTGTGTCACTGAGTAATCGCTGTCCCTTGGTCTTCTATATAGGATTGTGACACATTAGCTGAGCAGTTCAGATTCCAGCAAGTGATGCAGCTGCAAATATATATTGTCCCTATTTTTAAGGGTCAAAGATTTGAAGACTTTTTAAATTACATTTGTCAGAACAAGGAGGGATTAGCCAGGCCAGGATTTTTAACCTGTGAAACCTAGCACTGGAAATTTAAAGTAGCCTTGTACTTCTTAGAAGAGTTGTACAGATCTCATGCTGTAGTCAGGGCCAGGTCAATTATATCTGTTTACTGTATGTTCTATTAATAACAATGTAAGTACTGATATCAACCACCAAACCTAACATGATTACATCACGAACAATGACAGCATTAAGTAGACATACAGTAAGGTCACTGAATGTACAGTATTAATATTTGGTGTTTCCTTCATTTGAATTCAATGTGAACTAAAGATTTAAGTGGAGAATGTCTGTGTTAGTTCCAATTTAACTTGTGAGATTTCAAAAGTGTTAATTGAAAAACTTTGTGACAGCAAATCTGTGAGTCGCGTTCCTTTGCAGGCATCCGAACTGCAGTGAAATTAAAGACATGCTAGCGATCTCACTTGCTTTAACGGCTGAGCTACACAAGTTTCTAAGCTGGAAACATACTACCTGGGGATCTCATTAACCAGGATATCAGTTTTTACTAGACTTGGTGCAGGTCCGGCACAGTGTTGCCTCTGATTTTGGTATTTCCTCTGGTTAGAGCTTGGCATTGCACACACAAATACAATATACAATTAATGGCAAAACATCTGGCTTTAGTGAGATTAAAGGGCATAGAAATATTGCCATTTTCTTGCTTTAACTCCTACTAAAAGTACTAATTAGATCCATTAAAACAGAGAGACAAACGGCTGTGAAATAGTAAATGTTCACGGTGCACTCTTATTGCCCCTAAAACCTGATTATACTCTGGAAATCCCTCAGAAAATCAATCTATAAAAAAAAACCACACCCGTAACACTCAACCCTCAGCATGCTAGCCTTGCTTTAGAATTAGCCTCAAGAAAAAGGATTTATGTAACACTAAAAGCCTTGACATTTTAAACCACCACAGTTTTTATGAAATAATTGTTTCTTTTAGGGATCTGATGACTTAAACACATTCCACATTTCCTGCAGTGATTTGTGGAACATTTATAAATAAGAATTTCATGGAAAATTCCCCTATATAAATTTCAGTTAGATGCCTTGCTGATCTTAAATTCTTCTCACTATTTACTGGATGCGTTTAGTCAAGATTTCTCAAAGATACATTAGGAAACGCACTTTTGCAACTGAGTGATCAGCTCATGTGACTCCTATATAAATAATAATTCATTTTAATTTTTTATATAGCACCTTTCATAGTGGACCACCATCACAAAGCGCTTTAAAAGATACGAGACTAGGGTGAACTATGCATCAACTGCAGAGTCACTTACAACAACATCTCACCCGAAAGATGAAGCACAAGGAGGTTAAGTGACTTGCTCAGGGTCACACAGTGACCTGGTCATAAGCCTGTTTCTTTAACCACTGGATCACACAGCCTCCTTAATATTGTGTTAAGGATGCTGACTTTCCTACTTTGCTCTTTGTTTATATGGTATTTAAAGCTACTCTATGGTACAGTTCTGAATTACGGTACAGTATTCATTATAACAAGTGCAGCATCATTTGTATATGAAGAGTCCATTCACTGTATAGGTCTCACCTTATCTGATTGTTATTGAAGGCTTCCAATGCATTAAAGCTGACACAAGCCTCTAAAGATATTAAGTAACACACCCTTTTTATAATCCCATATTTCCGCTGACTAACTCTTTGAATTTTAAACCTGTATGCAACACAACAGGATGTACTCTATCCCGGTCATTATATTTGAAGTCCTAGTAGCCACCCTGAAAAAAGAAAGGAAAACAATAACTCATCTACATTAACCTTTCAGATTTATAGCTGTGGCCAAAAGCTTTTGTATCACCCTATAGAATAAACACATTTTGCTTTATAAAGTCAAATGAAACCTGCTGAATAATGTTAACATATTGAATTACAGACCGCTTTGTAGTTTTCCAGATACTTAACGAAAAACTGATCAAAATGAAAAATGTAACATTAAAAATCTAACATTTACTGTACTACTACTATGGCTTCCGATAGACTTTAGTGATATAATTTGCTTTCTTTGATTGCATGAAGTTAAATAAAATATCTAAATGGTGTATATTTACATTATGTCTCAACCCTAAAAGTCTAGGTGAATCAAAACTTTTGGCCATAGCTGTATATCTGGTTGTCCTATTCTATAAAGGTATAAAGGTATTCTGATGAATAAACCCCGCACCTGACTTTGCCTTTACCCTGTCTGAATTGATTCCTGTTCTGTATATTCAGCTCTAAATCCCAGTGGGGTATTTTAGATTGCTGCACACCCTTTCACAGAGATTGGAAACTGAACACTGCTTAAACCAGTTCATGTGACTTCAGAGAATCCAATAAAAAACACTGCCAATCCTGGAGTACACCTTTCCTTCCAGGTGGCCTCTACAGATCCTACTTTAAAAGAACTTAACCTGTTGCTGAAATATTTTTCTTTCATTAAAATTCGAGATGGTCTGACTTGGGGTTAGAACTCCCTGCTCTAAATGTGCTTGCAAGAACCAAAAAGTATATCATTACTACCTTTCTCTTTTTGCTTTATATGCTCACTGCTGTGTCTCGATTTATTCTTACTGTAATTCTGTGGTTAATCTTGGATAGAAAATATTAAACAAAACACATGTGTTTTATGCTTTCGAAGAAATGAACAATAGCATAGTAAATCATAACCCAACAGCGTTACTCTAGGAGGCAGATGTAATCAAAAAAGCATGTACATCTGCTGTTTATAATACATGCTATGCTTGGCACCAATCCATTAAACTTCCAGATAGAGGACAATAGTACAGCAGAAAAAGCCCTTCATTTAAAACAAATGCATACCAAACATCTAGAAAGTGTGAATGAAAGCTGCCATTGCGCAAGGAAATAACACAGATACTGTTTTTATTTATTTATTTATGTATTTATTTTTGTACTACATCTCCCCCCCTAAAATTCCCAATTCTGTAATTAGATTTTAGTGTACCCCACAATCATAGAGGAATGTGGGCCTATAGTCTGATTACATGCTTGACTGATTTTAGTAGCAACAGTAAAAACAATTGAGTAGATGAGCCATGTTCCCATCTGTGAAGGGGAACTCCTCGTCTATATGAACTGAAGTTTGGAACTGGCAGGGAGGGGGTTAAATTTCTACCTGCCAGGAAAACATGTGAGAATGTGGCTGGAGCCTTAATTGAATAAGTAGTAGTGTAGAGAGAGAGAGAGAGAGAGAGAGAGAGAGAGAGAGAGAGAGAGATTTTTTTTTTTGCTTTTATGTTGGAGAGTTTTGTGTTCTTTTTAGAAGAATGAAGTATCTTGTTTAAAAACCCTGGAACCTGACTGTTTTCGTGAGTTCATTTTGATTTATTTTTCTTTTAACCTCTTTTTGTTGGCCCTTGTGTCTGTTTATTTGATTACTTTTGTTTAATAAAATAACTTTATTTTGACTTTAATCTGTCTCTGAGCCTCAACACTCTGTCATCCTGTCACAGTTGGTGTCAGAGTGGGATAGCGCAACCTAGAGGCTCAGAGCAGTATTTTTTGTTTCTTCTCTGGAATTTTCTTTTTGGGGAATTTTTGAATTTTTTTGAATTTTTTGGAGATTCTTTTGTATTTTTTTTTGAGAGAAATGGGCAAAAGGCAGAGGCAGCAGAGGCAGCAGCAGCAGAAAAAGCAGTAAAAGCAACAGCAGAAGCGGCAGCAGCTGCCATCACCAACCCAAACCCTGCTGGAGGACCCAGAGAGCTTTTTCCCATGGCTCATGTGGTGCGGGAAGGATGACCACCGGTGGAGGTCCTGTCCAGATGGGCCAATTGCTGACTGGTATGGGCGTTGTGAGGAGGACGGTCACAACTGGGCAGGATGCCCCCACAACCCAGACCAGGAGCAACTAACAACCCCATCCTCGGCAGTCACCCCACCAGCACCACCTTCACCACCATCACGGGAGAACTGGGAGTGGTTGCTGCACCCCGAAGCGGACCTCTCCCACGACCTTCCCATCGCCATCAACATGCTGTAGCATAGAGATGGGGAGAGATGGGAGGAGTGGGAGGGAGAGCATCACCCAGGATCCCTCCAGGAAATCTTCATTATGGTCCTGGAGTACTTGGCGATAGACATGGGGGAGATCCCACACCTTGCAGAAATGGGGGTGGGGCCGCTGCCGTCGCCCAGAGACGAGGGGGAGCCACCGCTGCCATCGCCCAGAGACGAGGGGGACCCGCCGCTGCCGTCGCCCAGAGATGAGGGTGAGCTGCCGCTGCCGTCGCCCTAGAGATGAGGGGGAGCCGCCGCTGCCACAGCCCGAGGGGAAGGAGCCTGAACGTCCACAGCCCGAGAGGAAGGAGCCCCGCATCGCCTGGAATTGCCTGCCTGTCCGCATCGCCTGGGGTTGCCTGTCTGCCCGCATCACCTAGAGAGACTCTCTGTGTGCTTCCTCCTAGGGATGCTGGTCCAGCGTCGCCAGGGGGTCCAGCGTTGCCAGCGTCGCCAGGGGGTCCAATGTCTCCAGCGTCGCCAGAGGTTTTGGCGTCACTAGAGAGGCCAGAGGATCCAAAGGGAGCCGGGCCGCCGTTCCCGCCTCCGCCACTAGAGGGAGCCTGGCCGCTGTTCCTGCCTCCGCCACTAGAGGGAGCCTGGTCGCGAGGGTTCAGTCCTGCTGGGAGGAAGCCAGATGGAGAACTAAATATTCCACCTTGGCCGCCCCCATGGACCACGGACTTCTCCCCATCCTGGGACCGGATAAAGGACTTTGGGACTTGAGGGGGGAGGTGGCCGTTGGGGCCATGTGTGCTACGCACAAAGGGGGGGGGGGGGGGGGGGGAATATGTGACGGGGAACTCCCCGTCTATATGAACAAGTTTGGAACTGGCAGGGAGGGGGTTAAATTTCTCCCTGCCAGGAAAACATGTGAGAATGTGGCTGGAGCCTTAATTGAATAATTATTGATTAATTGGGCTCCAGCCACAGGGGATAAAAGCCAGGGGAGAGGCCCTGGCTGGTAGTGTGTGTGTGTGTGTGTGTGTGTGTGTGTGTGTGTGTGTGTGTGTGTGTGTGTGTGTGTGTGTGTGTGTGTGTGTGTGTGTGTGTGTGTGTGTGTGTGTGTGTGTGTGTGTGTGTGTGTGTGTGTTGTGTGTGTGTGTGTTTGTTTTCTGGAAAGGTGTTCTTTTGTTTGAGGGTTTGCGTTTATGTTGGAGAGTTTTGTGTTCTTTTTAGAAGAAAGAAGTATCTTGTTTAAAAACCCTGGAACCTGACTGTTTTCGTGAGTTCATTTTGATTATTTATTTTCTTTTAACCTCTTTGTTGGCCCTTGTGCCTGTTTATTTGATTACTTTTGTTTAATGAAATAACTTTTATTTTGACTTTAATCTGTCTCTGAGCCTCAACATCCTGTCACACCATCATTTTACAGGATGGATCCTCTTGTGTAAATTAGCCAAAGCGTTTATTTGCCGTTTCAGACACATACCGGATTGGCAGCGCTCCTCCCCAGATAATAAATACTAAACCCATCAATAAGGAACTGCCCCCCCCCCTCCCCCCCCCAACTGTGCACAACCAGCCTCTGGAGTCTTCCCACAGTGATGGTTTGGGTCCCTGGCTGAGTGATTCGTAGCATGTGGATTCAGGCACGCAAACATCTGAAATCTCAGGTGACAATAATAGTAGCAGTCAGCTGTCTCGGATTTATGTTGAAAGTAAAACATTTTCTGTGAACAGTTTACTCTAAACTTTAAAAAAATATTTAAAATGTGCAGCAGATGGAGTACAGCAGATATAACATGTGTAATTTCTTTGCCATTGACTTTCAAAATCCAAATCTGTATATCCTGCAATGGAAACTGTCTGGTTTTGATATTCAGAGACATCACAAAGGCTTCTTTGACAATTCATTTTTACTACTGTTACGTTTCTGAATAAAACTAATCAGACTTGCTTTCCAATGTTCTTTAACTTAGCTTTGGAGTTGTCCAGTGCCATCTGCTTACACTGAAACCCACACATCTTGTCTCACTGATTTACACACATTGAACCACACCACACAGTATTTTCACCACTAAACTGTCTGAATCCTCATCAAAGACGCACCAGGTTTATTGGCACGTAATTGAGGGGTTATTTTAGCAAGCCCTCTTTAAGTTAGCTTTTTTTCTAATCTATTTTGAAGTTTGAAACGTCAGGTGGAGTTTGATTTTGGAAACAACTGGAAACATTAGAAAATGTGTATAATCACGCATTAGAGCACTTTGTTATTAGTTGGTATTAACAAGGAAAATATAGGCTTGCTATTTAATGACTGTAGATTTTAATGAGCAATACTGTATAACTAAAAATCAGGGTACACAGAAATAAACAATTCTGGTAAATTCCACACATTATTTTAAATACAGCAAACTAGAGCAGTAAGTGGTTATGGTCGTCACCTATCATTAACATGCAATGCACAGACATTTGACAGACAAACCTACCTGATACAGGTCAAGCTCCAGGGAAAGTGATCTGATTGCCCCATCAGCAATATTTTAACAGCACAGCTCTCACTGGAACATGTACATTCATTTTGACAGCGGCACAATAACAACCTTCAAGCTTGATAAAAACATAGGTAAGTTGTTTCCTTGGTCCATGAGCCACAATGCATGGCCATCATTTGATGCCAAAAAGCTGTAATATTCTTTTTCAAGACAAGCCTGCTGTAAAATCTGCTAACTTCCGACTTTGTTTAACAATATAAGGTTTAATCTAAAGTCCATGGATACTTGCAGGCTTCACAAATGAAGACATGTCTCACAGGCTGACTCAAAAGTTCTCAACTGCAAAGGAATGGCAACATGAAAAGCTACCACTTTGTTTCAAGTTAATTCTCCCTCAGGAAAACTCATAAAACACCGGGAGGCTCTCGTGCATGTTAGGAAGGGATAGCATTACAAAGTTTCAAAACGGGTGACCAATGGCTTTTTTTTTTTTTTTTCTTGCACAAACTCTGACCTTTCAATAAGATACACATGAAAGTAAGGCACAGGAAGTGCACACAGGAAATGGATGGATGTAGTGGGTTCCAGACTTCTCTAACAGTCCCCTGTTCAACTGTTTTTCAGTACAAGAAGAACAATAAATTATTATTTTAAATCTTAGCTGCTGGATGAGTAAGGCAATGTAGGCTATACTGTGTTATGAATATTGCAATATTAAAGTCATTCTTAGGTATGTTGCTGCTTTTCAATTACTATTTGGTGCCATATTATCTTACCCCCCCCCCCCCCCCCCAGAGCTAAACAAAAATACTGCATGACTTACAGCAAAGTACTATCTGAAGGAATCTTTGGGTGTTGCTATGTAATGCAGAAGTCTAAAAAAAAAAGAAATCTAAAATGAATAAAAGTGCTATTTAAATTATTGAAGTACATAAAAATAATAGGTTTGAAAATAGTGAAACCTTATGAATGACTGGACAGAATGCTCCTCTTTTGGAGTTAACTAGTTTGTATTCCGGTCATGGAACAGCCACTGTGATATTTGCAAAGATGTGATCGGCAAATAAGGATACATTATCATGCTGTCACATTACATAAACCTGCCCTCTTGCATACTTATTTTGTGATTGCTCTGGCTGGTGAGAAAGAAAAAACACAGTTAGCCTCAGAGCAAGGTCTGAAAACAGCTTAAGCTTCAGGTTCTCGTTGTTCGTTGTTTGTGGGTACACATCAGCACCAGTGTGCTACTGTACTTAAACATCTTCTTTACCCACCTAACTGTGTGCAATTACTGACACATACAATTCAGACTTTTTATTTGAACACAGTCATGAAATAGACGAGGATCCTGTCCCAATAGCACAGTCGCTTCGCAGGGTCAAACCCCAGGAGAGGTGTCTGTCGCTGATGTTTTTAGTCTTCATGACTTTGCTAGAAGCCCACGTTGGTGTCTCACAGGAGCAAGTAGCAAAGTGTTATCCCAGAGTGTGCTGTTACTATTTTGATTTGAGTTCTCTTTTTATTTTGCTCATTGACAACTGAAAATGCAATACTGTTGTCAAAGTGGGTCATGCTGCATGGCACATTTGGTTTGTTTGAGATAATCTTGGTTTGTTTGAGATAATCAACTCCCCTATAATGTTGTTGAAGCTGACACCCTGGGATCCTTCAAGAAGCTGCCTGATGAGATTCTGGGATCAATAAGCTACTAACAACCAAACGAGCAAGATCTGCCAAATGGCCTCCTCTCGTCTGTAACTTTCTTATGTTCTTATGTTCTCGTCTCTGCTTACATTTTCCTGTATATAGAGCATTTCACTGAATTTACAAAGATGTGATACTCTGACAGTTCAGCAGATCTGATTGTCAAATAAAATAGTGAGGATGCAACATTGACAATGGATAATTGCAAAGCATATGACATGGTTTATTTAGATTTCCAGAGAGCTTTTGACAAAGTCTGGCATAAAAGATTAATTCTCAAACTGAACGCAGTTGGGATTCAAGGAAACACATGTACATGGATTAGGGAGTGGTTAACATGTAGAAAACAGAAAGCACTGATTAGAGGAGAAACGTCAAAATGGAGCAAAGTAACCAGTGGAGTACCACAGGGATCAGTATTAGACCGTTTGCTATTCCTAACCTATATTAATGACTTAGATTCTGGTATAGTAAGCACATTTGTTAAATTTGCAGATGACACAAAAACAGGAGTGGCAAACACCGTTGCAGCTCCAAAGGTCATTCAAAATCATCTAGACAGCATTCAAAACTGGGCAGACACATGGCAAATGACATTTACTATAGAAAAGTGTAAGGCACTGCACACTGGCAATACAAATGTACATCATAAATACCATATGGGAGGAACTGAAATTGAAGAGGAATCTGTGAAAAGGACCTAGGAGTTTATGTTGACTCAGAAATGTCTTCACCTAGAAAATGTGGGGAAGCTATAAAAAAAAGCCAACAAAATGCTTGGCTATACAGTGAAAAGTGTTGAATTTAAATCAAGGGAAGTAAGATTAAAACTTTACAATTAGTAAGACCTCATCTAGAATACTGTGTTCAGTTCTGGTCACCTTGTTACAAAAAGGATATTGCTGCTCTAGAAAGAGTGCAAAGACGAGTGACCAGAATTATTCCTGGTTTAAAAGGCATGTCATATGCAGACAGGCTAAAAGCATTGAAACTATTTAGTTTGAACAAAGAAAAAAGAAACAAGGATCACAAATAGAGATTAGATAAAGTGGCATTCAGAACAGAAAATAGCAGGCACTTTGTTGCACAGAGAATTGTAATGTTGTAATGGTGTTGAAGCTGACACCCTGGGATCCTTCAAGAAGCTGCCTCATGAGATCATGAGATCCTTCAATAAGTTACTAACAACCAAACAAGCAAGATGGGCCAAATGGCCTCCTCTCGTTTGTAAACTTGCTTATGTTCTCATGTTCTAAATCCTTTTAACTGCTCTGGATGTAAATGTGTAACCTGGAGGGTTACACATTTATTAAAAGGAACCTGCTTCTCTGTAGACTGGGTAAAGGCAAGTCTCTCCCTGTGAATCATCATTGTTTCAGTGAAGTCACTGATCTTTCAGATGTCCTCATCAGCATAAAGCCAGCAGCTCAGTGACAGCACGCCAACTACTAAATCAGGCAACGATCTGTGTGATCTGAGCAGAGCTGCCCTACATTTCCACAAATCTGACCTCTTGCATATCTGTAGAGGTCTGTAATGAGTATGTTTAATCTTTTGCACGAACAAACTTACAGCCTGGGAATCTATTGAAGAATTGACTGCGGTCTTAATTCAGTTTCAGTATTAGGTTAGTATCATCTATAAACTAAAATAGCAGCAGGCTAAACAAAGGGGACTTCAGTTTCTGCAATTAAATATAGTGGTAATATTGTAGAATCCTGTTAGCCTAATAGTGGGGTTTTGTTTAAGGGATCAAAATGAAGTAAAACAGTTTAATACTATACTATACATCTCTTTGGCGGTATCTATTTACAACATTTTTTTTAAGATAGTTTTTTTATAGTGTACAGTTGTTTGAAACTACAGTACCTTTCAACATTGTATTTCATATTGTGTAAATGTGATTGGTGCACAAGAACATTATTCAGGTAAACTATTTGTTCAGCTAAGTTGTACTGCAAATTTAACTTTGCATACTTGACTTCCTTTTACTTGAGACTGCATCGTGCTGTGATACAACACTTGTAGTAGGTGTTACATAGTACAGGAAGAGTCCATGCAGTAACAGGTTACTCTTTAGGGTAGGAAATGATCAATTAACCTTTGCTGTTAAATATACAGTATAGCTGGGCTTTTAATAGCCACTGGTTGTGGGGAGCATGGAGCCACTTAACTAAAACCATATTTTGAATGGTAGCCAGGTGAGAAAGAAAGAAAGAAAGAAAGAAAGAAAGAAAGAAAGAAAGAAAGAAAGAAAGAAAGAAAGAAAGAAATCTAAACATTCTGTGAAAGTTGTGTCAAAAAAAGCTCTCTGGTACTTTTAGCGATACAGAAAGGGCAAAGGCAACTTGACTAGACTTTCAATATACAGAGCCAGCTGGAATTCCCTTCTGATGTCTATGAAGGTAGTCATGCTGTTCAAGGGCAGCTTGGAGGAACCTCGTCTACCTGCACCCCTAATGACTTGAGCAGACCGTCAGCTTCACAGGGCATTTAATGTGCAGCAGCGCTAAAGAAAACAGGAGATGAAAAGGTCGCTACACTAGGTACTTATTTGTTTTGCTTTGAATGCAGACATTTATTACCCTCACTTTACTATGTGCTCACAGCACTCCAGATTTCAAAAGTCCAAAAATATTTTTCAAAGCCTCAAGTGATTTTAGGCAGTGAAAGTGAAATCTATGTGCATACTACTCATGATGAGGAACTAGTTCCCCAATACTGCAGAATCACAGTTGAAGTTTATGGACTTTTTTATGATTACTAGCACCGGAGCTGTGGAATGCACACTTGTGCTCATCAGTGGAACCAGTTATGGCCACATGGGTACCATTCTGAGCAGTAGCACATTCCAGGGTATTTACATTTATTTCGAGAGACGGCTTCCATTTAAATTGAGTTTGAACTTGAAATAAACTAGCTGCCAATGCAGGGTATATTTACAACATAATTGACAAATTGTAAAATACTTTTATAGTGCCATTTGACAAAGTTAAACAGCCTAAAAACAACCTATAAAGAACCGCAGGAAAAATATCAAGTTATTTGGCAATGTTATAGTTCAGACGATTACTATTAGATCAATTAGAGCATTAGATCAAGAAATATGTACAAGTATATATATATATATATATATATATATATATATATATATATATATATATATATATATATATATATATATGAATGCATTAGAGAATACATTGTTTTAAATTCATAAGAGTTAGATTTGACAGTACTGACAAAGAGCGGTAGGTAGGTAGGTAGGTAGGTAGGTAGGTGAAGTTCTCAGTACCTGACGACAGCTTCTCTCAGCTTCTGCCTGAAATCTGTCTCTTCAGAGACAGATCTCAGTGGGCATCTCCTCCTGCCTGGTGTCCTCCAGGACATTGTCACTTACAGCTTCCTTCCCTGACTGGGACAGATGACTTCTCACAATAGGGCTTTCTCGAGGACTGAGTGGCTGCTGATGCTGCTGATGCTGCTGCTGCTGCTCTTGTTTACAGGAGCATTAGCTTGGCCCCACACTGTGCAGGATAGGAACTCTTCCACATGGAGCCTTCATTACTCATACATTTCAAATGTGCTGCACACAGCGCACAGATTTAAAAACCAAACACCATTATTACTATCATAGCTCTGAAGTCCTCATTCCTTCTCTTCATCACTCTCGTCCTGCTCTCAGCTTCAACAGTCCACCACAGAGCAATACTTCCAACTACAGGCTTACCAGCACCTGACCTACATCATGTAGAATGCATCTCCCACTAATCCCAGAGTTTAATAACAAGATTCTGTAAAACCTTGAGCCCTGCCCCAAGCAGGGAAGTCGGCGGTCATGTGACTCACAGGAGTTTCCTCCCCTTTGATTTTCAGTTTGAGGACTGCCAACTAAGTTGTTCCTCTGTGTGAAAGAATGCTTTTCTTTTACTGTCCTTTGGGGAGCAAACACACCACACCACACACACACACACACACACACACACACACACACACACACACACACACACACACACACACACACACAAACAATCTGTTAACTTAATACACACGTAGATCCGTGGGAGCAATGTACTCGATTATGTACAACAGTTGGTGTTGTACAGAAACAGACGGATGGGGAGGACAGTTTTACTTAGACCGTAATATTTTGTTGAATCTAACATTGCTTGAAAAATGAGGCTGGATTTTTTTTTTTGTTTTTTGTTTTTTGCCTGTTTTTCTGTTTTTTGTATTGCGTTTGCGTTTGCTACCACAGACAAACGCATACATACATGAAACGACTACATCATTTCAATGTATGCTCTCTTGAGTGGCAGTATGCTCAGTTAATTATAAGGAATCTAATTGCTTAATAGGTCATTAACAAGAGGAATCAGCCTGCATGTCTCTTAAACCCATGGCAGTCCGCCCTGCAGCGAATGTGCTCTGTTTCGTTTAAACATAAAACTGAACCAACATTAAGCCTGGAACATATTATTTTAAGAAAAAAAATGTTAAAAATAATCCAACACAACGTCTACTTAATTCTACCAATGTATACCTCTTCCACCTCTTCCACCTCTAAATATTTAAAGAAGCTGTGCCTGGCTTTTGCATTCATACAAATAACCAACAGTTTTGGTACCATCGAAGTCTCAAAAATGCCATTCAGAAATATTTGTTTCCACCCAGACTATAAACTGATCTTCTTAACTGCTGTAATACTGCATTTATTTTCAAAATACCGTCAAACCTTTTTAAGGATGCATGCAATTACTTTCACAAGCACCACAGTAACTAACAAAATGCCTTTCTCAATGCTAAAGAAAAAAAACACTTTTCCCAACTTTTCAAACCTACCAAACACCTACAATATATTAACTGTACAAATCTATCCTGCATTATTATGCTTTGGCAGTAAGGAAGGAGCAAGCCTCAAGACTGGGTGGAATGGATCTTTTCCCAGTGGCAATGAAGGCTTCTGAAGGGAACATAGAATGCCAACATCTCCTGTTCCTGTACCATAAGATGAACATACACATCAAAGTAACAAAATAAACTAACTTGAATATGTAAAGTGAATATATTGTCAAACCAGCTGGCAAGCACAGAGACAATACGAGGTGCACATCAACCGATGTCATGGTTGTGAAATGCAGATAAAAAGCAAAGAGCTGGACACCTAGCCTGAGGTGTCTATGAAGATTCATTGTACTTCTTTACTTAATAGCTAACATGGTCAAAAAGAAATGTGATGGAGGTACTCAAGTGAGGACTTTTATGTTTAAGAGCTGAAAAAGAAACACAGCAGGCACGTGACATACTGCCCAGTGGGTTAGAATTGTTTATATCAGCCAGGTTTTCTGGCAAAACAGCCTGAGGGTGATGTCATAAAAGACAATGGAGCCCTCCCTTACACTGGCCTGGAGCCTTGTTTACTTTAGGATTTGCAGAAAGAATACCCCGTCACCCTGCACTTAATACTACGACATTTAAAGCAATTGTGTTTGCATGTTCCAGAGCTCCGTCCTTCCATTGTTCAGTGTGTTGAAGTGCACTATTCCTGTGGATTGCATGTTTGTCTGTGCAATTCTTATACTATGCAATGGAAAGAAAACAATAGATTATAAACTCCATATCAGCATCAGCACACATTTTTTTTTAAAGTAAGACATATCTTAATACTACTTACAAGACCCTAAATTAAATGTCTGGGATGTTTACTTCTGGTAATTGTTTTGGGAATGTTTCCCTTTCAGAAATTGTGCAAATGACATGGAGTAAAGCTTTGATAATCAGGTCCATATTAGACCATTTCTTCACAGAAGGGGTGATTAGCAACAGCCAGTCTTGTGTAATGATCCAGGAGACTAGGGGTTTGAATCCCATCTCATCCACCAATTTATTTTGTGATTTACAGGAAACAAAACAGTATCTGCCTTTCCTTTTATAAAAACCAACATATTTAAATAACTGATCAAGTTTAGGATTGATACAGGCTTATCCCCTTCACATTCACCTCTTACATTGGAATAAAGCAAATTAATGAGGTGAAATGCTAAATAAAATACTGATATGTGACCAAGTTATCTGCTGAACCTTAAACGATTTGATTAAATTGACCAGACAGATGGCCCATCTGCTAAGGGCAAGAAGGCCACTGATCCTACAGTAAATGCACTAAATCTGCCAGCAACAGTAGACACTGAATTTCCTGGTCCAGAAGAGTTTGGATTACTATCGCTATGGTTCCTTTTCACAAAACTTGAACCCATGCCTGTTTAACAAATGTTATTTCAAAGTGTGTATTTTATTAATTAAAAAAAAAAAAGTTTGATATCAATTAAAAAAAAAAAACTCCTTGGCTTTTAACAACAATCTTTGGAACAGTTTCATGAATGTCAAACTTTGTTTTCTTTCATAAACAGAGACTGAAAAAAACATGTTTTAAATAACTCAGGGAATTAACAGCATGAAAACAGCCCTACTCTCTCCTTCCAGTCAATAACAATAAGTTACATTTAAAAATGATCGGCCAATTTGCATCCCAGAAGGATATGTGTTACTCAGTTCTCTGATTGCTTAATTTTCATTAAAATCCCTTGAGAAAAGATGATGTCACTCAGATACACTTAACGTAAACTGAGGTGGAGGTGGCAGGGTGGGAGTTACGTGACTCATGGACCCCCCCGGTATAATAAATGATTGCTGATTACCACTAAAACAAAGAATCAATCACACCCACAGGGATATATTTTCTACACATTTATATGGGTTAATTCACAAATGAGTGCCAATTTACATCTAAATAGAAACTATTTAAAACTTGAACCATATAACACGGAATTGCAAGCATTAAAAAAAACATCAATAACAAAAGAACGTTATATTTTTCGAGTCTCACTTTAGCTGATAATTGCATTTCCCATTTAACCATGACAGACAATTAAGATAATTACTTTTTTTTTTCCTGTCCAAACTTTTCAATCCTGTCAAGGTCTTTGTATAACAATACTATCCAAACAAAGTGATCGTGTTTTTTTGTTTTTTTTTCTTGCATAGAAAATTACAAAACAAAAATCTAGACTATGTAGTCTATGGCAACTGTACCATGTAAATAAAACCAAGAGGCACCCATATTATGCTGTTGTTATCTTTGGAGTTTTTCTATAGGAAACAACAAAGGGAGGAGTGAGGAGTGGACAGTAAATGGTGTGTGGCCCCATAGAGAAACACTACACTGCCTTTGGCACACTTGGGTATCTTCTCTGTCAGATCTCCTCTGTCCCTGATTATGCTAATTCCGGCCCACCGCCTTACAGGAGAGCAATAGATATTTGCATTAGTGCCCCTGTCTGAGCGGATTTCGATAAATAATGAAAATTCAAGTGTGATGTTTGCCGAGCCTGATTGTTAACAGCCTTCAAAGTCAATTAGTTCAAGCAAGTAACCTGAGTAAGAACAACACGAGCAGAATACAAGAGACTATTCATCGGAGGACCGTGTTGGTCTACAGAGATCCTAAAGCTTTGGAAAGACCCGATGCGTCAACCAAACAATATTTTATAAAAAGGTCACAGGGGCTTTTTAAAAAGAAAACACCCTGTCACTAACCTGTAACGTGTGATATTTAATGTCATTCAGTGGAACAACTGCGTCTTTAATCAAACTGCTGTTTCTCTTGTGTGTTAAATATGGGCAATATCCTAATTTGTAGAATAAAAACCTACAATAAATAAATTAGCTTTTTGTTTCGTATTTAATTTTTATTTATTTATTTTTAAAAAGGAAACAGATTTCTAAAATATGGCATTTGTTTATTAAAAAGAATACAAAGGGTAGTCATTGATACATAATTACTTAATTATACTGGTATGTTTATTTAGAATTTTTTTATTTAATCAATTACCTAGTTCTCATGTAGTCTCAAAATACAACAAACACAGATAATAAAAAAGTAGATGTCATTGAAGAATCTCCATTCCTTAAATCAAAGCAAACATTTCAAATACAGTATTGCTATCTAAGTCACGAAACTGTAAGGCTGTGATGATCACTTTGGTTTCGCATTAGTTGTTTCTGCTTAATAAGCTGTTTTTTAGCCTATGTGCAAACCATAATTAAACCAATTAAAACTGGTTCTAAAACCACTTATGTTTGTTAATATTGACATGCTATAATTTTAGGAAAAGTGTCATGGAACGCCTAATAACTCATGATACAAATGGAACACTAAGTTTTTCCAGATCTTATTGTTTCATCGGTCGTTTGTGCCTTTCCATTATGAAACCCCTTGCTTATGTGTCCTTTAAATAGCAAAGAAACCATTGAAACTGCCTCTAAACATTGTGTGATTTTCCTGTTTAATGTAAGCTCTGAATCAATACAGGGTTAATTAACTCTTAACATTAAGCTGTGCATAGCTGGTGTACATCAGCAGTTTGCAATCACCAGCCTTGTCATTCGACCTTGTCATGCGTGGGTATAGCGCTTTGCTGCCTGTGAGAATTTAAATGTAACTTCTTCTTATCTGGGTGTCTGCTGACCATGGTGAAGTAAAGAAGAAACACAGATGTTAACTATTAACGTGCTTTGTCTCATACCATGCTAGGAAAAAAAGACCAAATTTGGTCAAGGAAATTACGTAAGATAGCTGTATATATGTGCTGTACGAAGTTATTTCTTTGCTCAGCTCAGAAATTAACATCTCTGCAGCATGCCAGCTCAGAGAAACAGCGAACATCTAATTTTCGTAAGACAGTTGTATATCTGTGCTATACAAAATGCCATGAAAGCTCAGCTGAGAAACTAACATCTACACCAGTGGTCCTCAAAGTAATTTGGGCACGGGCATAAATTGATCTTATTTGGCTGTTTGCGGGCACACTGACTTAAACACTGCCTTCCCGCAACATATACAGTGTGTGTGTGTGTGTGTGTGTATTACACAATATATACTATCGATAATATATATATATATATATATATATATATATATATATTATTATATATATATATATATATATATATATATATAGATATATATATATATATATTAGTGGGAGTTATTCTTAGCTCACTCTGATTAGGCCAAGTCTTTTTATTTTATATAAAATATGCAATGCATATATTTTTAAATAGCATGTTTACTCAAATAATCATGAATAAACTAAAATAAACGAGGCTAGATAGCATCTCGCTTTGTTTCAATTTGGCAAATTTGTCAACACTACTTTGTTTTAAAGCTCACTCATCTCCAGTACAATTAATTAAGAGAAAGTGGATTTGTAAATAAATATACTTCAGTGTTTCCCGTGTCTGGTGAAATAAAAACAATATATAGAGAGAATTAAATTCTAAATACTGAAATGTATTATTTTTCTCAATAAGTCGGCCAAATTCTGTACTACTCAACGTATTGACATCCCGTCTCTACTCATGAATGATTGGACAGCTGTCAGATCTTTCACTTTCAACTTTCACTTGGCTACTCACTCGCCTTCAATTTTCCGTGAACAGCCTCTGCTTGCTTATGATTGGTCAGCTGCGTAAAACTTGGCAGATATTTGATTCTCCTATTGGTTAAACTTACTGTCAGTACCTGCACCTGAAACAAACACAGTTTATGTCCCACCCAGCTAACTTATGATTGGGCTACCTCAGAGAGAATGCATATATTCAATTGGTTGTTGTATGCAGAGGCCTTTGAGGAAAAAAAAAATGTCAAGTACGTACAAACACAGCATAAGCGAGCAGCACTGTCAACAGACTGCTGTGATGCTTTTGTTGGAAAATGTGTTTTAGGCATTCTTTATTTTCGCAAGGTACGACCCGCCAGAAATGTGTTCACGACCCATAATTTAAGAACAGCAGCCACGGGCACGATGGCCTGGATTCACAGGCACGAATTTGCCCGCGGGCACCACTTTCAGAACCACTGATCTACACTGATGTCAGCTCATACATACCATATCTGTACCAGGAAGCTCAGAACACCATCAATTAAGGCCTGTGTGTGAAATCACTGATGTATCACATTTGATTTGCTTTGCTCCTGTTTGAATTTTGATTCCTCTTTTCGATTGACTTTATCTGAAGAATGATTGACTATTTTATGTAGAAAACAAACCTTACAATTGGCGAGCCAGCCAGGAGGCGTTGAACCCTGACCCAAAAACCCCTTTGAAGAGAAAAGATCCAGAATAAGAAAAGCCAAAAAAGTCATTTTCCTAGAAACAGATGGGCTCTGGCGGGGAGAATAAAATATTGGTTTACTATACTAAGCAGAGGTAATGAAGCAGTCTGTGATAAGAAAGGAAGTGGGTATTGGTGCCAGACACAGATGGACTTAAGCAGAGGTAACAAGGCAGTTTGAATCTGGCAATTGTGTATTAACTGATGATTCCTCTTATGGTCTTACATGGGTATTTCAGCATCTCTTGAATAATAAGAGTAATTTACAGGTGGACCATACATTCCAATGTGAGTGAAAGTTACAGCGTACAGGGAAATTATAGTGTAAGTGTTTGACTTGCCTTTCTGATACTATCAAGTATGAGTCCCATTTAAAGCAATTGAAAGATAAGCCTTTTATTAACCATCAAGACCAAATTGGATGGATAAGTAGTAATTGAACTATACGCTGAAGTTAAGTCCACATAAGCACTACATGTTTAAAATAGAATGCGAAAAAGATAGACGTGTTACTAATTTAATGCAAATATAGAGAAAATGAAAGTCAAGCCAAATAAAGGAAATTAGGCCAGTTTTTGTATTGTGACCTAACATGAATGCAAAGTGTGCGCATGCTTTTGAACTAAATCGAGCTTACAAAGTTGTAGGCACAATTGCCTGGAATTAATAACTATTTTTGATATAAGTACATAACTGAACTGATCTTTTGGGTTCATTCTTGAACACACAGTATGCAGTGCAGCATGTGAACTATTGGCTGGATCAACTCCGAAGCACCCTACACAAAGGAGGGGGGGTAGTAAGCCTTGGGCCGGTGCACTTTAATTGAACCCGATACAAAGGGTCTCTACAGGACATTAAATAGATCGGAGCATGGAGAAAACAAAAAACGGGAGACAGCAGAAAGTCATAAATTAGATCATCTGGTAATCCCATGCAGGGTGAGACAACTCAGGTCCAGAACAATGGAAGACTGTTGTATGGGTAATGTATAGGTCTTTGTGGTTCCCGAATTGGTTAGTGAGTCTAACATGACTTCATAAGAGAAGATAGTGTTAAGCTATATACCTCTTGACTGCATGAAGGTTCTGTGCCCTGGAATACATGAACGTCAAAGAAAGTTCCGTGTTCAGGACTCCTGCTAATAGGAAAAAGAGACACCTGCGAGTCTGTTTATCTACTTGTCGAAAAGAACCATTCCCGGCTTGGACACAAGCTTCTGTTCCCAGTCATAACCACAGCATAACAAGACTGTGTCTGTCTTTGAGTTTGGGGTTTTGAAGATAAAGTTACATACAGGACATGTGTAAAACCCCTACTTGGGTTTTGAAGATAAAGGAGTCCAACTTGGGTTTGAAGATTTGTGGAAACAAAGCAAAAATATAACTACAAGAAAAGATTTTTGAACCATTGAGTATAATTCCCTTACCTTTCTCTCGTGGGACTAGAGTAATTAATGGTAAATACAACACAAAGAAATTTATAAAATTGTTATCTTACATTATGCTTTTAATGTGCATATGAAAAACCTCAGAGTTTGAACCTTGTTAAAAAGTAACTAAGCTGCTTAATACATATTGTCATATGAAGTGCTTATTTGAAAAGTATACTTATTTGAAAGTGTAATTGTTAGTATACAATTGTAGTCCAGCCTTAGCTGTGATATGTTATTAGAAGAATTGTAATTGACCAAAGTCTGTTTTGCATTTTAATAATAAATGCTTGTGTTTAAGTAGTTATTTTGCCTGTGAGCGGTAGATGCAGGGCCACTGTCTGTATAGTTGAGCTGAGGGAACTGTCAAAGTGACATTATCACCTGCTAGCAGATCCACTCAGCCTGTACAGAGTAGTTAATGTACTGTGTTAGAATGAAATGTTGAGCCAATATTGAATGTTAGGAAAGCAACAGAATTCCACTTGTACTGTAGTTTAATTGCATTATTGAGAAACGACATATATAGAAGCACATACATTCAAGGAATAAGTGTTTACTTGTGCTGAATTGATATGCATTGGAATTGTTACCTCATGATTTTTCCTTTCTGTACCATTAATAATATTATCTATACCATTTGTATTATTATCTAATAAACTGCTGAAATTTATACCTACCTTGTTGTGGTTGAGGGTGTTTTGTGTGTTCATTGTAATTCCTCAATCTTATGCACTTATGCATTTTATTAAATAAAATAATTATGATGAGGTCTTAATTAAAGTGAATGAATATTCAGATTATTTAACAAATAACTAATAGATTGTCTGTGTTCCAGTCAGTGATCTAATATGGTAATGGTCATACAATATTAATTCAATTTTGATCGAAGTTGATTAATGCACATTAATTTGAACTATTGTAATTATTCAAATTAATTAATTGTTTAAATTAATTATTAAACAAACTAACATAATTAGCTCTACAAGGTGCAGAACAATAAAGTGGAGAGTTTTCTTCAGGACTACAATGCGGAACATTGTGGGTTAATTTTAAAAGAAAGTGGTGGTATTATTTTGTCTTGTCTCACTAGCTGAAGATTCAGGGGGAAAAAAGAAGCATGACCTTATTTGGAAAGGGAGGAACCAGCACGCAGCTGCAGGCACAGAGCTGCAGATAGAGAGACTGCTGTTTGTTAGACTGACTGTACTACTCATAGAAATCTTGTTACAGGGAGAGTGAGAAAGAATGCTGTTGGTAAAAATGTCTGTGCTAATGGAGATAGAAAAATGTTTCTTTGTAATATATGTACCCGGGAGCATTTTATGAAAAAAAAGAAATTCTTGATTGAATGTTTGTGTGTGAATTAAGTGTGCTAGCAGTGACTATTGCACAGATTATTGTGTGTGTTTGGTTGTGTGTGTGTTTTATGTTTTGAGCTTTTTTAATTTTTACTGCAGGACTCTATTTCTATATTAGATCTAGTGAATATGACATATATAATGTATATATATATATATATATATATATATATATATATATATATATATATATATATATATATATATATATATTGTAAGGTGGCAGGGGGAGGGTCAGATTCCTCCCTGACTAAAAAACATGTGAAAATGCACTCTTTGTTTCATTGAATTGCTTTTGTTTAATTTGTTTAATTGTATTATTTCTGTTAATTGTTTTATTGTTAATTATCACCTGCGCCTGGCTATCATTATAAATTAGAGCCAGGTGCAGGGTATTTAAGGACAGCAGCCAGTTTGCTGTCGCGACAAAGACGACACCTCATTTCTCAGGTTGACCTTCAGCATTTCCAGGACACTAAAAAAAAAAAAAAATATATATATGTTTTGGTTTTTATAAAATCTGTTAGTGTTTATTTTCATGTTATATGTCAGGTAAACAGCTTAGCTGTCTTGCGTGTCAGTCAGGGACCTGCATATGTTTTAGTGAGTGCTCTGAGGGAGCTACGTGTTTGTTTGTTTTTGTTTGTTTGATTTATATTGTGAATAAAAGTGCGCGT
Source organism: Polyodon spathula (assembly GCF_017654505.1). Lineage (NCBI taxonomy): Eukaryota > Metazoa > Chordata > Actinopteri > Acipenseriformes > Polyodontidae > Polyodon > Polyodon spathula. The sequence continues at coordinate 5,754,366 of NC_054544.1, read as the reverse complement.
AAGCACTTTAAAAATCAAAGATTTATGTCTGGGTCACGTTCTTAAAGGGGCACGAACCTGGTCTACGGCCAATCTGTCCACATATGGTGTCAGAACCCTGGAACGCCCCTGTTGACCCAGAAAAGAAAAGGAAGAAAATGGATCCAGTGTTAAAGCAATGGTTGGAAGAAATTTAAAGAAATGCTGCTGCTCAGGAGGAAAGCAAAAGGCAGTGGAGAGAGGAACGGGGACTTCCAGAATCGGAATCAATGGCGCTGGAGTTAATGTTTAAGAGGTGGGTGAGCTCAACACAGGAACCGCCGCTCCCAGAGCCCAGAGGGGAGGAGCCACCACTCCTAGAGGGGAGGAGCTGCCAGAGCCCAGAGGGGAGGAGCCGCCGCTCGCAGAGCCCAGAGAGGAGGAGCAATGGACGAGAGAGCAAGAGGTACCGGCGCCGGCAACAGACGAGGGGAAGGAGGTGAGGAACCCACCTCCACCACAGCCCCGACCACCAAGCCAGCGATCCATTCTGACGCTGCCAGGTATAATCCCTGGCCCCTTGCTCCTGGACACCCTCCTATCTGCCTGGACGTCCCTGGACTAGATCTGGAGCCCAGGAATCTGCACCACCGTCCACAGTTCCTCCACTGGTCCCCAAGCACCAAGACATCACTGAGCTGCTCCCAGATGTCGCTTGGGCTCCCCCTGGTCACTGCTTCACTTCCCCTAGGTGATTGGACTTCGCTGCGTCGATCCCCAGTGGCGGACCTCTGCCCGCTGCTGCAGCCACCTGTTCCCCGGCCATCACTGCAGTCGCCCCAGTCAACCCTTAGGGGTCCCTCATCGCCGGTTCTTGGTCCCTTCCTGGAAGCGCCAGAGGGACTGACCCACCCTCAAGTTCGCCCATGGAGGAATGCGAAGAGTAAGGAGATTGGACTTGAGGGTTGGTGGTCTTTTTAAGGGTGGATGGAGGTGGCTGTTAAATGGCCGGTGTCTTGTAAAGACAAGGGGAAGGGTGTATAAGGTGGCAGGGGGAGGATCAGATTCCTCCCTGCCTAAAAAACATGTGAAAATGGCCACTTTGTTTAATTGAATTGCTTTGGTTTAATTGTTAATTATATCCTGCACCTGGCTATCATTATAAATTAGAGCCAGGTGCAGGGTATTTAAGGAAAGCAACCAGTTTGCTCAGTGCTGTTGCTGCTGTGGAGCAAACAGCCCGACTGGAAATCGTAAAGGTCTGTGGGGTGGGGTGGGGAAAACCTACATTTTGGTTTTTATAAAATCTGTTAGTGTTTATTTTCATGTTATGTCAGGTAAAAAGCTTAGCTGTCCTGTGCGTCAGTCAGGGACCTGCATATGTTTAGTGAGTGCTCTGAGGGAGCTACGTGTTTGTTTGTTTGTTTTTGTCTGTTTGATTTATATGGTGAATAAAAGTGCACGTAAGCACTTTAAAAATCAAAGTTTTATCTTTGGGTCACGTTCTTAAAGGGGCACGAACCCGATCTACGGCCAATTTGTTCTCTCTCTCTCTCTCTCTCTCTCTCTCTCTCTCTCTCTCTCTCTCTCTCTCTCTCTTTATACACACACACACACACACACACACACACACACACACAGTATGGTAGTTCATCTGTTAAATGACATGCTTTTAGTAACTGCAGCAAGACTAGGGAGCCTTTTATTTCTGTATGTGCTATTGTGAAACATTAACTTTTGAATAATTTCCTTTTAAACACTTTTCAACTATTCTTTTCAACTTTCATTTTTATGTGCTCTGGGCATCTTGCCAAAAAGTAAAGATAAGGAGTTTACTTTTTTATGTTTTAAATGTAGAATTCTACTGAATCTTTAAAGACAGGAGAGCCTGTCTTGTTTCAGTGAGTTAGATTTATTAGCAAAGCAAGTTATAGACATTTTTAGAGTTACATTAGTTGAAAAACATTTTGAATACATTTATGGGAACACCTAGTGGTTGCGAATAATACATTATGTCCTCAACAAAAGGGGTGGGGTACGGGGGTAATATGTTTTTTTGAAATTTGAACAAAAAGCCTATAACTGATAGTTCTAGATACCTTCTCAAGGTGCATTAATATGCTCCCAATTAAAAACAGCACAGCTGCGGCAATAGCAAGGGTAATGTGGGAAAAAATATATTGTAGATGGTGGTACATAGGGAATTGGTAAAACTACTGGGTATACAACACTTGTTACACACCACCACCTGGTATTGACTATTATTATAAAACAAAACAAAAAATAGAAACTTGAAGTCTCTTTTTCAAGTATGGGTGATGTGCTCAGAGATAGCTGTTTGTAGTTAAGAAAAAAGGAGAACGCGCAATTCCTCAAGAGGGATCTTGTGAATTAATAGCCTTATATGGGTTACACAGATCATTGAGTTAACCCTTTGTGGTCCATTTATTCAGTGCCTGTCAGGCACATCAGGTCCAATTTATTTTCACACAAGCTGTTTATTTTACACGATCTGTTTAAAAATAATTGTATTCATAGTAAAACAGCTTTAAAAGGCACTGCATACCACCCGGCACTCAGTACTGCATCTCCAGCCCTACACTCCTTGTTTACTGTATTTATCACATACACTGTATTTATCACATTCATAGTAGTGCATACTGATAAATCATCTGCTGATCACTCATTTTATTACCAAACTACTCAATAATGCTATCAGCAGCTAAGTCATTATTTTATTACTATAACATCTCAAAAAGCTTGGCAAATGTCCATGATATTCTTTGAGCCCTGGATGCAGAAGCAGCTATCTCCTTGTTTATGTCCGTGTTATCTCTGTGGTGCATGGATAGATCAGATACGTCCTTTTTTCGTCTTCATTCGGCTCCTATCGGTCTCACTCGGCCATTGAAAGGTTTTCTCTGCTTTTTCTGGAGAAAAAACGACTACAGTCCTGTGCTTTACATCTTTTTGATGATGTCGGACAGGGTCCAACATCGGACTGGAAAGAGAAAATTGTAATGTCGGACCTGGTCCAACATAGGACCACAAAGGGTTAATTAATTCTTTGTTGCACAAAGATAAAACACACAATGTTTCTGGATGATCTGAAAATAACGTGGATTCCACTTAAAATAGAAATAATTGGAGAGGACGATTATGCATTAAATATGATTTTGGCACATCTACCTGAGAGTGAGCAAGGAAATTATTTTCTGTAGATTAGCATTAGTTAGTTGTCTGGTAAGGGAGCACCAGCAACAACTGAATCTGCCTATGCAGCAACAGCTGCAACACTTTCTGTAAGTTATGTAACTCATGGGTGTCTCTCGGGTAACGTCTGGGTAGAACGTAGGTGACAGAGGCTCCCAGGACGGGTAAGATTGGGTAAAAAACGACCTGACAACCTAAGACTAGCATGTCACGCTGCCCAGGTAGCATGTTTGAACCCTTGGCATGTGTAGCTGTGTTCAGGGTTCAAAGGGGGGAATATGTAAGGCTTTTGAAACTCTTGCCTATGTATATTACTCTAGTCTTGTAGGGAGTGACTAGCTTTTCATAGCTCAGAGTGCAGCTGTGATGATAATACTTATGTTTTCGCATTAGTTGTTTCTGCTTAATAAGCTGTTTTGAGCCTATGTGCAAACCATAATTAAACCAATTAAAACTGGTTCTAACACCAATTACTTTTATTAAAAGTGACATGCTATAATTTTAGGTCAAGTGTCACGGAACGCCTAACAACACATTATACAAATGGAACACTATGTTTTTTCCAGTTAAATTGCACAAGTTCTTATTGTTTCATCAGCTTTGTTCCTTTCCATTAGGAAACCATTTGCTTAAATGGCAAAGAAATAATTGAAACTGTCTGTAAACATTGAGTGATTTTCCTGTTTAATATAAGCTCCAAATCAACAAAGGGTTAATGAACTCTTAAAATTAATTTGGACATAGCTGGTGTACATCAACAGTTTGCAGTCACCAGCCTTGTCATCCAACCTTTTGATGCATGGGTATAGCCTTTTTTCTGCCTGTCAGAAATTAGCAAAACTCTTAAATGTAACTTCTTGTTATCTGGATTTCTGTTGACAATGCTGAAGTGAAGAAGAAACACAGATGTTAACTATTAATGTGTTTTGTCTTACACCATGCTAGGGAAATAAGACCAAATTTGGTGAAGGAAATTACGTAATCTACCTGTATATCTGTGCTGTATGAAGTAATTTCTTTGCTCAGCTCAGAAACTTCTACACTGATGCCACCTCAGACATACCATCTCGTACCAGGGCAGCTCACCTGAGACTTGTGTAAGATCACTGTTGTATCACATTGATTTGCTTTGCTCCTGTTTGTATTTTGACTCCTGAATAAATTATTTTTGATTGACTTTATCTGAAGACAACAAGATTTTATGAAGAAAACAAACTTAAAAAACTGATATGACAAAACAACTAAAAACGGTTTCTTAGTCATCACATTAGGTGGTGATTCAATGATCTGTTTATTGGGGGTTTCCAATATTTGACAGATACCTGTCATTTATTAAAGTCCACTGTCTTGTTTGCTTTAGCAGCTATCTAACTTAGAAATACATATCGACACCAAGACAGCTGATTGATAAAAAACACATCTCCCATCTGGTGGGTAATTATAGCTGAGCAAAGTACTGTTAGAATGAAAGTGCAATTCCTGATTTTGATTGAGGAGGATGTGAGCTCTTGCTGTGATGATGTTGTATTCATTAGTCTTTCTCTGGAAAACATTAACATTTTGCAGATTGCTGAAGCACCAGACTGCTCTGGTATTCATGTTAGCAATCATGTTACATGTGTAGACTGTCTGTCTATGGAAATAGTGACTTGGCAAATACATGTGGAAGCAGGGTAATGGGATAATCACACAGCACTGTTTATCAGTGGGTCATCTATGGCAATTCCAATATATAGGTATTGGCTTATTTGTTAAAGTTAGGTTTTCCCATTTAGCTGTACCTCCATTAATGTTTAAAAAAAGGATGTTCTATGGAGAGCCATTACAGTTGGCGTATTGCCAATTTTAATACAATCTTTGCTACTTCGGTAGGAGCTGAATTGTCTTCAACTAAGTAATTTTCAACCATATAATCTGCACCATGCTTTGAACCACATAGGCTGAAGTCTAGCTACAGCTGACCTTTTCACAGCCGTGATCATGTTGATTGCTTAAAAAGGCTTTTAGAATTCTACCTGGCAACGCTGAAGGGACGAATATCTGTCCTCAGCGGTAAATTAACTTTCTCTTGTGTGGAGTGTGCAGTTTTCCATAGAAACCAATATAGTACTAATAGGATAGGTAAGCAAAACTATATTTTCCTAAGAGCTCTTGGAAGAAGGAAAAAATCCAAAATGAGAACCTGCTATGGCACACCTGCCAAACAAACTTTCCGTGTAACCATGAGAGTTAAAATCGCGAAAAAGGTCCACTATGAAGTTGCAATGATCTGTTCATTTTTTCTACATGGCACATTCCATAATGGATAATTCCGCTTTAGTTTGCAGTTATGGCTTACACAGGTGTCAAAATTGCTTTGCCTATAAATAGCACATAAAACTTTCAAATAAAATGCTGCAATACATACCAGTGAGGAAGAAAAAACATTGAACACATTCAGAAACAGCTAGTGGTGGTGTGGGCATACTATACTATGCCCAAATTAGGTAAAGACAAGTGTGGATTATTGAAACTGGGCTAAAACAAGTTGTGAAGTTCAACAACAAAAATACAAGTCGATGAAGTTGGAATGGTGTCAGAAGCAGCAACAAATGCTGTGCCCAGGTTCTATTTTAGCAGCTTTTTTATACAGTATTTATACAGTATATACTGTTGCAGATTCTATTTGCTACTGCATGATATAATACTGCTGATAAGAAGCTTACTCTAACTGCAGACAAGGATATCCATCAGAAACCCCAGACCTGATTAACAAGGCCTTCCTTAAGACTATAGTGTATTAAATACAGAAAATACTGTACATTGCTTGCTAAATTCCACAATTCAATTCGGGGCATGACATCCTAGTTTCATATTTACTGCAAACAAAAGTGTTACTGTTTTGTCCTTAACTTCCCATTGCAGCCAGGAGGGAAGTAGCACAATTTTAAACAGCTGCTTTTATTCAACTCTCAAAGCTACCCCATGGCCTGACTTTTTTTTTTCTTAAATAAAGAAAAACACTATTTGATACACAGCAGTTGGATGTGTTTTCTTTTCTCTAGACTCTCGTTTACGTGCCCATTTCAGTCCTGTCTATTTCTAAACTTTTCCATAAAGGTCTGTTATGTAAGTGTTACAATCCTGGGATGCCAGAGGATTTGAAACAGATGCAGTCAGGCTTTACTTAGTGTAATTCTTGTTAGCATTCTAAAAAAATGATGTTTATATATTTGATATAAACCATATCAAAGGCACTTGCAAGTCAGCCACAAAAAATATTCTTGTAAAGTTGAATCCACGTGGCTTCAAAGGTGTTAATAAACACATGGATGACTGCAGGAGCACATGCACTACAGATTGTAATAGTCAGGTAGCAAAGACCAGAACCATGCATCTGCACTGCAGCTGACTCTCCATTCTGGATATTCTTCAAAGAAACACAACTCTAAGAAGGTTCTGAGACTGTAAAAAAAAACATAAATCTTTATGGTATTTAAGAAAAAAGCTACATGACTGAGACTAAGACATTCTCATATTGTTCCAGCCCACCTTTATGACTTGAAATTAAAAGCTTGACTGTTTTAAATGAATGATTTTTAGTAGAATTCCTTTATACGCTTGGATACATTGTACAGCAATGTATATGCATTCATTCTCAATGTGCCATTCACTCTTCTGCTTTGCTGGTTTCCTTAGAATGAGCTCTGATTGCAATCTCCAATATCAATGAAAATGTTAAGGTTTTTGAATTGTACTTTAAATTCCCTCAACAAGATGAAGATAAAGTACCGTCCAGCTTCTTATGAATTTTATTACATCAAATGTTACTGACAAATTGGCTAATAAAGCACTTGTTTTAATGGCCCTGGAAATCAATGTGTGTTCCTGGTTTATTTTTTTCTGTTTTACTTATAGTCTCCTTGAGAAAAATATTGGCACAATAGTTCCCAACAGTCCATATCGCTGGACTCAGCTCTTATAAAAAGAACCTTGGTTAAACTTTAAACTCTAAAATTAAAACGCAGAGTTGAATTTTGTTATGCTGAGAGCTTAATGCTTACTTTGCTGACTGAGTCGCAGTGTACATACCCTGAGCTTCACATGACAACCCTGACATGCAGATCTGACGCCAGCCTCCCTCACTGCTGCTGGTAATCACTGAGGAAGGGGCACATGACCCTCCAGAATTATTTAATCACCCTGGAGTCTTATAACATTGAATCAGTGCCATCCTGGAAAAATATGGCATGCAGACAAAGGGTGAATAGGCGTTCCTAGAAAGACATAGCTAATAACAGCACAGTGAAAAACTGTGAGTAAACAAATTATTCTGTTTTGCTGGTGGCAGACACAAATGACTTGTTTCTTTCCCAAGGACCACATACAACAGCCCTTCATGGCAAATAAGAGATATATGTAAAACATGGCAAATAAGAGATATATGTAAAATAATATACAGAACAGCACCAATTACTCAGCATCACTGTCAGTAAGTACAGTGAAACACTGCCAGCTATTAACTCCAGTCACCTAAACCCCCGGCAGGTGTGTGTCTCCAACTGAACCCCCTCCCCCCCGCCCCCGAGCACACTAAATAATGCAACACTTGGAATACAGCAATTCAGCGTTGAGCACATGTGCAACGCAAACTGAAAGCATCATTTAATGAGGATCACAACACATCACATTTGTCAGACCCCCTACAGGTCCCTGATGGATCGTTTCCTACTTGTCCAACAGCAAGGTTCCTAAAAAGCCCCAGGCTGTTTCCTGGTAACAGATGCAGGCCTCTGGAAACGGAGGCCGAGTGGCTAGCAGTTCATGCCTGCCCTGTTTTATAAAACAAAATACTTTTTCAAAGACCTTATTACAGCAGCCAACCATCAAAAATGAAGCCTGTGGCACAGATCTGACGTAAGAGGCTATGCACCAGCCAGTTTGAACAGTCGTTTGTGCACAACTGGTTATAAAAATAACACAAAGGAAGGGAGAAAGAAATAATAGTATATTTTTGGTTGCAACAACTATTTAATTAGTTATTGCTATAACTGTTTACATGACCTGCATATCATAAATACACTTTATGTGCAAGAGGATTTATTGTTTTAAAAAGGCACTTTAGAAGAGGTTTTGATACACACTTTTTCTCAGCCAACTGTATGGTTTGTAATAATGATTGCAAAGAAATTACACAAACTTGATCAGACATACTGCATATTGGAAGACAGCATAACATCACTTCAGATGAGACTAGATGAAAAAGCACCAGAGCAGCAGTTATAAGATATCCTCTGGATACTTTTTCTCATTATGCTGTCTCTGGCTTGTTACATTTGTACTGGTTTAAGGCAAGGCAGTCAAACTTTTGTTATCAGAACCTACATATAAAAGTGTTTGAGAGAATGTCTAAGGGGCTGGTTGAAACTAACTCCTCTGTCAGTACTGATGAAATATCCTGTGTTGTGGAGACATCCGCAAACTGTAATAAAGCTCAAGAACCCTTAATAACCCTATGCTACTAACAGAGCAGAGAGACAGATAAAACACAACTGGAGATGTTCTATAATCTGCATTAATAATGCATATAAACTTTGCAAAAGTACTGCAGAGCAATACAATGCTGTTATAGTAACGTGCTGAACTATTCTATAATGAACGTGTGGTGTTATTATTATTATTATTATTATTATTATTATTATTATTATTATTATTATTATTATTATTAATTAATTAATCATTTAGCAGGCATTTTTAGCCAAAGTGACCTGGAGACTAGGGGGTGAACAATGCTGCTGCTGCAGAGTCACCTCCAATAGGAACTCAGTTTTACATCTCGTCCAAAGGACAGAAGGAGACATGGTCTTGGACAGTATGTTGGTCTTGTACCTGGAGAGCTGCTGCTTCAATGAAAGCATGTGAGCTGTGATCTTCTCCGACTCCACTGTCACCTCCCCTAGCCGCTTCTCACTCTCGAGTCTCAAACGTCTTTCTTCCTCCAACTCGTGTATCAGCTTCTCTCGCTGCAACAACAAAAAAAACAAAACAGAAATGAATCCGTTCAACACACATTACTCCTGATAACTTTCCAGACCTCATCCACCCATAACTTGAATCTGTAGTGATACAGTGTAGGCTACACCAAATGGAAAGGTCCAGATCTTGGGGTGGCTGTAAAGGGACTAGACTTATAGGTAACTAATGGTAGAGCTGGGATTGGCAAACAAGATTTAACCACGAGGCCACATTATCTGAGACTTACATTCTAACTCAAAACCTCTAAAACTGAATATTCTGATTCCTCAGATTTTTAATTAGAACCTCTTAGTGTCAAAATGATTTCTCTAAGCTTCTTAAAAGCAAGTTTAGGCGCTGTGCTCCTTTTCCGGTTCCAATCGGTCTTATCCTATAAGGCTAAAGCCTGTTTAGAAGAGCTTTTGCAAATAAAGAGAAAGGCATTTGGCACATGAGTGAATGCTGCATTTTGTTCTGCACATTTAAAAGATTAGAAAAACAAAAGGTATTATGTGCACTGACTGTAACAGGTAAATAATAATCAGAATAATAATGCAAAAAGGGGTTACGTTTGGTACTTCAACGTTATGACCTGATGAACAGATTTGAAAGCTTTGCACAGCTCAAGTATTACCATTCTTTATTTACAGACTTAGAATTGAACTATAAAATGTAGATACAGCAGTATCCCTTTTATTCAGCAAATGCAGCTCTGCGTTAAAATAAATAAAGGTTTTCATAATGAATTACAAAAGTAATAAATGACAGTTCATGGGTGTTTGACCACTGTACAGTATTCATATCAAAGAGATTTTTGTGTGGAAAATACATTCCCACAAGGTCAATCACACTGATTTTCAAATGCCACTACAATATAGCTGCTTATTTTTTTTTTTAAATCTTTCATTCTAATGCAGTTTTATGCTTTCAGTGTGTTTTTTGTCCTACAATTATAATTTTGTTGTACATACCTCTGCACACATGCACATATTCTGAAATCTGTCCATTTATCTCAGGTTAACAACATTGGAAAGAAAGAGTCATCGTAATGTTACATGCAAATAACAAGAAAAAAAGCAAAATTATTATTATTATTATTATTATTATTATTATTATTATTATTATTATAGTTTCCATGAGGGGGCATGGTGTAACAGGATTACAACATTTCACTGTTCTCAACTCTATAAAGGGTATTTTTGTCTAACAGAGTGATTGAGATTAATCTGTAATGCAGCAGAGTGATTGAGATGGTCTCATGACATGAAGGACATTGTTTTCTTGGGTTTTTTTTTTTTCTCACAGCTGAGGAAATGTGAAATTATTGGAGACCCTGATGGAAGTCTAAAGGTCTTTTTCAAATGACTTGTGTGCTATTCATATCTTAGTTCCTAGTCGACGGGTGTCCACATAACACTACCACACTTGACGCCTTTATTGGAAAGATATGAAAGGCTAAGCATTGGACAGGCAGGTAGACATTATGCACCATTACTCTGGACCTCCCTGTCAAAAAATAAGGGTCAAATCCGAGTCTAGGCTGAACACATTTTACTTCATTTTTCATACAGTATGTATAAAACCCTGTGGAGCTATACAATTAGATCCCTCCAACCCATATGCAATAGATACATTAATAACACAGTAAAATAGGAAACGCTGCTTGAGCAGACATTTAAGCCTACGGGGGAGGGGGCAGGTAGTAGCATGATCAAAATGAGTACTACATTGAATATAATGAAGAATTGTATTCCCTTCAAATAATACTTAGAAATAAGAGGGAATATAGAATCATTTCCTTACAAAGCAACAACAGCTGTTACGTTAGGTAATTTAAAAGCCTGAACTGTTCTGCATTAACTGTATTAGAGTTCCATTAATGTAACAGTATTTCATAAGGCATCACCATTTATTACAGTCTGATTCAAACAAATCAATTTGAACAAAACAAATCAGCTTGAAGACATTGCTGAATAAGTAGGTGTGAAATGGGAGGTTGCAAGCGACTGGATGAAATATGTGTACACTTGAAATAGAGTTAAATAGAGAATAAGGATTTTCTGTCAAATAAGCCGCATGTAATAATCATAACAAAGCAGTGTGTATGGGGGGGGGGGGGGGGGGGGTAATATCCCAGGCAATCAGGAAACTGATTTAGAAAAGTGTTTATTTTATTTGTTCTTTAAATGGTATAGAGCAAATGGCCATGTTGGGGAAACACAGGAAATCAGCTGAGCTGTATGTAGGGTATATATAAGGACTACAGCACAGGCTGTTTTATAAAAACCCTGTGCCGATGTGTTCGTATAAAAATGTTAACTATATCTTGTAACCTAAACACAATCAAAGGATGTGTAACAAATTTTTATTTTTTTTGGTTCCTGGGTAGTAAGTGTTATTTCCTAATTGCTTATGCCTCAAAAGTATAGAAAATGGCTATTATTCCCCACAAACTTTGCTTTTGTGACCAGGGCAGTGATATTTTGAAATTTACCTATTTTCCAGAACATTCCAGATAGATTCAGTGCTGACTAAACTTGGAGTAACTTCTAGAACTTTCTAGAACTTTCCAGTAATATAAATAGTAGTATAAATACAGGGGCCTTAAGCCCACCAGTTCAGTTTAGTTCCAGCTGCCTAAGTGAATACATATCTGCATTTTTCTGAGATGGCATCAAGAGGCTGCAATGGTGGCATTCCTGATGGGTCTCCAAGGCGGTTTTACCAAGTTTCTGTGCTATCTTTGCCTTTGGGACAGCAGGGACACCAAGGCGCACTACCACAGGCGGGACTGGCCACAGCAGACCGAGTTCTCTGTGGGGAGGAACAACGTCAAGTGGGAGCCACTGGTGGACCCCCGGAAAGGTGCTGATGCAGTATAACGACAACATGTATAACGACAACATGATGGGAGACTACATTTGGGGGCTGATTCGTGAAAGTGATTTACAGTATAATCGTAAATCCCGAAAAACTACTCACTTCTAAATCTTTTGTAGTCATTTTTGTATTACTTTAGTATAAATACATGTTAATTTGGATTCATATGTTGTTTTTTTCTGACTTTATGTGAACGAATAGACACAAATTCGCCCGTTTTCTCATTGGAAATTTTTTTTCTGAATTAGCCATATACTTTTGAGGCATAAGCAATTAGGAAATAACACTTACTACGAAAAGACACAAAAATTGTGTTACCCGTTTTCTCATTGGAAATAGTAAATAAATAAAACGTTTCTTATCTTATTATTGTGGCTGTGCTAATTCTTTATAACTGGCACTGCTGTTGTCAGGACCCCCTTGTAAATTATTCCTGATTACATAAATCCATACATACATACAAAGGAATTAGTGCACTGAAATATAACAGTTTCACCAAGTTTAGATAAACCTGATAAACACCACCCTATCATCCCCCCCCCCCCCAGCAATCAGCACACATCTGGAGCTTCCTTTGCTGTATGAAAGGCCAGGGATAATCTGTGCAAAATGAAAATGCAACCTCATAACTTGATGGACATAATGCAATCAAGACTGCACGGCAGGGATTTCGTGACAGCAGGCTTTGATTGAATTGCAACTGATTCAAAAATATAAATGCATGCAGTCGTACTCTGGATATTTTAAAAGCACCCAGAAAACAAGATTGAGAAATTGAGTGGAGTTATTTGATCAACTGGGTTTACAAACCACATCAGAGTAAAGGGGACCAGAAGGTCTGAAAACATGGCTCTCAGCCCAATACTGTGTCTCATTATAACACAAATCTCTTCTAATCTTTATTGCACAGGCATACAATTTCACTGACTGCAGCTGTGTAGCAACTGTGAAGCCGGTATCTGAGATTAAAACAACGTGGCGATGAAAAGGACACTGGTAAAGGAACTTAGAAAATCACAGTCACAGCTGTGTACAAAATATTACACACTAACTCTGGCCTGACTTTATAACCCATATGAGGCCACAGGTCCATCTCATGACCATCAGCATAAGCATAAAGGGTTTATATAGCCCTGAAAATGTGAAGTCACTACCTCAGATGGTCCCAAAATGTCACATTACCACAACTGGTCAGCCGGTTCATAGGTCAAAGTGAAGGCTGCTATTAGATTCCCCGTGGGGGAAACTTAATAATAAAATTAATCTCACAATAAATAAGGCAATGGTTGAGATATTTAAAAAAAAAAAAAAATAGAAGAACATGAGCTCAAAGCGTGAAAACTGGAAATCTGTCTAACGCAAGGAATGAATCTCTGATAGGAATTCAATAGAAAAAGAAAACAAATAAATAAAAATAACAATTTTTACTTGAAGGCTGGGGAGGAGGAGGCGAACTCTGACGCACATCAGGGACGTAATGGATTGAGATAAGATACAAATCCTTTCATTGGCAATCATTGGAAGTATTGTATATCAAAGGGCAAAGGAGATACTAGCTATTCGATTGACGATCTCATCTGGTATTGGAAGTGCCTAAAATATGCTTGATGTTTGCGCGGTTTGATTTAAGGTTAAAGTTACATTTCAGTCATCACCTCTTGATGACTTTGTAAAACTCAGAGGTTTAAAGCATTCCTGTAGCCTCAAAAGGGCACTCAGACATTCAGCTGGTACTCCAGATTGTAACCATTTACTTGTCGCCCTACAACACTCTCAGAACTACAGAAATACCACATAATAAATAGGCTATTTCTTACATGCCCTGGAGGTCGTGTTGCAGGGAGACAGTTTAATAGTTAAAATCTGTTGTACCAGCTGAATTTAAAGAAAATGCACAATTACACAGAGATGTTTTAGACGTCTGAGTTATAAACATCTGAGTCACCAAAATGACCAAAATAGAAAATTACACACAAGGTGAACAAGAAGAAGAATGCATTACTTAAGATAACTGTACTACTATTGTGGCAATCGTGAAAGGGAAAAAGCTTAGCCACACGTTCTTCTTTTGGGATGCTCAGTAAGCATGACAATCATAATCAAGCGTATGTTGGGTGGAAGCACTAGGAGGCTTCTGCTGTAATGAATCATTCCTGCTATAAATCAAAAGTTTATCAATACAGTATGTTGCTCCTGCACACTGGGGAATGCAGGCTAGAAGCAATCCTTACATGCAATATAAACATAAATATTTCAGAGAGAGATCCTTCATGATGTAGCTTCATGATGTAATAATAATAAGTCTTTGGTATACATTCTGAGTTACCGATACCTCTTACTTGATAGGAATCACGCTATGTATTTATTTGTTGAGGGAAGCTACATTATATGGGTCTAGTTTAACACCCTAACTTGTCACAGGCAGCCCTGTTTAGAATGTGCTATTTTCAAGTGGATTTCATAGGTTTCACAGAAATAGACCGATCAGGCACCCAGGTCTAAACCCAAGTACTAGTTTATGCTGGTGTGTGTGTGAATGTGTTGTTTTGATTTGTGGATGCTTTTTTTTTTTTTTTTTTAAATCTGTGTAACATGCATACAATGGTTTCTGTTTAGAAATGTTCCATTCACAGATCTACAAGAGGTCAATACGCAATTCTTTACTTTTTGTTACATCGCAGAGTTTGTACTTTTCTGTTATTGTTGTAACATGAATAAATAGCTTTTGGGGAATTTCTATCAGAATGTGCTATATTTGCACCTGACCAAACTTTGTGAGTTTAACGGCCCATTACAATGAGTTCCAATTTAACGAAAAGGAATACCTAAACAGAACTCTGCTTCAGCCCATAAAAATAGTAGAAATCATTCCTGTAGTTAAATACAGTACTCACCCTATCATCTTTGACTGATTACCCTAAATGTCTTGGAAACATATTCGTTAGCCTAAATTGAAATTAGCCGATCCATTTCACTAGAAAATGTACCAGTATAAAATGTGACAGCTCGATAATGCACACTGTACCACATGCATGACTTCTTTTTTTTTCTGAAAAACACTGCAGTGGCTCAATACTGCCACCCGGTGGAAGAAAATGGCCACTTTAAAATTCCAGTTCAAGACGATACAGGCATAACATTGCCATAATGTTTTTAAAATGTCAAACAATAGCCCTGTATTAAATAATGTACGCTATAGGTGTATTCTGGATCCCTCTAAGGTTGCAGTGGGTTTTATGCCTAGAAGAACATTTTAACTGTTGTTCTGAAGCCATGTTTTATTAAAGTGGAACTATCAAGGAACAATCAATCACGCAAGCAAAGATTAGTATACAAAGAAAGAAAATGTAAAACAAACTGGACAGACAGGTCTAGCTATGATAAAAGGGTCAAAGACTCCCTTATTTCAAGATCGAGACTGCAACTTGGCATCATTTTCTTTACCCCAGCTTTCAAGGGAAGGGCGTGCATATGTGCAACCCTGTCATAATCCATTCTGTTGTAACCCAAAACATGAAACATTTTATCATGTAACCCCTAAAATTAAAGTGTGACTGTTTTTAAATGAGATTAAATAGAAACTCTCTGATGTCAAATCTCACGGTGCTTTTCCCCCCATTATTCGTTTTATTATAACAATTCCCAAGCTGCATTTAACCGACTATACAAAGTTGTGAATACAGTCTGGTCGGAATAGTACCAATTTACCAGTATCCCACAAACCTCAAGGACAGAGGACCTCCACGAAGCAAAGGTTTGCTTTAACAGTGCTGGATAAAACTTTGCTGAAAAGCTCTTTAATTATGTGAAGCAAGCTGCCAGGCCGCATAAAATCCAAGTCACCACTAAAACCACACATGGGCTTCAAGAGACCAATATATTTCAGGCTACTATGTGAACCAGTCTCACAATCTTTCAGAGGGACCTACAAGAGACATAATAGTGGAAATAAATTCACCACTACAGTAACATAAACCACCCGTCAGCATGCTTGAAACATGACCAACATCTGTATTGAAGCGAGTCATTTCTCTACTTTTAAAGGTTTGCTTAACCCTCCAGAGTGAGGTTACCCAGCAGACTGGGTATTTAACACGAGGAAAACAAAGACCTGCTGGTTTCAATTAAGAGGCATCCCATTACATCATCCAGCTCTCTCTCATTATCAGTTCGATCCCCCTTCAGTACCTTTGAAAGAAGTTACACTCTGCTATGTCAGTATAGCTTATAAATCAGGCATGATTTACTTGAAAAGACCAATAATACAATAGTCTTGTAACATGAAGAGAAATAAAGAAAAAAAAAAACACTTATTGGAAATAACACATCAGCCATGAGACATGAAGTGACAGTGAAGGTTAACGCAGCAATGAAAGAAATACTGTCTTCCATCTAGCACATACATATGAATAATATTAGAATGTACAGAATAGCTCTCATCCAGTAGGCATGTCAACATTTTACAATATAAAGCATGCAATGGATCCTGATCTAGAATCAATCCTTCAGAAAAACAAAATTGAGTTTTTGCTGTTCAAATATAAGAACAGTATATTGTACCCTGCATTGTACTCTATCACGCCTTGAAGCTAGACCAGTCCTTTTTTTTTTTGCTGTTTGTTTTTGTTTGTACCAACCAATAACTTAAGAGAATCAGCCCTCTCAATATTTGAGTACATGTTAATGGTGATAGTGCTAGTTGTGGGCTTGTTCTTCTAATATCATATTCCCTTTTACATTAAGACCCTGCTAGATGAAGTCATCTCATAAAAACAAATCATAACTCTAGGGGTTACAACAGCAATTTAAAAACTTTATTGGCAAGCACTATATTTAGTTTTGTTTAAACTTTATGCAGTCTATCTAATTTGCAGGATTTTTTTATTTTATTTAATCAAATATTCACATATAAAATGTGTATTATTTTTGGAGTATAACCAAGCTATTTTAATACAGAACATCTGAACAGTTTCTTCATCTTAGACATTTAGTTCTTTAGCCAAAACAGCTATTTTTCTATCATACTCTAATTGTTACCATATTTAGCTTCTGTAAAATAGATTAATATCAGTACAGTATAGTAGGTATAATACTGTTTACTGCAAATAATTAACATAATGTAAACTAATGAGTATAGATGACATAACAGTTATTTAGAAACTCTATTTGAAAACTCTTGGAGAAGCCTAATGCATTGCGAGTGTGTTAATTTGAATATTTTAGTAAAATTGACCAACTTGATATTGTGTTTATATTAAATAGGTCAGTACTTTCCATAATTTAATCCCACATAGTAATGTATTATTGTATATCATTGAGTTCTCTCCCCCCCCCCACACACATAAAAAAACAGCTTAACAGTATATTGTATTACACTATATATCCATTGATCCACAAAGCTTTAGTTTTTTTTTATAATCAATACAAACAAGTAGTGTTTCCTGCCTGTAGATGGCGCTAGTACCCTGGAGTAATCTGTGATACAGGAATTCCTATGGATTTTGAGGACAACATGAACAAAAAGGTGGAGCAGATATGAAATACCATAGTTTATATATATATATATATATATATATATATATATATATATATATATATATATATATATATATATAAAATTCATACTGGCTTTAGAAGGGTCTGGAAAACAAAGCTGCCCCATAAAATATATTTCAGTGCTCATGGCACCCTCTATTGGAACAAACATGAAATTACCAATTGATTTTATAGTGGTGCACTGCAGTAGACTCTCACCAATTCTACAGTATAATCTGTACCACTCTAAATGCAGATAGCAAATTTAGCAACTCAGTTTCCACACAAGTGAATCTAAATAACAACACAGTGACCTGCACGTGTATTGTACAGTGAGTGTCTGTCATTGTTTGAAATTAACTTGGCTAAGAAAGCAAGTCTAGACTAGACAAGGCATTTTTGTTATGGTACAGGTTTGCAAGAGTCTACTCTACCATATCTGTGTAAACCAAACCAAAACAGACAAAACTGTACAATAATATAAAAGAAAGATATGTAGTGAAGTATTCCTTTTTTAATCTTTCTAGTTTTGACTTAATTTCTCCGCCCAAACCTCACACTAGTGTAGTTTCTGCCTATTGTCTTTATTTATGTACTACTTACACAGAACTAATGCACTTTTGACTGCGTTTCTCATTTCCTTCTTAAGTGCCTCTATATTTTAACAAACAGAATTGAAAAATGACCTGTTAAACTCAGGAACTGACTTATTTCATTTCCCATTTAAGCTCTTTGATGGATAGAGTGTCAAGACAGAAACTTCACACAGCATTGCAAATTTATCGCTAAATGACAAGTGATAAAAGGCTAAAATGAAGAGTAATCACGTAAAACTCTTGGGTCATAACTAACTGCTCTCTTCTCTTATTTATCTTTCATAATCTGCCACCTGAACCCACTTACAAGCTTTAACCAGAATCTAATTGTTCCAGAGTGGGCTTTAAATTAATTAGCAGCTGGTAGCACCGGCACAAATATAACCCATCCATAAATCAATTCCTTGTAGCATCATTACAGCAAGGTGGGGGGCTATTCTTCGGGGACCCCCCCGAGTCACTTCATGCTGTATGTTTCTGATGAAGGGTGCAGGTGTGAAATGAATTCGGAATGATGCCACTCTTTGCCATGTGTAATTCTACAGTTAGAAACAGGTTGAAGCAGAGCCTCAGGCATAGCCTAAGTTCTATACATACAGACATGAAAGACAATATCATAACGGCTTTGATGGTCATAAATAAATCATGTTAGGATCCTCATTGTGTTCAGCTGTCTCTCCGGAATACAAAAAAGCAGGCTTTATGAGGGCAATGAAGCGCTCATTCCTCATAAGCAAAGCATACCAAATACAGGTGCGTAGGGCTGCTGCTGTGTATTAGTCATTTAACAGATACATAATTATGACAGTCTATCTGCTGAACAAAGCTAGCAAATGCATATCAACATCCACCTAGACCCAAAGCTTGCAACGGTCTGAGACATTTTAAAGGTGTGGAATATGGGTGGTGTGATTTAAAGGTGTGGAATAGACAATTGTATATTGATCCCCTTGTTTTCAGTTCTGTTCATGTATTCCTCTACTGTAGTAATATCATAATTTTTAATATAAAACATTCATCCTTTTTTTTTTTTTTAACAGCATAATCTTTTCTGGTGTAAACTATACATAGTAACACATTATACACACAATCTCCATTTAGGCGTAATTCACTTTTTATAAAAATTAGTAAAATGTCCATTATATGTAGATGCAATTCAAAAACAGGTGCATATTATACACAGCAAATTACAAGACTCTGTTTTACAGCCAAGTGACCTCTGTCTTTTACACTAGGGATCAAGATTCAAAACCATGCAGAATCTAATTGACATGAACCATGGAAAACAAACAGAGCCATGCAAAGACACAGTATGCTAAATTAAGAGACTGAAATAAAGCAGGAATGTAAAAAGGATCTTTATACATTTCAGGATCTGCAGAGGTGTGTTAAACTTGCACCAGTACACTGCTTGCCCTTTGTTTATGATTTAATCATTTTCTATTCAATAATTCATGGTTAGATAAATTACGGTTAGGGTATATTGACTTTATTGGATGGTTAGTTTACTTTATTGTATAAGGCACCTTCACAAATTACTGACCTTAACATTCCATGATTTTTGATGTGGAAATCCGATCATGAAATCACGAGGGAGTACTGTGTATACACCTGAATTCAAACATTTTCCTCTCTCTCTCTAAAAAGTTTGAGCTACATAGCACACAAAATCAAAACTGGCCTAATGCTTTCAGTACATTATGCAGTCCCACACAAAGCCTAATGTAAACCTTGTATTATAGTGCAAACAAAAAATACTGAAAAAGACTAAAAATAATGAATGGTTGAAAGCAGCTGGAGCCTCCCTTGCAGGTGCTGCCAGTAGAATCACTAATGAGCTACAGAGATGCTCCATGGGGTTGGCCATCAGAAAGTGACAAGCTCTGAATCCACAGGAGTGTGCTGTGGGATATGTCAGCTTTCAATGTTCTGTCGAGATAAGTATATTCATTAGATCTGGGCACCTGAGACCTTCTGACTTTAACATTGAGGAATGTCAAAGGTCCCTGGAGCAGATACTGCTACATAAATACATAGGACAAGCATTTATCAGATTGTAAATACAGGGTTGTATAGCTATATTATTTTATTCTGCATTGCTTCTATTTAAAAAAGACCTTACCATCATACAATAGATTAAAAATATTAAGCATTCACTCTAAATATAACTTATCTGAAATAGCTTATTTTTTCATCGGTGTAAATCTGTCCTCAATTGTATTTTAGTCGTGATTTTTAAAAATATATTTTTTAAATGAAAACTGTAACACATAAAGCCTCCAGTCTGTAAAATAATCCTGTTTCTTATTGAGACTGCCAGTGGCTAGCTTTACACTAATATGTGCATTAAATGGGAAAATAAGTGACAAAGAGCCAGTTTAAAAAGTGGTTCATAGGCCACAAGCGCTCATTTTTCAAGCAGGAAATCAAGTATCCAGCAAGTTTCTTCAAACCTGAATTTACAAAAATCACTTTACAGAATTATTTATTTATTTGTTTGTTTTTTTATTTTTGCCAAAACCACTCTGTGATTTTAGTTAGAAATGCCGAACTAATGAAGAGGAACACCTACAGCACAGGGAGCT
Organism: Polyodon spathula; assembly: GCF_017654505.1. NCBI lineage: Eukaryota > Metazoa > Chordata > Actinopteri > Acipenseriformes > Polyodontidae > Polyodon > Polyodon spathula. Next base: position 5,733,605 of record NC_054544.1, on the reverse strand, counting down.
GTGTATCCCTATGAATTTTCACCATTCCTGTGGTTGTCCAGACAATAAACTTGGCTATTTGTTATGAGCTAAATGTAAAAGGGCCCTTTGTTCAACTGAATGTATTTTTTTTTGCTTTTAGGATCTGAATTTCTGCCTCAATGAAGCCCATGTAGCAAAGGCATGTTGTCACAATGATTTTATTTCATTATTATTTCCATTTTGTAACCAAAAAACATAGCATAATAAAGGCATACAAATATTGAAATGATCCATTTCCACCAATGCCACAGAGCTGCTCTCCATATTTTGAACATTATAATTATTTTCACTCTTACAATGCATTTTCATGTTTCCGTCTATTGCACTGTCACTCAAACTCCAAGAGTGTTATAATTACATCAAATAATGAGTATGAGAGAGTTTGATACAGGGCCATCCAGCACAATTCAGCAACCAACACAAAAGCCCAAAGCTGGGTTCACCCCATTTTTTACTAAATCCCATTGCTTACTTTCGATCTGGTTAAATTCAACTAATTCAAGTCCAGCTATCAGGGTATACTCATCAGAAAAAGATATGTCTGAGCAAACTTAAGGACACATACTTCAAAAGGAAGTGAACTGCAGTGTCTAATCCGTTTTTAGTGTTTGGGTGCTGCTACCACTAAGTCACGCTGCCAGCACTTTGACAATAATCTCTCATGAGCAGCATTATTTGTTCTTTCATTAACTCTCATTTAAAAAGATACCATTAGCTTCCTAAGCAGAGCCCTGAGAGTTTCTGAACTCCAGTCATCTCTGTGTGGAATCCAGGAGAGATTATGAGACACCACAATGAAGGCTTGCTTCAGCTCCCCTCCTGGCTGACACAGATAACTCCTGCTAAAGCCTTCTCTCTGGGTGGTAATTAGCATAGCTTAAACACAGTAATGAGACAGAGGAGCGGCTCTGCAGTATCATTCAGAAAGCATGACTTCCTCACAGATACCACACAGCAGTGATACAGTGATGAAAGAGCTGGAGACATAAAGAATTCTTGGATGTTCCAAACCAACACATTACTGCTGACTTTGTACTGTCAGGTACAATACAAGCCGCTCATCACTGTCCTCCTCTTACAAAAGCCTCAAACTTTTTTTTTTTTTTTTTGAGGAACCATTGCTGTGCAGCATGATTTGAAATGTAGAGGCCCCATATACAGCACTTTATGTATGAAAAGGATATAAACCTGCCGAGAAAACTACAGATCTTGGTATTTCCTGTTAAATGTTACCCGTAAAACAAAACACAGTGTGTAAAAAGGCCACCCCTATTGCTTGCATTTATTTTTTGCTTCCTGAGCAATAACACAGCTTGTAAATACCGTTCATTACCTTCTGTGCTGTTGCTGGTAGTATCAGGGCATTTCATACCTGTTTCGCAGGCCCCTTTGAACCTGAGAGCTTGCTTTCAGCTGTCTGGGTAATGTAAACAAATGGCATGCTCTTGAAGTCTGATATTTGATAGAGTGCAGGAAATGATAGAGTAGTGTATTAAATAGAAACCAATGACTCCGATTTCAGCTTTGTATTGTATACTCTGCATCATTTGGCAGTATGGTTATTCTAGGCATCTTGTGGGAGCAGCAGTTGTGTTTGATCCTTGCGATTATTGTCTCAGCCTAGATTTTAAAAAGTAAAATGCATTCATTACTATTCCTACGGTACAAGATGCAGCTATCTATCTCTGCTCCCTTATGAGCAGCAACTGCAGGGAATTAAACCGAATCCAAACAGAAGAGCGCCTTTTCAACTGCTCTAGTTCTGCTGCACTTTGGAGTAACATTGGAGTTACTCTGGAACATATAAAAAGATAAATGATGTAAAAAAACAAAGTAACTTAACAGTATAGGCTAGGTAAACTATACAATAGTACACTTCTACTGTAGCCTGTATAAAAGTCCAGTGAAGCTAAACTGTTGCCTATATTAAGAATGTCTTTATTTGGATTTGAAGATTTGTTATTGGAATCCACTTCATCAAATCACTTTGGTTACTGCACAAAACATTTTCACATTTGCCACTAAAGGCCAATCTTAGCATCATGATTTATCCAACCCTCGGACAGGACAGAACATCGTTTGTATTGAACAGGTGTAATCTAACGTTGTTGTTAACAAAGATAACAAATAAGAGCAGTTCCTCCTTACTCCCATCCTTCACAAAAAATACAGCTTTGTAGTAAATGCTAGACAGGCTGATGGTGATACTGTAGTACAGTCATGCCCTCACCTCCCCTTCCTCTCTCAAAAGAGTGAACCTGGTGAAACTCAAAATATTCCTTTAAAGCCTGTCTGTGTGCCTTCTAACACAGCAACACTGAAAAGAGAGAACTTAAAATGCACATCAAGTACCATTGTTCCTTCACTTTTGCTTCGTGCAACTTCCCGCTGCAACTGCGCCGCTGCCAGCTTCTCCCTGAAAAAAAGAAAATAAAAAAAGTGAATATGAATAGCTGATCATCTGTCAGTGGGACACAGCAGAAGAGATAAGATGTGAGCATGCTACAGCTTTGCTTTGACAACAAAACTCATCTGTGCACAAAACAGCCTTGTGAAGAAAGCAGCGCATAAACCAAAAGCATTTACTGTACTTGTACATTTACTGTGAATTTATCAGACATGCACATGCCTTGGCTTTATTCACAAAGCTCAAGGGTGTTTGCCTCTCCCCAATGCGCACTTGCAGATGATTAGGCTGATAGATCTATTATCAGTCAGCAGGTGGGTTATTCAAGGTCTTTTTACAATTATACAAAGTCTCTGCTGGCTGTGGATCGGGGAGTGAATTTATATGAAAGATCGTTACCATAGAGAAAATCATAAAAGATAAAATAACAGTGTAAGCTTAATTTACTCTTTGCAAATGTATTCCCGAAGATCCCAGTCTATTGCACACACAAAGTCAACTATAGATACGGTAATCCTTTGTAAATACACTCATACAGGTTCAAACATGAATTACAACAGACCTGGGAAGTCACACACTGAGACAGTGCCACACACTTTCGAGGGTCTATCCTTAAATTCACATTAACATTGCACTGTGTTATAGTATTTTCATGCATCCCGCAGTTAGGAAGGTCAGCTTCACAAGGAGTCCAACAGAAAGGTTAGCAATCTCACTGTGGTTTCTTTAAAGTCCTCATTACTGCGCTACATCAAATTCAGTCTAATGGCAGAGAGTCATATATTATGGGTCTTTGATACTGCAAGGAGAAAATGCTAAAGGAGATAAGTGAGCCACTGTAGCTAAATAACAGAAAAGCATAGCGAATGGCTCTCTACAAACAGGAGAGAATTTGCAGGGCACAAAGACCAAAAGGACTCATGCAATTACTTGTGCAATTTAATTAGGGGGTACGTGTGGTGTTGGATTGAAAACAAGAAAGCAAGAACAAAAATGAGCCAGTTGCAAAGACTTGTCTGCATCATGTGCAGTTTCCAGTTCTTATTATATTAACAAGGTGCACAACCAGGCAAACACAGCAAAAAGTTTAGCTGTAGCTGACCATTCTAGAACTTACAACAACTGGCATTCTGGGAATTATCTGCACTCCACTACTTAGCTGTTTTAGGGATAAGAAGGCGACAGCATACTGCATGTACAGCAATTAATTGCTAATCACAGTTATTAAAGTGGGGTTGTGTCACTGTGGCTTTATACTGATCTTCAGCTGTAGCATGAGGGTGATTCTTCACAAGTGATCTTCTGATTTTATATTCCAGCCTAACAGTTTTTTTTTTTTTTTTTTTACTTGGCAAAGCCCTAGGCTAATAAAGCACCACAAACAAGTCCTGTCCTCCAGTGCTTTAAACTGATGAAAATGATATACAGTGGTATACAGCGGAATATGTCTATTAAGACCACCACAATAACTGAGTAAAACAAAATATTAAATGAGGTGGTCCTAATTGAGAGGTTTATCTTATAGGTAGGCTTGGTGCTCCACTGGTTAAAAAAAGAGGCTAGGTTCCAGGATCTAATCCCAGCTCAGCCATTGACTCACTGTGTGTGACCCTGAGCAAGTCACTTAACCTCTTTGTGCTCTGTCCTTCTGATGTAAAACCAAAGTCCTGTTGTTAGTGACTTTGCAGCAGCTCACCCACTAGTCTCTGTAAGTTGCTTTCGATAAAAGCATCTGCTAAAATGACTACTTAATAATAATAATTAATAATCTCCTAGTTTCAAAGGGACTGAAATACAGTTGTTTTTGTGGATTTCAGATTACAGTATTTTTAATTATACGTATAGATTCAGAAATACCGGTAGGTTTTTTTTTACAACAAAAAATGGGTCAGGGAAAGGGGATAAAAAAAAAAAAATCCTTATAAAAATATGTGCTCTGACGTGCAACACTTTCATCAAGATTGAATGACAGTGGTATGCGTTGCAGTACATTCCTGTGAGCAGTAACAAAGAGACATAAGCAAAAGTAAAGTAGTGCACAACAGTAATGTGCTGCGGAGAGTTACACTAACCCATGCAGAGGAAGAGGAGCCTCAGCAGCGGGTCATGCTCCAGCTGGAATTTAGCCCACTTCAATAATCTTCCAATGACTTGACTTTTTAATTGCAGAACAACAGCCTGGAGGTATTGGATGGGTGAAAAAGGCTCAGCAGCAGCTTATTGGTCTCCTTAGAGAAATGTTTTTGTTATCTGGAATTAACCCTTAACATATATAGTACGAGTCTAACCAATTACAGGCTGATTTCAATGCTTTATGATTACTGGTAACTATACTGTATAGGTACTTTGGAAGCTGAAAATCTGCACCACTATGTATCTCTCTACTTTATACTATGTACTATTTTGAGCTATATTTTGAAGTGCATGGCTTGCTGTAGGCAATGTTTCAGAGAGTAATGAATCATTAAAGAATAGACAAGAAGCTGATATTATTAGAGAGTAAAAATAATAATTTAACCCAGAAACTTTTTTTATTGATTATTTTTTTTATTATTTTATTCCTGCACTGAATGCTGTTGTGTCGCTGAAATGCTGTGCAACTCTGCTTGAAATACAGTGAAAAGCATCTGTATCTGATATAAATCAATTCTACGTTCCTTTTCACTTTCTCCTGAGAGACACATCTTTTGATCGCTGTGACCCTACACGCAATGGTAGGACTGTGTGATTCATTATAATTACTGTCAGCCAGTGGCAGTGCCCACTTCTAATTATGAGCCAGCTGTATAAGAGCAGTGATGAATCTTCAATAAGGTTCCATGACTTCCAGTCCATTCAATAGTAACCACAAACTCTTCTTACAGACAGGACCCCCAACCCAGGCATTAAAACAAAGCCACTGAGACAGTGTGACACGTCTCTATGTCCTGGATTAAAATAGCAGCCTAATTAACACAGTTCAGAATTTAAATTACTCCACCCAGAATTGAAACACGAGCACTCTGAATGGAGGAAAACCCCTGCAAGCTCACAGTAAAGGCGAAGATAAAATAAAGACATTGTGTTTGATTGTTTACTTGTTTTACTAAAAGTGCCCATTCATTATGATACATACAACTTAGCCTGTCAGCAAAAATAATCACCAGGTTCTCTCAAACACAGACATCCATATAATCACAGCTCATCTCACCGCTTCTTTCACCAGCTGTTGGGGAAACAATAGTCCCCTATGACTTTGTGGGGGACAAAAATCCAGCATTTATCACAAGCGGTAACATCTTTATCTTGATTACAGGAGGTCTTGCAAACAGGGTCCAGATGCTGAGACTGGGTGGGAATGGACCTGAGGCTGTGCACATCGATTAATTATGCCTAGAAGCATTCAAAATAAACTTCTAATGGCATATATGCAGACGGTTCTCTCTCTCTCTCTCTCTCTCTCTCTCTCTCTCTCTCTCTCTCTCTCTCTCTCTCTCTCTCTCTCTCTCTCTCTCTCTCTCTCCATAAAGGAGAGTTGAGAGAGCGAGAGAGAGAGAGAGAGAGTTTGAGTTTGCAAGAAGAGGCAGCCACATGCTCATTGAACATTTTGACACATTAGATGATTAACTGGGAAACATCAGCCTAGAGCCCCGAGCTTCTCTAAAGATTTAAGAAGATAGGGAAGGGGGGAGGGACATGGCAGTTGTTTGTCAAACACACGTCCCAGGAGGTACTGCCCCAAGAGCTAGCAACAGCAGGGCCACTTACTACACAGAATCAAGTAGTGGCCAGACCACGGGCAAGGATTAGTGTCGAGATGACAGATAGCCTGTTGGTGGTTATTGTTCAGAAAACCGCAAAGGCTAGAACTGGACACTTGAATCTTTAAGTCTTTTGGAAGATAAGAATTAGGAAAAGGCCAATAGTATGTTAATAGTCTCCTTAACAAAAACATTGTATTAATTAAACTCTTTAGGGAAAGACAGAACAGTGCAAAATAATCCTTAGCCAATGACTGGGAAACTTTGAGTGCTCATAAATGAGACACTAAGCACCTTAAAACCTGGCCTTTATTGATGTAATTGTCTTACATAATAATTTCAAATAAAGAAATAACATCTTGTATGTTAGTTTGGGATAACTATATTCCAAAAATACTAGTTCCAGTTCACAACTTCCTTGGTGTTTCTGGTGTTGAGTGAGAAGTCACATTGACCCACTTCCAGATTTAAACATGCTGTGCCCAAATCTCAAATACAGTTGCTCTCCAAGCAATATTCCAAGTGGTGTAGTTGGCAGGGCTGTAATTATTCTGTAATTCACCTCACCTCTGCATCACACAGGGTGCACCACTGGCACTGATGCCCTTCTAACCAACCTCTGTTTGGAGCTGCTGTACTGTTCACCCTCCATCTGTCTAGGTAACCAATTAACTTCCTCTTATTTTCACATGGAAAGTCACAATGGGCAGAACTACTGTACTGTAACCATATGCCCCTGACTGCAACTCACCCATCGATCTGTAATACATTATCTAAAAGGGATAAGTGCTTCACGTAATGTTTTTCAAAAGCATACAGTATACACAACACCATTTAAAAAGATCAACAACATATAGCTTCCCACTGCAAGAAGGGTGATTAATTCAGCTTGCATTTGTTTGTTTCTTGTTTCCAATGGACCCTTAATGAGAAATCAGTTGAAAATAATTGAAAATGAGATCTAATTCCATTTTGACAACAAAGTGTTAAACATTGCTTGTAAATCCAAATGCCCGGTATACAGATATATGCAGATTACTTGTGCCAGAGGTGTAGCTGGAAGTAATTATTAAATAATAAACGGTCATTTTCAGAGACAGAATGTAACATCTCCACAGTACAATCCATTCCCAGGGCTGTTCACTTCTGGCTCACTAAACTCTTCTTTTGGCATTTTTTTTTTTTCAGACTTGAATTCTGCACAGCAGCTACCATGAGAAAGCTGCGCTCAACAAATATATTAAGGAAATCAGAATAAATCAAGATTGACACGTCATCTTTCTCCTGCTGTTTGCACTGAGCTGAAATAAATGGCTCTGCAATTAATGGCAAACCTAGAGATTTGCCAAGAGAAAAAAAAAAAAACACTGTAAATACAGTGCTGGCCAGCTGCCACCTTCTCAATCTTTTTTTTTTTTTTTTTATGTATTTTACGGTACCACATTCCTCAGTAACACACATCAGCACATTTTAATGGTTAATACATCTTATAAATCAATACAGGAGCTAAGAATGGTAAGATTGTTAAATGTTCACAAAAGTATTTCCTCCATATACTTTCAGAAAACATTACTCTCAGTCTTTCTTACTGTCAGGGTCAAGTCTTCCTGTAATTGTACAATATTTGTCTACAATACTTGCCTGCTGGAAATGACTGCAGAAACATGACTCATTTAATAGGGATCACAAGTTCATTACTGAAATATAAACTTCACGACTAACCTGAACTAACGATGGCAGTTGAAACTGCAACTACAAGCTGGAAGTTCCTGGTTTAAAGCGTACACATCCAATCGTCTTGCCACTGACCAAAACACCTTGATTTCTATAGTGCTTAATGATACTCCATTGAGTAGTCCTTTACTACAGCACCAAGCACCACATTTTCCTTAAAATTGTTATCAGAACAAACTCAAACAGGCTTGACTGCGTGCGCCTCAATAATGGACAGTGCAAATATGGAATACGCACTTACTGTAGTAGGCTTTACTCTATGACAGTAGCTACCCAAACACACCAAGTTGTGGACCTAGACCAAAGAAACAAGCGCTCCAGCAGGGGTTCCCATATAAACATAAAAACTGTGCTCTATACAGGACAGATATACTGTTTATCAACTCATAAAACACACTGAAATACTACTGCAATGCATTGTTTAGGGTTGTATTCCATTTAATCAAACAGAGACACTCTTTATGTAAACTGAAGAGAGAGAGCAGTTGGGAGAGGGTGCAGTCTTGTCTATCTTACACCTCCCCCTCACACAAGTAAAGTACTTTGTCTGACATTAGCTTCCATATTGGTTCAGTTGAATTCATCGTAGTCAACAATAGGCTTTCTGGCATTGACAGAACCAGCTTCTGATCTGCACTGTAAGAGCTGTCATTTAATGCTGTTAAGTGGATCATTATACACACAACCAAACAGAACAAGCAAAAACTGACAATTATTTTATTTAAAAGAAATGTAGTCATCTTGCAGATAAGTTTCAAATCACTGCAAGTGGATGGATACACACATCTGGCATACTTAAATTGAATCACCATTCCTAATAACAGATAGAAACAGTTGACATTATCTGCCTTGAGAGATAGTTCAAGTAGATTATTACAGTTTCATCACACGCATAAGATGTTCTTCCTTACATTGTATGCCTTTGGGTATAGTACATAATTTCCAGCTTTAGAGTTAATGTCAAGCTCTTAATAGCGTTTTTGAGCAAAACAAAATACCAAATACCTTTCCAAAGAGCCTTTCACAACAAGCTTATCAGGAATCTTTGGAAAGTCAACACTATTATGAAGCCCTGATAAACTATCATACTCAGGATTGCTTGATTTTTAAAAGCAGTCTGGCCACAAATGCGGAAAGCATGGGTGCAAAATGATCCAAAACTATAGTAAGCTAAAATGTATTTGTAAATAAACAAAATTTGTAGGATCTACAACAGCTATGTCAACCAGATGTGGTATTGCATTTGTTATCTGCAGATCATGCTAAAAAAAAAAAAAACTATACAGCTTTGTTTTCTTTGTGTAACATATTGAATAAGAGCAACAAAAACACATATATCCTTATCCTTATTTTAAATCACAAAACAGTTGCATACTGTACATGTCAGTACAGAAGGTTACTTTTTACATTACACCTGACCAACAATAAATTACATTTAATATAAAAAACAAAAAAAACTGAAAGTTTTGAAAGCCAGTGTGGGAAGCAAGTAGGTATAAAGGAAAGATACTGCAGCAGCATTTATATATATTTTTTCTGTTCAGGACAGTAGCTATGGAAACTATCTTCTGGGGCCAATTGGCTATTTTCCAAGTATAGCACATAAAATTAAACTGCTACTTTCACTCAGGGCTTTGTGTGCTGCTGTCTTGAACACCAGTCTGGGAACCTGTATTTTCCAGGAATACTGTTGTATCACTATTGTTCTCATCTGAGACAGCTCTATTAGAAGAATTATCATATCTTAGGAAGAGAAGTATTACAGCTTCCTTGGTGTTAGCTAGCCACATAAATATGCAGTTGCATCCTTCTCACAGGTCAATGCAGCAGCCTTGCGAAGAACAGCCACTCCTGGGAACCAGCACCATATACTCATTTTAACAATGCAAGGCTGATATAGCCTACTTTCTTCATTGCTCTCTGATGATGTTCTGTTTTTTTCTACTTATTATTGATCTAAATAGGACACAAACCCCATGTGGGCTAATGAAATGTGGATCGCAGACTAGTAGAATTTTTCAATGCCCACGCTGGAGTACAATGCCAGTTCGTATCGATAAAATAAAATAAAAACGCACATTGACATATGTCAAAATACTTACTGATGCTCACTGCAGTGCTTCTGTATATGATTGAAGTACTATAACTTCTGTAAACGCCTGGGTTATCATTTCTTAAACAAGGGATTATGGTTTTTAAAATAGGATTAAAAAAAAAAAAAAAAAAAGCAAGATCCTAATTCCAATCAGTCATGGTTCCCTGTTTGCAGATCAAGCTATAAAACGACAGCTTCAGATGACACATACTGTCTATCTCTCATCTGTTAAATTACGTAAATAGATAAAATCCTTCAGAACAAGCTTACAGTATACAAATTCTGTAGTATGTAAGGCGCGCACAAAGCTATTGCCTTCAGAAACCCGAGTCACGTTTTTTTATTTTATTTTCCCGGGTTTACCAACTCCGGCTCATGTGCAGTGGTTTGAGTTGCATGTTTTAAAAGGCACTCTGTGCATTGTCTTGTATTGTATGAATCATGAGCCACTGTGCACGCAAACCGTGAAATGAAAAGGCTGAAAACCAAAGAGATGCATGTCTCTTAAAGCTCGGGATCATCTGAAACAGGTGGATCACATTGACATCCATCACCTCTGACATGTATTAAAGAGGCAGTACAGCAGCACCTCAAAGTCTTATTGTAATTGTTATAGCTATTTAAAGCCATCTGAAAGAAGTGCATTCTTGTCTAGCAATCTCAAGTAATAAACTTTCTCAGGACAAAACACCTCCAGAAACGTTTTTTGTAAGATAACCAAGTCTGAATGCAAAGCTCAGAAGCAACTTTTGAAACTTGGCAGATAGCAAACTAATTTAAGATTGTCAACTTCCAAGACAATCAGGACCTTTCATTCAGGCTCACTGTGTATGTTATCTTACGTCACTCTATCTGACAGTATCTCAATTTACCCAGACAATTTAAATAACTGTACAATATTGGTGATAGATCATGCAAAATACAAAGACGGTCAATATATATAAATATATATATATATATATTATATATATATATATGTATATATAATATATATATATAAATATATTCATTTGCTGTTCAGTTTTAGCTGTTGTTCTTCACAAGTCTGTTCTAATTATTTTGTTTAATCTGTATTGTACAAGTCTGTTCTAATTATTTTGTTTAATCTGTATTGTACGCATTTGCATGATATGTCTCTTCAGTGAACCCACTTAAAGAAAGAGATTCATCTCAAGAGAGCTTTCTTTAATATATTTTGAAAGAAATAAGTACAGTAACTGCAATCTGGAGTTAACAAGCCATTAAGGGAAGAACTGAATTCCATCCTCATGACCCCCCCCTAACCACAGACTTTCCATATACTGTGCATGTTTATATCATTACAGACATTCACAGTGCTCAATAGTAAATACCAGTCTTTATATGAATATCGTGGACCAACATTCAACCAGGCTGCAGTATCTATTAGTATCTCAAAGCAGAACTCCTACAGGAGAGCCCCTTACCAGTACAACACTTTTACTGTAAGCCATTTTATTGAGGGTGAAAGTTAAAGACCAGTTTGTGGTTAATGAGCCACCTAGCCATTTGAATAAATTTTATATTATTATTATTATTATTATTATTATTATTATTATTATTATTATTATTATTATTATTATTTTTGCATAAAATGGTATTTTGAAAGTACTGAAAGATTTCATTCATTTGGAATTGTAGAAACCTAGAACGAGAAAGTGGTGGAATGTTCCATGTATACACAGAGTTCCTCTTTTACACAGAATGCTGTTTTTGCAAAACTTCACTAGCTTACACATGTGTTTGAAGGCTTTGGGGTTTAATAATATTTGATCTTTGAACATACCAATTTACATAACTAAATATTAGCCTTACCGAAACCTACTATAGATGTCTTTTGAACCACCCATGATTTTATTCCTTAATTGCACGTGTCTTTTAACTGTTTCCACATGTTTAACATCATGTGTAATCTGCTCTGTCAAAATACACTGAAAGAGCAAAAAGAATAAGGTAACATTTTAGACTTGAAAGAACCCTTTAGTTCTTGGTGAAAAGGCAGATCTGGCAGGGAAAAGGATCTAGTTCCAGCACAATCTTTTTTTTTTAAATATCATGTTTATTTTGAAAGCAGACATAACAAACAGTATTTACTGTTTTGTTGTTTTAAAGCAAGGTGTGAAAGATGGAGAACAAAAGATTAAAGCAATTTAATTTAACCCAAAGGAATTTGCACTCATGCCAGTCCATGTATGGTCGCTTTACAGACTGTGTGTATAATTCAAATGAATATATCCCACATTTTATACCTTTTGATTGAGTGTTTTGAAGTTATGTATGAATTCCTTTTGAGGACCTACTGTGACTATTGCAAAAGGCCTAAGCATCCTGCACATCTCCTACAGGAGAGCCCCTTACCAGTACAACACTTTTACTGTAAGCCATTTTATTGAGGGTGAAAGTTAAAGACCAGTTTGTGGTTAATGAGCCACCTAGCCATTTGAATAAATTTTATTATTATTCTTATTAATTATTATTATTATTATTATTATTATTATTATTATTATTTTTTTGCTCATAGAATGGTATTTTGAAAGTACTGAAAGATTTCATTCATTTGGAATTGTAGAAACCTAGAACGAGAAAGTGGTGGAATGTTCCATGTATACACAGAGTTCCTCTTTTACACAGAATGCTGTTTTTGCAAAACTTCACTAGCTTACACATGTGTTTGAAGGCTTTGGGGTTTAATAATATTTGATCTTTGAACATACCAATTTACATAACTAAATATTAGCCTTACCGAAACCTACTATAGATGTCTTTTGAACCACCCATGATTTTATTCCTTAATTGATTTTTTAACTGTTTCCACATGTTTACATCATGTGTAATCTGCTCTGTCAAAATACACTGAAAGAGCAAAAAGAATAAGGTAACATTTTAGACTTGAAAGAACCCTTTAGTTCTTGGTGAAAAGGCAGATCTGGCAGGGAAAAGGATCTAGTTCCAGCACAATCTTTTTTTTTTAAATATCATGTTTATTTTGAAAGCATAACAAACAGTTTTACTGTTTTGTTGTTTTAAAGCAAGGTGCGAAAGATGGAGAACAAAAGATTAAAGCAATTTAGCTTAACCCAAAGGAATTTGCAGCAAACATACATGGTCGCTTTACAGACTGTGTGTATTAAATGAATATATCCCACATTTAATACCTGTTTGATTGAGCATTTATGAATTCCTTTTGATTTGTGACTATTGCAAAAGGCCTAAGCATCCTGCACATCATGTTTAGTCTACACTTTAAAAGAATGTGTCAGGAAATTGTATACTTCCGCGGGTATATTTTTTTTTTCTAAAAAAAAAAAAAATACTTTTTTTCCATGTAAAGTACGGTTTGAAAGTATTACTGCCAACTGATTCATTTACTTAGGAAAAGTTTTTCTTAATCCGAAAATTTATCTACTCGATATACCTAACGACTTTATCATTTTATGAATGACTCTTTGGTCACACCCCGAGTTTTATGTTGGTGTGTTTAACCGTTCGTCAATTCTGTTTTGTTTTGTTTTGAAAAATAATTTCTACATTCAAAGTGGAAAGTTTGATAAGTTTAGATTACCGTTGTTCTGTATAGACCACTTATGTGTCTTGTACCTATTGGATGAGACATTACATAACTATGTTATACCTTTATGGGTGTAACCATACTAGTATGGAAATGTCATAACATAGGGTACCTATTGAACAATTATGGCTACATTTGGAAGTAATAAGGACGACACATTAACACACTGCTTGATAGTCCCCAATGGTATGTTCTTGTAATAATTTTAAGTACCTGTGTTCTTGTAGGGGTTAACTAGTGTGTCATCTATCAGGGTACGTTACTCGATCTACATTCATGACCATAAATTGTTCAAGAATGTTACATGTGATGTATGAAATTAGATGAAGAGCCAAAACTTTCTTAAATTCTTCACTTATCGGTTGTTCATCGATACTCCAATCTACTTATCGTGTCATGACCATACAAGGACACAGATGGTGGTATAAAACTAAAAGTATCTAACAGTTCAGTCCACATATGTTGTAACGTTTTTGGGTGTCATAATCCCACGACGTGTTTCCACCATTGTCATATTTCAGGTTGTTACAATTGTTGGCCTTTGAGTTACAGTTTTGGCTACAGATAGTATACTGGTAAGTTGTTTCTGTATACAAGACCTACGTAATGGTCTTTCAACGTAACCATACCACAAAGACAAATAAGTGTGGGAGCATTACCACGTTGCATGGTAACGTTGTACAGAAAATACCATTGCAAAAAGAGATTTTTCAAGGCCCATTCGAGACTTTCTTTCGTTACGTCACAAGCTCGAAAGGAAAGTCCGGAGTAGGGTAGACTGGGCAGTAACTAAGTCTACTCGACCCGACATGTCAAAAGACAATGGTTAATCGAACAGTTTCTGTTCTTATTATAATCAACTTAACAATGAAAAATTTGTTAGGTGAATTGAATATATTAATTCCCAACTTATTGCAATAAAAGTTTTTGTAGAAGTAAATGTCATAAAACTACATTTATAGAGAGATTGCGACCTACATATTACAAAATTTGATGTTTAATGTTTACGATGAGGTGACATTTGAAGTCTTCTGCACACATTACAAAGGCTGATGCCACTAAGTAATGAGATAGTAGGACTCGGTCCAAAATAACGTTTTTGTTATAATAGGTCGGTATAAAAACGACTTTTGTTTTTTTAGTTTTTTATAAGACTTGTATCTCTGTCCAGGACATATCGTTGCCGGAACCTCAAAAAAAAACTCAAACAGAGCACAATATAGAGCACTTGGAATATCGTTCTGAGACAGTTACATGTGGGAAATTTGTGAAGGGGAATATTTTCTGTACGGTACACACTTTACCTGTCCCTTATAAAAGGTTTGCCATTTTACGAGAATTAGCAATTTCGAACCTTAAAACTAGCAATATCACAAAGCTCGACTTTATCCGATGTTCGGAGCTGAAGTCGACTACGGCAACAAGCCTATACAATGGACCGTTCAGACTAACTCAGAAATGACCGGAGAATTAATTTTCCAATGAACTGTTATATTAACACTTTTAGTTATTGCCCATTTTTGTGGAAATTAATACGGGTAAAACTATCTGATTTGCTGTACTCTTTACATAGGATTTGAAAATATTTACACATAGCGATCCAAAAGCTTATAGCAAACATACAGTGGAAAGGGTTAAAGAAAAAAGTTTAACATTGTTTTGGGAGCATTTAGAGGTTGATTTGCAGGGCACTGCTATGAAGAGTTTAAACACATAGATATTGCTACAAAGAAGCTTCTACGATTTGTTGACAAATATTTCGGGTCTTCGTGTCTCCATAGATGTTATGTGTTTTATAGTTATGGACAAGGAGATTAAATGGTTTAAATGTTTGTCGATATAAGCCTGTTTTTTGGGGGGGGCAGTGGTAAAAAAAAATAAATAAATAAGTGGTGATTAGCCCAACTAGAATCTCTAGGTGCAACCTGCCAACATATAGAATTTTGCAGAGCAAAATTCCTTTCTCTCCTCTAAATTGTCTGGGATTTAACCATTTAGACTATCAACATAAGTTTTAAATACAGCCCTGTGTCATCAAGTGGCATTGAAACTGGGCAAGAGCTGGGAGAGAGAGACACTTGATAATGAAGTCGTTATAGGTGTTGAGAAAGCATTCTACCATTACTTGTTCATTAAATCTCTTTAATGACCAATGCACCCCAGGGGGAATTAAGCATGCCCCCAAACAGCAGAGTACTGAAAGGAGCTGCTCAAATTAATGACTTACCTATTCTACTTCATAAGAATTCCTAGGAAATTGATACAATAGTTTGAAATGCTTTATCACCTGGCCACATCCATACCAGGCTTGTGACTTTCTGACATTCCTGAGTAATTTAATTTGACCTCCTAGACTAATTCACTGGGAAGCATGGAGCTGAAAAAATGCAATAATGGCCAATACATGCAGATCTCCAAACAGGGTGCAATAGTCTGTAAACTACAACCAGGCTAGCATACTCAAAAGCAAGGAGTTCTCAAGATGCCTCGTGGTATTAACCAGTGGAAAAGGTCTCAAGACAGTTCTGCAGTTCTTTCTGATAGTGGGCTGGATGCATGTTTATCCACTACCTGATTCTTAGTGTCTGCTCTATGCTGGCTGATTAAGCTTCTGCTGTGTATGGATTTGTATCTTTTTAAGCATTACTTTTTGACATCAGAATATTTACTTTAATTTCATGCATATCCTTTCATGCATATCAAATTGTTTCACAGACATTCAAACCTCAGGTGTGTTTGAAGCAAGCCACAGCAAAAGAAAAAAGAAAAAAACATGAAGTCCTTTGTTTTTAAGCTGCCCCATTCAAGTTCTTATTTGCAATCTGAGGCTTTTTTTTTTTTAAGATTTTGCTATACAAAATCCTAATTTGCTACTTTTGGCTTTACCTATCTCTATATATTAGAGATATATTTATAACTGCATGGATACATTTGGGGATTGAGTGCAGTAGAGTGCAGCTTTTAGATTAAAAGCATTTAGCTTTCCAAAAGGCACAGCCCTAAATAGTTTTCTTTTTCCAAAAACAACAGATGGGGGATTCAGATTTTAAAGGTAGTGGGGCTAACGCATTAAGGGTTATTATCCTCGTGGTGTGTCACACAAAGCTCCAAATACAATACATTCCACTGCATTTGAGGCTTTAATAAATCACTGGCGCTCATTACTCTCACAAAGCAAAGAGGGAACGTTTGCTTCACTAAATACACACCACATCGATGATGCTCTTAACCCAACAGTCCCACTCTCAAATGGTTTGTGAGGCATAAGGGTTGTAATAAACAACGATAGAGAGCAGTGATGGAGTTTCAGTTAGGGAATGGTTTATTACCAACCACTTCACTGACAAGCAGCTCCTGAAACCCTATGCTAGAAATTAGCATTAACGTAAGAGTAACTTGCAATCAGACATTCGCGTTTCTCCTAACCCTTATCCATTGGTTAGATATTCCTCCACTGGCCAGGGGTGCAAGGCACTTGAATGGCTCTGTTTATCTGCCACAATACCTGCATGCATAATGAAAGGCACAAATTAGACCCCAGTCACTTGCATCAACAGAGAGGATTCAAAGCATGACAGATCACATTGGATATTGCAAGGGGATTAACCCACAAGATAAAATTGTAATCAGACTGGCATAAATATCTGTGTACACAAAGCTGCACAAAAATATCCTTTGGTTTTGCTAAAAACTATATGTGTCAGATTTTTGTGCCATCAATCAGAATTAAGCTGCTTACAGCCATGCTGCAATTCAGCCCATGCAGTTGCTAACAGCAACAGGGCACACAATTGTTTTCCCACCACTACACAGCTAAATAGTGAGGCTTTTTAAAGCTTGTATTCCCATACACATTTGAGCATCTCAAATAAAACCGACTATTTAAAATGACTGTAGACCTGAAGTTCACCAACAGCGTTCATGAATGTATGAAAGGCTTTCTAGCAATATATAGTAACAAGTGTATTCTCTGCTCCCATGTGCCCATATGAGAAATGGCATGCTTTCAGTTTTATGGCATTACATGAGCATGTAGTTCCAGTCTTTGCCTTTATCACACTATATTTAGAATCCAAAAATCACCAACATCGATTTGCAAGCAGTCTACAAGGTGCAAAACAAGCAGTTTAAAACACAACCTCTTAGCTTTAATGAGAAACATACTGCAGACAAATAAAACACTGTAAATATATGCATGCACACACAGGGTACAGTATGGGCACAAATACATTCTCATCCTTGTATGCATGCAATGAAAAAATGCACAAAATTCCAGCAGTCCAGCAGCTTACCCCAATTGTGGTTGTACATCCTGATGGATGAAATTCTTCAAATAACAGGCATAGTAATCCTACAAGCAGTCACAACAGCAGCCACAAACAAGAGATTCTTGAGTTGATAAACTTTCCATCCACGCTGCAGCTGAAAGCTCCACTGGCTGCAAAACACCAGTCTCTCTCTCTCTCTCTCTCTCTCTCTCTCTCTCTCTCTCTCTCTCTCTCTCTCTCTCTCTCTCTCTCTCTCTTGTTGTGCTTCACTGGCTTTCCCAGGCTGTGGGACGTTTAACATGTGTTTGAGATGGGGCGCTGTCTTTGAAGGTGGCACTTTCCTCGGTGAGGGGAGCTTAGAGCAGATCAAGAGCGTACTGCTGATGCTCTGTGTGCGATCCTACGACTGGGCCTATTAATTCCCAGCTCTAAGAAAACTGCCTGGGATCGGCTGTCCAATCCAGCCCATCTGCTGCAATCATAATCAGTCTCAACTGAATGCCTCTGACAAATCTGTGCCTGCAGCAGGGGTTAGGGAAGCCAGCATTCTGAGGGGGAAGGGTATGTTTCTATTGTCTCTTATGAATAGGGCTCCGGTGAAAAGGGGAGGCACTTGGGGAAGTGCAATTAAAAGGCTTGTGGATACACTGCCTAAGTTAAAGAGGAGGCCCCCTCTCACCCAATCACACTCTCTTGCTAAACATTCTCTGCTGCTAATGAATTAAACAAACAATTACACTAATCAGATTAGCAATTTGTAACGGGGAAGTGGAGTGAAGGTAAACCTGTATCTCATAGGTGATTTTCAATAAACACACATCAAATAATAAATATAACTTGTAAAAACACCACATTTGAAAACAACAGTTCTGATTTTGAGTTAAAGAAAAAAAAAAGTATAAAAAAGATCTCATTTTGAATAATCCCATTATTTAATCTACAAGTAGCCATATGTTTGTACAAGCCATTCAGAGGTTAGTTCACTTGAAGTTGTGATTTGCTTCCTAATATCCAAAGAGCACGATATAGTGTATACTGCTTACCATATGGATATGCAACAGCTGGAGTAGTATTGTTCCTTGTTTGTTCCACGCCATATGTTTTTTTTCTTCTTCTGACGCCTTGCTTAGTATATTAGTAACTTCCATGGGGATCTAAACAGACTCTGGCAATGGCAAAGGCTACTCTGTTCTGATCTGTTGAGGCTGTGCCTGAACCTACAGTACAGCACCACTCAGGTAAATGTCTGGTAAATAAAACAGTGGTGGCGCTTGCCTTGAAGATAAAGATGAGACAAAGAAAAACCAAAAAAGAAATACATGTAGACCACAGACAAACAGGCAGACAGGCAGACAGGCAGGCAGACAGGCAGGCAGGCAGGCAGGCAGACAGGCAGACAGGCAGGCAGACAGGCAGGCAGGCAGACAGGCAGGCAGGTAGGCAGGCAGGCAGGCAGGCAGGCAGGCAGACAAGCAGACAGACAGACAGGCAGGCAGGCAGGCAACAGACAGGCAGGCAGGCAGACAGACAGACAGACAGACAGACAGGCCCCCCCCCCCCCCCCCCCCCCCCCCCCCCCCCCCCCCCCCCCCCCCCCCCCCCCCCCCCCCCCCCCCCCCCCCCCCCCCCCCCCCACAGACAGACAGGCAGACAGGCAGACAGGCAGGCAGGCAGGCAGGCAGGCAGGCAGGCAGTCAGGCAGGCAGACAGGCAGACAGACAGACAGGCAGGCAGACAGGCAGGCAGGCAGGCAGGCAGGCAGACATGAGTAAATTGAATCAGAGTAAAAATAATATCACCACATGTAAAGACAGATATTGGAAAGAAGGCGGCACATTGAAAGAGTTGCAGGAGGGGAGGCAAAACAGGCAGACAGCAGCATCAAGGCCAACAGAAGTACACACATTGCAAATACTGTAAATACAAATAAATACAAATTCAAAAACCAAGCCAACAAGTACTAATTCCTACGGTCATTACTTGATAGATATAGTATTTCATCATAACCTGTACTCTGATCTTTTGAATTCATTCTGTGGAGCTCATTAAAGTGTGACGAGTATAAATGGCAGATTTCACCGTTCTGAAACACATGGCAGCTCAAGCAAGCAGCAAGCCTGGTTGACTGCCAGTGCCGGGGAATCATTTCACGGGAAAGGTGGCGGGCAGACGGTTTATATACAACCACAGCCACAGTGCTTCTGACACATTTCACTTGAAATGAATCTTCACACACCAAGAGGACAAAGGATTACAATTATTTCAAGATGTAAAGCCTTTCTAAAAATATTTCTCATTTCCTGTGTTAATTTCTTTTGAATCTGTTTTTGATATTCTATAATGGTTCTTTTAAAATGACCAAAACCAAAAAAATATGTACACATTGTGGTGTGTAAATGCAGATGGGTGTCATTTTATTGTTGTTTTTATTGTTGTTTCCTGGTTCTAGGAAATGGTGGGAGGTTGAGAATTTAAAACAACATAAAGTTGTACACAATGTCCTACCACTACACTAAACTCTGACTCTAATGCCATTGGGGTCACTTTCGACATAAAGTGCTTTAGACCTTGGGATGATATTAGATAGGCTTTTGTGTCCAGGGACAAATGCTGCGTCTGATCCAAACACTTTCTAGTGATTCAAAACAGTAGAGATGCTCTGTTGTGAAGGAGACAATAATACAATCTGCTTTGTGATCTCTGCCCCACAAGCTAATGCAATTATTTAATCCCATCAGAGCAGTACCAGCTGCATAATAACTGTTCTGTTATAATACACTCCTGTCATGTCAAATTATGAGATCCATGTTTGATGAGCAGTCTACCTACAAACGACAAGTGAATGCAGAAAACAAATCCTGCAGAAGTAACCCTGGATGTTAGATTCAGTCAATGAAATAAACTGGTAACGCAGCTGATGAGCAAATGCAGAAAAAGTCATGCAACATTGAAAAAACGCCTATTCTTTTCTAAGCAGATTTCTATTAAGTGAGGATTTATTAGAGTATAAAGCCTAATGCGTATTTATATTATACTTCCTTGTACGCAATGTATAGTTTTATTTACCTACTAGGTATTTATATATCACTGTTACTGACAGAGCTCTAACTCATCAACTCAAACTTCATGCTGATATTGGACTAACTAAGACATAGCTTCTTCTACTGTAGACTACAGTGATCCGTCTGCGTTTCCTTCCCTCTGATGATGTAAATATCCTTCTGCCTGGTGTTGATGGCTGACGTGTAATGCTGGCTCCAGGGATCAGCCTATTTGCCTCCCAGGTGCATCAGAACACACAACGGCTGCCATGCTGGCTCCAGGGATCAACCACAGTGCGGCTTCACTAGCGCATCAATATGACAACCGTCTGGACTGAGCAGAGTAGGGTACTTCTCTGGGGGTACTCTATCTCAGGGATTCCATGGGAGTACAAAAGAAACATATGTTTGATCTCCATAAGATTCCTTTACCACAAACAGCAATATACACTCCCAGACAATCCCGCCCACACAATGCACTGCTCATGTTTACTATGTAGAGACCATATGATGGTTTCAAGATAATATACAATAAATGAAACCATAACCACTGAGAAACAAACCAGCTTCCCTCTCTGCAAACAATTTTTGCACCCATTTTGAGGATCTGAGCCTTGCATGCTAAGACTCAGGTGATTGATCTAAAGCAGTAGTTCCCAATCTGTAGTCCGCGGACCACTTGTGGCGACCGTGAGTAAACTCCAGGTGGTCCACAGGCGACTCCCAAAATTCAGTTACGCAGTTCTTGCAAAAACCCATTTCCATACAATCACGCGTTGTGCTATTACAATATGTATCACAAAACAACACACAGCTCTAACCGCAGGATATATCATTATAGGAGATGCATGTAGTCTGTATTTTTCCCCTTTATTACGGGTGAATATATAAATTCTTATAAATGAATATACATTGCAGCTTCCTTTGATGCAATACCAAGCATCGCCTTCAAAGCCGCCATTAACTGAAACAGCTTTCTAATGCAAATAACTGTTACACATTATGAAGCACATTTGTCTTGCTAAAATTACAGGCTTCTTTGTAGCATTCACGTAATACACATTTTTCTAATCTGTGATCATTCTACTGCGTGTTCTCACTGTTCAGTAAAAAAAACATAATCTGGCTGTCCCAGCCATTTCGCTGTGCATAAAAGTAATGCACTGCTTTGCATATTCCTAACTCAGATGGTAAATAAAAAATTAAAAAAACAACATTAAAACTACAGTTTTAGTACTTTTAATTTTCAGCAACATAAAATATGTGCTACAGTGTTGCCAGGGATATAGGAATACCCTACTATTTTTGTTTTGTATGTTTGTGGAGAGGCGCTGCATATAGTTACAGAAGTTAATGTGAAACAAAAAGAGGCTATATGTGCTGCTTGACTTGTGAACTGTACTGTAGTGTGAATGATTGATTTCAGCTCCATGTTATAATATGGGTTTATTCAGCCAGGTTTAATATCTCACAAAACTATATGCTGATATGAAATTCTCTTAACACTACTTCTGGAAACAATGTGTACAATCTGTTCTTAAAGCTGTCCTATTTAACAAAAATATGTAACATTCTGTACATTCTCCAATATTTTTTACATTTTTCAAATTGCTTCCCACCCACTTCATCTTCGTACTCCGGTGAGTTTTTTATATGTACATCAAGCGAAGCTGCAGACTTAGTGTGTGCAATAAGTTGTGTTAGAAATGGACAGATTAATTTGCTACACAAGGTAATGGTTGTGAGAAAATGCATGGCTAGTGCTCCGTGGGAAAAATCCAAACACCGAGGAAGTCCCTACATTGAAAAAAATTGGGAACCACTGCTCTAAAGAGAATGAGTTGTATTTAGTTGATCTAAACAATGTTGGATCTCAATATCGCCACCACTGAAATGGTTCACAGTGCAAATCTTGTAAAACAACACATTTCAGATCTGAATAGAGTTTGTATTGAGATCCACCACGCTTTAATTAAGTTGACGCCAATAGGTGGTGTCGGGTATTTTTTTTATTATTATTATTTTGAAACAGGTGAAATTCAGATTTGCAGGACTTAAAAGATGCATGCTGATTATTTTGAGCTCCTACCACTGCTCAGCCAGGCACTACAGTGGTGAATAGCTATATATACTACACTGTTCAAACTCAGGCTGGCTAAACAGTAAACACTAAGGCCCAAATTTATAAAGGGGAAAAACTGGACCATGAAAAGCCACGTAATGTGCGTGTTCAGTACGGCCACACTCAGCGTCTATTTTATAAGACTAATTAGGTAAAGCAGGCGATTCTGCAATCAAACAATTTAAATACTTCTCACTGTAATTAGCAGTGGAGAATTACACTCCTCTCACAATAAATAGCGGGTTTGGGTCAACCCTGCATGTGTAGGCCACACATTCAAGCATGCAACTGAGCGCTGCATTGGAACGAAAACCAGCAGACACGATGTGCCACCAGGAACAGGGTTGGGAAACATTGCTCTAGAAGTAAAGGATCTCGATAGAACCTTTCTTTGCCACCGTTGGGAAACCTTTTTAGGTGCTTCTATGAACTTTTTTTGTACATGGATTCTATATTCTCTATTTGCAGAATTTCTTTTTTGTCATGTAAGCTATGAAATGTATTGAAAATTGGACTTTGCAAAACAATATGGTATTACAAACTGCAATTTTGAAACCTACTTGATCAGAAGGGTTAAAAAATTAGCTCTTTGCAAAATGTTATTAAATGTTTATTTGCCCTTGAAAACAACATCTCCTTGCTGCAGACAAGTCTCCCATATCACCTTGCTTTTTATATAGCCTATTGTCTGACTGCGGAAAATTAACGGTTGCTTTTCTTAAAATAATCAAGCAAATACGAGACCCACAATTATTAGACGGAACATTTAATAGACCAGATTTGCAAAATTCCCTCCTAATTTTAGCAGTTTCGTTCAGTAACATCCCAGAATTACACGTGCAGATACAGAATTACATATGTATCAAGGGCTAAAGCGCACAGAGACATTGCCGTCGCAAATCACGTCTTAATTGCGTGTTTATGCCATTGCGTGTGTTTTATAAATCCCATCCAAGAATTCAGAACCCTCAGCGCCTGTTTTTCGGTCATAAAACATGAGCAATCCTTTTATAAATCTGGGCCTAAATCTTTGCTAAAGATTTGCTGCCGTTCAGCACAACATTTTCAGTATTATTTCTCAATAAACTAAATTTTTTATTTGATTTCTAGACTGCTAAATTTTCACATAGTCACCACAATGTAAACGAGAGTGTTTAAGGGTTTCTCCTCTCTCAACAAAAGTAGAAGAAGAGAAGAGCTAGGGCTTGACTTCAAGGCCTTCTTCATACAACAGGTAATAAAAGAAACTTACTGTGAGTGCAATTTCCAGGCTATACATTCTAAACAATCACCTTATAGAAGCGATTTCAAATCATAACACGCTCTCTGTATCTTCTTTAACAAGCAGCTGGTAGTTTACCACAAAAGCCCTCAAGTGCATTCTCTCTTAATATAAAGTGGAAAACAGCTGTCTGTACTTGCCCAAACTAATGAATGTAACATTCAGCTTAGAAATCAATTTAGTACTTTAGTTCTTACTTTGAAGTGTAGAGCTGCTCGCTAGTCTCTTTCTAGTGATTTTAGAAATTAATACTATTTTGAGGTATTGGTTTAATTTTGTACTGATTTTACAATGGTCCCTGGTTGCCAGGATTCATGTGAGACTCCAAAGACACACCAAATACTTGATGCTTGCAGGGGCTGTTGGGTAATGAGATGCCTGATTAACAACCACTTTGAGTAATCAGTCACTCAGTATAATAGTGGTTTGCAATTAAGGGCAGCCCATTCTTACCAAGAAAATTAGAAAAGCAAATATGTTAGATTTTCACTTAAGGTTAAATTTAGTAAATTTATTGCATTACATATAATGCTGGTGTGGACAAAATACCAGGAAATAATCTCCCATGAATATCAATCACCTCATATTACAGTAAATCGCCTTATTTTGAAAATATTGCCATTAACCTGAGAATACTAATGATCAGTGCATCTTTTTTTAATGGCTTTGTCTGATACTACATCACAGCTATAAACCATAATAAAACTAATCCACTTTATTATAATAAAAAGAAAAATGCATGTCCTTCAAGGGCAAAGTTATAATAAAGGGTTATAGTATTTACAGCACGCTAAACTAAGGAGAAATATCCATGAAGAAGGGACCTTGGAGTCAAATCAGTAAAAAGCATCATTAAGCCATCCTGTTAACCTTCACCCAAACGAGCATTAAAAAGTGATGCATGCTTTTGGTTGCCAGCCCAATATGCCATCAATAAAGTACATCTGAACTCTGATATTGAATGGATCCCTTTAAAAAAAAAAAACATTAAAGAATCGTATTTGTATGAAAATGTTAATAGCCTTGAGTGCAATGAAGTATTATGGATTTTCTTGTATCTACTGCATCTTGTAAAGCGCTATGTGATGTTGTTCTACTATGAAAGGCGCTATATAAAATAAAGATTGATTGATATGCTGTTATAGTGATGGCAAGCCTTCTCCCATCAGTACCCAGCATTGATTTAAAAGACGACTGTATAGAAAGGCAGTTGAATAGGTGTTCTCATACAGTATTAGATCCATTCTGTTTCATATTATGGGCTTCTTCTCCCCTTTGTCTACCTGATCAGTCTAGGTGTGAATGAGGCTTGGTATTTGGTTTTATAATATAAAGTGTGTGGAATAAAGTGAAAAATAGAGAATAAAGCCAGGATAACAAAAGTGCACTCCAGTGACTTCAAACATGAGTCCCACACTTTGAACTGTGGTGTTGGCTAGTACCAATGTATGTCTTTTGATTTAAAAGTTTACATATTTCCAAATGTTAATATCCTAAAATGGCAATGTTTACATTATAGCTCAAATATAGAAAACATTATTATTTTTTTTTTAAATTAAGGCAATGAATGAAGGAATGAAGGAATGAAGGAACGATGGCATTTGAGACAACTGAAAAACAACTCTTTACAACTTATAAAATGCCAATGACCAGTAATACATTATGTGCTGGGAAAGAACTGTTGCTAACACTAAAAACTTGTTTGTAACTCGTTTGTCATGACAAACTAATTTAATGAATAGATCTATCAGATTGTTTTTGTCATGTTAGAAAAGGAAACTTGATACTGACCAACGGTGACAGAAAGCATAGCCTTGTTTGGGGCCCGTTGCCCCCAGCGGGGCCTTCTCTTCTCCTGCGTCTCCCCTTGAAACATTATTTTTAAACTCTTTGACCCCAGCAGCTTTAATTTATTCAGAAAGCTTGTGGTGTCTCTCCTGGACTCCCATCCCCCCATTTCCTCATTCTAGTTTAAGTCACTCCAAATTGAACAGCCAACATGCTGCATGTTTAGGAAGGCCAAAAGGATAGAATTCGTAGGTTTACCATGGCTAACTGTGCTGTCACCCTGATGCACAGTGCAAGGCTAGGGAGGTAGGTCAACAGCGGGTGAAATGCTATCCTTGTAGTTGCAAACACAAGATCACTGGCAGCTATTACATTTATTAGGACGTCTCCAACTGATGAGGATTTATGCATTCCACATGTTAGGAACCGAGTTCATGGTATTATTCTGGAATCTGAGGAATCAATGCCTGGAGGTTTTAATTTGACACAAGAAAGAAATTTAAAAAAAAACTGCCATCAGCTACTTGAAGAAATATGCAAGTGGACACATATAACGAAATGTGTCTAGACGTAGCTCGTAAAGTATGTTGTTCTCTTAGTTCACTGTAACTCAAAGCATGTTTTTGCTGTCACATTTTTAGATCTGTATAACATTAGATTGGAAGGCATGATTCACCTTTCTGAATGACCTTTGACGTTTGAAGGTTTGCACAAGCCTGCTGTCTGAGTAATTAGGCAAGGAGATAATGTAGAGATGTTTTGATTATCATAACATTAGCCATAAATAGCCATATACGTATCCGAAATAGTTTTGGTAATGACACTACAATAATTGAAAAAGGGTATTAAAAAGTAATCCTTCCTTCTATAGATACTCTTATTTTCCTCAGTGGGTTCCAGTGCTGGTTTCTAATCAATCTCCTTCCCTGGGGACTGCATCTAAATATACAATTGAATGTTTGACATCTTAGTGAAGCTTAGCATTATCAAATTAAAGAATTAGATTGGAAGACATCCTATTTAATTTGTAAAATGCACCGCTTTCACCCAGGAGATAGCTGCTCATGCATTAGAAGGCTGTGGCTGACGCCTGTCCACTGATAAAAGGAGCTTGTTTCTGGGATTCCAGTTAACCCTTTCTCAACCTCAGAAAGACCGTGCAGCAGTGAAAAGCAGCTCCTTTGCAGAAATGCAGCAGCTGTTTACAGTTACACCCCAGCAAAGAGAGGTCAGAATCTGTTATCTGTTCATTGTTTGGATCAGAATCTCCTCCTCAGTGCTGTTGGGAGTGTTTATTGCAGACAAGCTGTTTTGCTGCCAGTCAGAAAAGCTATTGTGGGTTGCTATCTGGCAGTGTCAGAAGGCTTAAACAGCATGTTCTCCAAACTATAGTTTTGCGCTGCAAATCATCTGTAACTTCAAACAATTACTCTATCAACATTTTTAAAGTTAAACACAAAAGAAACTAAGCCAAGGAAACAAATATTTTGACAAACACCTTTACTCTAATAATTTGCTTCTGAACTTTTAATAAACATAAAAAAAAAACTGAACATAAATCACAAAATTATGCTTTATATATATATATATATATATATATATATATAACATAAAAAGTAATATCATTTTTTCACTTAAGGCTACACGATGTATACCTCTCATCAGTTTTTTTTTTTTTTTTTTTTTTTTTTTTTTTTTTTAACTAAGCAAAATTTGCAATAAGAACATAACAACATAAGAAAGTTTACAAACAAGAGGAGGCCATTTAGCCCATCTTGCTCGTTTGGTTGTTAGTAGCTTATTGATCCCAGAATCTCATCAAGCAGCTTCTTGTAGGATCCCATGGTGTCAGTTTCAACAATATTACTGTGGAGTTGGTTCCAGACCCTCACAATTCGGTGAGAATCAACTCCACAGTAATATTAAAAAAGTAAAAAAGTGCCTCCTATTTTCTATTCTGAATGCCCCTTTGTCTAATCTCCATTTGTGACCCCTGGTCCTTGTTTCTTTTTTCAGGTCGAAAATGTCCCTTGGGTCGACATTGTCAATACCTTTTAGAATTTCGAATGCTTGAATTAGGTCGCCGCATAGTTTTCTTTGTTTAAGACTGAATAGATTCAATTATTTTAGCCTGTCTGCATATGACATGCCTTTTAAACCTGGAATAATTTTGGTCGCTCTTCTTTGCACTCTTTCTAGAGCAGCAATATCTTTTTTATAGCGAGGTGACCAGAACTGAACACAATATTCAAGATGAGGTCTTACTAATGCATTGTACAGTTTTAACATGACTTCCCTTGATTTAAATTCAACACTTTTCACAATATATCCAAGAATCTCGATGGCCTTTGTTATAGCTTCTCCACATTGTCTAGTTGAAGACATTTCGGAGTCAACAAAAACTCTTGGGTCTTTTTCATAGATTTCTTCTTCAATTTCAGTATCTCCCATATGATATTTATAATGCAAGTTTTTATTTCCTGCGTGCAGTACCTTACACTTTTCTCTATTAAATGTCATTTGCCATGTGTCTGCCCAGTTCTGAATCTTGTCTAGATCATTTTGAATGACCTTTGCTGCTACAACAGTGTTTGCCACTCCTCCTACTTTTGTGTCATCTGCAAATTTAACAAGTTTGCTTACTATACCAAAATCTAAATCATTAATGTAGATTAGTAATAGCAGAGGACCTAATATTGATCCCTGTGGTACTCCACTGGTTACCTCACTCCATTCTGAGGTTTCTCCTCAAATCAGTACTTTCTGTTTTCTACATGTTAACCACTCCCTAATCCATGTACATGTGTTTCCTTGAATCCCAACTGTGTTCAGTTTGAGAATTAATCTTTTATGCAGGTCTTTGTCAAAAGCTTTCTGGAAATCTAAATAAACCATGTCATATGCTTTGCAATTATCCATTATCAATGTTGCATCCTCAAAAAAATCGAGCAGGTTAGTTAGCCGCAATCTCCCTTTCCTAAAACCTTGTTGACTGTCTCCCAGGATACTGTTACCATATAGGTAATTTTCCATTTTAGATCTTATTATAGTTTCCATAAGTTTGCATATAATAGAAGTCAGGCTTATTGGTCTGTAGTTACCCTGAGTGAGAACCAGGGCATGCAGAAACCAAATATCCTGCAGCATATCATTCCAGTATTGCAATCCTTAACAGTAAGGCAAATTGTAGTTGTATGGCTAGTGGAAAGGATTTAGAACTTCCTTCTAGTGAGTGACATTGTCACTTTAAGCGCAAATATATGTAATTGCAAACAAGGGCCCCGTTACGGCCTGTAATCGCTTTGAATGTATGTATTGCACTGGATATGTGAAGATGGGTGTATTTAAAAGCATAGCAACAAAAAGAAAGTTACAATACTATTATTATTATTATTATTATTATTTAGTTTTCCTCTATTAAATTTTTGTTAGTTCAAACTGTATGACAAAATTTTCCTCTAAGTGATTCCACGAAATGTTAGCTAATATATATATATCTAAAGGATATTCCTATAACATCTATATAGATATATTAGAATATATATATAATTTTTTTATTTGTTTGTTTTGTTTGTTTGTTTAAATGGGATTTATATAAAAAAAAAACAAGGAGGACCTGAGCCAAACCAAATCCAAGATGACAGGTTTGCAGCATATTCATGGATGCGCTGGAGAGCATCATTAACATCACTAAGGAGAAGAAGAAACTGAAATACAGAAAGCTAGAATGAACACAGGAACAGAAATATTCCCCATCTTTCAAATGTTCTTGACAAGCATTATTGTCTCCAGGTCGTGGACCAAGGTTAATCGGAGCACCCTTGGCTGTTTAACTAACCCAATGCGCTCACTGGCTACCGCTACTGCCTAAGGATTCTGCTGATGCATTTGTTTTTGCTTTATGGGTTCATGCAGGAGTGAACCAACTGAGGCTGCTTCAGATGCTAAGGAATAGCAGGGGTCCAGGCAATGTAGCAGGCAGATGCAATTAGGACACGTCAAGAAATGACAGGTAGGCTACTGTAATAACAAAACTCATTTGTTTTTTTAAACAGAAAACAGAACAAAATGCCCTTACCAGGAAGTCACATTGAAGTAAAAAAAAGTAGTCTACAGTTTCTGGTAACTTGAAACCACATTAGTTTTAGAGCTGCAGAATGTTAAAGTCGAGACATTATCAGGAGCAGACACGTCTTTATTAAAGCAAAACAATTAACAGAACAAAGAAGTAGAGGCAATGGCAACACAATGGATCTGGAACAAGTATTACTGATATTGTAGAATATGGGAACAGAACTGATACCATGCTACTACAATGGCTTACTGTGCATTGAGATGCTACGTGTGATATTGTATTATAAGAAAACATGACCACTGCAATACCCTTCTACCCTGTATCTGCCCTACATTCTCAATTTTAATGTGTTTAAAGTACATATAATTTCTATTTTAATCATAGAATGAATGAAATCATACAGTGCAGGGTCACATACTGCTTAAATGGAAAACAGAGTGATATTTTATTTAAATAGTTTTCCATTTAGAAACACATTAACACACTAATTCATTCATCGTATATTAATAACAAAGCTCAGCTTCAAACTTAACATCGCTGCTGAAATAACAGCTCCTTTTGGGAGTCTGAACATTTAATAATTACAGTATCTGGCGTGTTTAGTGTGAACCAGCATTGTAAAGGCACTTACAATAATAATCCTGAAATCTTACCTCTCAACATAAATTTCCTAAGGCTTAAGTGTAGTGCATGTGTTCTCCCTGTCTTTACAAATTGATTCAATGTGGGAAAGCTACTGGAGGTATAAAGTTACATTTCATAGTAATGAAAAGATTATTTGTTCACGTTGAGTCAAATTACAGAACATTTGTAGTGTTCTCCCTGACGCCATTCATCTCTTTAGACAGTAGATAAACAATCAAGGTGCTGCTGATACAGACATTGGCACTAAAATTAACATATATATTAATTTAATATTTAATATTAATATTATTTGGCATGGATTTTGAATATGTTTTTGCTTTCCAGGTAGATACAGGTTTAAAAACAGGAAGGTTATATTTATAGGTCAAAACAATGTGTTGATTCTCTTTACATTTTGATTATAAAAATACTAAATGCTGTACATTATGTGCTGGATGCAATGGCCCATAAAGCAGCATATAACGAATCCCCTGGAAAGAGCAGAATCCACAGTGGCCACACCAAAAGGTGATTTACTGTTTCAGTTGCTGCTCCAGAAGTGACAGGGCCCTACTGCTCTTGTACTGCCCCAGGCGCTACACAGATTCCAGCCCTGCATGGGCCCTGATGGACCTGAATGGGACTCCTCCGTGCGTCCAGACCTCTGCAGAGCTCCCGGGGAGCTGCAGTTGTACACATAGTCTGTCCATTCTCCCCTTTGACTCAGCCAGTGTTTTGAGTCAAGGCCTACAGATAATAACCATCTGCACTGTACAGATGGGATCAGGTAAGCCCAGACTCACAACTTCCTTCATTGTGAGAGAGATCAGTCACTGATGCAGGCAGGGAGAGCATCTGGGTCCCCTCACGAAGGTCCACTCTTGAAAACTACAACATATTTTGAGTCAGGAGGGTGATTATAAATCTAGGTCCTCCTGCCACAGCTGCTATTCACAGAGGGAAGGCTACCTCGCTCCCGGCCCGTCATGCTTTTTAGTGTCCAAAAACCTCCATATGTCCCACACGTCATCTATAGGGCTGCCTGCTGGAGCCGCAGTCATTGAAATTTATATTGTTGTGTGTTATTAGCCATTGGAGAGTCGTGAATTCAGGTGGAGAAAAAAACTGTTTAGATCGCTGTTGTTGCCCATCTATGTGTTTTATGTTTATTTGTTATTTATTTATTTATACATACAGGAAATTAACCAATTCATTTGCAAGAGGGTCCTGTCATACACAGACACAATCATACATAAAACAACACAATTCATATTTGTGTGTGTGTGGTCCAGCCTTAGACAATATGTATATGTATAAACATATATGTATGTATTCAATGTGGACTAAAAGAAAACCAATACCAAGGAGTTTTCAGCAAATCTCTAATCCGCTCTTTATAACCAAAAAATGAGAAGTTATCAAACTCCATTCTTAAACCATGTGAAAAAGTGTTCCAGGTTTTTGGGAGTCGATAAGAAAAAGTAAATTCTCTTAATCATACCCGTATCCTTGGGATTACCAAACTATAGCCAGTATAGACCTTTTTGACCAAAGTACTAAGATAATCAGGAAACCTATCTTCAATAACTTTAAAAACAAAGCAATACCAGTGTGATTATATTAAATAACCATTGAGGTCATTTCTCTCAAATAGTTTTACCTGACGTGATAAGAAAGGCATGCTGATATATTTTTGCACGTATGTAATCTTATGTTCTGTAGTGATGGATGGTGGAACATCACTCTGACGTAATAAATCAACAGACATATGAAAAGGTTCTGAGTGTAATAGGAAACATGTTTTATATTATGGAAAGAAATGATGTGTATGAAGTAACTTGGGCTTCACCCAGACCCCCTGGTTACTGTCCAGATGCACCAGCAGCTGAACTATAACAAGGCCACTTGAGTGACTGGGAGTGAAATTTCTTTTCAACTTCCATCAAGTTAATTATTCAAAAATCATAAATGGACAGATTTCACAAACATTATTTATACAACCTCACTCTCCATCCATTAGTGCAAGCAAAAGACCTAATCGTCCAACAGGCCGAAGTAGAACGTCTGCTATTTGGTTTAGTCTTCAAAGACACATTAAAGACAACTTTTTCATTTTTTGTATTTCTCTGATATTTAAATGATGGCAGACTGGTATCTTAAACAATAGTACTTTACTCCTACAGTATTTCTGAAACGTATATTAATTTACATATAGAAGACTCCCAACTCAACAAGCAGGCAGCATATCCTTTCTTATTGTATTATTAAGTCATCGTTCACTAGTGTAGAGTTCCTACCGTTGTCTAGGGAAAACAAACCAACAGCTTTGTATACCATGCAATGGTGATTGCACCTGCTTAGCAACAGAAAAACAAGTTGCATATAAATAGTGCACTCTGATGAGGAACAGCTGTATGATTCAATTTTGAAGACACGATATATATACAAACGACTCCAGAAGTTCAGAGTGGAGAATCCTGCAAGGTTGACAGTGTCAATAGCCCCCAAGTTCTCTCCCTCATTTACATGTGCACCTCAAATTAAAAAAGCTGAATCTTTCTGTTTGCCACTGGCATTTTGTTCACTGAGGACTCATTTGTGGAGCGTGAAAACAAAGTTCCCAGTCTTAACCACTGCCTTAAATTCCATTAAGAGTTCCTCATTGAGAATATCCAGTGAAGCCAGTTAAAGCTTCCCATAGGAGACCGTGCAAAAGCAATCTTGTTTTCTGATCTGAACCAGCTTGTTATTCAGCAACAACTCGCTCACCAACTGTGTCCAACCAGACTGCTTGTACAGCAATTCATTGATCGTTTCACCAGAATAGCATGTAGCGTCTCTGATACCTTACAGTGCTAGTTGAGTTTCTTGCCTTCAGTGCACCTCTTGATACTCTTTGTCTGATATTTAATACAATTGCAATACCTTTTACATAAGCAGAACACAGGCTCCATTTAACATGCTTGGACCTGAATGAGGTATTACCACACTAATCGTATGACCTGTTTGCTGGTCACGTCTAGAGTCAGCTACTGTAGCATACAAATTCAAAGTACAGCTAATGGTTAAAAAAAACACAACTTTACTTTAGAATCGGAATCGGATATTTCTCCTTAATGTAAAACCGCTGATGTCACACAAAGACACGTTAACAGACAAAAATTCAAAAGGCATAATAATAGGAGCATGCTATAGACCGCCAGATTCAGACGGTGAGCACAATAATCTGTTATACAATGACATTAGAAATGTGTGTAGCAAAGGAGAAGCCATACTAATGGGGGATTTCAACTTCCCCCAAATAAAATGGGAAAACCCGGTGGGTAGCGCGAAGGATGAAATAGAAATGGTGGAAATGACAAATGACTGCTTCCTAACACAATTTGTGAAGGCACCCACTAGAGGGGAGGCATGCCTTGATTTAGTCTTTTCAAATAACAAAGATAGAATAACTAAAACAGAGGTCAGAGAACCACTGGCAAACTCAGACCACAACATGGTCTCATTTGAAGTGTTTTTTAAATCCCCAAAAGTAAAGACTAAAGCTAAGGTTTACAATTTTAGAAAAGCAAACTATGAAGGTATGAAACAGAGACTAACAGAAGTAGATTGGAGTAAAATAGAGAAAACACCCACAGAAGAAGGATGGTTATTCTTCAAAAATGTAGTACTAGAGGCGCAAAACAATTATATCCCTAAAGTAGACAAATCTAAATGTAAAACTAAATTGCCAAAATGGTTTAATAGATCAATTAAAAAAAAATATTCAGCGAAAAAAGGCACTTTACAGAGCATTAAAAAAGGACCAAAAAGAAAGTACGCAGAAAGAGTACACAGAACTGCAAACGCAAGTCAAAAAGGAAGTTAGAAAGGCCAAGAGAGAAATAGAAATAAACATTGCTAAGGGAGCTAAAACCAATTCCAAAATGTTTTTCCAATATTACAACAGCAAGAGAACATTCAAAGAGGAGATTAAATGTTTAAGAGATACAAATGGCAAAATCGTAGAGGAAGAAAAAAAAATAGCAAATATGTTAAATGATTACTTTTCACAAAGGAAGATACTGACAACATGCCCCACATGTCATCCAGTTCCTATCCAGTTTTAAATAACTTTAGCATAACTGAGGCAGAAGTGTTAAAGGGACTAGGAGCTCTTAAAATAAACAAATCCCCTGGGCCGGATGAGATCCTCCCAGTAGTACTCAAAGAAATGAAAGAAGTAATTTACAAACCGCTAACCAAGATCATGCAGCAGTCTCTTGACACAGGGGTGGTACCGACAGACTGGAAAATTGCAAACGTAATACCGATCCACAAAAAGGGAAACAAAACTGAACCAGGTAACTACAGACCAGTAAGCCTGACTTCTATTATATGCAAACTTATGGAAACTATAATAAGATCCAAAATGGAAAATTACCTATATGGTAACAGGGTACTGGGAGATAGTCAACATGGTTTTAGGAAAGGGAGATCGTGCCTAACTAACTTGCTTGATTTTTTTGAGGATGCAACATCGATAATGGATAATTGCAAAGCATATGACATGGTTTATTTAGATTTCCAGAAAGCTTTTGACAAAGTCCCGCACAAAAGATTAATTCTCAAACTGAACACAGTTGGGATTCAAGGAAACACATGTACATGGATTAGGGAGTGGTTAACATGTAGAAAACAGAAAGTACTGATTAGAGGAAAAACCTCAGAATGGAGTGTGGTAACCAGCGGTGTACCACAGGGATCAGTATTAGGTCCTCTGCTATTCCTAATCTACATTAATGATTTAGATTCTGGTATAGTAAGCAAACTTGTTAAATTTGCAGACGACACAAAAGTAGGAGGAGTGGCAAACACTGTTGCAGCAGCAAAGGTCATTCAAAATGATCTAGACAAGATTCAGAACTGGGCAGACACATGGCAAATGACATTTAATAGAGAAAAGTGTAAGGTACTGCACGCAGGAAATAAAAATGTACATTATAAATATCATATGGGAGATATTGAAATTGGAGAAGGAATCTATGAAAAAGACCTAGGAGTTTTTGTGGACTCAGAAATGTCTTCATCTAGACAATGTGGGGAAGCTATAAAAAAGGCTAACAAGATGCTCGGATACATTGTGAAAAGTGTTGAATTTAAATCAAGGGAAGTAATGTTAAAACTGTACAATGCACTAGTAAGACCTCATCTTGAATATTGTGTTCAGTTCTGGTCACCTCGCTATAAAAAAGATATTGCTGCTCTAGAAAGAGTGCAAAGAAGAGCGACCAGAATTATTCCGGGCTTAAAAGGCATGTCATATGCAGACAGGCTAAAAGAATTGAATCTGTTCAGTCTTGAACAAAGAAGACTAAGTGGCGACCTAATTCAAGCATTCAAAATTCTAAAAGGTATTGACAGTGTCGACCCAAGGGATTTTTTCAGCCTGAAAAAAGAAACAAGGACCAGGGGTCACAAATGGAGTTTAGAAAAAGGGGCATTCAGAACAGAAAATAGGAGACACTTTTTTACACAGAGAATTGTGAGGGTCTGGAATCAACTCCCCAGTAATGTTGTTGAAGCTGACACCCTGGGATCCTTCAAGAAGCTGCTTGATGAGATTTTGGGATCAATAAGCTACTAACAACCAAACGAGCAAGATGGGCCGAATGGCCTCCTCTCGTTTGTAAACTTTCTTATGTTCTTATGTTCTTAACTCTTGACAATCGATGAATCAACTAACAAACGTGACACCTGATAGCTTTTGGTTGTTGTGTGATAGCTGTCGTGTCAAAGGGGTGGTGGGAATCTCGTTTACAGTTCCAAAGAGAGGATGATTCGTCTCAATAACTCAAAATACATACAGATATTTAAAATGAATTCTTAAAATGTTGGTTTTAATACATTAAGGAACCATTTATTAACTGAAACAAAATGGCAGCCATTTCTAGAGAGAAGGACTGAGGACTCTTATTTGTTTACAGATGGGGTATAATTAATAGGTTTCTGAGAATGTATTATTAGTCCACTCTGTTTTTATTCATTGTTAATTAATTTGTACCTTCAGATAGGAAAGCATCTGTAAGAATAAACAAATTCATTAAAATGAAGAACTCTTTCTTTAAAATAGCCTGCTGTTATCAGCTGTATTATCTTCATGGAAATAATGTTTTGAATTTATGAGCTTAGACTTATTATTTACCAGACTAAAACCATCCTGGGAAAAGAGCAACATTTACCTGCTCTATGATTATTTTTAAATTTTTTGAACAATAAGGAAGTAGCAGATCTGTTACCACCCTTCATGCAGGGGTAGGCTTGAGTACTGAGAAAAGGAACATGGTTGTCCCATCACACAGTTGTAAGTTCTAAAGCGTTGTACTTCTCTTAGTAATTTTGTGGGAATCCAGAATAGTTACCCTGAAAAGCTAATTATTTTCACAGATGATCTGCTTATGTTTACATCTGTATTTGTATATTACCATATTTATCTTCTGGGGTGTCATCTACCTTAAGGTACAATTCAGTATGGGTTTTCTGAATTGGCAAGTGGAATTAATAAAAGCAAAAATAAATATATGCTTATACTGTATACATAGATACATTAATGCAATTCAGTTACAAATGGTAAAAAGAACTAAAAAATAAAGAGACAATACTCACGCACAGTAGCCACAGATGAGCATGTATTGTATTCAGTAGCATTTACTGCAAGTACAAAAACAGCTGTAACTCTAAATATATCCTCAGATTATTGTTAACTGGGTCATTTGAAGCATCTCCTAAAATTGAAATTTCAGTGGCGCATACTCAAAGCTACAGCAGCATTGCAACGTAACACTATGTTAACAGCATACAAGACAGCATGGACCTTGTGTTGATACCCTACTTTGATGCAATGCTCTTCATTTATGAGAGGTGTGTTTAGTTTTCCATGAGGCGAAGAGGGATTTCCCACTTTATAACAAGACCTCTCTACATTGTTGAGTGGGAGGGCTACATCTTCAGAGTATGTGTCAGTGGGGTTTCTATGAGCTACACTAGAGTAAACCAAAGACAATCTGTCACGGTCAGGTTCAATGTCCACTGACCCAATGGGTTAGGCTGATGGCAGTCACAAATCACGGCCATAATAAAGTCCAGTGCTGATTTATAAGGACATCTGTCTCACTACAGACACTGTAGTCCCACCCCTATATATTGGCCATTATGCTTGTGATCCATAGAGATCCTCAATGATATATCAGCTGGTTTATACAATTCACAAATCAATTATAAACAGAGATAAAAACATCTATCTCTGTTATGAAGCTTTCAGTTTTATACAAGTGCCTTTATTCATGAGATAGTGTTGGCTTTGTCTTTGCAGATCACCGCTATAAACCATCAACTACTTGTCTTGTTGACATTTTATTATTTAACACTGTAAAAATGATATACAGTCACTGCTTTTTAAAGTGGGCCTTTTTTTATCAACAAACACACTGACAATGTGTATCCTGTATCATTCCATTTGTCAATCCAGATCCCCGTATTTAATTTCAAGCAATTACCAACAATGTTGCTTTTAGAAAATAGGTATGTAATGCTCACCTGTTTGGAATAGAGTAGTAGTAGTAGTAGTAGTAGTATTTTTAATTGTATATTTATTTACCAAGTGATTTCCAAACCAATCTTACCTACAGTACATACATACATTAATAAATACATAAACAAAAAAAGCAGTAACCTGCTATAGACCTGCTATTTTTAGATGGCGGGTGGTTGAAATCCTGTGTGTGCTTAATGCAGAAGGGACCAGAGTTAACAATGAATTTCCTAATACTGCACTCACATACTCTGTAAATGCGCTGCCTCTCTATCTGCAGTGTGGCTAACACTGAAATGGCAGTCCCTTCAAAGGAAATGTGAGTGCCCTTGTTTATGAACTGGACAGGCGTGTAAATCAGGGAAAGGATAACAATCTCGACCTCATCAGGGCCCTGACAGCCTGGCAATCCTGCACAGTATTGGGGTCGCACTCTCTGTGAGAATGGGAGGAGAGGCTTTCATTAGCAAGAAGGGAAGGGAGAAGAATAACAATCTGTCCCCGACAAACCTCTTCCCAGCTCCCTACTGATCAGGAACTGGCACTAGCACACTAGTTACTGAGGGGCAAACCCATGCTTACTGTAGGAGGGGAGAGAAGTAAAACATTAATAAGATCATCAAAAAGGGAAAAGAAAACTATGCTGGCTATCTGATGTGGAACAAAATGCAGCATTTCCTCCACTTAACATAATCCAAAATCAAATATACGGTTTTATCCAAATGAAAATGGCACACATTCATTGTAAATACAGCTTGTGCATTAATGCTCCATATGTATGGTTTTTGGTGATAAAATTAAGCACACAGCAAACTGAACCTGCTGATCTATCTATAGGGCAGGTATAGTCAGAAGCATTCTCCACTGCTCCAACAATGTACATATCAAGACTGACCTAGAGACCCTCAACGGGGAAAAAAGGTCAGCTTCGCTTTTCAACAAAGACCGTCTAGATTGCTAAAATGTGCAGATAAGCAAGGCAGTGTTGTGAAACAGACAATGGTGGGAATTAAATTAGACCACCTCAAAACCCACAACAAACAAAGCAAGACTTAAACTGAGTCATGCAAAAGTGAAAGATGAGGCTTTGAATGCTTCATTCATAACTTTAAACACTCATGCATTCTGTGTAACACCAATGAAACGTCCTCGCCCAGCAGACACACACTCCGGACATGTGTCTTTTGTGTCACAAGTTTCTTCTGGTTGGTCCTGTTTTCTAAGGTTATGTACTAATAGCAAACAAAGGCTGCCCTTCCTCTGTCCTTCAAGGTGTAGTGCACCACATGTTTTTAAGAACTGTTTCTACATATTCTATAAATCCTTTCTTTTTTTACTCAGCTAAAATTCGTTCTTCCCTGAGCTACAGTAGAAATAACAGACGACCTTGACTATTTCCTGCATTCTTCCTTTCAAATATTCTGTGCTGTTTAAAAATGACATAAATGAAGTCACTGTACATGCCTGCAGTGCTGCTGTATATTTTTATGTCCTTCAGTTAAAATGTGAATGTAAAAACAGAGCTTCACTTGCCTTCGCACGCTCCTGCGCTCCTCCTCCAGCTGTTTCAACAGTTCCTCTATGCACTTGTTGGAGTCTATGTGCTCCTGTAGAAAAGCAGCAAAAATGTAATCAGCACAGATTGGTTTCATGTTAAAACAAGGCTGGACCTAAGCTGTCATAAGACCTTAAGAACATAAATGATGGGAACAAACAAGAACCTTTGCCCATCAGCTTGAGTACTGTAGCACATCAGCCCCAGGGCAGTGTGTCATTGTTTGTTGATCGGTCACAGTGATTTAGATGACTACACCCAGTAAACAATCCCCATGTATTATTATCTGATTTTTATAGTTTGAAGGTTTGTTGTTTTGGGATCTTTCTATTACAAATAATATGCACATTTCTGCTAGCAAGATTTTTTTAAAATCTTGTTTGCTTGGATACACCTGCAGGCTTTCTCACAGAGGATCATAGACCATGAATGCTGTATGTTGTAACCCCCACAACAACAGATTTATACATAAAGAGTGCAAAAGACTAGGCTACAAGAAACATTTATTATAAGGAAATCCAAGCTTTTCTCATTGAGTAATGCACCTACAATACTGCGTGTATATAAATAACATTACAATAAATGCATACAGAGCTTTATGTAAGTTTTCACCTGAACTAAATGCATAAAAACGTTCACTCTTCTAAATAGGGCAACTTAGGAGTGCTGGAAAATGTCATCTCGCCACTCCTTGAAATTAATGTATTGTAAGACCTCAGATATCTCAAACTATAATGCTAAAAAAAAAAAAAGTTGAAAAAAGTAATAAAATAAACATGTTTCATTACAAGGGACACATAAAACAAAAATAATGTGATTCATATTTTATACAATATAACTGTCTAAATGTATAGTAGCAGTAAAGTACTTTATCAAACATTATTTAATGAACTTACAAACATTATTTTAGCTGAAATACGATTTTAATATGTGCTGTCAAAAACATTTTCTATAAGAAATGCTATACTATCTAAGGTTTTAAGTAAAACCAAAGTGACAGCTCTTTGATCAATTCAACACAGACAGTGAAGGTGAGATGGGGTCAGGGTATTGCAGTTTGGGTACTGAGCCTGCCAACCGTTTTTAATGCATATTTATCTCAAAGGAAGACACATGAGTATGTGAGCACCTGTGCTTGTCTGTAAAATGCATATCTATGCACATCTATAACCCATATCTTACATATCTATGATGTATATCTATAAAGATACAGTTATAGTTCCATAATGCACAGAAAAACATATCCAGTAAAAAGGTCTCAAGAGCATGAGGGTATGTATTGTACAGGAGTGTAGGAGGGTGTTCCCGTAAACGGTACACACAGCACTTTTATTGATTTATGTATTTACTTACCTAACCTGAAATGCTCTAGTCAAATACCTATATGTTATAATATATATATATATATATTATATATATATATATATATAGATATATATATATATCTATATCATATATATATATATTATATAGAGAGAGAGAGAGAGAGAGAGAGAGAGAGAGAGAGAGAGAGAGAGAGAGAGAGAGAGAGAGAGAGAGAGACACAGCAGGCAAGGTATTCAAACAAAGAGTCCTGATGATATTAGAAGAACACACTGGAAAATTGTATGCTAATATATGATTGGAAATATGTTTCTAAATATAAAAGATTTGAAAAATAAATAGTTTAGTTGACTGTAGAATATGATAGTGTTCTGTTAGTATACTTCAGTAAATTATATAATAAGTTAGCCTCTACTATAGAATGTGATTTATCATCACCCTTGTAGAGCAGATATTCCCTGAGTTGTAAGCTTCTTCGATGATATCTATTAACACAATATAATCTGGTGTAGAAATAGATATGTTGACATACAATAGTTGCATTCTTGACATATTTATTGTTTTACACTTATCTTCAATGAAGATTATCATTACACGGCTAAGCCAATGGGGTTTTTCTACCATATACAGCATTAATAAATGTTTACAGATGTACTTAATGGAATTGAGATATGTTGGTAACAGGTTATATGATTTGCCTCTAATTACTGTGAATTTACATAGTAGTTACATAGTAAATACATGTGTACTTACACATAATTACAATGCTATTACGTACATTTACAATGTACTTAACTTTTAAATCTTTTTGCAAGATTTCACTAAAAGCCTATAATATCTGAGCAGAGTTTTAACAGTAATTATTGTGTGATTTTATGTATTCACCCAAAAACAAACAAAAAAATAAAAATTGGGACGGCACTTGTGAGAAATCATTCTATTGAATGCAACTAGCGTTTTTAAGGGCTCTATTTAAATTCCAGTCAACCCAGCAACATTTGCATACAATTAATTTGTTGCATAACTCAACATGGAGCATTTAACTTGTCTCCTGATAAAATGATACATTTTGAGTATGTGCCATTCATCTGTAATTGTGTCACTTCCCTAGGTGTATAATTAATTGTTTAAATGCTTTTGGGAAACATGAAGTGTATTTACCACGCCAGTGCCTGTACTACAATACATACCAGGGTTTTTAACTTTAACTTTTTAGAACCTCAATCAGTATAAAATCCAGACATAAAACATACTGGCAGAAATATACTTTTCAAAATAGACGCCTAATGCAAAGGGTAAACCACCCAATGTAGGCATCTCATATATACAGTCTAACGTATAATTGTCTAACTAATTGCTCTCAAGCCTTCATCAAGACCTGGTTTTCA
Organism: Polyodon spathula; assembly: GCF_017654505.1. NCBI lineage: Eukaryota > Metazoa > Chordata > Actinopteri > Acipenseriformes > Polyodontidae > Polyodon > Polyodon spathula. The sequence continues at coordinate 5,690,986 of NC_054544.1, read as the reverse complement.
AAAGGCCATCACTTAAATAACAGCTAAGGGTTAACTACGGACCACTTCGTATACAATAGCCATTGTTCAGCATGCACAAAAAAAAGACAATCTATGTGTAAGGATTGATCTAACAGTAAAAAGAAACTCATTACAGTTTGCAATCACCATGGCTTTTCTCCTGATACAAAAACTGAACTTTACATAAAGGTTCATACTGGAAGAATGAGTAAAAAAAATAATACTTCCACCCCAAAGGACAGTTCTTTTATTTAGAGCCACGGGTAAATTCATATTCTTATAATATACCAGCCATCCTTGCAGCACAAAAGGCTTTATTGTCGAATGGTATTAACAAAGAAACCAGCTAGACGGAGCAAGATTTCAAGAGCAGAAAAAGGCATTTCGAAGCTCTTGCAGTTTCTCATTATGGCTTCCAAATCCAAGCATTAAAGCAGTGGGATTAGTTTATTGCCTGTAATGGAAATTACTCACATACCCCTGAAAGAGAAGCAATTATCACATTTTTTTTAATCTCTGGAACTGCAATATTTGGACCCAGCCTACACGCACTCTGATGTAGCAAGCTGCCTTGAGTGCCAGCTGAGGAGAACGGATGTCAGGAGGTCCAGCTGAGGTGAACGGATGTCAGGAGGTCCAGCTGAGGTGAACTGATGTCAGGAGGTCCAGCTGAGGTGAACGGATGTCAGGACGTCCAGCTGAGATGCCAGCGGAGGCCTCATCAGGGCACTATTAAGGGCAAGGAAAGTTGCCAAAACTAAATTTACCATACCAGCAACAAACAGCAATCAATCTGTCCAACCAAGAAAATGGAATCTGAGTAATTCTCTCAGCTTTGTTTTCTGCACACATGGCTTGACTGAAGGGTACTTAACTATGAAAGGATTAGATCAGATGTACCTCCTTTGTTTCTCTTCCCTCAGTGTCATTTTAAAATATCACAACACCCCAGCAACATGCCTTCCCTCTCACACTGTCGCATTTTCTCCAATCATTTTCTCCAAATTCTATACTTCTTGACCCTCATAAAAACACATACAACTTTTTAACAGTCAAACAGAAGCTTTTTCGTTGACACAGTACCAATGTAATCAACTCCTGATTTTGATAGTGTTGCAACACAGGTTAGTATTCCCAACAAACGCATTTAAGATTTTACATCCTGTAACAGGGAGAGATCTGTGCTGACTCTGCTGGCGTGTTCACGGGCTGCAGGAAGAGGGCGGCAGTCGCCCAACAACTGCCTGTGAGTCATGGCAGTGATACAGGGAGGTGGGAAAGTGGGTGTGTGGACTTTCCCCCTCTCTGAATGGCTGAGAGGCGGGTCTTGGGTGATTGTTGGTCCTATAAAATAACGCTCTGTTGTTTCCTCAGGGCTGCCCACTTAGACGCGCCAAGAGTGCGGAAGCTTTGATTCAGGACCGGGAATCAGCCGGGAGAAAAATAAAGATTCACGGCAAGACAGAGAGAGAGAGCGGGGAATCCTTGGGGCAGACCCCGGCGTATTGTAAAAGAGCAGGCGAGATAGCCGATAGAATAGGACGGTGATCCGGGTCGTGCGGGTAGCGGCGACCGGGATAACGCTGCCGAGTGCAGCACCTTTTATTTGTAGTTTTATTACTGTTTTATTTTCCCTTGTTCTTTTCGCCTTCTGTTTTCATTATTATTTCTTTGAGCACCTGCAAGTGCACTTGCTGTTCGTGTACCAGCTGTGGTATTTCCGTGGTGCTGTCTATCATCGTTGATAGGCAGCCCACGGTCAACAGTGCCCTCTGCCGGAGAAAAATAAAAACCAGTCCAAAATAAAACTGGGTACCTGTGTGGTGTTTCCAAGTACACCTGTCTGTCTCCTGGTCAGTGAATTACCCACACCCCTTCCACACATCCATTAAATTGTTTTTATATAATTCTGAAGATATTTGCCATGCGCACATTTGTTCTGTGTTGGATTATTTTAAACAGGCTCTCTTCAACTATACAACAGTTTGAGACATCTGTAACCTATCCAATACAGTAAAGAGGTTTATTCGTATTTTTTAGTCTTCTGAGACAATGAAAGTCTATGGGCCAGCACAGTACAAACCAGATAATATAAATAGTACTGGTTTCATTATTGTTTTCAAGTGTTTGGATTTAAAATGGATTCTCATCGACCCCCTGAGCTCTTACTGCACATCACAGAGAAAATGAAAAAGACCACAAGCTGGGTTTCTAAATCTTTATATCTTGTGAAAGGATCAACAGCATGTGTAGGTGGATGTTTTATTCTGCTTATAGCCTCAAGACGGCTCTGAAGGACCCGTGGCTATCCAGTCATTTTGACACTGCCTACACTGCTGTTAACTTGTCTTCCAACCTGTGGGATCTGTAGTACAGTGCAAACAGCAAGCCCTTCCCAACCACACCACCAAGCCCCTCTATGATATAACCTAGGTCTCTGGATGTGTTGTCTGAAGCAAATGCTTAAATGTACCCAGTTTGCTTTTAGGTGTATCCTTTATAATATTATGGGTCGTGTCTTTCAGGTTGCTTTATTACTACAGATGAGGACACAATTTTAAATCATTCCTCCTTGTTTTCAGCTGGAAATTGAGTTGTTAAGATTGCAGCGTGACAACAAACAGTCTCCCCAACTACAGTAAGCTACCCAATGAGTGTTCAATGTGAAGGCAGTTAGAGGTGGACCTGCAAAAATAAATGTTGGCAGAACGGAGGGCTGTGAATTAATTGTACTCTCAGGGGAATATTGGAGGGAGGGGACGAGGTTTATGAATGTGACTTTTATAAAAACGGTTTTCTTATCTTAGTGGGTTTTAATGTATTATAAAATTGCTGGTTTTGTATTATTATGTGTATACTGTTATTTAAATGGTCTGACTGTTGCCGTTGTATGTGTGACATGCTATACAAACGTACTGTACATTGTTTTGCGATACATTTTGTATAAAAAGTGTTATATAAATGCAATGAATAAACATGCAATGTATAGACTGTATCTGTTTTTGCCTTAAAATAAACACAAACATAAAATAATTTAAATACAGCATTTCTATTAAATACTAAAATGATGGTGGTTGTATGAAAATATGAGAAATTGCTACAGTGCTCGTTTAACACAGAAAATAACATAAAAAGGATTACTGCCCTTAACCCCCCCCCCCCCCCCCCCCCCCCCCATTGATTAGATTTAGTATCTAATACTGATGTGATATTCAAAGCATGCTGCCGAGCACTATGTAATGTTTTCTCTGTGTTGCTTCTCATTTACTCCAATGTAGTTCTGTAATAAGATGACTTACAGCAGGCCTGCAGTCAAGCCAAACTATATTCTGAATTTGTCAAAATTCATATGCTAAGTAGACCATGAACCACTGTACTGAACCAATAGAATGGGGATATGGGGACACTGTCCTCGCTAACTTGTCAACATAAGCTATTGGTAATTCAAACAAGTTTTCATATCCACTACCCTAATAATAAGGAATATGGCATTTAATAAAATAAGGACAGTGCCTACTATAGGACTAGTCTGCCACAAGAAGCCTATGAAAAAGACCTACAGGAATCACTGGAAATAAATGTAGGGGATAGATAATCCAATGGATTTGCTAAACGATGGATGATAGTCTTTCTTATTTGGAGAGAATGTTATCCTTGGAGAAATATAGTCTCCCAGACTTCATATTCTCTGTAATAACATTTTTTCTATTACATACTGTACAGTAATGTATTTACATGATTCCCTTTCTTTCTTGTGGTCTAAATGTCTCTCTCCTTATCTGCTGCCATTGTCAGTGGTTACAAGGAGGAACGGGTTAAAATCAAAAGCTCTAGTCCTGTCATGCTGACATTGTACTTTAGGTACACAGCTATCCTTCTAATATCTTCTCACTTTATTTAGGTAATATATGGAAGTATATATAATATTATATATAATATATATCTATATATATATAATATAAGAGTATATAGATGATATATATATATATATATATATATATATATATTGCTTGACCCCATTTAATATGAGGACTAGGCACCAATAGTGGTGCACAGTGTGATCTCCTAATCTTTATTACATTTTAAAATGAGCTGCAGTCCCCCACTGCTACAACCTACCACCTCTAATGCAGGGACCTCAAGTCATCCCATCACTGTGTTTCAGTCAAACTATTTTACTTTCACTCAAACAGACCAACAAAATTAGCACTTGGTGAAAATCCTGTTTTGGTCTATACAGCTAGCTCACTACCTGCATTATTTTGTTTAGGCATAAGACCCAGTGAGTGAAACATACAGTACTTGGCATAAAATAACATTTTACAAACTGACAAGGCTTGAACTTGAATTTCCTATGTGATCTTCCTCCCAAGTGGAAGCAGAAGCCACACAGTTGCACTCTGACCTGTCAAAGCACATGGCTGGACTAGCTGATCACACTGTGGCTCTGTCAGGAGAGGTCACAGGCAAGGTAATGACCCCTTTAGGTCCTGTGTTCTAAGCCCACTATAATGCACAGAGCCTGAAGTAACGTCGGAATGTCTGGTGAAACCAATCTGATTCATCTGCACTGGCCTGGGAAAGGCCTTTGGACTTGGAATTGAAAACAATCAGAACATGTTCTCATGCTCACAGAGAGCAGCCACTTTAAGAAAAACTGCTTCCTCCAGCCACATTCGTCATTATGTTTTGGTAGACAGGATGTTAACAGAATGGCTAAATCAGCGGGACATTCTTTGCGCTTACCATATTTTTCTTGTTACATTGGGTAAAAAATCACATTGTGAGTGGAAATAAATGTATGATTTTCATCTGGATAAAATCTCCTTATAATACAATCGTTCACCATCATAAACTGGATTCTAATTATCTTAAACTGCATTTTAAGTGGGTCTCTGGAGGAAACTCATTAAAATAAACACCACCATGGTTTACTATAGTCTGCCATGATTCTGACCACACTTTGCCGTAATCACTGTTTGTTCGTTACCAGGCTTGTCTACTCTTCTCTATGATTGACAGCTCACGTTCAGATTTATAAGCCTTCCATTCTACTCTAGTAGGACAAAGATTATTATTATTATTATTATTATTATTATTTATTATTATTATTATTATTATTATTATAAGAACAATAAAACTGACTTTTAACTGACTGATATCAAGGAAATACAAAACAGAAAGAGGGTAAGTATCAGTCATTTATTTGGACATATCTACATTAGGCTGTCTCCGCTTCCGGAAAATGCATTAGGACTTATCTCAATGCTCTGCAGCACAATGCTGGTGATCTTTGTCTCTTGTTCATTTCTCAAATCCACGGTCAACACTTTTTATATTTTGCATACACCAACCCCCCCCCCCCCCCCCCCCCCACATCTGTCCCCCATTACCCTGCAAAATAATTCTTCACAGTTCAAGCCAGGCTTCTCTTTGTAAGCACGTCGAGATCTTATGCATAATTATGTGGAGTTACTATGGTGATTATATGTGATTCGTCAAGAGGAAAGTCCATTGTGCACTGGAAGATTCAACTCATAAATAGCCACATTGGCAACTCTCTGCATTCAATTTCTTTATACCCAGACTATTGCTGGTGCTCGAACTGCACAATATTAGATCTAAGTACCCGATTTTATAGGCAGCTTAGTTTTAAGCTTCAACAGCAATAACTTGTCCACAGCTCATTCCTTTTTTCACGGCAGGTTGAGCATGTTTCTGGCTAGTGTAGCAAGCAAATATTAAATAAATTAATTACTATTTAACATAAAAATGTCTTTGGCCAGCTGTTCTTTTTATGTTAGTTGTAAAGCGATTTTTCTATTCTTCTTTTGTGAATGACACTACAGAGATCTCTTTGCTGACAATTCACTATGTGCTGAACTGGTGAATGCCTAATTTACAAGACTTTCTCTGTTACAGCAACTGTATTAATTGGTATAAATCTAGCAAGAAATTACTCAGAACAATTTCTCTGAAAAAATAATACCTTTACCGTAGGACTTGTGTGAAAATATTGTTTACACAAAATGTGCAAATAATCCCTGTTAATAGAAAATAGTCACACTTTATACTGCATAGCCAAAACATACCTGAATTTCTTATGATATTATACACCTAACCGCATTTAAAAACAAGACAGAAAAACGTCATATAGCTTTTTAAAAACAACAAACTGCTATCCCTTTTACTATACAACAATAGCAAAAACATGCAACTGATTTTATATTAATATAAAAATAATCCAAATGGAAGAAAAGCAGCTTAACAAACTCTGTGAGGTGCTAGCGGACTATACAAGGACAAATGAGAGAAACCTCTGTTCTGAGTTATGAAAAGATGGATTTCTCCATCACAGTGGAAACAAAAACACACAGAAAATATATATCTTGAGCATGTCAGCTAGAGGGTTAGACCTCATGCCTGTTTCTCATTTAAGTACAAAGCTGTGAACAAAACTGGTAGACATGACTATGACCATCTGTAATCACTAGCACAGTGACAATATACCATAATATACCATATGATTTCCTTGTCTGGTTCCCTTATTTAATGCTTGAAAATGCCTGCTTTTATTCCCATAAGGTAATAAGATGATAAAGCACAGTGACACTTTAAGAATCACAGGTTCTTTGGTCACACACCAAAGGACCATTTGAGGTCCATTAGATGTTATTAGGTATAGTTTTCAGCAAAGTGCCCGTACTTCAATACTTTCTTTCAATCAAGGCACTTTCATCAAGGATAAAACCCAGCTCTCAAGTTTACCCTAGTTTCAATTGCCAAGGTTATAAAAACGAACAGTCCTTTGGTGTAATCGCTGTCCCTGACACACATGAATCTGGATGTGTTACAGAATATAGATTTCGTTAATACAAGGGTAGCCTGTTTGCCATTCAACTGGAAAATGAAGCTATACATGGATAAGACTGACCTTCACTTAAGCACAAGCCCTAGACCTGATCAGCCCTGTCTGAGTCAATGTGGGCCTTTCTTGCAGCCACCTCTTATCAGGTGTCTAAATCTACACTCCCAGCTCACCCACAGTGAGCTAATATCAGTCTTTAGGGACTTGCTGTAAGGCTCCTGAATCCTCTAGATAATCCTTGAAAACATAAAAAATATGCCCCATTTAGATGACTTACTTCATCTAACAAATCAGTCTTTCATTCTTGTAGAAGGTGCAGGAATGTGTAATTAGGATGTCACATGAGGAAGGGGGGTCTGGAGCTAATAAATAATAGCTTTATTAAATGCCGAACCTTTCCACCAGAAATCACTTCTGGCAATTAATACATTAAAGCCAACCTTTGTCTGTTGTAACTTTGTGAATATGCTTTGTAACAAGCAGAGAAAAACACAGAGATTTATATAGTAATACTGATTCTATTTCAACGATTGTAGTTAAAATAGTCCCAAAATATTAGACGAGGAAGGGTATACAGTACCTGCCAATTCAAGTCCTTTCAAGTCATTTTTTAATAGTAATCTTGAAAAAGAAACATCAGCAATCTGTAACCTTATTGCTGACTGGGGACCAATAGCAGATATAACAAGACTAAGTGTGGTTCCAGAAATGAACACTGGCTTGCAGAAACAAAAATACCAGGGCCCTAAATCATTCATCCATTTTAAAAAAAAAGCAGAAACTGCTGCAGAAAGATGAAGCAAAGACTTCACTGTTGAAAGCCCTGATGTTGAACAGATGTGCATTCACTGTGGATCTAAGCCTCTGCTTATCCCAGAGTTGATGGGCACCCTAATTCGGGCCTGGGCAACAGATTGGAGCTTGCTACTGCAGTAAGCACAGACCATCTCTATTCAGCATTGTACACTGTACAGTAGAGCAGGTTTTACTATACGGGATTCACCCCACCCTTCAAATAAATAAACAGCTAATTTCAAGTACAGTAGATGCAACATTATGTACTAGTTTGTTAGCAGTCTTACATTCAGTACAGTACACTAACAGTAATAGCAATTATTTCTATCATTTTCCTTTACTGTATTTTTCTATCATACCTATTAAAAAAAGACAAATATTAGGCTCACATAATCAGTCCATCCTGAGAGACGCCACCATTATTCTGAACAGGTTATTCACAAAACTGCAGACAACGTTGCTGTTGAATAGGGTTAGGTGCAATTGGAATTGTAATTTTCAATTCTGTTTCCTGTGTTTGGTATTTTGTTGAGACTTCTGCCATATGAAATGTCACTGTGTGCCATGGAGATAAAATATCTGTAAATATGTTTTGCTTTCATGTTTGGCCTCTTGCTGTCTAATCTATTGGCTGTTGATAGGATTGCCTCATGTGTGTAACAGCTGTTTTAGCAACCAGTACGGGCCAGAAGTGCTTTTAACTACCATACTGTGTTGCACTGTGGGGTGCAGAAACAGTCTTGTCTTTCTCCAAACCTGTTTCTATTATATAGTTGTTAAGGTCAAGAGCTCACTTGGCATATAATTTAGAAACAAAGGATTAAGGCAGGCAAAACGTGATTTTCAGGTTTTGTAAAGTATGTCAACAAAGAGGTTCCAGATTAGCCAGTAAATGATTATTTTAATTGTATGCTATGTAAACAGTGCTAATGTACTAATTATTATTTCAAACATACAGGGCCCTCTCATGTTCTTTAGCAGTTGACAAACAGACAGAAATAGTAGTCAGTATTCGTTACTCCAATACATATAATAACTGCCTGCATTCAACAGTGGCATCGATTTGATTGATCTGGTTTTCAGTTTAATTTCAACGAATTCATTGTGCTCTTTTGTTTCCGTGGCAAACTTTCAAATTCAAAACATTGTAATGCAAGATTAGGCAACATCAACATAAATGCCAGTCATACACCTGGAGGCAGATGACAAATAGTAAATTGCTCAGGGGATTAATAAAGTATTACATTTTTACAGTGTATTCATTCTGACCTGAAACACTGCTGAAACCTGAATGCACATTTGATTGTCCTAATGAAGGTCATTATTAAATGGCTTGCAGGGTACATGCATATCGAACGGATCTATACGAGATGTCCACACGTTCCATAGCCCTCTATGATGAAGATCTTTTAGCCGCAACAAAAAACGACCTAGAAAGCTAATGGTGCTATGCAAATAGCGCGCTGGAGACCTGTAATTAATGTTTACATATTGTACAGTATATAGGCAATCAAACCAGAGGGCTTTAGGAGATGAACAGCTTTGAGCATTTTCATCTATATCCAAATTACAAAACTACACATAGGTTTTGTAATTTCTCTAGAGCTGGACCACTTTTATCCATGGGCTGCGACCAGGCATGCTTGCATTAAAGAAACAGTCGATTTAATGCATTGACACAGTAGTCTGCATTTAAACCATTACAACAGAAAGAATTATTTTTGTTATACGCAAGTGGTTGTGCATGCAAAAAAAATATGATGATGGATAAATAGATAAGGAAGTAACTTAAAACATGTGCAAAAAATGTGAAAATCTAATCAAAGTTATGCCCAGCCATCATTCAGTTACTGTTTAATATCATTGTGATTTACATACTCTATTCATATACTGCATATTTTTAAACAAATACAATACTAATGGTGAAAATAGACCTTTACCTAGAGTTCACAGCTGCATGCAGCTGGAATGCCCCACTAGCTAACATTAGAAAGGCAGCTATTGTTGGTATTTTTAAGAGTACCTTATTAAGGCGAGTGCAGATAACAAGAAAAAAAAAAAAATCAGCTTCAGTGAAGAATGTAGTGTTATACGTTTCTGGCATGTTAAACTATTGGATAAGCACAACCCTACAACTGTTGCAAATTCACACAGGAAGTATAACATTTGTATACAAAAAACTTGTTCAGATGACAACCTGCATTGCATGCCACCAAAAGGGCCTGTCAGTGCGCTGACAAGCCTCATTTAAATAACAAGACATTTTAACACCATGATTTTATAATGTGTACAAAGAGTGCTTATATGTATTGGCACCCAAAAGATCTTTCCTTCTGATAAATAAAGGAACTTGAATACACTGATGATGGATTACAGCAGTGTACCAAAAATAAAAATTAAAATGTTTTATTTTTATGGTGTTTACATGCTGCATCAGGCAACCATGACTGAACAGACCTCTGCAGCCCCAGCTCAACAGAATACCCTGGGAAAGTCAAATATAATGTATCCATTTCCCACATGTATTTTATGTACTGTTATCTGGCACACATGCTGCAGAACCCCGTACAGCACAAGCCAAAAGCACAATTGTTTTAGTTTCACACCAGATTTATAAAGTATTTACACGAAAGATTAGATCCTATATCCCTGTGAGGGGTGAATCTATAATCCACTAAAGTGAGCTGTGATTTGAAAGTATTATTTTAAATACAGATGAGCGAGCTGGCTCTGAGTCAGCCCAAAGCCCCTTCTGAAAAGTCCCTTTTTGTCTCTAATGTAACTGAGTTGCTAAAATCAGTATCAATCTGAAGCTTTGGCACAAGTTCAAAACGGAAGTGACCTGGATTTTTGGCAGTGGATTGATTGATTAGCCCTGTGGTATAACTAAAACAATGTGATGTTGTTCAAGAAAACTGTGTAACCTTAGATACAACTATAATACAGGACACTTCAGTCCTATTCTGTGGTCCAAAGCCTGTCTTGTGGTTTGACACAATACTTATCCATAACTTCAAACAAGTAATCACTGCAGTATGTTATAACTCAAGACTCAGAACATTGTTTTGTGCAGTGTCACAACAAAGTTTCTAGTGCTAGAATTGCAGCGATCTGGCTTGCTAATGATGACTACGTGATCTGCATGACAAGAGACACAGTTCTATCAAATTCATGACTAGAATAGCTTTAAGGGTTTATGTAACAGTTATGTGTTCTTAACCAGGTATAGGAGCAAAGCAATGCCTCAACATCCACTGACCTGTAGTGCAGAAAACACAATATATGTGTTCAAATATATCCCTGTCAGTCCCAAGTTTAAAATAGTTTGTGTGAACTCTATGGAGTCTGTCCACTCCCATAACTATGAAAAAAAAATATATGCATTACAAAGCAAATACATAGATAGGAAACTTAACATGGTACAGTTATGCACACTGTGACAGAAGTGGATATATTGAAAAATCCATTTTATATTCCTCAACTTAACTGTAAATGTGCTGTATGTAAACAACAGAAGACACCTTTTCTTAATCTTTGTGTCTTTGTATTTTTACATTTGCCACAACTCCCACAGTAGCTCAAAGTGCTTAAGTCTGCTGCAGAAGGAAAAACTCTGAGCGAGGGTCATGCGCGTTCTGTTTACACAAGCCAGGCCTAAAGCAGTATAGCTGTCAACGCCACTGGTGTAGAGGCACAGTGAATTCACTGCTGAGAACTTAGCTACAACAAACAGAGACCAAGCTCTGCAACACACCCATGTAAAAGGGAAAGCATTATATATATATATATATATATATAAGAAGAATTATTATTAACTGAAAAAAAAAAAAACAGTCAAACAAACATATACTGTATGCTGGTACATGTAGTGTAATATTCTTCATTTTTGCTTCAGGGGACCGAATTCCTGTCTAATGAAATCACTGCTTGAACAGCATGTCTACAATCTGTTGTGTATTTACACATTTTATCTGTTGTTTATCTTCAAACAATACAATACAGAGAATTGATTAACACATTCCAGAAATAACCTTTTTTCAAAGATCAGCTCGCTTTGTTCAGATTGATGACACTGATTTTAAAGTTGATGCTTTATCCTGAACACATAGGTAGCTACATCAAAGAGTTTAAAGAGTTAAACACTGCAAAATAATTTTTAAAAAGCAGAGAAAACAATCCCGATATAAATCAGCATACCTTGACGGAGGTTATTTCTAGCGTGAATTTATACTAAGGAAGTGGTTGTCAAGTCACCACTCAATGGTGGCTGTACTCTTACTCCTAAATTGGCCCATAGAAGTTACAGCAAAAAGGACAGCACTAGGAGGAATAAGAAAGCAAGTCTCCCAAACAATAGAAGTGCAATGGATTGAATGGAAACTGCTGACGTTCCTCTTGCCAACATCATTGTTAGGCTGATTAAGAGAGGAGCTGCTGAGGGCTCTACAAGGGGTATGTTTGGCCTCACATTTGAGAAACACTCTACCAGCCTGCAAGATCTAAAGTTCTGGTTGGCTTTCACTCATGGAACATCTCACTTTACAGTAGGATGACAATGGAAACCTTCAGCAATAATCATGTTCTGTGGCTAAACTGACTGGTGTTCAGAAGGTAATTTGCCCTGATGCACAGTGTTACAGTGTGTCCATCTGCCATTCCACCACCTGCTATAATTGAGCAATTAACATTTTAACTGCTGTTTGTTTTAGAGGTAAACAAATTATTGTTTTTTTTTTAAATCCAAAATACCATTGTTTAAATTCAGAGCAGTTGCGAGGCACATTGGGTAATAGCCTACTTATTACATAAGCAATAATACACTAGTGAGAAATATGGATGCCACAAGTGCAAGTATTAAGGTGTATATTTCAGTTTGACACATCTGTATATCTCAAAACAACCAAACACCCAGGAAAGTGTTACTGAGCTTATAAAATGGCTTGACGTTAAGAATTGCAAGAGGCAGCAGTAGTCAGACCTGACTGTGCACTCATACTGAAATATGGACTGCAGATACTCATGGTATGTTGCCAGCCAATCACATTGCTGAATGATTATTTTAGTTTGTATTTACATTAAAAAATGCACCATCTGTCATAATTCATAGCATGTTCTGTAATTACAAAAAGCTCTGGTGAGTCATGACCTTTACCTAAAGCTCCTGTATAACAATGTTAAACTACAGTATGCAAAACATATGCACGGGCAAAACACCAGAAACAGCTGTTACTGTGTATATATATATATATATATACTGTGTGGTAGACTTATACACTGCAGATCCATTAAAACACTGCCTTGTTCAACACTGAACCACAGGGCAAACCCATAGAGTCCTGTGTTCTGCCATTTCTCTGTATCATCCATGACTGACTTCCCATTAAAGACAAGAGACTGGATAACCATGGGAACTGCAGTACCACCTCACTCCAGCAGAGGGACATCCATCCGAAAATGAGTGAGAAGAGGCAGAACATGTTAAGCTCTCTGTCTGAATATATAGTATGTGTTGTCAATCTCAATGCACCACAAAACTCATCAACTCAGTAGTGAAAACAATACAAATGTAGGGTTTAAAATATAGTTATTATTCTACTGTACCCTAACACTAACCCATACCCTGACCCCAGCCCTAACCCTAACCCCTAGCCTAACCCTATACTTTTGCATATCGTTTTGTTGTATATAAAATGTAAATTATCAGTTCTTGTGATAGTTTCTTACTGTTATTGCCCCATTGTCTAGCAAGGCAGTGGTTGCATCATACAGTGAGAATTGCAATATGTTACAACGAACACTGAAAACCAACACTAACTTCTGTCAACACAATCAATTATTCAACACAATCCATATAATTACACAACAGCCTGATTATACCAAATATGAAGCCAGAAAACAAGCAACAACATTCCAAACATGTAGTCTATTGTGCATATTATATTCTACCAGCTGCAAGTTGTGCTGCAGCACAGCAAAGTACAATACAAAATAAAAAATGTGGGGAGAGTAGCCCTTTACCATACAGTACATTAAAGGGTACTCATTGCAGACTCGTTGGAGATAGGTAGTCCTGAAAGGGTTCTATTAATGATTATTCAAAGTTTAATGTTCTCCAGATACGTTTCCTGCAAAGCTTGTCTTTAATACATCTGGAGAAGATGAAAGCCCCATCTATAAAACCTGCAATGAACTGAGTTATTCCTGTCCGGAAGGATTACGGACCTTAACTGCCCATGCTAAAATAATCACAAATTAAAGGAACATTGTAATCACACTGATAGTCATCTTCTTCAAAAGTTCTTTAAGGATCTATATGCTAATCCCTACAGAGGAATTCTATTGCATTCTTAATGCTGGGCTGGATACAGTGGTGCAGAAAACAACATTATTTTCTCATTAACGCAAAATGGGGAACATAAGGAACTCTAGGCTGCCAAGCTGTTTGACCTATTTCACTGTCTGTACTATTAAATTAATTATAGTTTCACTCTGTTTCAGGTCTGCTTTAATTAATTAAACAAAGTTGTATTTTCATGGAACTTTTCTATATGTATGTAAAAGAAACCAACAACAACATATAAAACTTTAAATCTATCTAAACATTTTTTAACACTGATGGTCATGTATGTGTATTATCTTTTCTATAGTATTTAATCCATGTATCTTTTTTCAAAGTCTTGGCGGGGCAATTTCATATACCTATAAGAGACCTGACTAGCATCTTCTAAGTCTCTTGGTATTCCTAGTGGTGGGATTCCGCTGTATAACAGTCTTTCAGAATATCATATTTCTCCATTCTTACCCCCAGTCTAGAAACACAATGAACTCTCACATTCAGCAATGGTCTTCCATTAAATGAAGGAAAAACAAACATTCCAAACAGCTTAAAGCTGTTAGTGTCACTCCGACCTTAATACCATGTGAGACACGTACAGTACACAAAAGCCTCACTGTAGATCCATTTTGAGATGACTGTAAACAAATAGCTTTCACTCATTCAAAAATGCACTGGGGATGAAAGTCTGTGGCCTCTTGAACCGAGGCGTCAGCACTATGATACTTCAGCTGGCTCTCCTCGCATAGCCATCCTCCCAGAGCCCCATCCAAGAGCACCCTCCCAAACCCCCTCCCACAGTACCCTCCCAGAGCCCCCTGCCAGAGCCATCCTACCAGAGCCACCCTCCCAGAGCCCCCTCCCAGAGCCACCCTCCCAAAGCCCCCTCCCAGAGCCATCCTCCCAGAGCCACCCTCCCAGAGCCACCCTCCCAGAGCCACCCTCCCAGAGCCATCCTCCCAGAGCCATCCTCCCAGAGCCACCCTCCCAGAGCCACCCTCCCAGAGCCACCCTCCCAGAGCCACCCTCCCAGAGCCACCCTCCCAGAGCCACCCTCCCAGAGCCCCAGAGCCCCTCCCAGAGCCCGCTCACAGAGCCCCCTCCCAGAACCCCTTCTTGGGGAGGGTCTCCGGGAGGGCTCTCGCGATAGGGGGTGTCCCACCCAGAACCCCTCAGGGGAGCCCTCGGGGGAGGGTCTCGGGATAGGGTGTCGGGGAAGGGTCTCGGTAGGAGGGTCTCGGGGAGGGGTCTCTCGGGCGAGGGTCTCTCCCTCCCAGAGCCATCCTCCCAGAGCCCCCTCCCAGAGCCATCCTCCCAGAGCCATCCTCCCAGAGCCCCCTCCCAGAGCCATCCTCCCAGAGCCCTCTCCCAGAACCCCCTCCCAGAGCCATCCTCCCAGAGCCAGCCTCCCAGAGCCATCCTCCCAGAGCCATCCTCCCAGAGCCATCCTCCCAGAGCCACCCTCCCAGAGCCATCCTCCCAGAGCCACCCTCCCAGAGCCATCCTCCCAGAGCCATCCTCCCAGAGTGCCCTCCCAGAGCCATCCTCCCAGAGTGCCTCCCAGAGCCCCCTCCCAGAGCATCCTCCCAGAGCCCCCTCCCAGAGCCCGCTCCCAGCCCCATCCTCCCAGAGTCATCCTCCCAGAGCCCCCTCCCAGAGCCATCCTCCCAGAGCCAGCCTCCCAAAGCCATCCTGCTAGAGCCATCCTCCTAGAGCCAGTCTAACAGAGCCCCCTCCCAGAGCCATCCTCCCAAAGCCATCCTGCCAGAGCCATCCTGCTAGAGCCCCCTCCCAAAGCCATCCTCCTTGAGCCAGCCTCCCAGAGCCCCCTCCCAGAGCCACCCTCCCAGGTGTCGGATGGCCAGCTGGCAGAGCAGATGGGTGTTGGAGTGAAGCGTGGCAGACCACTGACCGCGGCCTCCTTGTATAACTGGCAAAGAGTCAAAGGTCCTCAGACTCTCTACTTAACACCGAAGTGTTTTACCTGCAGGGGGCTTATTGGTTTGTGGCAGTAAAACATGTGAATGACGACAGGGTCTATTATTGAAGGGTTTAAGCAAATATATACGGCAAACCTGTCGCAATGAATGTGATTTATACACTGCTGTATCAGTGGGAAGCATCTTGCCTAAAACAACTCGTTGTTTGGCGGTGCATTGCTTGTCAGTATATATTTATTTTTTGGGATTTTTTTGGTTTTTTATCAATGTGGAAATCTTCCATTTTTAATGAAAAGCTGAGTGCTCTATACATACATAATCACAGGCTCTCTTTTCAACTTTGACAAATAATCATGTCCGAGAAACACAGCCTTTGGCTTTTAAAGATAAATATCGTTGTTGATATAACCCAAGTTATGTAACATATGTGTCTATAGGCTTCAATAAAAAAGATTCCGTCTATACAGAACCTAATTTAAAAACAATTATGACTATGTTCAGAAGATGTCGGACAGTGCTGCAGCTATTATGTAGCACAGTGTATGTGTTTTGTATGTATTTGTCATCTTTGTTTGTTGTTATTGTATCACAGTTGGATTTGTCACTACTTTCATTTAAACAGTGGTTCTGGCCACTGCAAAAACTATATTAAACAAAATGACAAAATATATTCATAGTGTAAACACAAGCATACTATATTGATCTCTAATTATCGTATATTTTTGCATGATATAGTACACAATGGTATTAGAAAAGGGTTAGGGTTAGGTTTAGCGTCAGGGATAGGGTTAGGTTTAGAGTTAGGATTAGGGTTGAGTTTAGGGTTAGGGATAGGGTTATATTGTAAAAACAAATGCTACACAGTAAGTAAATTATAACTATATATAAGTATATTGTAATTATTTGTAAGAACCTATGTATTTAACAAGTAACGACAATGTAAATACACAATAAATAGAGACACTTAATGTAAAGTGTTACCCTAATATTGAAAATATCAAACTTTGGAATTTTGTAGGATAGTGTATCCTGTGTATCCTGATGCCTGTACATCCTCAGTAGGTAACAGAGTATGAAAAAAAAAAAATAAATAACAAAACACATTAACAAATACAAATTAGTTCTCAAGAGCATGTTTATACCAACATGCATCAACTTTGTGACCTTTTCCCAGCACTTACATGCTTACTGTCTCTGATGGACACTTGTGACATTGACACTCATAAACACTGTTGTTCTCTTCTTCCTGACATTCATCAGCATTCAGACTATTCCATGTCATTTCAAACATTCATCAACCCAGAAATGATACAGATATTTAAAAAGTGGGCTAGAGCTCAAATGTGAATAATAAAACACATCTGACATAAAACAAGAGCAGTACCGCCAGAGGAATGTAAACAACATCTGCCATTTTACTGACTTTTATTAGCGCTGTGTAAATATATATTTTAGTAACTATTAATTTTCTGCCGCTGGCAGTGTGATCATATAGCATTATATTATTGTGAGGAGAATTGTTTTATGAGCAGATACTATAACTGACATATACAATAAATTAATCCACTGTCTTGTTAGGTGAGTCAAAAACTTGTTAAAATCATTAGATTTGGATTAACTATGTTGATACGCCATCATTCTGTCGTGCTTACAGGTATTTTCCAAGCTGTTAATAGCAGCTGTGTCTGAGCATATAGAAAAAGGTTGCCATGCACCTGAGGTATGTTTGGGATGTCATCAGACTGCAGGCTTACTCAAGGGTTTATGAATGTTTTTGACAGGATGCATTTAGCTGCATTTGAAGAATTAGTCCTTCACAGAGAGATGTCCCATAATACCAGCATTTCAACTCATTGTAACATTTGTTCAGTAATGCGCATCCACAGTCATGTTAATGAAAGAGAAAATCATTCTGCAAGTATAAAGTTGTCACAGCTGGGTGGACATTTCAATAAAGATGGCAAGGCCGCTATTAAAAGGCTCTTTAAAGATCCTGCAGCTGATAGCTACAATAGAGAAGCTTGTGTCTGCCCCCCTCCCCCCCCCCCCCTCCATTGAATAGGTCAGTGCAGCCGTTCTCATTATATATAAGTTACAAATTTCCACAATGATTGCAGAAGCCCTTGGGCTTTGGTAAACTAAGGCAGGTGATCTTTTATCATGTGAAGAAACTCTGTTACATGCTGAATGCTCTCGATAATGAAGTGACTGGCAGGGATTGGACGAGCCCAGCAAACAGGCAGTGCTGGAGACAGAGGGAAGAGACAGGACCCCACAAGCAAGAGCAAAGCTTGGCACATCACATACAGAGTCTCCGACGTGGAGTTACAAACAAACATCTGCAGTGTGACACTCTTTGTTGCTGCCGGCAAAGTGGAGGGTCTTTTCATCAAACTCCCTTTCAGAAAGGTTTAGTAATACCATTGGGAATACAATTACAATAGCAGTGTAGGAGAAATCCAAACCATGTATAATGCCAGCGTCAAAGAAACATGAAAAGAAATATGAGCGGACCACAGTATTACCAGCAACAGCTAAACCTTTCTCAGCAGGACTGACTTGTGCTTATGGTGAAAAAAAATCAAAATGCAGAACCAAGCAGTACAGATTAGTGTATGAGTGGGGAAGCAATTTCTAGCTGTCATGCACCTGTGCAGCAGATTTCAGAAGGAGACAGTGTATGAATTATGAATGAAGCCAAGGAGAGGAACCTTGGAAAACAAACAGAAATAAATCATATACCATTTAACAGAAAGAGTAAAAAGACATGCTTAAAAGGTTAGCTTTACCATTTAAAATTATAAGGATTTGTCTACCAGAGTATTGTTCTCTTACACTAGCCAGTCTGTGAACATAACCAGTGTCACTTCCCAGTTTTAAACAGTAAGCCCTAACATTCATGACCATTCGTGGTTAAAGTCAGGAAGATCTGTAATGCAGAGTTTTTAACACTTAGTGGGTCACTGACCTACATTACAACATTGCTACAGATTCAGTCAAAACCCTCTTACATTTACAGTATACTTTAACAAAACACCTGGAATTGCAGCATGCTTTGTAAAATGCAATTGCATAAATGTTCAATCTGTAATGAACCACATGCACAAATGCAGATTCATGATCCAGTATTGCGGAATTCACAAAAAAATGACTTACCAACAGCAGCTGAAGAAGATGAACTCTGCAAAATCTTCCACAGGCAGGGACAATAGCATGATCACCTAAATGGTTCATTGTTTTGTTTCTTTTATAGCTGCTGCTGCTGCTGCTGCACAGTCTGTAAAAAAGCCAGCACCGGAACGATGCAGGAAGCCGTTCGCTTGTCGGGGTCTTCTAGCCTGAGCTCTTGTGTGCTCCTCAGAGTCTTGTCAATATTTAAGTAGTTTGTCAAGTTGGATTAAATCAACTATTCTAACTACTGATAGTGCTTCGGAACGAAATGCAGTAAGCACAAATCCACATTAAACATTAACACATACCAAAACACACCAGCTAGCACTGTGAAAGAGAAAAGCAGTTCTGTTACTCTTCCAAACAGCTCAGTCTAATATGCAGTAGTCTTCTGTTACAATTATGAATGTCAAACAATGTAGTTGAGTGAAAAAACCTAGGGCATTTGACCAAAGTCTTGGATGCACTGTCGCCTCTCTGACCACCCTCTAAGAGACAGCCCTTTCATTCCAGAACATGTACTGTAGATATGGACCTGATGAGGAGCATCCGAGCCAAGTAACCTGCCCAGAAAAGGAAGACTGTTTCAGGGTTGGCAGAGGGGGGAGGTAGCAAACAAGTGAGATTTATCCAGGGATTTAAGCTAATCGGTTATGATATTGCTCCACCTCCCGAGCCACTCCCAGGCTTTAAGAACAGTAACTAACAGAACAATCAAAGTCCTGTAATACAGTTTACAAAGACATGACCCAAACTCACAAGGGTCACATTTCAATGGGAAACACAGGAAACCTCTCCAGAGAATTGGAATGTTCAAAAACTATTCTATTAAAAAAAACTTATATGGGTCACACCTAATATTCAAACTTAAAAAAAAAGTATTACTGGATACAACACAAAAAAAATTTACACTTCAGTAACAAACTGCCAATAGCTGCACAAAACAGGGATCATAGTTTTAAAATTGCTGGCTTAAGAAATGATAGAAATTTGCTCTTGGAAGTCATCACTCAAAAGCTGTCAAGATTACTGTGAAGAATCTCAGTGGGTTTCAATTGCATGTGTGTTTTTTGGTTTTGAAAACAGGTTTAAACCATTTGTTTTTTTTTTAGTCAGTAGGATTTGTTTATAATCTCGTTCACAATTAACCATTTTTGATAAAAAATAATTCCACTTGATCTTATAATCTCGTTAACAAATTAAATCAGTCCAGTTCAAACCCTGTCCCTTTGTTTATACGTACTGTAGATGGCAATACACCCCAGTAACAATAACAGGGGCCCAAGGCTATGGTTTTGAAACCACTGCACAGACATAAAATGGTATAATTTTTATTCAGATATTAGCTCTCTAGTGTGACCAGGTGTTTGGCTTAGATTAATTGCATGTTTGCACTGGAAATTGCTTGCCTGTCTGTCTTGCTTGCCTGTCTGTCTTGTCTACCTTTATTACCAGTTTAAACTTTTAACCTAAATAATTGATGTGCATTATTATTTTGCAGCTGTGACAGTGCATTTTAAAGACCTGAGCAGTGTGTTATTTGCTGCTGTTCTTTGGTTCTTGCCCGGACGTATAAATATATAGAAAGAGAATGCAATAGAGTGGAAAGAAATACAAATAACCTTTTTTTTTTTTTTTTTAAATATTGCTGCTGTGTCACGACTTTTGGTGACATTAAAATCAATGAAAATCTCAGTACATATTAATTTAAAAACTGAAGAATTTATTTAAGTTTTTTTTTTTCTGAATTTTTTGCGGAGGAAACTTGATTTGCATTTTAAGTTAAGAGCTCTGAGTGGAAATGTGCTTCATACTGTTGAAATCTACCCCTGAAGTATAAAACCAAAACAGCAGCAAGATGCAGATGAAGGCCACACTATACATTAACAGTTTGAATTTAAACATGACTGAGGAAGGATGTACAATTTGTATAGGGGGAAAAACCAACAATTTTTCAATATCATTGGAGATGACTTCTATTGGTAGCCAACATCATTCTACATTTTTGGGGGTTCTCAAACCAGTTACCAGAAGAAAAGTATCAACAAAAATTGGATGAGCAGAGAGATTGAGAAAATGGAGCTCCATTTCACAAAATGGGAAATCTCTGGTAATATGCGATCATCACAAACTTGTTTTGTTTTTCTTTTACAACCCATGCCGCACACATGTAACCTTCAAAGACATAAAGCACATTTGTCTAAAAACCCTCTCTCACATTCCTCACTCCCAGAAAAAAAAAAAAAGCAGCTGAATCCCAGTGAACAATCAACGGCGCAGTTTGTGAAATTGGAAAGCTTTGCGGCTGCATGCGCAACACCTCCTGTCCCCTACACAACAGAGCTTGATTTATTACATCATTTAATGTAATTCAGCCATGTGTTGGTTCAACATGCTCAAATTGAAACACACCATACTTGGAGGGAGGGAGGGATTTCATACACTATTTCATGGCTAATGAATTTTACGAGAATATCCAGCAGTGGAATAAAAAACTTGCCTCACACTCAAATCAAATTTCTTTGTTAGCCAGTGAACACCATACTGTATGTAGCCATTGTAATTTCATTAGATCCAGATGAGGTTGACTTGAGCAGCTGACTGCTAACTACCTACGTCAACATTTTCAAGTGACTTTGCCATACAGTATATGTCAAAGGGCAACTCGCCCCATGATATTCAATGGTGATGTAAATGCACAAGTGCATCTATTATGACATATTTCGACATACCATGTAACCTGCATAGTATGAGCCAATACTCTGAGGCACAAGCTCACTTTTCTGGCTTGACAAACAAAATTAAGCCAGTGTGAGAGTCAGCAGAGAAGCGAGAAACCCCAGTACTCGTTACAGCACTGTGCTCTTGGGAAGGTTGAGAGTTCAATTAAACTACAGGTGAAGAAACCTGCCAGTGCTGTGGACAGACATTAGGATATTTTCTATAGATTGATATTAGGTCGTATAGCACACAAAACAGCTGGAAAAGGACCGGCTTGCAGTGCATAAGAGAGAGGCTCAGAGATAAGACTGCAACAATATGGCAGACGGAAACGACAATCTGCTGGCATTCAGTCTGATTGAAGATAATGTTGAAGATCATATGATATTTTATTTAGTGTACTGTATAGCAAGGAAAATACCTTTCCCAACAAATATTGGTTATTTATGACTTGAGTTCTCTAAACCCACACAAGGAGATATAAAGGAATGGAATGCAGGGTATAATATCATATTATATTTTGGGAAAAAAAGGGGGGAGGGGATCCATTACTGTCAACAACCTTCAGCCCAGCCACCAGGCATTTGCAAAAATATATCACTTAACTATTACAATAAAATAGGTTTTTAATGTATTTCAATGTTACAAATTATCATAATCACCACATTATTATTTCAAGTGAGAGACTGATAAATAATGTATTGCTTGTGTAGGGAAACATGTTAGTTAAATCATTAAAGTGAAATAAAACACAACAAAGGAAATAATTCGTGTTAGACCAAAGTGATCGCATTGTGCATTAAGACTCCATTATTTACTCAGTTAAGATGCTGGGGTACCTGATGTCTGTCCACGAGACTTCATGGATTGTTTTAAGGAATGTCAGGGTCAAGGAATCAAGTTTGCACTTCATTAAAACCCCTTCAGCTGTTCTGAAGAGGCTTTACCAGAGGATTCTATTTTTTCAAAACACTATTTATAATGTAGGAGTAAACACTTTCCAAATAAACATTCCTTGAAACATTCCAACAAGTTTTTCTGGTCAAGGCCTAAAGTCCCATAAGTGGAATAAGCAGGGGGAAGATCCAGTTGTGTATGAGAGCTCAAAACTCAGTGTAACAATTAAAATCCAGGAATTATATATATATATATATATCTATATATATATATATATATATATATATATAATATATAAACAAAATAATGCACAGTTTCAATGTATAAATTGAGCAAAAGTACTATACTAGCCAAAAGAAAACAGAAATGCATATAAAAAAACTGTTGGTTTACATTACTGTACAGTACTATAGAGGCACAAAATAGTCTGTCTGTGAAACCTCATACACTTGTCACGTACTTTTTCTGTAAAACACAAAATTTTACTAGTTAATGCAGTCCAGTTTGACTATAATGATCCGATAAACTAAAATAAAGAATTTAATTTATTACTACCATATGTCTCTCTCACAGATTTATAAACCAGAAAACATTCAGACCACCACACATTTGTTTAAACACCACAGTGTCTAAACACCAAAGACAACATAATCTGGCTTGTCGCGATATTAAAAATATAATCCAACCTCTAAACTCACTGCAAGTGAATAAACAGACGTCCATATCCCGAAACAAATTATTTGTATGTTTGCTTTGTTTGTTTTTTCAAATAACCCATGATTGTTTAATATTGAACTCACCTGCTGTTCCAAAGAAGACCTCAAACCAATGAACTCGAAACATCAAGCACTGACACAGATATGCTATGGAAAATGATTAACAACCCTGTCATGCAAAAAGAACATTATTTGCATGTTTTGTACACACCTATGAAGCAACTAAATTCCAATCTGCTCATTACTGGAAGGCATTGTGGAACAGGTCTGCTCACTTTTAGCCAATGTTAATTCTGGGTAGGACCTAACACTGGTCATTCTGATCATTTTTGACCAAGGTTGATACTGGATAGGACCTAACACTGGTCATTCTGATCATTCTGATCATTTTTACTGATCACCAAGGTTGATACTGGATAGGACCTAACACTGGTCATTCTGATCATTTTTAACCAAGGTTGATACTGGATAGGACCTAACACTGGTCATTCTGATCATTTTTAACCAAGGTTGATACTGGATAGGACCTAACACTGGTCATTCTGATCATTTTTAACCAAGGTTGATACTGGATAGGACCTAATACCTGTCATTCTGATCATTTTTAACCAAGGTTGATACTGGATAGGACCTAACACTGGTCATTCTGATCATTTTTAACCAAGGTTGATACTGGATAGGACCTAATACATTCTGATCATTTTTAACCAAGGTCATTCTGATCATTTTTTAACCAAGGTTGATACTGGATAGGACCTAATACCTGTCATTCTGATCATTTTTAACCAAGGTTGATACTGGATAGGACCTAACACTGGTCATTCTGATCATTTTTAACCAAGGTTGATACTGGATAGGACCTAATACCTGTCATTCTGATCATTTTTAACCATGGTTGATACTGGATAGGGCCTAATACCTGTCATTCTGATCCCAGCGTATTTGGTTACTGAACCGCACATGTATGTTACCTTTCTTATAATTTCAATGTATAAAACACAAGGTACAGTATAAGCATATGAAATTACAATAACTCCTGGTGAACTTCAACATGTGATTTTATGTAGACAAAAACAGCTGCTGTTACTTTATTTACAGTAGAGAAATTCTTAGTTGCAAGTGAACTTATGCTGTTCACTAAGGCGTGGTTAAAACTGACAATGCTGTACAATTTTACTACAGTAAATCTATATATGGGTAGACAAATTTAAACCAGTTTGACGCAGGATATATTTTCTCTATCTTGGTGGAGCATTGCAGCAGCCGGGTTTGGGGCTGGAGCATCAAAGGGTCTGGTGAGTTTCTCTCAAGGTCACACAGTGAGTCAGTGTCACAGTGAGTTCAGAATCAAAACCTAAAATAAACATGACCCACCCTGGCTTGTTTTGTTTACAGTAGTAACCCCTATTGGACAGCTGCTGTGTAAAGAAAAGGTCTAAAGGGTCTTGTCTCTGGCTGTGACAGGTGCCTAATGCAGTGCTCCAATGCAGTCCTACCTACTTTAATCTGCAAAGCAAAATCCTTTTTTTTTTCAGCTGCCACTCTGCTCTTTTTTCTTCAGCTAAAATCTCTAAACAGTGTTTAGTTTGGATGCACCCAAGGTTCTTTGTGCTGAATGAGTGCTAATTGACAAACACTAAAAACTGTGCCTCATTAGAAGCGGTGCAATTACCCTCGACTTTCCCAATTAAAAGTGGTAAAGAGGTTTTTTAGATGAAACAGAGATAGTTGAAAAAGGGGACCATGCGTCTTTGTTTCTATGTATCCTTTGTCTAGTACAGTACTGAAAATGGATAACAAAATATATGTTTCTTGTATTATTAATTAACAGGATCTTACACCAAATCAAGCTATTCATAAAGACAGCTGACAAGGCTGCAAATATCTATGATTGACTGGGTCGTGGATTCTTAATTACAAGCCAAGAGGGAAGAATGTACCCTGAATAATAAATCTTTAGAAATGTTATCACAATCTGCTCTGGCACAAATGAGCTCTCAAAGAAGGGGGTGTGTATACTGACAGCCATTGCACTTGGAGTGATGAGAAAATATGAATTCTCTCTGGGTCCTCCTGACTCATAGGGAATCCAAGGACCTCGCGCAGTGCTTGAGCAATCAATGCGTCACGGGAGTGTAAAGACTCATGCTCATATGCAGCTGCAGTTCAGTTGCATAAGAATTCAAGTTCCAGCAGAAATGAGCAATAGCACTGGAGTTTTCTACAGCTCTTGCGCTGCACTTGTTATTCAATGGTGAATCACTGCAAGAATGACATTCTGCTTAAAGGTGGGTTTTAAGCAACATTGGTCAAATCATGTTTCAACATGTCTTATTCAAATCATGTGAGTAATTCTACAGATTATCATTTGACAGTTAGTGCCACAGGAATTTTCAAATCATGTGTCAGAATTATTTCCTATAACAATAATCATGATTGAACACTATCACTGCCAATATCAAAGCCAGAATTGCTTCTGTCTGCAGTATTTACAGTGCTTGCTTCCTATTGAAGTATTTGTAGTCCTGCAAGAGATACCATGGAACACATTGACTACACCCCCCTGCAAAACACACATGCTCAATACATGCTGTAGAATAGGGCATGTAACACTTTTAAATGAATAAGGCTTGTACATTAGGTATATGGGTTTTTAAATAGTCTCTCAGATGTTTGTCTGCCACAGTGCCTCTTCAATTAGACCCTGACTGTGTCTGGCAACACTGGATTACATATTAAAATGTCTCTTCCCATATGCTGGCTGATGTCAACGAAATGTTTCCAGTACTGTAATTATACAGTACAATATTGGGTTTAAAACCTCTTTCAATAACACACCATACATAGCTGTTTCCAAGAGTTATCCCTGGCTTCACTCAAGGTTTGTGTACGCACATTATCTAACCCTAACCCTAACCCTAACCCTAACCCAACCCTTCTCCACACCTGTTGAGGCTCGTTCAGTCAGAGAATGGCATTAAGAAACCCCCCCTACTCCTCCTACTCATCTTTAACAAGGTCATATCTAATAGACAGTCTTAGTAGTTACTGGCCACAGAGAATGTCACCATCAGCCTGTGTTAATCACAAAATGAAACATAACCCCCATGTAACTTAGAAGCCCTAACCTGCATCTCAGTATTGAGAAATGACGCTGCCATCCAAGGCAGAGCACACACCGAGGGTAACACCAACCATCCAGAGCACCTTTGTTTATTCTAGCAATTTTCTTACTTTCTCTGATTCCATTAGAGCTGGTCTTCTTTCCCAAGAGGTCAGCCAAGGGGTTTCTGTTAGAGCCCTCTAGATTATTAGTTGGAATGCCTCTGAGAGGTTGCAGCTGATGACCCATTCCAGCCCTTAGTAGGTTTTTGTCACTGCGTTCATTGTTCAGCACTCTGGCATGGTCCTTTTCCAAGCACAATTTAGTTAAATACATGGAACATTCCCCTTTTCTGGTCTAATTCCCTTATGTACAGTATGTATACAATACAGCTGATATAGTACAGGTTGGCAAGAGCTTTAAAATCACATCAACTGAATCGTTAGAGTGCTCTCATTCCCCCTTGAGAAATAATGGGACAGTAAATAAAGGTCTGAGGGATTATACTTGTCTGATTGCATTTTTTTTAAACTGTAAATTCCTGTATTCTGAAAGGAATACCCTTTAGAAATCATAAGCACCTGCATTCCTTTCTTTCCATTATATTGCTGCTGTAACGCATAGCATGGCTGCAATAGAAGCTGATAGGATGGTAAAGGAAGTCAGTAGACACAGCTTTAGCCAAGCACTATCTCTCCCAACACCTTGTTGTTCACTGTGTTAAGAAATTCTTAATACTTAACTCAACTCCTTCTTAATACTGCACCCCTTCAAGAATATTTCCCTCCCCTCTGATCTTTTCAGTTGCAGGAGATCTGCGTTTATTTCAAAGGTTAAGCCTCTAAACTTTTTAATCTCATAGCAAATATTTACAGTTCAGGCAGGTACAATTCCCTTAACCGTCTAATAAAATTAAGACAATGCTTCACTGAAGAACAAAGGTTACCACAAGCAGCCTAAAAAAATAACAATAACAGTAATAAAGGAAAACCATTAAATCTGACATACAGATTGATGAACTGCCTTCTTCGGATGATGAAAACCTGCAGGACTCGTTCCTCTGAATGTCACAGGATCCACTGAGGTAAGTCTTACAGTACATGCCCATGACAAATGCTGTCTGTAATTAACTTAATTATAGCCTCATACACATTGATGTAATGTGTACAGAGTGTTTCATGTACCATAGACAGAACAGCAGACAACTTCCTGTAGGAAGAGATGTTATGTTGGCTTTGTTCTCAACATAATTAAAGATTGCAAGAACAAACTACTGTATATGCTCGAATGTGTGCAGGAAAAAGTACATTTTAATTATGCCTAAAACTGACTATTAGGAGAAATAGTCTGCAAGATTTTTGTGGAGATTTGATAATAGGCCTGTGGATCCCTTTGAACTCTGAGTATGTTTTGTTTTCACAGAAACAAATATTAGCTCTGTTCAGAATTCAATAAATCTAGGTGCTGATGTGCCCAAGGCCACAAGCTGTTGCTACTATGGTTGAAATCACACCAAAAATGTTTTAAAAAAACAATCTGTAGAACAAATAAAACATTTGAAAATAAAAGGTGATCCCTTTTCAATTTCTGTTTTGTTTTCTGAGCTATACTAGACAAAGCTTGAATATTTATGACAAGGAGGTTTCAAGGGTGAAGGATTATGTACTTACATCTTCAACAAAGCTATATTTTTTAACTGTTAACTTCTTGGACTTATATCTGCGTCAGTGTGTGCCGAGCTCAAAGCTACGTATGATAAGCATGCAGTGAGAGTCACCGAGGAATTACATTTTATTTTAAAAATGAATATGTCTGTAGGACACCACATTTTCCCAATTTATTTTTCAGAATTCATTATTAAATATCTATATACATATACCAATGAGTTATTTTATTTAGTGTATGTTATTAAGGGGATATCATGAAGTAAAAAGAAAAAATCTGCAGTGAATTTCAGAATGCAACATGCATCCTTTTATGAAAGAATTTCTGCACATTATAGGGTGAGCATTTTATACACGGGTGCCCGTTTTACTCCTATAGTATATTATTATATATAGTATTATATGTTTTTTTGATAGGATAGTATTCAAGTCGTGCACATTTCACAAGAAGTTTGCGTTATATCATGAATCCAAGCCAAGGCTGCTGAATCATGTGTTTTATACACAGGAAGTGTTTTATGCCTAGGAAGTGTGCTGTACACAGGGCTTGTGTTGAACCGGAGAAGCACTGTAATTTGTTATATTAAATAATATAGACTAAAATATGAAGACAGCTCAACCAGGTGTTTATCCAAAACTACCATCTCTGCTGTGGTATGTCATAGTAGTTTTTGCTTAATACAATTGAATAAATGAAAATAATTGTATTTTGATCAATGTTTTAGGGTAGAATGTGATTCATGTGATTAATTGAAACACTTAAAATGCTAACATGGAACCTATTGAAATCTGAAGGGCAAGGCAAGATCACACACACAGTGCATTTGTTAATTAACAAAAGGGAAGGCAATGAAGCACTGGGCTAGTCTTATTCCCAGAGGGAGCATGCATTCCACATTACCTGAGCCAGATGTGCTGAGTTTGCTTGTTTCTTGCTTCACTGTTCCACGGCTCATTCCGCTGTAAGGCAGGATGGCTCAGCCTATAATTCAATATGCAAACCATATGGCCAGCCATGAGTCATTTAGTTCTGGATTGCAAATCATTTGCTAGCTTTCTTCAAGTGCCTGGACTAAAGAATAAATTAAATTAACGTTTCAGGTGTTACAATCAATCTGACTTTTCTGAAACATTAGTTGGTAACATCAGCAAGTACAAGTGAGAAGATAAATTGTACTTATTCCGTTATCAGGGCTAAACCCAGTGCCCTCTGACACTACGGGGGCTCTTTGTGCACCCCCTGGGGTTCTGATCAGCTCAGAACTGGTTTTATTTTTTTTATTTTTTTTTTTAAGTTTGATCGAACACAGATTTGTAACCCCACGTGATATTGATTACAGTCAAAAGTGTTGTTAGACTCTGTAAGGGATACAGAAGTCCTGTCTATTGTATATTGTAACATAAACTGCCAGGCCACTTTTTTAGGATGTGTACCTCGTATCCAGCTGAGCCACATTTTACCCGGCTCATAGCCCTGACACGACACATAAGAACATAAGAACATAAGAAAGGTTACAAACAAGAGACCATTTGGCCCATCTTGCTCGTTTGGTTGTTATTAACTTAGTGTTCCAAGAATCTCATCAAGCAGCTTCTTGAAGGATCCCAAGGTGTCAGCTTCAACAACATTACTGGTTCCAGACTCCAACAATTTTCCTGAAATTCTCCTCCAAAAAGGGTGCCTCCTATGTTCTGTTCTGAATGCCCCTTTATCTAGTCTCCATTTGTGACCCCTGGTACTTGTTTCTTTTTTCAGGTTGAAAAAGTCCCCTGGGTTGACATTTTCAGTAGCTTTTAGAATTTTGAATGCTTGAATCAGATCATTGCGTAGTCTTCTTTATTCAAGACTGAACAGATTCAATTCTTTTAGATTATCTGCATATAACATGCCTTTTAAAGCCAGAATAATTCTGGTCGCTCTTCTTTGCACTCTTTCTAGAGCAGCAATATAATTTTTGTAGTGAGGTGACCAGAAATGAACACAATATTCTGGATGAGGTCTTACTACTGCATTGTAAAGTTTTAGCACTACTTCCCTTGATTTGAATTCAACACTTTTCATTATGTGTCCAAGCATTTTGTTGGCCTTTTTTAAAGCTTCCCCACATTGCCTAGATGAAGACATTTTGAAGATCTTTTTCATAGATTCCTTTTTCAATTTCAGTATCTCCCATTAGGTATTTGTAATGAGCATTTTTATTGCCTGTGTGCAGTACCTTACACTTTTCTCTATTAAATGTAATTTGCCATAAACTCTTCAAGGTGCTGGAAGATGTATTGAGAAATGTTAATCCATTCAGTAATTAATATTTCACACAGTTGGTGCAATTGCAGAGGATCATGGGTGACTAATGCATCCCTAAAGTTCATCCCAAACATGCTCAATTGGATTAAGATCCAATGATGATATACTCTGATGACTCTTGATGCAGTCTAACCAGTTGGTTGGACAGGTCCAAACAATGCATATTCCAAGACTCTAATCCTAGCTATCTTTTCTAGTGAGTACTTTAATCTTGCACTGATTTTTCTAAGAAGAAAAGGGTTAATTCTAGCCAGCATTCCTTGAAAATATGATGGCAGGCACATAATAATAACAGTATTATGGTGTACAAGGGGACACATATAGAGTTCACTGTTGCCGTGATCAAATGTTCTGCTCTGGTTATTAATTACATCTACTGTGCATTTTCCAGCATTCCGGGTGCATTACATTTGTCACCAACACCACTGTTCAGTGAAAGTGTAACAGCAAAGTCATTTGGGTAATCAAACCAGAGTCAGTTGACAAGACAAGGTCAAAATGTGATGTTGTTTGCATTAGAACAAAGACGCTTCTTAAGAATAATGAAAACTTCTTCCTGTGGACTGCCCATTATTTAAATAAGATTCATTTCACCTAAATCCCAGAGCTTTCATCTATTTCACCAGTGCTATCTCACGATACAGATCACATGGCTATCATATGCATGTCAAATATGTCATCTGTTACTTACAAGGCTTGTATAAACAGTCAGAGGAGATCAGGCCCCTAGTCAGTATTTAACAGCATTGTTTTAAATATTTGTACACCAGGTAAATAAAGGTGGTATAGTCTTGACAGAATCACAAAACAACAGTTAATAGTATCCATGTGATACAGCTGTTACTTATGATTATTATTGTTCATTTGGAAAGTGTCTTCGTAACCGAGTGTGGTCCGGTTAGTTTGAAAGCGTATATGAATCCCCTTCAGAGTAATCAAACCAGACAGAGAGCACTTCAGGATGTGTCAGCTCTAAACTGAGTTGAAAACAAACTGTATGTGAAAAGGCTCCCAAATTTCACTGAAAAGCTATTGTTTTCAGCTAGCCTTGTGCTTTTCTGTTGATGTCCTGGCTGTGTGGATTATTGGAGCATGTTGCTTATGAGTTAATGAATAAATCTAGGACATCTATCTACCTTTCTGTCACTTTCTTTCATGAATCAATTGCTTCATACAACCATGAAAGCAGTGGAGTCGAACGGATCCAATGTATCCTCATATGAAGCTGCTATAAATATTGCTTGAAATGTCTACTACACCATTCCTAGGCAGAGGAAAAAAACTGAGACAGGTTACTAAACCCATGGATTAGATTAATAGAATGTTTTTTTTCTAACACAGCATTAATATATATGGGTAATAATTTGCCTTTAATTGTTTCAATATATATACAAAAAAAGTAAAATAAGTATTATTGTGCGTGTTTAATTAAGACATAACAGTGTACAGTACATATTACTTGGCTATTCAATGATTCCTTGGTTCAACTGTTTGTACTTTATCTAGGTGTCTTAAGGTTTCGGTGCATGAAAATGTACATAAACTGCAGTTCAGCTGTATTTCCTTGACGATCTATGATAAAACATAACATTTCCTATTTAGTTACTAGGGAATTATTTGAATTTAAGTTACAACAGTACAAATCTATAGGATCGAAAGAGCCTCTGCAACCACTAGGTGTGCTGTAGCAGGTTATTAGCTGCCATTCATTCGCTTGAGATTAGAAAGACTTCCGTTTTAGCATCTCTCCCTAGCCCCCATGTTTAAGGTCACTTTGTCCCTGAGCAGAGATGCTTCTCTCTTAGTTATCAGAAGCTCAGCCATGGCAATCTTCCCTGAGGCCCTGCTAGTGACCAGCCAAGGGCAAGGACTTAGGATCAGGGCCTTTTCAATAAAAGGTCATGCCAGCCATATGAACACTTCAATTGCTCTGCTTAGCAAAGGCTTTCTTCACAATGGTCATTCTCACATTACAAACGATCTTACTGCAAGTCCTACCAACGGATATCACAGAGAACCTGAAACACGAGAAAAGAAAACATTGCCGTGCTTTTTTTTTTTTTTTTTTTACTGAACAAATCCATCAAGATGGAAATGAAGGAAAGCAAGTGCCTTTGGTATGAGGAGGCATTTGTTTTGTGTAAGATGCCTAACTACTTTATTGGATGAACATACAGCTCATTAAAAACGCATCTGCTGTAAATTTGAGCAAACCTTGTGTTGTTTCTAATTGTAACCCTGTAATTGTAGATCTTGCAGGATAGGATACCGTACTATAGAAAACACTTTAGACCTTGGCAAGTGTCCCATTTAATGATTAAAATCATCTTGAGTGAAGATTGCCTGATGATAATGCCTTATAATTAATACATAAAGTAAAATAAATCAATGGCTCTTACCTGTTCCAAAAGACCACATACAGTACAGTTCTTGTGACTTGTTTGGTTTTGATTTTATTCTTTCTCGTCTAGTCAGCATGCAACAGGAAAAAGGTGCCTCAAATGACAAAGTTAGCCCTGCCTCCTCCATCCTCAACCTTACCCAGCTCCACACTTGGATGGTCACACTTTGTGGATTTAACCACGGCTCATTGACCCTAAAACCCAGCCCCATGCCACAGACCAAAAGCTTAAACACTGGGACAACTACAGTGAAGCAGGCTGACTTGCAACTCTGTGTACAATTTATAATCGTGTTAACTATGAAGTTTAGTACTGTTGCCTGGGTAACTTAAGATAACTTTAAACTGATGGACAAAAGAACACAGTGTGGTTAATTTTAAAACTAAAACTGTATATGCCCCCGTTGCAATCAGAAAGCTGCTGCCTTTCAGCACCTGTGGTTTGGTGAAATATCTCTTTTCATTTGGCCCCCCACTGAGAAAGCCCTGAAGTTATTAGTTTCACCTGTACACAGCTCCCTGCACCATTGACTCGACTTTTATTAAAGTCCTCTAATCTGCATGTTTATGTGCAAGAGAGAGTGATGTGTCAACCACCTTCGTCTGCACTTCTGCGCCTCTTAGCAGCACTTACTGGTCCCCTGCAAAGCTTTAATGTTCCTACTTGGCACTACCACCCCTAACAGTGCTTACAGTGAAAGAAAATTACGTGTTTATTTTGGGTTGTCTGTGCCAAGGCTGCTTCCAAATCATTTGCACTTAAATGTAGCGTAGACTAAACTAATCAGCTGCCAAACATCCCCCGCTCCTGAAAATAAGTCTTTTGTTTTCTGGTTCCCGTTTCGGTGCTTTCCACAGATTCGCCAGCACTGTTACAATGGGTGTGATTGGCCAGTAATGCAGCGTGTAACACTGTCTGTACTTCGGGGGAACTCATTGTGAATAATGACAGCGAGGGGGTTGGGGGTTGGGGGAGGCTGCATTACATCCTGACAGTTTGCATGCATATATTGAGGTTCAATCTACTGTGCAGCACTTGTAAAAACATCCCAGAGTAGTACTAGTAACTTGGATATCTTCTGATCTAAGCTGTGTTTTTAAGTGGCCCTAGTGTATAACAGATAACAAATGCTGCACTGTTGCTTGGTCAATAATCTATAATAATTGATTATTAACCTCATGGTTATCATATCAAGTGGTCTCCACAAAAATCAATTATAGTACTCGATCGCCTCAATGCATCATTGCTCTGCTGCACAAGAATTGTCTCACGGGTGGACCACCAGTGTGTTTTTTTTTTCCCCATTTGAGGTTGATTTTAGTTTCATTTTCCTCCTGGACTGCAATGTAGTTTGAAACAGAAAGAAATACTGTCAGAGAAATTCTGTTGCATTGCCAAGCAGCATGTTTTTTTGCAAATGTCTATTTCTCTTTAGGGAAAGTATTGGGTTCGTGCTCATTTAATGTGATTTATGCTCATGTAATGTGTTTAAGATCAATACTGTGCATCACTGTTAAGGACAAAAGTTAGTTACCAAATCATTCTGCACTTCCAATTATTCTAATTGTTATAACAATATTATTAATAAAACAAAAGGCCATCAACATCAGACTGATAATCTGCTTTCTGAAATCCGTGCAAGTTGGTTTAGCACAATAAACACATTGGCCATTGTTGCAATCTGCATGCTATTGAAAGTGTTACCTTTGTCTTTGCCCACACATATTGCAGTCTGTTCTTTGCTAGTATAATTCTCACAAGTTCTGAACAAGCTCCATCTAATGATATCCCTGATGCTCATCGCTTAACTGTATCTACTGAGTGATACATCCTAGGATCCTGGTAATCGTAGACAAAGCCTGTAATGATCCTAAATCCAGTGGAAGTCAGTGGAGTAGTACAAAAATGGTATTCAATAGCACCAGCTTAGTTAAATCCCTCTGTGCGTCTCCTGTAACAACGTTGGGATACAGGTTTACTAAAGCTTATAAATAAGACCCTGTGCTCCGCTAATACTACCTTGTCAATACCAAAGCAAAGACACGTAAATGAATGTATATAAGCACCTAGGGAAAACACCTGGGGATTCTGTATCTTCTTCGTAAACAGAAAGAGCTCTTCAATAACACTGCCATGTCAGTGTCTGAGAACAATGGACTTGTTTTCAATGAGCCAGAGAGGAGGCACTCAGCAAGCGGGGAGACACTTGACTAGCACATCAGTAGCCTTGTTGACCTGTTACGCTTCTCAAAATCAAATGAGGTAAAATAAGGAATTAATATGGTGCTGTTTGTTTTAAACTAGTGTGTTTTTTCAATATCCTTCTGATTCCCACCCTCTGAAAACCTAAACAAGTAAAACTGACAATATTTACAGTAATTCTGTTTTTTATCTATAAATAAATAATACTGTTGCCTCTGTAACTTTATGATCCAGTGTAATTTGTGGAACACATGCCTGTCTCATTTTAAGAAACTATTAGTAAAGACTGGCTCAGTGCTTGCTAAGAGAGAGTCTCTAAATTGAGTTTTTACTACTGCTATAATATCAACAGGTGTATTTCAATTCAGAAAACAATGAGGAAATGATGGCTCAAGAGAAAAGCATTAGAAATTAGGCCAGCTTTTAACAGACCTTGTACACAACAATTTAAGATTCACAGTGCCCAGAGTACAGTACTTGGATTATTATTCTGAGATGTTTATTTCAACATTCTGGACTGTTGTATTATTTTATTTTTCTATCTGCTCAATTCACCTGGATACATTTTGTTTTTGCAAAAGTCCAGAAGCCAAGGTCAGATTAATTCAAGGTAAACAGAGGTAAATGGTAATGAAGTTAGATCCTGCCGACCAGTCAGACTGGAAGGGACCAGTTTGATTCTTCTGCATTGCACTGAAGGTGAATAGGAAGAACGTGTTCAGTAATAATGAAGGCTCTTTTTTACGTTGAATGCCCTTTGTTGAGTTAAGCAGAAGTCACTGTATGGCTCACAGAGGCCCGTCCTACATCAGGTATTAAACAATAAAGAATAATCAAAACGGAAATAAAAATAATAAAATTACTTTTACTTGAAGATGAAACAAGTGGAGCATTGTATGGGTGTGTACATCGCAATGCTGACGTTAGATACATTCATAAAAAAATAATATTGACCCACAAAACAACAACAAAACCTTAAACAAAGTCAGCACCCAGCCCTCTATTGTACAGCACACAATCTATATTTGTCTAGGGGACATAAAAAGGGAAAGTTAGAACATGCAGCCTTTGTGTTCACAGCTAACTACTTTCGATATCTAAATGTATAGCCAACATTGAAGGACGTTTTTAAGAAATACTATATATCTACATATAATTTAGACGGCTTTGTTACTGATTGCTAACCAGAAAAGACTATAATGAACCCTGCGAGACTGTCGAGGCTACCAGCCCCTTTAAGACATTGTTTAGCTAATTATACCGTGGCAAAGGGGGCCCCATTTGTCCTCCGCATGGGGTGCACAGAGGTAAGATTGGGCCTGTCTCTGTGTGTGTGTGTGTGTGTGTGTGTGTGTGTGTGTGTGTGTGTGTGTGTGTGTGTGTGTATACACACATGGATGAAGGCTATATTTGCATCCTGAGCCATTTGAAAAAAAATGCATAATACTGCATTAGTGACGTAAAAATTGTATATTCGTCTAGAAGATTATACTTGACCTTTACTCATATTTGACTCCTGTGCACCCCGACCACTTTCAAACAAAATGCCTTGTTTTAAATCACTGAACAAAAACCACAATTCATGCTTTTTAGACACTTTTAACAAATCTGTCTCTGTAAAGATTTACAATCATCCGTCCACCAACGACAGCAGCAACCAAGCGAATGAGACAAATAATCTTCAACCCTGACAAATCTCAGGGTTTCAACTTGAAAGTCAGAGGCCATTACCAATGAGGGTGATAAGTATACAGGTCACAGTTCTAGACATGTGCCTTTTACTGCAGCTGGTTTGTTCCATTGCACTTGAAAGAAATAATGTCAGTTTAAACTTTTTTAATGATTAAGACGGCGATTCAAGACCTGGGAGGTTTCTGCCAGACCGCACTGACCCAGCCTTCAGGGTCAGAAACATTTTCAATTTTGTCAGGCTAACTGTTTTTTTGTTCGTTTTTTTTTTCTTGGCAATTTTAAAGAGTGCATTTTAAATGCATAGATCAGTCAACTTCACTTTTGCATGAAGGAACTTTCATTACATTGGAATAAATTATAATTATAATAACCGTCATTATTTCCATTATTTGCATTATTATAGCTGTTATTATAATATGAAATATTATATTAAGTACTTTTTAAACTCTGAATTTTAGTCAAAACACATTTGGGAATTTCTATACATGCTGTTTAGTTTTTGCCAGGTTAAAATGTGCTGCAAAAGAACTATTGTGAGTAAGGAAAATCGGCTTTCACTCAGCCTTTGTAGCAACCACATTGTTTTCTTGTACCACAAAATTCACAGAAATATATGACCTTTTAAATCCCAAGTGGAATCTAATTGATGAGGATTAATAATCACGCGGTCCAGTTTACAATGGTACTAAATTAGCTTTCGGGTCCAAAATGGGACCAAGTTGACTTAAGACATTACAGCCAAATCACCAACCCTTCCTGTAAAATCAAAATCTGTGCATTATCATGTAATAATCTACAATACGTGCATTGAAAAACAAAATGATCTATTACTCTAATACTGTTCAACAAAATAAAGAACGGGAGATGGGCTTATCCCAGTTACACCCCTAAATTAGAACCATCCTTGATCTAAATTCATCACAGTCTCTTGACCAGGTTGGCATCTGATTGGTTAGCCATGTTTAGTAATCATTAAGTTTTGCAAAAATAAATTTCCCAGTTCTTTGTACTGTGCCTCCATGTATAGCTCTCCTGACAGCAGAAAGCAAACTGCTGGAAACAATGAAAAGCAATAATTCTGTCAGTAAAACCTAGTGTGCACTGCTACACATTGTTATTTAGGCACCTATCCCGCTGTGTGGGACCTGCAGGTACAGTACATGCAGGCAAACACTTCAAATGAACTTGTAAATTAAATCTGGAGATCACAGAGCTCTAAATACTGGAGTGTATTCGCAAAAGAACAGCAGCTTTTTGCATTCCACTGGGATACTATAGGATCCACTTTGCTCGTTCAAAATGAGGAGGTGGATGCTTGAAGAAACGTGCACTATAGGGTCTTTTTTTTTTTTTTTTTTATTAACATGCTGCCTTCCAATAAATTATATAGAGTTGTATGAAATAAAATTTAAAAAATTGGAGAACTCATTCATAAATGCGTGCTTTATTTATTTATTTGGTTGAGAATTAGCATGGCCTATTGAATATAAAAACATTCGACTCATCTGAAGGTGACTGTTAATACTATAAATAAAAATGACCTTTTGGACCGTGTGTAAAGTGTATTTAAATACAACACATGTCTCAACAGGATTGGGGGTAAATATTTAACCTTGTCATTTTTCTCTTTAAATACAAGCTGGGTGTAGAGGATGTGCTGTACTCACTACTCTAGGGGCTGGCTGGCTAAGCGGAATATGTATATACAGGTAGGGTTCATGCCATGATGGCTCTATTCATTTACTGGACATGGATGAGTTGACTTTGGGAAGTCAGGTTTCATGTACACTGCCAACAAAGTTAAGGTCCCTATAATAAAAGAGAACTGGCATTTTACAGAGAGTATCCTTGTTCTTTTTACTTTAACCTCTGCACTCAAATCAATATGCAGTTCCCCCACACTAGAATTACAGGTCTATAAACTAAGAGTTGCTCTATCCTAGCCTGGAGGACTAATGAAAACCTGCAGTCTACCATCTATTTTATTATTATTATTATTATTATTATTATTATTATTATTGCAATTAAGCCAAATTTAACGACACTTGGCTTTTATATTTTGAAACTTTGATTACAATAAATATTTTTTTTTAAAAATCATAAATAAAATACTTTTTTCAGTTCAGTCTGTTTTTCAAATGTGGAACAAAAACCAACCAACACATTCCAGGGCAGTATTTTAAAATCTGTAGTCTAATTAAGCAATAAAGAGCCCACTATAGCAGTACATTATCGTTGATAGTTCAGCAGCTACAGTGCTTACGGTTCTGTATTGCAGCTAATGAGAAAAGGTTTACCGGTAAAAGTATTAATTCTGCAAGTCAGAATGGAAAGTTTCAGTTCTGCTTTAAAGAATTTTAACATGGCTGTACTCATAGGAGGAATTTAATGGGGTTTTTTTGTTTGTTTGTTTTGAGTTTTTTAAATGAGCCTTTTATTGTTTGAAGATGCCTGAAAAAACAAATGTACAGTAGCACAATCTCATATCCTTCCAGGAAATGTTTTCATGGATGTAGCTCCATGAGGGATATCAGGGTTAAAAAGCTTGCAGATGCATGAAGTAAAATATGATAGACATTTAGTACAGCAATGCCTCATTGAAACTAAGAAGATGTAATTCTCAATCCTGGCTAGGCAGCTGAACATGATGCTTCTGGTAAATAAAGTCAATACATTCAGTGAATGCTTATAAGCTTAGTGAAAGCATTTTATATTAAAGCAACGTATGTCTTGATTGTTTTATTACTATAGTTTGTTTTTTGCTTTGTGTACACAGACAAGCTTCAAAGACATGAATCTGTATTATAGATAATTAAGGCATTATGCAATTAGCTCACTATGCAGTAATAGTAATGGTGTTAGAACCATAACAACGGGAAAACTTTCTCGGCTTAATGACAAGTTGTTAGAACATGCAATGGTGTACTGCAGCTGTAATTACTAATTTACTACATGTGTAATTACAATGTAATACCACCTACACTGAAGCATGTCAAGAATTACTTAATTCCACTTGCGAAAAGATGTTTATGTAAACCCATATAAGCCAGGATATCTCAAACAGTTGTGTAAACTCTTAATACTCTACTCAAGAGGCATAGCCAGCTTCAATTGCAAATGGTGCCTCTATATTTTAACCTAAATCTTTGCTGTTTCATTTAAAGGCAATAAAAAAGAACTTCAGTTAAAACACGTGGCATTGAAATGATGACGTTTCTCTGAGTGCTTCTAAATTCAGCACTCTAGTGATTGTTTAATAGTTGTGGAAGCTCTTTAACTCGTTGGCAGCATAACCTGGGTTTCTCTCAGTGCCTTGATAAAGAAACATTGTCTTAATTTTTTATTCATGATTATGCACGGTAGGAAGGTAAATCACTCTTCAAACTAAACTGTTCTTGTTGGCTACATAAATGCTTCTTTAAAGTAGTCAACCCCCTCAATAGTGATTAATTAGAGTTCTACACAAAGTGTTGAAATGCCTGGGTAGCTTAAAAGAGACTTGATTTGTGACTGCAGAATTAAAGTATGCCTTTAATCACAGAGTAGATGACTGGCTAGAGCAATATATGCCTACAACTATTCTAGCATGTCTTTTACTGTCCAATAAAGGCTTTCACAGTATTGCTTAATCGTCTTCACTGTCATCTTTACAGCTTTCTGTTAATCGATCCAGGATTAGGCAATGCTAGGCGCATAGAATATCTCTTTATTGTTTAGATGGAAATTATTTATACAACACAGACTTCTATGAATGCTTAGTTCAGATTGTGCTGAATTTCAATTTCCCAGTAACATTAAAGACCAAACATGAAAATAAAGTTCAGGAAACAGCTGAATCCCTGGCTCAGAAACATTATGGGTTAACTTTGAGTAGAGCCTAAGTAATACATCATGTCAGTAAGTGCCCGGCTGAATGAATAAGAACTTGTGTGTGAATTGTAAATTATAATTGGAGGATTACATCATTGAAATTCAACAGAAAATACTGATTAACAAGTAACTACACATGAATTCCCATCACTTACTGTAAAGCTTGATTTTTTGTTGTTTTAGTAATAATGGTCTGTTAAAAGTATCATTTTATGTCTTCAGACAGCAATAAACTCAATCATAAATGCTTGGTAACGATTGCTGCTGAAACAGGATGTCACCTCTTTGCTCAGCATGATGAATCATGGTTTATGATAAGTAAGGAGGGACTCATTGTTTCCGTTTCTCTTTCAAGGTAAACGAAATTAGACGTAGCGGTATGATTAAAAAACTTCCAAGCGACACCGCTTGTTCAATCAGGTGGACTTTAGAATCATTCAACAATGCTCAGAACAGCAATGATTTCAACTGTACCTTAATATAACTCCTGTATCCAGAGAAACTATCCATGATATGTTTTCCTGCATAGTCTACTTTATTCAAAATTTCTGAAAGCCATAAACAGTCATTTAGTGACTAAAATAAACCCAGCCAAGGTGTCTAATTAAGTTGTATGCCATAATTTCTACTTACGTGGCAGGCAGACATATCGAGTGACGTTACAATCACCTTGATGTGTTTAAAGTAAGTCTGTGGCTTAGTAGTAATTGAGCAGCATGTATTTGGATTAATTAATATAATTTATATTATATATGCTACCATTAGGTGACATTGTCCACAAACATAGAGTGAATTTCCATTGCTATGCTGATGATACCCAGCTATATCTGTCCCTAAAGCCAGGAATTTCTTCTGCCTGGGTGTTATTAGTTACTTGCCTTGCAGACATCAAGTCTTGGATGTCACAGCATTTTCTAATGTTGAATTCAGATAAAACAGAGGTTATGCTAGTGGGATCACAGAACCAACCAAAAGGAAATGTGGGATTACATGAACTCAGCCCTTGCAGTCTCTCATCAAAACCAGAAATTAAGAGTTTGGGGGTCATCTTTGATCATGATCTATCATTTGAGACTCATATTAGGGAACTTACTAAAGTAACTTTTTACCATGTAAGAAATATTGTCAAACTTAGATCCATTATTTCTGTATCTGATGCCAAAAGACTAATGCATGCCTTTCATCTAGAATTGATTGTTGTAATGCACTTTTTTCTGGTGTCCCAAAATGTGTGGTATCCCGCTTGCAACTTGTTCAGAATACAGCCACTAGGATTCTGACTAAAACCTCTTCATCTAATCTGTTGGCTTTCAAACAAGGTCTTGCTGTAAACGCAGTCAGAATGGAAGGTCCTTACCACAAGGCTGCTGTCCAAAGACAGTCGCTTCCAGAGCTCTCTCTTCTCCTGCTGTCTGCTTCCAGCCATGGCACAAATGTATTGCTTCTCTCAATGACTCGCTACACCTCCAAGAGCCACTGAAAAAGAAAGTCAGTCCATTAACACTGAAGGTCTCTGCATGTTTCCCATTGTATAATCACGAGGGTGGAAATCCCTTTCAACCTCTGTTTAGAGTTCACTCGGTCAGTATTGCATGAGACATCATTTTACAAGCAAATGCTTTTCTTCTTCTCTCCTCTTGCTTTCCAGCAGTAAGCTTGGAAATGTGAAAGTGTCGTGTGTGAGATAGCTGAAGCAGCAATCATCCTAATGTCTATATGGTCTGCAGTTATCCCTTCCTGTGTTGTTCTAACCCTTTCCAAACAGATCTGGGAAATGGGCTTGGCTGGCCATTCAGGGGCCTCTGGAAAAAATAAACAGTTCACTTCAAGTATACTACTTCTATACAACCCTTGGAGCAATCAATGACTCTTCCAACAGCACGAGCACAGTATTTATTTACTAAATTTATTACAACTGTTAAGAAACACATGTGAAGGGCCTTACAACCTTTAACCTGAATGTGGAGATTACATTTTAGTGCTTTCTTCAAAGTCACTTGCGGTATATACTGTAGGTAAATAAGCACCTTGGCAAGCAATAGGAGTAAAACCACAATAACTGTGCTGCCTATGACATTATTACAGTTTATTATCCTGGATTTTGTCATATGAATGTACTTTTTTTTTATAAGCATACAATCATCAAAATATGTAAGATGTATACACAGTATAATCACTTCAGTAACTGCCAACATGTATCACAAAGAACATTGATCTAATACAAGAACGAGGTCATCGTTTATAAAACTAAAGTCAACCAATCAAAAGTTTTGGCTTGTGCCTTATTCTTGTGTTCCCTGTTCTTTAAAACACTGGCATGCTACATGGCTAAAAGGATATTAAATTCAGTTGTTTACTTGTAAGTTATATCATAAGACAACAATGCAAAAAGTGATAAAGGTGGTATTTTGATTTCCAGACTTTCAGTACGAATGACTCCCTTTTCAGCTTGATGATGTACACATTGCCCTACACTGTA
Organism: Polyodon spathula; assembly: GCF_017654505.1. Classification (NCBI taxonomy): domain Eukaryota; kingdom Metazoa; phylum Chordata; class Actinopteri; order Acipenseriformes; family Polyodontidae; genus Polyodon; species Polyodon spathula. Next base: position 5,647,827 of record NC_054544.1, on the reverse strand, counting down.
TCGTGCTTGCATGCTGCTGTACAAGAGTCACCGATGATTAAATTATTCCACTCAGATGCACAGGACTTTCTGAACTGTATGCATCATATTTAGATTAAAATTGTTCTTTTACTTGATCACATAGACAACATGTATATAAAAAGACTGCTTTTAACACCTGAATGCTCATTTTAGAAACAAGGGAGTCGTTATCATGTTTTCTACAACAAAACAGCACAATTATAAGCAATAGCAGCTTTGATTGCATGGACTTCAGCTGGTTTGACAAAGACTGTAAAACTGTAAAAGAGCTTAAAGGATTAAAAAGTATGTTGATGATTAGGTTGTGAAAACAAAATAGGGGGTGGAAGTAATTACAGGAACCATCACTGCAAATTGTTTGCAGTTCTGCTATTGTGTGGTGAGAAGAATAAACTGGTTCTTGGACTAAGTACCATTGTGCTGCTCAGAGGAGATTAATACAGGGCTTTTACATGTTTAAGCCAACAACAACAACAACATTGCAGTTACAACATTGCAGTTACCCCAGGAAAGTCATTTTACAACACAGTAAGTGAAATGTATGAGTTAAACTACAAAGTGGAGATGAAGTTGAAACATTTGTCTTCTCATTATTTTGCTAAGTTTTACCTCAGGATTTCTGTTTGCATGTTTAAAGTAATGGTTATACTGTAGCAAACAGCTGCATTTGTCCCCAGAAGCATGGATGTCATGCTATTGACAGACTTGTTCCACATACATGTCCATCCCATAGATGTGTCTGTCAGCTCTGCAACAAAGTCCTTCTCAGTTTCCTGAATGTGAAAGAAAGCCGTTCAGTTGTCAAGGGTGTGCTAAACAAACATGTATATTGTGCACACAACTTATCCTCTGAAAGAAATCTTACTGAAATGGGAACAGAATGCAAAATGTGGTTAAAACAGCATTTGTAATGTGTTTTAACAACAGCTGCATACATAAAAGTTTGGAGTTCACAGGATAACCAAAGCAGATAAATACCTTGTTCAAAAGCTGCCACTGAAAATGCTCAAAACTAACCAAGCAATAAAAACAAGCCATAATGTGTTCTTTGTGTTTGTCTTTAAAAGACTCCTATTTTCACATGAGAGATTCTGCATATGCAGGCAAGCAGAGCTTTATTATGCAATGGCATTGTCTGGCGGTGGTGCGCCTGCAAAGCTGCGCTTGGAGGACGGGTGCACTGCACCGCACATGTGACTAAACGTACGCGAACACATATATTATATATATATATATATATATATATATATATATATATATATATATATATATATATATATATATATATATATATATACACACAGTACTGTGCAAAAGTTTTAGGCAGGTGTGAAAATATGCTGTAAAGTAAGAATGCTTTCAAAAATAGACAAGTTAATAGATTATATTTATCTATTAACTAAATGCAAAGTGAGCATCAATTCTTTTAGGTACACTCGCACAAAGTCAGGGATTTTGTAGGCATATAGTCAGGTGTATGATTAAACAATTATACCAAACAGGTGCTAATGATCATCAGTTCAATATGTAGGTTGAAACACAATCATTAACTGAAACAGAAACAGCTGTGTAGGAGGAATAAAACTGGGTGAGGAACAGCCAAACTCTGCTAACAAGGTGAGGTTGCTGAAGACAGTTTACTATCAAAAGTCATACACCATGGCAAGACTGAGCACAGCAACAAGACACAAGGTAGTTATACTGCATCAGCAAGGTCTCTCCCAGGCAGAAATTTCAAGGCAGACAGGGGTTTCCAGATGTGCTGTCCAAGCTCTTTTGAAGAAGCACAAAGAAACGGGCAACATTGAGGACTGTAGACGCAGTGGTCATCCAAGGAAACTTACTGCAGCAGATGAAAGACACATCATGCTTACTTCCCTTCACAAATGGAAGATGTCCAGCAATGCCATCAGCTCAGAATTGGCAGAAAACAATGAGACCCTGGTACACCCATCTACTGTCCGGAGAAGTCTGGTCAGAAGTGACCTTCATGGAAGACTTGCGGTCAAAAAGCCATACCTCCGACGTGGAAACAAGACCAAGCGACTCAACTATGCAAGGAAACATAGGAAATGGGGTGCAGAAAAATGGCAGCAGGTGCTCTAGACTGATGAGTCAAAATTTGTAATATTTGGCTGTAGCAGAAGGCAGTTTGTTTGCCAAAGGGCTGGAGACCGGTACACGAATAGATGTCTGCAGGCAACAGTGAAGCATGGTGGAGGTTCCTTGCAAGTTTGGGGCTGCATTTCTACAAATGGAGTTGGGGATTTGGTCACAATTAATGGTCTCCTCAATGCTGAGAAGTACAGGCAGATAATTATTCATCATGCAATACCATCACAGAGGCATCTGATTGGCCCCAAATTTATTCTGCAGCATGACAACGACCCCAAACATACAGCGAAAGTCATTAAGAACTATCTTCAGCGTAAAGAAGAACAAGGAGTCCTGGAAGTGATGGTATGGCCCCCACAAAGCCCTGATCTCAACATCATCGAGTCTGTTTGGGATTACATGAAGAGAGAGAAGCAACTGAGGCTGTCTAAATCCACAGAAGAACTGTGGTTAGTTCTCCAAGGGCTTGGGCCAACCTACCTGCTGAGTTCCTTCAAAAACTGTGTGCAAGTGTACCTAGAAGAATTGATGCTGTTTTGAAGGCAAAGGGTGGTCACACCAAATATTGATTTGATGTAGGTTTTTCTTCTGTTCACTCACTTTGCATTTTGTTAATTGATAAATTTATTAACATGTCTATTTTTGAAAGCATTCTTACTTTACAGCATTTTTTCACACCTGCCTAAAACTTTTGCACAGTACTGTATATATATATGTGTGTGTGTGTGTGTGTGTGTGTGTGTGTGTGTGTAATAGACACCTCTTCTGCTGCTTCTTAGGTAAATGTTTATATTTTAAGCTTCCTATGATAAAGGTCTTATAAGATGCAAGGATTTCATAGTACATATGCAGTATGAGCCAGGACAACTGGAAACCAAACATGGAGAGACTGGGGTTCAGTACATAGCAGCAAGGAAGTGCTTCCCCACTGCTGCACTCACCTGCACTGTTTGGTTCTGAATGTAGCGAAATGAACCAACAGGAACATGTGGAGAACACAACACATTATGCAGAAGAGAGTAGGAAAGCTTGCAAAGGGAAGATGAATCTGAGGGGAGTAACCCATGTGCTTACAGAAGAAGCCCTGCTGTATCAGTCCCTTGTCTGTTATTTCTGAGACTCTAAGGTAAGGATGTGACTCAGGTTCCAGGTACTGCTGATTGTGGTCTAGATCTCAGACCACTCGGAACAGGGTGATTGAGATGAGATCGCTTATTAGCTTTTCACAGACAGCACCTTTGTGTAAAAATGAGGGCAGCCATGCAATCTGTAGTGAATTTTAGGAATTATTGGGCAGGTTTACAAAGCATTTGCTCAAGTGTAAAGTCACTTAAATGACAAATGTTAGACTATTAATTAATTTTTGCCTAGATTTATTTTATAAAAGAAAAAAAGAATAATTTTCAGTTGTAACTGCTTGGTCCAGTATTTGAAAATGAAAGCTGCTCATTAACTGATTTGATTTTTTTTTAGCTGCTGAAACTTCCCTACTATTATCCTAAAGATTCTTAGTTGTTATTTATTTTTTAATTCAATTATTAGTTATCTTTTCTTTTTTACAATGTCCCCTTAACCAGGTTTGAAATCACTGCACGTGGCTTCTAATTCTATAAAGACATATTAGCTGAGTTAGTTACATCTACAGTAGGAACTAATAGTGAAGAGCAGCAACTTGGGTGCTACATTTTAAGTTACTCATTAAAATAATATAGATACATACATACATACATATATACATATAAATAACACATAACATAAAGAATATACTCTAAATTAAGAAGGTTGCCACACCCACATTCCTGAATAAATTTGCTTTGAGTCTAGGCTTGAGTGTGAAGGTTTTGTGACTGCTTCTCATTGGATACTGGAACATGCAAACACACGCCTGCCTTTAGTGAACACTCATAGTCTGCACAGCTGAAGCACAGACAGCTCCAAAAAAAAAAAAAAAAAACCCCAACCACACAACCATGTATACAATCAAACAAATCTTCTACAAATAACAATGGTACATATTCATGTACTGTGGGAGATTTATACTCGAAGATTAAACTCCCCTAAAACTTCAATGAGCTTTGCTATTGCTTCCTGTCTTGGCCTTAACCTTTTTAGTCCCATGTTTGTTCGTCACAGCTGCATCAAATAAAAAACACAGGTAATCATAGGACTGAAAAACCTCTGGGAGATCAGAAATATTTCAACTGTGCCTTTATGCAAATATCATAATGCATGTACCTTTGGATGAGTCTATCATGTGAAACCTTAGAAAAACCACAAGCTTACATGATCCGCACCAGAGAGGGCTGTGCCAGCAAAGATTAAGGGATTAAAACTAGCAGACTAATTAATGTAGTCAGAAATAATTCAGGGAATTTGAAGAAACTATATCAAAAAATGAATCCCTGGAAACCAGAAACTCTTAGGTGCTGACATATCCAACAGTATGTGCGGAAAGTCTGGCAAAAAGTTAATCACCGCCTAACCCTTCCATCACTTTCTTTCTGGAGCACATACAGTAATCATCAAGCCTGAGCTCCACGTTCAGTTTATGGTCCCTCGCTGTCTTCTACTGTCAGAGACAGGAATCTGTACAGCACAACCTGTTTTTGTATCTTTTTTTCAAACAACTTTTGCAGTACAACAAGATGAATTTTTATATTATTAGCACACCCGGCTGTATGTGTAGAGTAGGCCTGCAGATTGTACTCATCGTGTTAATAGTTAACTGTGCTGTGTAGACTAGTGGCTGTAGAATGGTACCCAATTGAGACGTACAAGCATTTTGTTTACAACACTCCCTGCCGTCTGTTTGCAACTTATACATATCCACTTTGTTTCTCTCTACCGAGAGGCAGCTGAGATAGAACACGTATCTTCATAGCCTATGTGTGCAATGAAACAGAAGAGCGCAGAAAATCTGGCTGTTACCATTGTCCTGTTTCTATATATTCCAAGCATGCTGTTATTTTTACTTGCACACCAAGACCAGTCTTAACTTTGACCACTAGACCAAACCACCTCTTTCAAATACAGCCAGACCTACAGTATATCTGCCAACACCACCTGCTTGAAATTAAATGCATAACAGCACATTGAAAACTGCCCATACTTACCAAGAATTGTCTCCTGAACCTGCAGAAGTGCCAAAGCCAATCTGACCCCTGTGGAATCCCCAGTGAAGACTGTCACACTGTTAGAGAAATAAGTCTTCAAAGTAAGGTAAAAATGTCCTTCTCCTTCTTCCAATATTTTTTTGCTGATTTTTGCAGACCCCAGGCACTTTTAACTACGCATATGTACATTACAGGACATCCAAGTTTAATGACAATTAACTTGTTTTGTCAACATGGAAATATACCTGGGATCGCACTTATTGTGACATCTGTTTCATTTATATTAAATGATTTATTTCTCTTTTAAAATGGAACATTTGCCTGCAAAAAATATTATTTTTTATATAATAAATTGCATGTAATATAATATCTAGCATGTATGGTATTTGAAATTATAACCTTAGGTTTGCAAGTGTGTTGTGTTACTGTCAACGCTACATGATTAGTTGAAAAAACAAGCAGTTCTGTTGCCAATTCAACACTTGTCTTCTTTCTATTGCAAATTACAGTATCAAAAACACAAGCTAAGTTCGAAGAAACAATTGGGGCAACCTTTTACAGTTGTGCCTATTTGCTTTGTGGTTTCTTAAAACTTGGCTTATGTTTTTGATATCTCAACTTTAAATGGCTGGGCATTTTTGATAACTTGGCATTTTTTCACATTTCCAATATGTTTTTGTTTCAGATTTATATTTACATTTTGCATAAAAAGAGTGTTACCGAAGATTTAGAATAACTGAAATAATTGGCTGTTATCACAAGGGGTCTCTATGAAGACGCAACATAATTAAAGCACTAATAGAAGCGACCACTATCCACTTCATCTAACCCATATGATCCAATTCAAATTGCATGTCTAATGTTATCTTCTAAATAATAAAGTGTTTTCCAAAATCAGTTTCTCAAGTGCACTACGTTGCTTCCAATCTACACATTTTTGTTTGATTCAAAGTCAGCCACACACCTCTTCTGTGCTGCTGCGGTATTGTTAGCAGGGTGTTTCCTAATGCACACCTGTATTTCCATTAAGGAATCATTTCTTTCATCTTACATGACGCACCTGATGAAGAGATAGCAGTGCAGTATCTCATCTGAAAACAAATAAATGGAATATGTATGTCTTGTATTGAAAGTAGAATCTAGAAGGTTGTTTTCCTATACTGTAAGACAGTGCTGAAACTACCCACTCTGTAGAAGTTATCACAATAACAAAGCATTATTTGCAAATGACTGTTTTGTTTCCTGAGTTTGATGATGACTGTTTTAATCTTCTACTGCTGCAAGCAGGAGCAGGGCCCTGTCTGTTTGCTTCTCACAGTGCCATACATGTAGGTAGGTTTCAATAATAAAACATATGTGACTTTCTTAATTAGGTTGTAACATGATAGATCAATATCCATAACTTTTGATTAGATTACAGAATTATATGTTCAGCAGTTTTAACAAGATAACAATCCTCAGAACTAAACTGTTTCGTCAAAATTAGGAAGCAGAAAAGGTTTTGAGAAACTGTTTATAAAGAACAATTAAAGAAAAGGAATGCAATTCCTTGCAAAATAAATGTCAGGTGTGCTTCACTCTTATATTGTCCAGAGGTTCAATCTGTCATTCAGAGATCTTTCCCATTTCCTTTTCTGCTGTTGTTAACTGATTTATAACAAAGTCAGTTATCAATATGTAAAAGTATCCCTCGCCCAGCAGTTAAAGACACACATCAGCACCACATTCAGCGCAGTAAAAAACCACAGTAAACAGCCCGAGCAGAAACGATTTCCTCAAGAGTGAAGACAATTCTAACATCTGCTAGTCTCGTCAATAATCAGATGCTGCAGAGGAGTTTTCCTTCAGCAACACACAACCCGTTGAATATACAAGCCGAACAGTGTGACAAAGTGTGACAAAATACAAAACTACAGAAAGCTGAAGCCTTACTACAAACTGAAGAAACAAAACCGTCTTCGCTTCGCTTTTGATTGTGAATCCCCGCAAGGAGAGTGGCTATCTTGTGTTACACAAGGAGAGTGTATCATGTTATCTCTTGAATCTCTTGACGTATCTTTTGCATGTTACTGATTAAACAATCACCTGCTTTCCTTTTCACTTTCAGTTCGCTGTATAATTTCTCCAACAAGGTAGTGCAGCCTATTCAGAGTCTGCATTACAGTGTGTGCATTGTCTGTGCCAAACTGTAAAGGAAGAGGGGTTCCCTAAATAAAACCTCAGCAACCGATAACCTGCAACACTATTTCAGTAAGTTGACTATGCTATACTTAGACTTGGAAACCCCTTCCAGAAGATTGTGGTATAATATTCTGAATGGGTCCTCCGGTTGGCCTTGGTATATTTTGCCAGCTTAGTCCACCAGTTTCTGACTTGCTAAGTGCTTATTCTAAATGATTATAGCATGAAAGTATTCAGTCTTACTGTATGTTACACAGAGTTTTGTTTAGCTACATGAAATAGATGAGTTATATTCTTGGATTAGTTTATATTCATCATATCTATTTAGTTTCTATTTAAAATATTTGTAATAAATATCAAAATGGACAGAAGTAAGTTTCATATAGAACATGTATAACTGTTATATGGGGTGTGGGGTGGGGTATAAAGTTTTTTATTTAAGATTGATCAGTACACCTTTTAATATTTCACAGTCTAAGTAAAATATTATTTTCATAGGACAACAGAAAAGAGGTCAGCTTAAGATAATTCTGAAGCAAAGACCTAGTTTATAAATGATTAATACAAAATCCTCTGTATGCACAATATTTTTATGATGGGAAAAAAACCCACACACAACTAACTCTGCATTATCACTAGTACTGTACTTCAGCTCAGCAAGGCCCTCTACTGGTGAAGCTATTAAATCCAGCTTCAGTGTGCAGTGTTTTTCAATACATGTGTCTGATACAGTGTACTTCCACAATAAACTGTAATCTGAAATAATTCTTTACTATGGGATTACTATGTGTGTGTAATATTGTATAACACTTGATGTGCCATATGAATGTAAAAAAGACAGAAATATTTTATGTATTGTAGAGATTCTTTATTTATGTATCATTTTGAAGATTGTTTTCATATAATCCAATATATTGAGATATTATACTAGAATTTCCATTATTATTATTATTATTATAATTATATTATTATTATTATTATTATTATTATTATTATTATTATGAAGAAGAAGAAGAAGAAGAAGAAGAAGAAGAAGAAGAAGAAGAAGAAGAAGAAGAAGAAGAAGAAGAAGGGTACTGAGTCGTGACAGGTGCAGGCAGACAGCAACAATTCCAGGGCATGTGCTTTTGCAACCACCCCCCATAACTGGGTTCATAAACTGCTGTCAAGTCAATGTAGGCCCTGAATGAGCCCCACGGTCAATAGAAATTAGCAGGGGGTCTAAGTCGCAGTGTGATTTTTCACACCACCAGAAAAATAATCCTCCACATTATGTCCCTGTCTTTAGTGTGCACTTCCAAAACAAAACAGTGCGATTTAAACACAGCTGTCTCCCTCCCACTCTCTTTCTTTATTGTACTGGATCAAGAAAGACCTGCGAGCCGAGATTGTATTGTTCCATAAGCCACAGTTCTTCAAAAGGGCCTTTTGCTCTTACAATAGGGAATAACGAATATCAAACAGGTTGTGCCATTTCCCATTCCCCCAATGATTAAAAAATAAAACAGTAACTGCCGAAGAAAACACTATAAAGAAAAGAGGAATACAGGTTCACCCTTAAGACTTTCAACACACTACCCAGAGGCATCAGAATACTTTGGAGTAGTGAAGATACTTTGAGAATAGACACTGAAAACATTGAACCTTCCTGTGATAGCTTCCTTTGCAGCTGCACCAAGTACTTTTAATCCAGTCCAGATTTGTTTTTCCTTTTTTTGAGGATGAATACAAACACCAAAATGAACAATTTCTTCAACCTATATACAGGTGTCCCTATGCTTATATCTCATTTGCATGCTTGATGTTTTTTTTTGTGTTTTTTGATTTTTTGTTTTTTGTTTCGGTCTGGGTCATCTCACAGCCAATCATATGCTTTTTACAACACTCTTGACTTTTCTTGTGGCCATGTCATGTTTTTCCTTTCTTGAATAAAAAAGCTGAAAACCTATTCAATTAATGAATGATGGAAGCTGTACTACCTCCAGATACTTCCAAGAAAGCATTAACAGAGCAGGGCAGTCTAAAAACAGTGAGAGCCAGACAAAAAGGTACTACCTACTAGGTAGTTGGATTGAAGACTTTGTAGTAAAGGAGGTTATGGATAGTACTACAGCACTCACTGTTGGTGGATATCTGTTTTCAACTGTAGTAGCTAAGCATGTAGTCATATATTTGGGAACTGGACATTACTGCAATCACTTATTGAAATATTGATCTACCAAAGTGAGGCATTTACTATATATGTGTTTTCTAATTTTGGTCTTTGTTGGATTATTAGTTGACAGAAACGTGTTACATGCTGTGCTGCAGTGCCACATGTGTTCAGTAATACGAGAAGAGAGGAAGGGAAGCTCAGTATAAGGGTGCTACTGTTTAGGTCTTACCAGTTATGTTTAATTGGTAAGACCTTACATTGATTGTCTCTCATTACAGTGCACTTAATGTGTACATCTTTTTGCACAAAATATGCAAGTGCCCAATTGTATCATAAAATGGTTAGGGTTAGGGTTAGACTTAGGATTAGGGTTATATCATGCAAAAAAGATTTACACATTAACTGCTATGTAAGTACACAGGAATTAGAGATACTTAATGTAAAGTGTAACCGTTTGATTAATGTACCTTTTTCAGATGTTATCTTGTTAGTTCTGATCTACACAGAAAACACATTGAAAATGTACAAGTAATGAAATGTTGAATGTCTCCTTTATTACATATACGTTTGTGCAAACTCATACTTGTGCACAGACCTGTGTTGCATAATCACCTGTTTCACTATTCCATGTAAGATTAGAATAATGCATCTGGAGCTGCACAATACTGATTTGCTCTTTTACTTCTAACATAGCACCTGCACTGAGTGGTCTAATATTCTTAACAGGGTGATTTTCACAGATTTAGAGCCCGGTAATGTCCTTTTTTATGTCTGGTTTAGCTCCAGAATAATAATTTCATAGTGTTGCTCTCTTTCGTGTAATTTTCATAGTGAGAGAATGCTCAAACGAGAGAAATCATACGTTTATATAAATATATATATATTATATATATATATATATATATATATATATATATATATATATAGATATATATATAGATAGATATATAGATAGATAGATAGATAGATAGATAGATAGATAGATAGATAGATAGATAGATAGATAGATAGAATTTGTATTTTATTTATTTTTTAGTCTAGGTTCATCATATGTTTTGTGAAGCTGTATATTTTACATGTGTGACTCATATACCCCATTTCTAGAAAATATATTGTAGTTATCCAAAGGGTAGAAATATACTTTAAGGTTTCAATGCCTGCTGACTGAGTTATTACACTTTTAACACTACAAGGGGCAAGCTAGGTTCTGTCACACTGTTAGAGAAATAAGTCTTCAAAGTAAGGTAGAAATGTCCTTCTCCTTCTTCCAACATTTTTTTGCTGATTTTTGCAGACCCCAGGCACTTTTATCCACGCATATGTACATTACAGGACATCCAAGTTTAATGACAATTAACCTGTTTTGTCAACATGAAAATATACCTGGGAGCGCACTTATTGTGACATCTATTTCATTTATATTAAATGATTTATTTCTCTTTTAAAATGGAACATTTGCCTGCAAAAAATACTATTTTTTATATAATAAATTGCATGTAATATAATATCTAGCATGTATGGTATTTGAAACTATAACCTTAGGTTTGCAAGTGTGTTGTGTTACTGTCAATGCTACACAATTAGTTGAAAAAACAAGCAGTTCTGTTGCCAATTCAACACTTGTCTTCTTTCTATTGCAAATTACAGTATCAAAAACACAAGCTAAGTTCGAAGAAACAATTGGGGCAACCTTTTACAGTTGTGCCTATTTGCTTTGTGGTTTCTTAAAACTTGGCTTATGTTTTTGATATCTCAACTTTAAATGGCTGGGCATTTTTGATAACTTGGCATTTTTTCACATTTCCAATATGTTTTTGTTTCAGATTTATATTTACGTTTTGCATAAAAAGAGTGCTACCGAAGATTTAAAATAACTGAAATAATTGGCTGTTATCACAAGGGGTCTCTATGAAGATGCAGCATAATTAAAGCACTAATAGAAGCGACCACTATCCACGTCATCTAACCCATATGATCCAATTCAAATTGCATGTCTAATGTTATCTTCTAAATAATAAAGTGTTTTCCAAAATCAGTTTCTCAAGTGCACTACATTGCTTCCAATCCACACATTTTTGTTTGATTCAAAGTCAGCCACACACCTCTTCTGTGCTGCTGCGGTATTGTTAGCAGGGTGTTTCCTAATGCACACCTATATTTCCATTAAGGAATCATTTCTTTCATCTTACATGACGCACCTGATGAAGAGATAGCAGTGCAGTATCTCATCTGAAAACAAATATATGGAATATGTATGTCTTGTACAGGGCCAAGCTAGGTTCATATGATTTACACCTGATACCTCGGCATCAGTTAAACTGTTTAAAAGGCAATATTGTTATCAAATTCCTTTGATCCTTTTATGGAAAGGTTTCGATTCTCTCTCACTCATGTTAAACTGCTGCAATGTGGCGTACACTGTAGAGTCCACCTGTATAGTTAACACATTGTCACTGCAATGAAGAAAGAGTTGGCTGGATATCACAAGCAAGTGGATAGGAGGCACAGCTTAGGGCAAAAGCAAATCAGCAGCTGTTTTATTATCACATATATTGCTCTATTGTAATTCAGCAAGACCTACATATAGACACGATGGGTGGCACCACACACACACACACAATAGGGATGTTTGGCTGTATGTGGTGTCTTGCTTTGTATACTGTAGTTCTCTGAAAGACAATTTTATACATGCGCGTATTTTGCAGGGATAGATTGACTCCTACACATACTCAAGTCCAGAAAGCTCTCAGACCTTGGGGGCCACTTGTGCTGCCAGAATATGTGTTACTTGCAAGATGTGTGGTATACTTGGGTAATAGTATTCTATCTAATATTCTAGTTTGGTGTTATAACAGAGTGCTATACAAGAGGTGTGTGGTTTATACACAGAGAGCATTAAACAAAGGGTCTGACCCAAAGTGTTAGTCATACACATGTCGTGCATTATATTATTGTAATCAATTACTGTAATCACTATTATGCACCAATAAAACATTTACAGAAACTTTTTTAGTACTGTCCTTATTTACCCCTTTTAGGGGTCTGGACAATATAATGTGCTCCAAGGTCACTCGCACACAAACAATTCTAGAACAACCACCATGGGTCCTAGTGGGTCATAAACTATTACATTAGGTACTATACACTGTATCACCACCATTCAGTTCCATCTTTGACATTTAAAGAACAAGACAAAAATTTGAATTGCTTATCGTCTCATCAAATATATGCAAAATGCCATATTTATCACCAGGCATTGTCTTTAAACAATGGCTTGAGATTATTCACCACAAATTGAGTCTATGCATGTATACAGGAATGAAAGGGTCCTCAGAGTTGACTGCCCAGAAAGCAGCATAGCTTGAATACCTGAGAACCCAGTGTAGGATAGCAGTTACACACTCGTGTTTTGAATATGCCATAAACATTGAGTCCTGCCAAGTCTCAACCAAATTTGGAGTATGTAATACAATAATATTCCTTCACTTTAAAACCATGTAACTAAATATGGAACATACTGTACACAGTATTCTTAAATGAGCTACGGAAACATTGAACTTTGAACATATAGAAGAGATGTTGCAGTTTAACATTCTGCCAGCAGATTCGTTATAGCTGACACGATGTATCAGTATTAACACAGAAGGTCTATACAGTGTTTGGTGTACTTTTATTTTAGAAACAACAACATATTTCCATATTACCTCAACTTTGTTCAATGTAAACCACACTGATTTCACTGGAAATAACTTTATAGGAGGCTGTGTGTTTTAGTGGTTAAAGAAACAGGCCTGTAACCAGGAGGTACCCGGTTCACATCCCAGCTCATTGTATGACCCTGAGCAGGTCACTTGTGCTCCGTCTTTCAGACGACATGTTGTTGTAAGTGACTCTGCAGCTGATGGATAGTTCACACACCCTAGTCTCGTATCGTATAAAGTGCTTTGTGATGGTGGTCCACTATGAAAGGTGCTATATAGAAAGGAAGATTATTATAACTTGTAATTGGCACCAGATAGACGTCTCTTTTCAGTCAGCGTCAAAATCAGACCCAGGGCTGACAGTCAGAAGGTTAAAGCCCTTATCAGGTGACAGGCTCACTGTATAATTCAGTCATTTTGAGAATTCACTTTGCACTGAACAATACACCTATTGTGTTTACTATTTTTGTGCCTTGCTGGCATATCTGTTACGTTATGAATATAATAAGTACAGTGTTTATAAATACTTTTAAGATAAGCACTCCTACATGAGTGGCCTTTAATAATCTCAGTATAGTTTGAAATTCCAAATTTCCATGGGCATGCATCAGAGTATAACGTACTAAGTAACTTTAATGGGTCTTTCCTTCTGAATGCAGCACAAGCAGAAAACAAATTGGGATATGTTTCTATAAGCACGATGGCAATATGTTGCATTGTATAACTCTTTTATTGTCACTGATTTCTAATTGCAAATAGATTTTATTTTTTAAATGTGAGTCAATAATAATAATAATAATAATAATAATATATAATAATAATAATAATAATAACAATAATAATAAGAGGATAATGGTTTTCAAACTACCGACAGGTATCTGGTTGAACTAATATTTCAATTACGGCTAACGTATTGATTCAGTTGTTAGCATATTTAATAACATACAGTACTATAGTAGATGCATTATAAGCATGTAGGTCTAAATCATCTTATCAGAAACAACACTGAGAAGAACCCTTATAAAAGTAAAAGCTTAGCTTAGTGTAACAAATCATAGTGAAAGCACAGCAAAGCAATGTAAAGAACAGTGAGGTATGGTAAAACGTATTCAATATCATGTTAAATCAGGGTAAATTATGGTTTATGCACGGTGTTACCATGGAAAAAGCAGGGTAAACATGCAAAAATACAGTGCAAAAATACCATGGTAAGCTTGCATATGGGAATTGTAATCAAACAAATGATTCTAATTATTAACTACAGTGATATTGTCTGCTACTTCAGATTACAAGCATTGCTCAATTGCGAGTGTAGATTTGCACCCAGGTCAGGAACCAACGTATACCTTATACACAGGACCTAAATAGTGCACGATAAACCCATTGAAACCATGTGATTGCCGTTCACTTTATGCACAAAGGTCACAACAGTTGTCACACACCGTAGTGACAAAAGTACAGTAAAAAAAAACAAAAAAACAGAAGTGGCTTCCATTCGGGGTGGCCCTGGTGTATAACCTGGGCTCTACAGCTCAGCTGACACTGACCATAGAGGCGTGTATATTCTTCAATATCAGCATTATTATTTCATTACAGCAGTATGGACCACTCTTGGATAAAGACCAGGTGTTCAAACCTTTACAGGTACTGTAGCAACCATTGGTAATGATGAGAAGAAATATCAATATTACTGCCTTAATATTTATATTTAGCTGTGTATTTTAAGCTTGTGATAACATTTCCTGTCATTCATGCCCAATATCCTAATATGAACATCAAGACATTCAGAGGAGACACAGTCAGTCAGCCTTGAAAATGACAGGGAATGGATTATTCTGTTCCAATCTGAAGCAAACATTAAGAACATTCTTATTTGTACATATACTGTAAGTTTCCTGACCAATAGCATAATGGAGCACAAAGACGTCCAGTCCTTATGCCACCAATTAATAAAGGCAAAGCTGATTTCCTATGAGAGCACACCTCAAACACTGCAGTTTAGGAAGCTCTGCAATATCCTGAAGACAGTTCAGTTTCCTGCAGAGAAAGACATGAAGAAATGATATATTTCCTGAGTTTAAATATTACTCTTTGATTGTGTTTTCGTGTTTTAAACAATGTGAAATGTACACAGCACAGTAAGACAGGCAAGTTTATGAGAAGGACAGAGTAAATGCAGAATCATGTAAACTCCCACACACATTGATGGAGCTACAGCAGAGGTAGAGCGCTGCTAAACCAGGTCCCTAGAGTCATGCATACCTGTTTGGCTACTGGGCATGTTGGCATCTGCATAGCTGATGTGTCTGAGATACTGTATTGCAGTCCCAGTTTATTAAAGCTTGTTTGCTTCTAACTAATATTTCCTGAAGCTCCGTGCCAAAATGTGATTGACGTAGGAATAAATAGCACATTACTACATGGCACCTTTTACTAACTCTGTTTGTTGGCAAAACATTTTTTTTTTAAAGTACATGAGTTAAACTATAAATACTGGTCAATTCAGGAAAAAATAGTTCCACATCTCAAGTAAATATAAACAATGTAAATAAGGCAACTTTGCAATGTGGCAGCAAGAAACTACAAATTCAAATTCTAAACAAAGTCATATATATATATATATATATATATATATATATATATATATATAATATATATATATATACACACACACACACACACACACACACACACACACACACACATTATGCATTCTAAAGTGATTTAAACTAAGCATTTCTGTTTCAGTATCTGTATCAATCTAGCAGAAACACACACTTACGTTCAGTCTGTAGTTTTGTGAATCCAGTTCTGCAGCAGGTAACCATCTGAGGCTGACCCTTCTAAACCTCTCTCCAGCAGTGAGGGGTGTAATCACTAGCTGCACTCTTTCTTGTGAGTCTTGTTTAATAACTGGCAGCGCTTACACAACATTGGACTTCTTCACTTTCACTGAGCACAGTGCTGCTCTCGCACGCCTCTCTGCTTGTAAATACAAGCTCTGTGGAAGAAGTTCCACATTACATCACAGGCAGTTGTTTACTGTTGAGTCTTCATTAACAGGCTGTCAAACAGAGCCCAAGTACCAACCCCCGAGCTCAGTTCTGCATCTACAGATACACACCGCCCATGTGATTTCAATGAGGGAAGGCGATAACCACCACTCTCCCTTTCAACTTTCCAAAACATACATTAGCAAAGCAAATTGTTGGAATGTTTTCTTTTTCTTTTTTTTGTTCTTTTCTTTGTGGAGAAATGCAATATAAATGTATCAGGAAATAGTCTGGTAGTAGTAAGACTAGTATTAGTAGCAGCAGAAAACATTCCTCAAGTGCCTTGCAGCAGAGTCCCCCCCCCCCCCCCCCACACACACACACACACACACACACACACACACACACACACACACACACACAAGGATCTCCAGAATTTAAAGGGGAAACATGTGACTTGCATTACCACTGCCAGCAAGGGAATATTGATGAGCCACCCAGTCCAAGTTCAGTTTTAACTGTGTTTCTTTGCAGCACTGCATGATGTACTTGGAATGTTTTTATTTATTTTGTATTATTAATTGAGACTGAAGAAGGTTATGCGGTCTTGGCAGTATTGAAATGTAACTTTTTTATGTTAATCCAGTTTTTTACAGCATTTAAAGTTAGTCAGAACATAAAGATTGTAAACCTGGGATACTTACACACGCGCACACACACACACACACACACACACACACACACACACACACACACACACACACACACACACACACACACACATATTCTGTAATACATACAAGCAGCATCATCCTGTTTCAGTTATGATGTTTTTGGGCCACAGTGAGTGCTCAGCTGTACAAATTGCTGCTGTTTCACCAGGAAAAATATCAAAAACCTGTCTAGAAAATAAATATTGGCTCTAGATTTCCCACCCCTACAAGTATCTCCCCTGAAGGAATTACTGAGAAATGAAACAAGAAGGGTAACAAACAAGCAATGGGTTTTGAAGGAGAGGAAAAAGTCAGATGTTCAGGCTTTTAGATGATCCTTACGAAAGCAAAACTTACTAGGCCGCCAGCTCTACTTGCCTGACACCTCAGAAGGCCTTTATAAAAAACAAAAACACCGCAAGTAAACAAAAACCAAGCCTACCCAGGGGCATCACCTAAAGCGAATGTGAAATGGTTCATTTCTACTGGAAACCACTTGTAACGGAACCTGAGTAAGAAAATTAAAGATTAAAGCTGTCTACCAAACATTAGGACACTAACACAATGTTGTGTCTCTACACAGCAGAAACTTAAAAAGTCAGATTGATCTCAATATGGCAACTACATTAAGTCGAGGTCAATGACATACATTTAATATGGAGGTGTTATGTCACTCTGCAAATATGAAGTCACTATCTCAAATGTTTTCTGAGATACTGTATAAGGTTTTCACACTGTCACAGAGGCAGCTTTATAAAAAATACAAGGTTGCGTACAGAATAGCCATGCCAAACATTTTATGAGCACTAAATTCACACATTCATACGACTGAGCTTTTATTCCAGTGCAAAGACTCAACCAAAATCTTGATAAATCAAGCTTGTTGGGTTTTACAATAATAGTATTGTATAGATAACTGATACTTTCCAAACCGTACCGTGCAGTACATGATTTAGGATACATTACTCAGTTAGGTTAGCTATATGTTATTATGTTATGTGGTTCACTGAACTTTCATTTGGAAGATTATATCTAGCTAAAAAATGGAAGTACGTCTGTACTGTGCATATTGTATTTTGAAACACAAATGCCCTACCAGGGACTTTGTTAAGTTACTTTCTTTGCTTTCATTGCAGTTTGCTACAGATGTAAAGCTCACAGCACACAGCTGCTATGTAAAAGCCAGTAGGGTTTCTTTTTTTTTTACTTTTCTCAGCTGATATTTATTACTGTACTTTAATCACTAAGGTATTTTGTTTTGCTTCAGGTGTTTATATGTACTATCAAACAATCTTGCTCCCTGGACACAGACACTTGATCAGCAATGCCAAATGTTGTACGATGATGTTTGTGGAAAACAAATGTGCAGTCCAAGGTATTTATCATACAGCCCAAAGCTTTTAACCCCTCTTTAACTTTCAATTTAAATTTCTGACGTTGCTCCGAAGAGGTTTTCTTTTTCCTGCAAATTCATACCAGTATAAATATGTGTTTTGGGTTGCCTCCCATAGTCTTCTGGATTATTAAAATAGATTCCCTTCTATGACAGCTTTTACATATTGGGTAATCCCAACTCAAGCGGAACAACGGGAGTTACTCAACTTCTTGTTGGAAAAGCCCTTGAAGCATGATTTAAAATTATAATAACAGCAATGGGGATCTTGGAAAGAACTACAGAACAATAGTCTAGTGCAGGGGTAGGCAACCTTGGCTCTTCCAGTCAATTCCACTGCAGGACTTTGTTCCAACCTGACCCTTCATTATTTAATTCACCCTGTTGGAGGTCAATTAAACAATTAAAGTTCTGGTTGGAACAAAGTCCTGCAGTGGAATGGATTGGAAGAGCCAAGGGATGTAATGAATAGTATTTTGTGCTATTTGAGATTTATCACTGATGTATTTGTTACATCAGCGAGAGACAGTTGTTTCTGGGGAATAGGTACATTGTTACACTGCACTGCACAAGATGGGTGTGGAGGTTAGACAGGATGCTGAGAGCTCTATTGACGCCACTGGGATCCTTTCAGCTTGTGATTTCTTGTAAAAAGTCACCAGGGTGTGTTGACTGCAACACAAAATGATACAAATTGAATCAAAACAACAAGAAGACTATATCACTTAAGATAAATCTAATATTTCATACCCATCGCAAGCTCTGTAAAAAGACAGACCTAATGAAGCTGTTTTGACTGTTATTTGATTAAACCAGACATGTTATTATGATATATAATGCAACCTCACTGAAATTGCCATAAACACAATGGAGGTCAGCTTTAACCTGGTCTCTAAGTACCATATTCACAATAACCTATTTTGTGTATTAAAATACGTATTTTCCCTCAGCCTGGCATGATTGTTATAGCTCTAGAAAACATTGACTCTTGCATCAAATCTTTTTAGGCACTCTGAATGAATCCAGGCAGTTTTATTGCATATTCATGTTCTTATTATGTTTAATAATTGCCCACAAAGCTATACAGAAAAGATTGTAATTGCTGCATTATGTATGACCTAGTATGATATAAAATAATTTTTACACTTTGCTGTGGTGCAGTGAAATACACACGACCCTCAATCTGCCCAGAACAATGTCGGAAACTGATTTCTGAAAGCAATTACTTTTGAATATTTGCGCAACAGTTAATTAAAATGAATTTCTTGGCAAGTCCCCAGAAGGCAGCTTGAGTTAATGAATTACAGTGGAGTGGGGCAGTAGGAATATACAAGTCTGCATTCTCCAAACCCCAGGAGGACGAGAACACTGCTGTTTAATCCCGGGCAAAGCAGCAAGAAGGAGATCTTTCTGTTTCTCCCGACATTCCTGTGTAGGGAGGACTATGTTTCCCTCTGATGCAGTCAGCTCATTTGGTGCACATTCATTATGCATCTTCAATATAATGTGTTAAAAGAATTGAAGTGAAGAATTATGTTTATCAATATTTTTATCATCTAAAGACATTGATAAAAAGTGTCTGCAGAAAGATCCCAGAAGACTGCTGGTGGGAAGTCCTTATTGTCAGGGAACTGTGTAGAAACGTTACAAAAATCCATGGAAGCAAATGTTTTGAAGAGCACTCATACAGCAAGTGAAATTAGTCTGGTTATGTCGAATTATAAAAAAAAGAAATAGCATAACAACAGTATAGACACACATGCATTTATTTTTTTTGTTGAACTGTGTAGTTAAAATTGTGATTAACAGGTTAATTTGTTGTAAACAAATGGCTGCAATTACAAATTGAAATGTTAGTTGTTTTTGGAAATGCAAGTGAAGTTTGTGAAGATTGGGCATAACCCAGTTTTTTACTTGTGGATGGAAGTCAAGCTGAATTGAACCTGCCTAACAAGGATGAGCAATACTTGAAAATAGTACCTCAAGGAATAGAAAGAAGACAAGCATTGAATTGACAACAGAACTGGTCCATTTTCACCTTTTAGTCTTGTTCCCCTTTCTTAACAGAGGTATTCTTACTGCAACACAACCTTTAAGTCCTGATTTCAAGAGTGACCTCCGTGCTGTTGATTTGATGCCTTCTGCCATTTCTGTTGTCAATTCAACGCTTGTCTTCTCTCTATTCCTTAAGGATATTATATATATATATTTATATATATATATATATATATATATATATATATATATATATATATCTTAATTAATATTAATCAAAGAGTACCCTCTGATAAGGCTGCCAAGGCCAGTCACATGCCACTATTGTTCTTCGATAGGTGTTCAGCCAGGATCAGAGGTTCATGCAGCATAGCAACGACCAATAGAAATAGTGTGTTTCCATATGCATGCTTTTGACATGCAGCCAGACTCCATACTCATGCGGGGTAGCCCCAATCAGGTCAATTACTTATTTGCTGAACTTGATAATGTTACTCTGCCTCTGCCCTCGCAGCTACGTCTCCACTGCACATTTAGGTTACACAGCATGTTGGCAGGGTATAATGTTTTTCATATATAGATCCGGTATTAGGTAGAAACGGATACTAGCAAAATCAGAATAGTAATGCAGAGCCAGTAAAGTCCTGTGCACCACTGTAAAATCAGAAGAGTACTACAGAGCAAGTAAAGTCCTGTGCACCACTGTAAAATCAGAAGAGTACTACAGAGCAAGTAAAGTCCTGTGCACCACTGTAAAATCAGAATTGTACTGCAGAGCCAGTAAAGTCCTGTGCACCACTGTGCAATCAGAATAGAACTGCAGAGCCAGTAAAGTCCTGTGCACCACTGTAAAATCAGAATAGAACTGCAGAGCCAGTAAAGTCCTGTGCAACACTGTACAATCAGAATGGAATTGCAGAGCCAGTAAAGTCCTGTGCACCACTGTAAAATCAGAATGGAATTGCAGAGCCAGTAAAGTCCTGTGCACCACTGTAAAATCAGAATAGAACTGCAGAGCCAGTAAAGTCCTGTGCACCACTGTACAATCAGAATGGAATTGCAGAGCCAGTAAAGTCCTGTGCACCACTATAAAATCAGAATAGTACTGCAGAGCCAGTAAAGTCCTGTGCACCACTGTAAAATCAGCTCTTTCTCCCAATGACAATATCAAGGGACGTACAAAGTGCATGTAAGTGTGACATACATACAGCCAGTAAATATCTCCAGTATAACTCAGATTCCCAGCAAATGCTTTACACTACTGAACACGACCAACAACAAAGAGAAAGTTTCCCATGCTACTGAAATGTTACAATAACTGACATTTTGCTGCAGTGTTTGCCTTTCCATGTGTCACGCTGTGTCATCCTGGGGTATTTATTTTCTTGACCTTCCCCTCTCCGCAGTGGGAAAGCTCTGCTGCATAGCTAGCCACTCCTGCTCATTTGATTTCTGTGCTAATGATACTCTCAGCCCACCATTCTGACCATGTGGTCTGTAAATTCTTCTTCATTACGGTGGTTTTAAGGCCTTGCTTTGAGACTGGAACCTCCAGTGATGGTTCTAAACCTGGTACGCTAAACAAAAGGCCTGGGGCTCAGATCCAGCCCCTCTCAGACATTATGTATGTTTGTTTTTTGGCCCTTTTACTTTAACTTCCATTGTGTAGAGGAAAGCCTCTGAGCCATGGCAATTTGATTGCAGTAAGGCAGATAGACATCAGGGGTACCTCAATCATAGTAGGAATCCAGTAGGCATTTACTGTTAGCACTGTATGAAGCTTGTAAACATTTTAAAGGCTTTTCTTGAATTCAGCATATTTAGAGTTTTAGTGGGAATCACGGAGAAGGGCTGATCTGAAATAAAAGCATTTCTAATGATATTTAGTTTTTCCTTTTTATATGGAATACTTGCTTGTGAATCTAGCCATCTATGTTTGTTCATTTGGATGTGATTTTTTTTAATAACAATGCTACATGTTTTTTTTTTTTTTTTTTTTAATAGCAAAGCATCTGCAAATGTTAACACTTTAGTTGGGTTAGTTTTATCTAGCTAACTTTTACCTTTAATAGAAAATTTCATAGGATCAGCAACTAGATTTAGCTGCAGTACCCATTCAATCTTTCAGTTATTTTTGGGCTGTGTCTCATAAGGTGTGATGTTCTCATGAACATAAACTCAATATTCCTTTTTGCCAAAATCAATGACAAAGTCACTCTGTTGTTGTGACACGATTTATTTATGGAGATACTTGAACTCATTTTTATTAGTTATTGATTCTGGAAAGTCTTTAGTTTTGTCATACACTTCACAGCACATTCTCTGTGATTACCTTTCATTCTCTTCCCAGTTTATAATTTAAATGATGTAAACATTGCCTAATCCACTTTGATTAGCACTAAGATTAGGACTGCTAAGAATCCTTAGTCACACCTCCAGATTACTTAAACAAATTATCAGCTAAACATCTGTGCTCCACAAAATTAGCAGAAATTATTTCATTTCCTTGCTTTTAAAACAGGAACCCAAACCTCTTTAGTTGAAGTACATGAGTGTAGTACAGATTTGCAAAGCCCAGCACTCAGGGACTGGATCATTTCGTATCTGGAGAACAGGTGCATTGCATTAGCCAGTATTTTGTGTCCTGTATTTAAAGTTGTACAAAAGAAATGTCATTCTGTTTTCATTTTATCCAGTGTACCATTCTTAATCAATTGGTTCACAGTTTCCTTGCACAGCTCTCAAGTGCACAGATAACTTATTGTGCTTTATTTTGATCAAAAGCACTTCAGCTGTCAATTCACATTCAGCCCTCCGGCTCCAATCCCACTGGAAGTTAGCATTGCAACCTAAGCATATTTGCGGTGTTCAGCACGCCTGTAAGACAATAAAAGGAACAGGAATTGTCAGCTTCAAAACAGACAGCCTCCCTTGTAATTTACAGCCCTTTATTCACAAGTCTGCCTAGTTTTTCTTTTTTCTATTAGTTTTAAATTAGATCTTACTATATTTCCTGCATTGTCTGTGTAGCTTGTATATCAACAGCATTCAATAAATTAACTGCACTCAAACTGTATGTGGAAATGTTATCCAAAAGCTGGGAAACTTCGTGACCTGTCTCGTGATAGACATTGCTGTATATAAGGGTTAGAGCAGGTTTTAGTTAGCGGGCTATATAATGGATTTGGGATTTTAAAGGCATGATAGTGGGCACCAACACCCTGCAGTGCATGATAAGGGACACATAAAAGAAGCATTGTCGTGCTGAGGAGTGCATTAGAGTTGGAATATCATGCTTGTATTTACTGTGTCCCAATTAATTGCTCTCCTCCCTCTGTAATTCAGCAGCAGTAGTTTTCATAAAAAATTCCCCTGTGCCGGCTCCATCAACACTGCAGGAGACAGTATCAACTCATACAAACAATTAGGCATCATTTTAGAGAGATTCCGTTTTACAAAGAGGATTTTAGTCCCAATAACACACTTCCGTAAAAACTGTATTAGTATTAAAAATAATTCTCTTAATTGAAGTTATTACATTCTAGCAGATATGACATATCAACAGGTCAGCAATTGCCCCCTTGTTGAGTACATATCCCTTCAAAGCGTATTATTGCACCAGTTTGTATAGCGCTCACGAGCCTCACTCTCGTGACAATGACTTCTGGACAGTGGTTACTTTAAGTTGGATGGAACCATGCTACAAAAGAAGGTTAACCTTTCTATATTTCTATACAATATATATAGTAACAACACATAACAGAGATACAGTACCATGTTTGCTTGCTGGGCTAAAACCTTGCTGTTTGTAAGAACAGGGCCATTTCACAACAGTAAACCCAAGCTTATGACAAAAAATATTTTTCAAAGTGTTTAAAATATATATCGTACAGTAATAGTTTTAATCTGAGTGTGGTAGATTCATTGTTGGTCTCATTTACAAAATATGGAAACCAAGTGTGTCCTCCCAGCCAACAGCGCTTGACCTCAGTATTTGTAGTAGTAAACCAAATTTATGAAAGTTCATGTAACAGCTATGAACAAAATAATGCAATTCTCAATGCTGCTATTATCTACAGCATGTACATCTTGGCACCATGGACAGGTGCTTTTGCTAAGAATGTTTCTATAACAACATGTGGGAGTAAAATAAGACTTTACAATAAGAGGTTACGTCATATTTGCTAACAACAGAATCACTAATTGTTGGTTGCTTGCTGTGTTCCCAGACTGAATCCAGCTGTCTGGGAAGGCTAGGTTAAAATAATTTTGAAATGTTACAAATAGTCCAATAATATACAAAGTTTCAAATACCATTCACTGCTGTATACACACATCTGAGTATAAAATCAACAATTCTTTCTGAAACTTTTAGACACACCCCATCCACCCTCAGACTCTTTGTAGCTTTTAGTTTGGAAGGGTTGCACTAAATAAAGACACGATTATCCCCAGTGCATTCCATTTGTACTGCTGTAATGCTACAACAAACATTACATCTCGTCCTAACCATGTCCACAACGTTAAACAGCACTGCCTGCAATTCATTCCTAATTACGGCAGGCTTAAAGCCTTTTGGATAATAAAAACCAGACAACAAATACCACCACACTGAAATGTTAAAACATGTAATAACTAGCATGCTTGTGCATAGCTTTTAAGATAAAGTATTTCATTATCAATACAGTGTCATGTAGTCTTGGACCAAAAGCCCGCTTTCAGCCCTCTGTCAAAGACCTTATCGTCTGTCTTGTCTATCATGACCAAAACTGACAGCGAGATGCAGCTTTTATTATACAGAGGAGCTTTCCAACAAGTATAGGGCACCAAAATGGCCTACAGACATCACTGCTTTTGTCCCATTACAGTGAACTCTCACCATACTGTCCTGGGGTAAAAGCTGGTCCAATACCACGCACTGTCATTTTGGTAACACTTTACAATATACTCAACGTAGAAATCGTTTTGCACAATATATGTAAGTACACAATTGTATTAGAAAAGGGTTAGGTTTAGAGTTAGGGTTTTAAGGTTATGGTTAGAATCAGGGTTATAGCATGGAAACAATTACACATTAAGTGCATTGTAACTATGCATAATAACATTGTAATTATGTGTAAGTACATCTGTATTTGCTAAGTAACTACTATGTAAATACAGAGTAATTGGAGACACTTCATGTTAATTGATACCGTCATTGTTGTTATATTACGCTCACCCTTTGTATATAGTTCACCCTACAAATGCATGAATGAGCAGGCTTGTTTTAATGCACACCTCTTATATAATATGTATTGTGCACTACCCTATAAAATACATTGTAGTATAATACTGTATACAGTATATTATTACCCAATTAAAAGTGTGCAAGTTATCTGCTATAATTAGAGTAAAGCAATTTGGTGAATGCTTTCCTGTAAAACAAGCTACACTTTTGGGGTAATTGTCGTTCTTTAATTCCCACAGCTGTTGTATTGGGACTCTGGCACGTGCACTTGAATACCTCCACAGTCCAGCCTATTTGAACCCAAGTTAAAGCAATTACATGCAATTATGATAAGGAGGAGAGGAATTCTGTGTCTTGAGAAAATGGTTATCCCGAGGTTACTTAGTGCACGCTCTTGGGACCTGAATGTAGTGAATTATTTACTTTAATTTGAGTTTAAAAACTTTTATACAGTCTGGTCAGAGAATCTCATGGAGGAAAAAACTATTATGTCTTTATTGTATATGGCGTTCACCACAGAGGTGCTGTCAAGATGTTTAATTTATGGAAGACATCAAATAGTAAAGAATAATTTATTAATTGAGGCACACAATTCAAAATCTGGGGGTTCATGTCTGGGCAGTCCAGGTGTTTTGGTTCCCCCAAAAAATGGAACTATATGAGAACTTTTTATGTTGCATCCAAACATTTGAATAGTTTTGTTTTCAGTCATCTGTCAGTATTTCACACACTTTCTTTTCTGTTATATTCTAATATCAACATGGATAGGACAATAGCTGACATACACTGCATGGTAACTATCAGGTCCTAAGACAGGCCGAAGTTGACCCTGAGCACAGCTTTCACACTTGGAGGACCGCTGTATAAGAAATAGAGGGGGCAAGTCTTTAAAATCTTAAAGTTAACCCTAACCAATACTTTAAACTAGGTACAGAAGCAGAGGTCACAGTTGGAAATGAAGTTGAGATAGATTTAGGAAGGAGAGAGGTGAGGGTATGAAATAAGTTACCTAGTCAAGTTTTTGAGGTTGAATTTCTTGGATCCTTTAAGACCCCACTTGACAGAGTTTTGAAATCTGTCAGCTTTTCAGAACCAGACCAGTTTAGATTATCTGAATGGCCTCCTTATGTTGTTGTTCTTATGTTGTGCACCTACTAGCATGCCTCTCTCGAATGATATTAAATGTTCACATTTCTGGTGGACTGTTTGCAGTTATGCAGGTTCCACATCTTATAAACATTTAACATCACATAGTAAACCTAATTTTCATATCTGATTTAGGGAAATGCCAAGTCAGAACAGAGACAGCAAATGTCAAATTAAATTAGCTTAGTTAACTCACAGGAGTTTAATTTGCTGATGAGCACAATCAGTTGCTGTGGGAATTGTTTATGGTAAACAAGCATTCTTTTATATAAGGAGAGTACATGACCTTTAGCTACAGTATGTCCTTCATCTAAACAACAAATCATATTTGTGTTTGTTCATAAATACCAGACATGCAATGTGGAATAGTCTTTAATGGGGTACTTATTTAGTTACAGTGGGACATATTTGTTAAGGACCGTGAAGGCAACTTGATATATACAGCTGTAGTCAAAAGTTTACATACCCCACTGGAAATTGCAAATTTCTTGAAATTTCTCAAAAACAAATAATTATAGGAAAAATATTTTGTAGCTCTTTACTTTTTCCCATATTGACTTATTGGTAATGCAAGCAATCATCCTATGCCTAACCCTTTTATACTCTCTAAGAATGTTCATCTCCAATCCAGCATTATCATATTGAAATTTCTAGGACCTTGTAAACAATACTATCATAGAAACAAGGGATATGAATACTTTTGAATTAGTATTTTTAGAGTTTTCCCCCAAAAAAATTACTGAAATAAATAATTGTATTTATAAATCTATTTCTTGTAACTTTTTTCTCCTTACCCACAAAATTAAATTTTTTGCTACAAAATATTTTTCCTATAATTATGTGTTTTTGAGAAATTTCTAGAAATTGTAAATTTCCATTGGAGTATGTAAACTTTTGAGTACAACTGTAGATAGATAGATAGTTAGATAGATAGATAGATAGATAGATAGATAGATAGATAGATAGATAGATAGACAGACAGATAGACAGACAGACAGACAGACAGACAGACAGACAGACAGACAGATAGATAGATAGATAGATAGATAGATAGATAGATACAGACAGACAGACAGACAGACAGACAGACAGACAGATAGATAGATAGATAGATAGATAGATAGATAGATAGATAGATAGATAGATTGCAGTCACATTCAACATGTTTTCTTTCTCTATGAAAAGTACTGCTAGGATGGATAACTTCTATCAAAGGCTGGTATCGTTGACTGGAAAGCAATGCTGGCATTGTACAAATAAACAGGTAGGAATATTAATAGTATTAAAATCAGTCTCAATATATGTTTGTGGCTCTTAACAATGTAGAGGTTAAGCTGGATCATTGGCTTATTAGACAGGCTCCCAGTCTGGCAGGATATGTTAGAAATTGTTCCGAATAGCAGAAAGGCAAAGAAGCATCAGATGTTAGCTTAGTAAAATCTCCCTCTAAGAGAAGCCTTCATTGTAGGCTCTGTGATGTTATTGTTTCTTACATTAAAGATTCAGTGAATCCCTCAATGTGATATTTGACTAAGTCTCTATCAGGTTTATCTGTTGTGCTATTTCTAGTCGTGTTTTACTTTTATACCTAATGCATTCCATCTCTGATGTCTGCAGCATGTGTAGTCGTGTGCTATTAAATTGCAAAATGTCTTATTCCTCTGGCAATTGTGTGATTATCTTGCATTCCACGTTGTCATTTCAAGATGGGCTACGCTCAGAATGGCTTCCTGTTTGAGAAAATAAATGAGGCATGATGTTCAGATATGTGCATAAATAACTGGAATTATCTGCTGGGGATCTCTTACTGGCGCAGCAAATAAACTTCAGATACAGAAATACCACAGGAAGAAGGACCCCCCCTCACTTTGGTATGTTAATAACCTTACATTTTTTAGACCAGTGATATTACCTCAAATGAGCAAATGAAACAGTTACTTGCAAGTCCCACTGGTACCCCCATTAACAACCATAATGGCTACAGGGATTGTTTTCCTAGTATTGCAATTATAGAAATTTCAATGACGAATCGAAAACTGGGCTAGATATTAACACACTACTACTAGGTCAATTATATATATATATATATATATATATATATATATATATATATATATATATATATATATATATATATATATATATATATATATATATATATATATATATTTGAAGCAGTGAATCTGTCTCGGGATAGAGTGAGAGATGCCCTGCTAATAGTCAGCTAGCATTAGCTTTAGCATTAGCATTAATCTTCCTAACTCTTGTAATCCACAATATAAACATGTCATTTGTATTTATTTTTAATGGGTCTCTTGATTAGGATCTCCCACATTCATCCTCACTATACAAGAAACTGATCTTACATACAAACCAGATCAGACATGCTGATTCTGTGCTTTAAATTGATTGCTCATCTCTGCTTTGAGTCTGAAAAATAAGAAAGAAAGAAAGAAAGAAAGAAAGAAAGAAAGAAAGAAAGAAAGAAAGAAAGAAAGAAAGAAATGTAGTCATACTGGCTCTTTAAATGCCTGCAGTTCTAAACACTTTCCTCCAAGTTCAAATTCACTGGCTTCCTAAGTGAGGGTCTAACAAATGCCACTGTGTTCTGTCAATATTTGTATGCAGCACCACATCGGGCAGGCTGCCAAGGCTTGCAGAGTTTTTAAAAAGGCAAGTGGGCGGAAAACTGACAACCCAACAAATACGTCTCCCCGCTTTGTTTCCTTAAAGACAGCACAAAAGAATTAGCATTGCTGGTGGGCGCCGCTGAAAGGCACAGTTAGGAATCTACTGTTATTCAGTCTGAAAAAGAGACAAAAAAAAAGTGGATTGTCTCAGATTCTCAGGTTATTGCTCTAAATACTGATTGTGTGTGTGATTGTCTCTCAAATATTGATTGTGTGTGTGATTGTCTCTCAAATACTGATTGTGTGTGTGATTGTCTCTCAAATATTGATTGCGTGTGTGATTATATCTGTCACCAAGCTATGAAGTCTTATTTTTTTCATGTCATCAAATAACAGCAGCTGCTGCTGCTAAAGATTCATTTTTAAATTTGCTGGAATTTAATACAAAATCACCTGGCTGTGATTTACATTTGAAGCATGGCTGTGGCAGATGTAACTGGCTGGAGAAGCACTCTGAAAATCTCACTAAAGATACTTGTGATTGCTGCTGCAGAGCTTCGTCTGATGTCATTCAAAAATAATCACACAGTGTTTAAATAACATGCTTATTTTGTTTTTTTTTTTGTTTGTTTTTTTTACACTTATAACTTTTACGCCTGTTTCAAAACTCTATAAAAAAAATGGCTGCTCTAGTGCACTGGGGTTTGAGATCTGTCCTCCACATCACTGAAGGAAGAGAGATTAAAAAAACAAAAAACATAACAACAAGTGCTCTGCCTTTTCTGTTCCGTACCACATCATGGATCGTTATTGCTGTGCTACCTGTTTGACAATGTGGGCAAAAATTTAAACAGATTTTAAAGTTATAAGTGTAAAAAGTTGTCAGGACATTAACAATGAAAAGAAAATGACAGGTACATTATTTAAACAGTTGTAGCAACACGTGGGGACATATAATACTATATTTTACAGAACACCGCTACTTACTCTTTAAATAAGGAAATTCACAGGTTGGTTAATTGGACAATATCAAGGACTTTTAAATGCAATTTGCACAATTTTTTGTGACAGGAAAACCAAACTGTTAATGTTACAAAGCTATTACTTGCAACAGACAGTTTCAGAGTCCTTTAATCTTCTGAACTATCTTGAGTTTTGTAAAATGCTGCTTTTTATTTTTCCTCTCACAAAAAAACTGTGAAGAAAGCAGTTTGGAAAAGAGACCTTGATAACAGTGTTCCAATTTCTAGAGCTCTACTCGATATTGTCAAGCAGTTCATGAACATAAAAAAAAGGTAACTGGTAAAACTACGGGTAACTATTAACTAGTAAAATACTAGTAATGAGATCCTATTAAATTTATAACAAGTAAGCATCCATGGTACCCATTCATACCCTGAATAAGCAATAAGTGTGACCCAGTTATACATTATTATTATTGAAAGCTCTGGTGTAATACAGGGGGCTGTCACAAAGACCCTCCATTACAGAAGTTTCTGCAAAAAAAAAAAAAAAAAAAAAAGACGTGCTTTGGATCCTACATGGACACCTGTCCTCGAGGAATTTGGCTGAGACCATATAACTCACTTCACATAGGTCACTGACCAGCTATCACGTGGAAATGATTATCTGTCACTACTGAATCAATAGCCGAGACCTAGGGTCATCATATCCTGTTGCCAATCCATTGTGTCACCCAACCCCTCAAGCTGTACTTCAATGATTAAAGTTGATGCTGCCTTGACACAACCATATGGTTATTATCGGTTAGATAGGCACAGTCTGGTGTTAGGAGTGGGACACTTAGCACGAGAAATCTAATCATTATGGGACAAGTGGAATGGACTGAGCTGGAGGTTGGGGTTAATGTTTACAGAACAATTGTCAATGGTGTGAAATGGCACCCAAGCTATAGCACAAGACACACAGTAAATCTACAGCAGAGTGTCATCTACTGCACACCTTCCTCACAACAGCGTAACTGTGCATGGAAATAAATAAATAAAACAAGGTGAAGGAAACACCCATGTTCTTTTTTAAAGGAAAATACTAAACCAGTGCATATTAAACAGATGTGTGCAGAAAATTTCAATTTGACTTGCCCTTCAAGGCCGTTGCCACAGTTAAAGCGTTCATTCACCAGATATCACTGTTTGCTATGCATATCACACAGAGTTTTGTTTACACCTTAGCAAAGACCAAGACATAGTTTATTCTTTACCTTTCCCCATCCTATTTGGGTGTGCTATGAGTTTTTTGGTTTTTTCTATAATTGATGGGACCACCACCGCACCTCTGCAAGGAAGTGCCTGAGGAACACGTTGTCCCGGACAGGAGTGTAACAACAATACCCCAAACACTATGGTTAGAAAACGTGTCCTTTTTAATGGAATGGGGTTTTGGGGAGCCTTGTTCCTGTAGCCATTGCCTGCAGTAGAACAATAGGCCAAAGTTACCAATTCGGCACCATTGATTTTTATTATATATATTACACAACTAGTAATGAAAAACTGAGGCTTTCACAAATAAATGAATGTTCAAACGTCATTCTGAAACTAAACATTTGAAGCAAGGTCCAGAATTCATGAAGGCTGCCTCTAGGGGAGCAGTGACCATGTCAAAATAGTTTGACTGCTGTTAAGAATATATATATATATATATATATATATATATATATATATATATATATATATATATATATATATATATATATGTATATATATATATATATATATATATATATATATATATATATATATATATATATGTATATATATATATATATATATATATATATGTATATATATGTATGTATATATATATATATGCCCTAAAAAATGTTCAATTATTTTAATGTTATTTGCTTCATTACATATCATTTACTCTTGATTAGCAAATCATCATTAAACTAAAGAAGAAACAAATTAATAATTTACATACAACAAATATGTAAAATGGTAAAAAAAAAAAAAAGGTTTAAAGCTTTCTTATTTTTTATGGCAACATCTGCAATGTCGTTTGATGTAAACAAAAAACTCTAGCTATACAAGCACACTTTCATATCTATACATAGATCTACAGACATTCAAAGCAAGCAGCAATTCATTTTCACTCGATTGATGACGGATCACTGCACTAACCACAAATACTAAAACATGACGGATGAGGTATCATTTTTAGAGGAAACATTAAGTAGAGTACTTCCTGTTTCAAAAGCAGTTCTTTGTATTAATTTAAATTGCAGCTCCCCCAAGAGATCCTTGTGGATCGTATTTAGCACATAAATAACTCCTACACCAGCAGGCCCATTTGATAGTAATTGTCTTTCCACACTTCTACCTGTAACGTGTCCCTTCATGATATTACAAGAAACTAAGATGAAGATGAAGTGAATCGTTCTCAAATCAATCATTACTTGGCCTATGCTAAGGTGGGCATGCCGTCCACTGTTTATGCTCCAATTGCATGATAGATGATTCATCCCCCTTCAGTGAGAATTGTTGCAAAGATTGCAAATTGAGACAGAAATGTATTTTGGTTTGTTGATTCACAAATACAGATGGGAATCAGTCAAAAGACATCAAAAGGCTCAGACTGGTGATTAATTTCCAGAGAAATTCCCGATTTTCGTGTAATTGGAGCACAGAATAAAGAGGTTTACATCTCTGCATGGGAAAGTGACAGACATTGTCAGATTTGTGGCGAGACAAGAATTCCCAGAGCTGTTCTGAGTAGACACTGACCACATAACTTACACACACCTCCTTCAACATTTCTATATGCAGAGTTTATTAACTATATTTTGGTATAAGAAATTTAAAAATAAATAAATAGGAAAGTCATCCATAAAGCACATCCACACCCCCCGAAAAATACTGAACATAAATATAAATCCAATAAAATGTAGTCCGCGCATTTTAAAAAGGTTGTTGTTACTGTGCATTGCAATAAAAACATCTACAGAGTACTAGGGTGAGGATATCATTGTTAATGGGATCACTATGCTGGCTTTTAACTCAAATGTCTCATAAGCAAGAGTAAAACATAAGATTTTCAACGTTTAATAGAATATGCTTGATAAAAGTCCCTACTAAATTGCCCATTCCCAGATACAGAGCAGTAGAACCTCTGAGCTAGACCTTTCCTGTGACCACTGTTTCTTGAGTGCCCAGGAGAGTGAACAGGTTCAGACAGAGCGCAGTTTTTTAGTTCCGAGAAACATCTTTGTCACAGCTAGTTTCACGGCTTCACTAACTCTGGTACCAGTACTTGTTTAATAAAACGCTACTATCTATACATGTAGTTAACTGCTTCTGTAACACAATACAGTAGCCAATAACAGGCATTCACTTTTTTACTGTCTCCCAGTTAAGGAGCATAGCTACCTCTAGTGGTGAATATTTAAAATACAACATTTTAAAAATTTTAATTTAAAAGTGCCAAACATGTATTCACTCAGCTTTCAGAAAAAAAAATAACTTGGCCCTTTCATTTTACTTCTCATTCATAAGAAGCGATTGCATATTAATTACATAATGCTTTCTGGCAAGGACACCCTCTCTAACAATCCCTATTGGTGAGCTGAGTCACTCCTAAAACCAACAGATACCAAGCCTCACTCTTGATAAACCCACTTTTCTCAGCAATGTTAGAACCTCATAAATTCTCTACAACCCACAATACCTGTTACCATGGGTGTCAAATGAGGAAGGGACTTGAGCAAGGGAGCTTAAATCCTGCAGTCTGGATTTAGATGTATATGGAAGAATAAGTCTAGCTCATACTATCAGTTATGTCTGAAGACTTACAAACTCTCAGCTGGTTGTGGTCCAGACATTGAGGTCAGTGAAAGTTGTGTGAAAAGCAGTGATAACTAAAGGAAAAGAAAAAAATCACTAACCATACAAACAGACACAAATGGGCGATAGTTTGAAACAATGGACCCTATTCACAAAAACCACCACAGTGAGTTACTCAAAGTCTGTTTTGAGCAATTAAACAAAGTTTGTTTTCATGACACATTTTAGACGGTTGCTGAAGAAACAAGCAGCAGTCTACTTCCCTCTCACATGTTTAGTGAAGGTATCCATTCCATTGAAAAAAGGCTTAGAAAGTGGTTTACTCACACAAGAGGTGATACGGCGTAGTATCTCATTGTTGATTTATTTGTACAGTAATTCTTGTGAATGAAGATCAAAGTTGGTCGCAACCTTCTTGCTCTGCCCAATCATCCTCTGATGCCCCCAATCTGAAACTGCAACTAAAACAAGCCTGTACCAGTTACGATTCCTAAAGAGCTCCATGCACTAACACTTGTTTGTTTAGACTGCACAGAATTGAGTTTGGCTTGCACTGCATTGTTTGCTGTTGCTTATCAGGTGTTGGGTATAATAAATACATTGGAGATGTAGTGCTGTGCAGTGGATGCAGTGTATAGATGCTAGATCCCTAAGGTGTTATTTTACTTCAGAATACAAAGTGTCAAGAGAGTATTGATTAGATTGACTAGCCTTGTCTGGTAATGATTCTTTATATTCACATTCACTGGTGGTAGTGAATGAATTATTCTGTTTTTGCAGAGATCTGATCACATAATATTTATAGAGGCTTTAGGAATTGTATACCACAAATCATAGATAGAATAAATAAATATAATTCCTTCTAAGTTCATAAATTCACGTCAATAAGTCAACAATGCCATACCGCTACTATTTTATGTTCAAAGTTAACACAGCTTACATTTTTAAAAAGTTAGAAGAAAATAATTAAACCTACGACAATAATTGAGCCTGCTGGGCACATCTGAGAAAAACAAAGAATAGGTTTTGAAAAGCTTTAAAGATGCGTCTTTATTAATACATAACATGGGTCACATGGTTACAGTGCTGCAGAAGAAATCTTTAAAACAGCTTTACTAGAGGCAAAAAAAAGCAGTGTAATGAGACGGCACACCAGATGCAGATCAAAGGTGCATACGGTATTATAGTTTACTTCCCTACATTGCCTTGAGTTTTTAACAAGGTGATCAATAAGAGCTGATACACATTAATCGCTCTTCTTGTGCTGCTTCACTCCCTTGCAGGTTTTTTGGCTCCCAGCTGCTGAAAGGCCGGATGTGAGGATGTGAAGTGGGGTGATTGAACACAGCACCTCGTCAAACTTGCAGCCAGCTGTGGAGAGAGCCTGGGTCTGGATCATAACACACAACAAAAGAAGAAAGGATATGGCCTTTGACCCCCTCTTTTTAGCAGGTTCAGGAGGGATTGTGGGGATATGCAACAGGAATGCTATGGGAGGTAATTTGTAATGTAACTGTCCAAATGAATTCCGAGTGGGTTGGAGATTGTCAGTCCCTCACATGGTAATGTGTTATTTAAACAGAATGCTTTAAATGGACTTATGATTTTGTAACATTATTCTTGCATTTCTATGGGTTTCACCTATAGCAAACCAATGAAGATACTAATCTCCTCCTCAGACAGATCACTAAGAATGCATTTTAAATAAGTTACTTCAGCATGCCAAGTGAAAATTACAAGATACATTTTCAACCATCTAGCTTTGCCATTATCCTGATGTGCTACAATTGGAAAGAATCCAGATTTACGTAAACAAAATAACCTCAGAATTTTTCATGTTGATGTGACTTGTTAGGACACCATTGAAATGTAATTGATAAATAGTTCCATGTTTGTAACCTAGCATTGGTTTCAAAGCTGTTAATTACTGACATTCCTTTCCAAATACCCTACAGAGAATGGAATTAGAGAACAGATTATTCAAATGAAAGCTTCTTCCAGAAGTGGCTTGTTTAATAATAAATATAGTGATATAATAAACAGAGGGCTTCTGATGTGGTTCTTTTTTTTCCCAAAGTAAACGCTGATTTTGTTTTCAACCACAAACAGATAGATGGTTTAATTACTGTAATTCAGCAAAACATCCATATTTTACAAGAACTTGGATGCTTCAGATTTTTTCTGCAGGCAACTGCATGCCAACGCAGGCCTGTTGTTTGTTGTTGTTGAACAGGAGGCAAGCAACAATCGCAGAGTTCCTGTTTCCCGTCTTTGTGTGTCTGGGGACACCACTGAATCTAACTCCAATTCTCTGAACAGTCTATACTCAAGTCGTACGCGTTATCTACCAGAAGAAAGTGCACCCTAAATGTGCTATGCTTGAATCGACCCAAGAAAAAATGATCAAAACTAGAAATAAAAAATCTATTTCATATATATGTACCCTTGTAATGGCCTAATAAGTTGAGGAAAATTAACAGTAAGGACATTGTACTGCAGAACTCATAAAAACAGCTTATCTGAAGCTGCTGTTTCTTTAGCTCAGCTGTTCTCCTTTGAAGAAGAGGCTGATTTAAAATCCCATGCCTCCTGCTTGAGAAAGAATGCTGCAGTACTGCGAGAGTGATCAGCAGGTGGCGTAGTGAAGCACTTGCACAATGTAACCAAAGAGTATGAAGGCTTTATTAGGGAAGGGTGTTACACTTCATGAGGAACAAAATCTCAATTCTATTTTAGTTCAGTTTTACTGTGTGTGTGTTTTTTAAGCTACAGGCCCAAATGCACTCAACTTTTAGTTCCAAATTCACATTGATACAGAGTAAAATACTGCATCTTTATGACAGGCTGTATGGTAAATATATACAGGAAATGTGATCTATTAAGCAAAATAATAAATTCCTGAACCTGTTACATTCACTTGGGTCAAGTGAATATATAGCACTGGGATTGTATCACTATAATACAACATGCCAGTGCAGGCCCACATTTGGCCACTGGTCCTGGGTTTGCACATTCCTCATCTGCATGACTCTTTCATCTGAAATTCATTGTAATACATCTGCTTATTCCCCATGAGGACCTAATCATTTTTTCCCTGGATCCTTAAGCTATAGCTAAGCTGTGCTTCTGTGGTGACCTGGCATGTCTTATTGTTGAGTAGAACTGCACAGCTTGCTCTGACCCCTGTGCAAGAAAGGTAGCTAAGCATTTAGAATGTGACGAGACATTGATCAAAAAATTATTTTAATAATAGCCTGGCAGTGGCTAAAGACAGTTCATTTGTATCTGCACTGATAACAAAATGTGTTGCTTAAAAGCCCAGTAGGCAGTTCATCTTCCAAAATAAAAAGTGACATTACAATGAACATGAAGGATTCTGCATAATTCCCTTGTGCCACTGGTTATTAAAACTGTGAATTACTGAAATCAGTGCTACAACGAGAGAAGCCATTAATATCCAGAATGGTGGAGCGCAATGATAAACAGGCATTTGAAGCTATTTGCTCCCCTTGCAAGGTGCATTCAGATGCTTTTCTGTGATGCAGAATCTCATGTTGGACATTGTGAGGGATAGAACAGATGGCGCTGTGAACGGGCCATTGCTTGCAGATGAACAATGCCTGCTGCAGGCGCCATATGGGCGGGGGTTGATCAGACTAAACTACTGAACCCTGAAATGGCATTCCAACTTTTTATCCCCCATTAAATCCATAACAAATTCAATAATGTTGCATTTCAAAAGGACAGGATGATTAAAGAACAGTTAAATACTGTCAAACTTAAAGAGGGTTATGAATTTAGTTTTTGACTGTTTTTTCAAACAGGTGCAAATTCCAGTTTTTTAGACACTGTATCAATAAAAAAAAATTACCACTTCCTCCGTTGGGACTGGTCATTAAAATGATATAGTCCTTGAGGGGAGCTGAGATCTGATCCTACAAAACCCTCCATCCTGGATTCCTGTGCAAACATGATTTTAAAGCCAGGTGTGTGGCTGAATTGACTGTGATTTATATTTCTTTATTTTTAGGAAACCACTGATAAAATAAATCAAATAATATCACTGCTGTGTGCAAAGTGAATTTCACAAAAGATTATGTACATTTGTAAATGTCACACTCTGTGTAATCAATTGCAATGGATGTACAGTTTTATTCAGCAGGTCTCAGGCATTTAATTACAGCTAATTAAAAACAAAAGTAGAACAGCTAATTTATTACAACCTTTAACACCTTTTCAAAATGCCAAAGAGGATCACAAGCCTTCAGCATAAGGAATGCATGCACAGTATAGTCACATGATTCTTTACATTGGTAAAAAGGGTATACTCATCAACTCATCAGAACACCATTTCAGGTTTAGACAATTATAAAGACAACAACTGTGCACAGAGCATTGACCAGTACAAAACACAAATGAGTACAAATAAGAATATTGAATTGTATGCCAAGCAGAAAAGATTTAAGGCATTTATTCATTTATTTGTTTTAATAATACAAGACCATTTCATCTCTCAAAAACAAACATCACTGTTATCTTTTACAGTACTGCCAAAAAGTACACATATAAAAAAATACATGTGCATGGATGGCACAATTATGGGTTACACTTGTATTTAGTGAGATCGATACAGAGCACCCTGCCCTACAGAGCACATTGTTTTAGGAATTGCCTATGTTTTTTCATAGTCTTTTTTTTCCCCAAAACAGATCTATTGAATTCCAGCTAATTTACCCATGCTCAGTTTTTACATAATAAAGTTTTATGCTAGCAACAGCACCTCCTTATATTCAAGGGTATCCATTAAAAAGCCTTGTCTGTGCTGTGATGTCCTGTCCATTCCTGAATAAGGGAAGGCATTATTACAAGACAGCATGAATAGACTCTAGTCAGTTGTTCTAGCAGT
Source organism: Polyodon spathula (assembly GCF_017654505.1). NCBI lineage: Eukaryota > Metazoa > Chordata > Actinopteri > Acipenseriformes > Polyodontidae > Polyodon > Polyodon spathula. The sequence continues at coordinate 5,608,739 of NC_054544.1, read as the reverse complement.
AGAGATCTTCTTTCACACAGGCTTGTAACATTGAGCCATAATCCCAACCTTTGCAGGGGTGTCATCAGAACTGCCACCATCAGACGGTGATGAAAGTTCCCTTAGAAGATAAACTGGCCGGGAGAATACAATCATACCTGCTTGTTTCAGTTCCAGATCCCTCACTCGTATTTCCAATGAGAAACGTGACCTCTCCCAAGGTGTCAGGCTCCTTCTGCTATTCAGGGTTCCTGGTCTGTGTTACTTCTTTGATGTCTCGAAATCATAAATCCGTGTTTCTGAAATGCTTTCAATTCACTGAGCGGCCTCTCTATGTTATTCCCTCGAATGCTACTTGAATATAAGATGACTGCATTGCCCGTGTTTGAAGCTCTCTGCTTCAGATGATGCCTTCAAAGGCTGCCAGGGACAGTGACCTCTACTATGTAACATATATGACCTGGGAACAGGAGAAACTCCGTTGTCATCAGCTGGCAATTCACCACTGAGATCAGTGAGTGCTGAAGGGAAAAGCCTGTGTATCTGTGTGTTTACTTAAATTTGCACTTCCAAGAGATATCTGTGAGCGAACTCTGGCAGAACCAGCTGTTTGACCATTTAAACTGAATGAGAAAGTGGTGGCTGCTGGTAAGATAATCTCGGAAGAGTACAAACACACAACTCTGACATTAGGCTAATCTTGATTTAGTCAATAGAATGTTCTACTATTTTTAAAACATTTACTCCAGTTTTGTATTTTATTAAACAGGTAAAACACCAGTTAGCTTTACAAAACTAGAACCAAACAACTAAAGCCCTGTCCAATTAAACCATATTAGTTGCCTTTAAATCGGCTTAAAGGTGCTATATATGGTTAGCATCTACACTACAGAGCGTTTATACTCCAGTCCCCTCAGGAGATGAATTTGACCACAGTACTGTTGTTATGCAGTTATTGTTACTGTTGTCATTTGCAGTTATACTGCTTTCTTGTTGCTATAGTTTTCTAGTTCTAGTTATAAACCATACTGTTGCATTTTTAACAAGCACCGTAGCAGACTGTTTACACAGCCCCTGTTTATATTGACTTGCACAGTGTGTAGTGAACACACCATTCTTAAAGGCTTCCTTCATTTGTATGCTGTGCAGAGCAAAACATGTTCATGGAAAAACACGAGAGGCGAGAAGTGTGCCTGTTTGTCAGCCTCTAAGGCAGGGTGTGAAATGTGTATCAAGTATTTGAGAACCTGGCAACAGAACAACTGCAAACAGGGAAGAATATTTAAGAATATATATATATATTAATAATATATATATATATATATATATATATATATATATATATATATATATATATATATATATATATATACACACACACACACACACACACACACACACACATATACACACACACACACATATATATATATATATGTTTTTTATAATAGAAGCACAAGGCTTAGTCTCCGTCTTATTTTAATAGCGAGTTTACAAATTTAATACAGAACAATGTGTAGAAAATAAAAAGGTTTTCATAAAGTAAATTGTGGCATTATATAATACTATTTTTATAGAAGTTTTAATTAATGCAAAAACATGCATTGATTTACACCCTAGCGAAACTGTAGATTAATTAACCAACAAATGACCCAATAATATTGGCATTTACAATTTACTGTATCACCAACCTCTCTTTATAAAGGATATATGAACCAATCCTCATAAAGGTTTGCCATAGAAAAGCGTAGTAAAGTCTAACAAAGCATTGTAAAGGACAGTGCTGTGTACTGCAGTTAGGGACTGCAGTCGTGGGAAAGTATATTAAGCAGGGACAGATTAATTTATACCCAAATTACACTATAGTGCAGGGCCCCCAGCAGAATTGTGGCCCACGCGAGGTCACTTTTTTTGGGACATTTTACAAAAACTGCACGTGGGCGGCTGGGCCCACACACACAGGAAGAGAGGCGCATAGAAGCTTGCTTTCAGTTCTTTTTTTTCTTTTATGATGGTTAGGGATTCCTTCTCGATTGCACCATACCTGCTCCGAGTCTCTCACGCAAGCAGCTTCCTGCTAATGTTCAATACCAAATGCCCCAAGCCCTCAACCTCCTGGGAGAGATCTGTCCCTAGTTCAACTACTACGGGATATAATTGATGAAGCAGGTTCAATTTACATATTCATTTGTTTCAGTTTTAGGGCCAATTTAAAAACCTGTCCAGTTTGACAAGCCAGTTAGTATGTAGGTTGCCCACAAAATATGGCTTGGTGTAGGTCCCCAACACAGGGCAGGATTAACCAATATGCCAATAACACCCTTCGCTATAACATGCGTAGGGACCCCAAAATCCCCCACGACCTTTAATCTGGCCCTGATGTTAAGTGTTGGCATTGAAAGAAAAAAAACTATGGAAACAGCAAAACAGCACAGAGCAGAGATGTTTTGCCAATTGATATAGTTGTTTTGTTTCTCCTTCATCAAATACATCAAAAGCTTAATGAGATGGTCCTGATTTTTTTTTTTTTTTTTTTGCACAACTGCAGTTACAAAATTTGCTCTTTATAGGGTCTACATTGCCATCTACTGGAATCGAACTGAAACAGCAACAAACATTTGAATAGCTCTACTAAACATATGTGATCAAAACAGGTTTTCTTTTCAGGATATTCTCAGAATACATCAAACATGGAATGTTTGGGTTTGGAATGTTAAACCAACTTCTGACAGATTGTTATGCCTCAAAACTCTGGAACATTCCTAAAGAAATCATGGATTCAGCCACTTTTAGTGCTTTTAAATCTATCTTAAAGACTTACTTTTTTAAAAAGGAATTTTTGTGAATGTTTTTGTCTTCTGTGCTTTTTTTGTGTGTGTGATTTGTGTTTGTAAAGCGCTTTGAGATGATTGCGTTTAAATCCGCTATATAAAATAAATAATGTATTATTATTATTATTATTATTATTATTTATTATTATTATTATTATTATTATTTAAAGTACAAATTAAGTAGGTACGGTAATAGCTTCTAGAAAGAAAATACATCACGTTTACAACATGTAGTTTCATTTTCACATATATATTTTGAAATACTACCGGCAGTCAAATCATTTTTAAAAATACATTAATAAATAAATAATTTGCCAACCCACTGTTTTTTGTTAACAGAGACTGTTTCAAAGGAAGCCGAAGTGAGTATTTAATCATTCTGATTCTGAGATATTTATATAATGCATACAGCAACGTGTGCCGGAGGGTGTGGAGAACAAAAGGTTTGAACCAAATCTTGGTTCTTCAGGGTTTTACCTGTACGCACGAGTTCCTATTTGGTCTTAAATTAATATTAAATTAAATTCGATTTTGAACATATTGTACAACCAGCTGTCTATAGACGAATTGCCTTCTTTACAATCTTCATTCCAGCATCTCCAGTCCCAGGGATTGTAATTTAGTGGTATTTTGTAAAGGCTTATTTATGTGTGTGTTTAGCTGTCTTTAACGAAGCAGTCTGGCTGGTGGTCTTTTTTATTATTTGTCAACAGCGGACAATAAAGAGCATGTTTGTGTTTGAAATCGTTTGAGGCAGGTACAGTTAACTCTGGAGAGCTGCAGACAGGTGTGTTTGCCATTTGTCAGTAGTGAGATGAATGGATATTCAAATAGAACACACAGGCATATCTGCTCTTTTGTATTTTACTTTTATCCACAGTAACCCTGTTAGGACAATATCCTTGCAGTAATTATAAAGAGTTTGTGTTCAAGCCATATATAAAATAATGAGTTAATGGGAATATACTAGTCACTTGTTACTGTCATTTTGACTCGGAATCTCATTTATATTATGATTTCTTGTTGTGTGTTTTTCACATTTATTTAAGGGAGATGGAAATTAGACTCCCATTGCATATCAATTTGATCCATTCCTGGTTTTACTATGGGTTTCCCAACACACATCTGAGCTGGTTACCTATACACTGTGGCTAATCAAGCTTGTACTAAAACCTGGAATGAATGAAACTGCTATGTAATAGGAGTCTTATTTCCATCCCTGAATTTTAAAGATGTACATTTTTTTTTTTTTTTTAACCCAGGTTGTTTACAAAGTTAATTTGGAGTCAGAAACGATAACCAAGAGAAGTGCTGAGCAACCGTTAAGAATAAAGATCATGTATGATTCAAGCATGGATGAGTAAGAGTTTGTATGTGGATCGTTCAGTCTTATCCCAAATAAAGTCCATCACAATATCTGCATTGTTAATTTGTATTAGTATTTTTTCTTTTTGCATTTTAGGGCCAGAGAAAATATGCAGTATGCTAAACCCACAGTAAAGGCACGGCAGTGTTGCAGCTGTAATTCTTTTGAACAGTAATTGTATAATAATGCATTTTGGCACAGTGTGAAATATTTTACAATACAAAATACCAAGAGCTGAATTCAAAATAACTTTCCTGTTCTAGATTATTTCCTTATTATATTCAACTTGGAGTAGATTTTGTATTGATTACATCTTTATATACATATGATCTGTTAATGATTATGGGTTGCCAAGAATATTTCTACACATGTTTTTAAAAAGCAAACTTTGAATTCAACCAGTTTTAAAATAATATGCATGTCAACAATGTAAAACAAATCCATTCTTCATTGCCATTCTGTAGCGAAATCCTGTAAATACCCTTCAATTTTACTTCTGTTTGAGAATTGTATATTTTTTTTTTATATGTACCTCTTTCAAGCTTTTGCCAATACCTATTGAATGTTTGGTATGAAGTCAATGCGTAAATTAATTATGTTCCAGTCAGTACTTGAGGAAGAGAGATGACCCTCACCGATACTGTCAGGGAGCGTGTGCTGAGACCACACACTGTGGTCCAGTCATTGTGACAGAGCAACATCTACAGGTAAGAATAATTGCGTTACTATGGGCTTAGTTGCTTACTTGACTGTCCAAGGCTTACACAATCTTTTAATCCAAGATAGCTAAATCACAATGCAACACTGTATTTTCTACATGACAAGGTGACATCAATTTGCAGTTAGAAGAAGACTCTTGTATACAATCAACAACGTGTTGTAAATATACCACTAATAATGTCTACTGCATGACAATATAATAATCCTCCACCACTGTGGAATGACCTTTTACAACGTTTCTCCTTTGTAATTCCTGGGGATTGCCTGTGTAACACTGCTCTTGTCTGTGCAGTGAGAATGGCAAGTCTTGTGGGCCTGCTGGAGAGCCTGATGGTGCAGGAGTCCAGGATGTGGACTTCGTGCTGTATGTTAGTGGATTAACCACAACATTGTGGACAGGAAAACATTGTGGTTTATGCTGCATACTGACAACTGAAGGCTGCACCGGAGAGGTGAGAAACAACGGTGTGGTCGTCATGAAGCATTTCTGCTATTAGAAATTCAGGATTTAATGGAGGGTCTATAAGCCACAGTGTGCATGTCTTACATATATTTTTAGGTACATCTTTGTATGAGAAGTTAATCCACACACTGTAAACGTGGCATAGCCATTTGGATGTTATACTGTGTAGCTGGCTGGTCATGGGGTCTACTTTATCATAATACTGATATGTAATGTTTTTTATAACCTTGCGGATATTGCTGACATAGTAGACCATGATTTTTTTTTGCATTTAGTTGTTTACTGAACCTCTCACCATACAAAAGCATAGTCATAATAAATAAAACGTATTCAACAGATAGATACTCTGTCTTAACTGAGCTTCTAACACTGAAATGAGAAAGAGCACCAATATGCATTTGTTTCAGTACCAAACCTTTTCTTCCTTCATTTAGGCCCATTGCTGGATATACTAACCTGTGTCCAAATATGATTTCTACGAGTTTATAGGCATGCTGTCCACTGTCAAACATGAAATTATCCATGCGCTGGTAAGAAAGCCTTAACAGTATAAAGTGAGAGCTGGAAATAACCTTCCAGACAGCCCTGATCTAATTGTGTGCAGTCTAATAATTGAATAGGTACAGTTTTACTCAGACTGTCATGTGAAAATCCTCTTAGGAAGTATTGAAAGGCTGTGTTTAGGTATTCCCAGAAGTGAAGCCATTGTGTAGTGCTGTTGTGGGTTTTTTTTTTAGTGTGTGGGGGGTAGGGGTTGGGGGATTGGAGCTAGAAAATTATTGATTAGGAGCAGATGAGATGGCTTGCCATTGCAGCTCTGCAATGGCAGTAATAAAATATTGTGAAAACAAGGATATACTGCTGGGATCATTAGGGCATAACTTATCAGGGCTGTTTGAAATCACTTTTATCTTACAATATAGCAACACTGAAAAAATCTGTGATGAGTGAAAAGTTTTCTATTGAAGAGGGAAGGAGAATTTTGACCTGCAGTTACAAGTGACATTCATGTCTGAACGGACACACTGTAAAGTATGCGGCCCCTCATTGTTCTTCCCACTGGCTGGCTTGACCAGGAAATGAATGTATGTGTATTTCTAACAGGGTTTCCCAGCTGAGCTTTATGCATTTTATGCAAAAATATGAGTTTAAATCATTTCCTCCAATAATTGACTCTAACTGGCTTCCAGATAGATTTACTGCTGCTGAATAGACCTTCTATCATGTCCTCGTTCCACAGAGTTCTAATATTATCGAGTATATTATATACTATATTATAGAGCAGCAGCTGACACTCAAAATAATTAACACTAAAATCGAAGGTATTTATTCATAAATAAATTTAAATAAAACATTTAAATGTGGATTTCTATATTCTTTCCCCAGAAAGAAACTGTTTGTCTTTCTTAAACTACACAGTGCATATTTTGCAATGTCAGTTTTATAGGAAAGTGTATGGCAGTGCTTCTGATTTCTTTTACAGTCTAGGATTGTACCAGTGGAGTGATCAGGTGGTGAGAAGAGCATCAAGGTTATGGGATATCCATGGCAATAGGATGGTGCATCATGAAGTGCTCCTTCTCGTAACTCTTCGAGTCCTTGTAAGCATTCTATATTTCATGCAACAAAACATATGGTTATGCATATGATTATACAGGTTGGGAATAAGCCTCTTATTGCATTGCAGTTCAACTCATTCCAGGTTCTAATATGAACCTGATTATGTGTATGTAACAATCTCAGGTGTGTCTTATCAAACTCCTAGTAAAACCGGGAATGGGTCCAAATGTTGTGCAATGGGGGTTTTGCTGCCATCTCTTTTATGTTGTATGCAATCAGTCAAACAACACTACATGTTTCATTGTGTTTTTTTTAGAGTTGGTTTCTACATTACTGTCACATTCTAGACAGCTGTTTAATTGCTTAGAGTCAGGTTGTAGTTGTTAATATGATATTCCCTGACAGATGAGCCATAAAAAAATGAGCTTGGGATGTTTCCTGGTTGAGGTACAGTAATGCAAGTGTCCAAGAAGCCTGACAAAAGATGTATGGATTTCATGTGTAATTTATAGGAAGAAGCCCGAAATCCTGGCTGACTGCTCAATTCTGGAGGGGATGGAGCTTGAGAACCAAGGTGGCTGGGGACCGAGCACAATCACTGGGAGAAAAGATTGCTGGAGATACTGTAACTGCTGCTGTTGAAACCTAGCGCTATGGTCATGTATTAAAGAACAAAGGATCAGCTTGATACTGCCAGAGAGCTCATTTTTTAAGTACCTTGTTTGACAGGAAGGTGAAATCAGCTGAAAATGAAGCAACACAAATTGATATTTTCTGAGCTGTGTTCAAAGTGTTTGCTCAGATTCACCGCTATGTTGCTAGGGTAAATGAAGAAGTGAAAATGTCAGAATTCTATTCTTTTGAAAAAAACATAATTGGCCTGGTTTTCTTATGTCAGCAAAGTGGATGATGTTTTGTGTTTATTCACAAAATGCAGTCCAAACAATTTTGAAGCTGTAAATAACATTTTCACTTGCATTGACAATGATATGACATTATGTTAAAAATATATATTATGTATGCTTAATTACTCTTTCCCAGTACAAAAGTCTTGTGTATATGTTTCCTTTTGAAATATGTATATTTTGTTCAATGTGTTATAAGAATGTCTACTTTGTTATCAAACAAACAAAAAAAAAAAAGCCTGACATTTAGTATAGTGTACTGTACAAGCTCTGAGAAACAAACCTACCAATTATGAACACCCCCTCTTGTTACGTCTATATGCCTAATCAATGTACTGAAAATCATTCACTTTTAATAATAATGCCCCCTTTAACACACTTGGCATGGGCTAAGCCCACTGACTAACACTAAACAAGATTAATAATGTTGAACTCTGCAAAGTGTTGTATGAAAGTTGCTGCTGTGTAAGAACTCTGAAAACAGAGTTTCAATCAAGGTTTTGGCTGTTGTGCGTAAGTCTTACATCTCTGACAAGGTAAGTTTTAAAATAAAGTATCCTGGCCTGTCAGATTGCAGGGGTTGATGCACTGTTCCTGTACCAGGGTACCAGGGTCCTGCAGGACTGTCATCTTAAACAATGTATTATACTCCTGGGTTAGATTAATTTAAGCAGTTTTTAGTGATCTGTGATTGTTACAGTGAATTGTAGATGCTTTATTGTAGATGCACTTAACAGTGGGATTTCAATATTACTTTTGTTTCTGCTTTTTTTTTTAATTATTAGTTCTCCCCAATATAGTTCTGTGACAGAAATACAATGAGTTCTGGTGATAAATCTTCCTCCCAACCTGTGAGGGTGCTAAAGAACGGGAGGAGAAGTATCTGGAAGGGCTGGCCTGACAGTTCTTTTCCAGGGCCGGGAAGTTAGTCAGCCTGGAAAGAAGTGATACTCTGTTGTAAGACCGTATTGACTTGAAAGGTAAACGAGGGGCAGCTGCAAGTAATAAGACAGCTGCAACCGTTTACCTAGATATCACGCGGGATTACATATAGAGGCCAGGGTAACGCTGATCTTTTCCTTCGTTTGGGTTAACGCTTGGAGAGAGAAGGACTGAGAGAGGAGCTTTCAGAGTGAATTGCATTCGTGTTTTGTGTTATTGTGTCTGTTCGTGTAACTGTCTGTTTTTGTATTCACCACTAGGCAGTTAAGCACGCCTCCGGAGCTGTCGCCAGGGTCAGCACGATCTGGAGCACCACTACACACCACAGAACCTGTGTCTGCACCAAGCACCTGCACGTCTGCACTCACCCAGGACTGGTGACCGCGTTTTGTGTTTTGTTCGGGACTGTGCCCTGTTTTTGTTATCCCCGCACTTTACGCATTGTTGTGTATAGCTGGGGATGCATTATTTTACGGTCACCAGACCTTGATTATATGAAAGCACCTTTTTCACTGGATACCGTTGTCTGCCTGTCACTCCTGCATCGCATCACCGCTACACCTGTTCCCCTTCACTAGCCACTTTGCCACAAGTTCTCACTCGCCTGCTTGTAAAGCTTTATGATCTGCGTGGTATTATTTACACTCCAATATCTACAATGTTTTAAAACTACTGAAACTGTTTGAATTGCACATACCTTTTTAAGTCACATGGTTTATTTATTTTACTAATGAAATGTCTTCTTTAGACAACATTCTTTTTGGAATACAATATGCTTCTGTAGTGTTCCATAATGCCAAGTTTGGATAGAATCTGGAAGAACATGGGTTTTACACCAGTTACCAGCAAGGGGATCATTTTATAGTTGTTTCCAGGCAATCTGTCATACTTAAAGGTTTGTATTCAACAAAATCCCAAATATATATATATATATATATATATATATATATATATATATATATATATGTGTGTATGGAGGAAAGTATACATCTAGTTATTCCCCTTTCTAGATAATGTTAACTCATATAATATGCTCTGCTTTGAAAGTATTATGTTTACAGTCTACAGTGGAATCCCTCTATTCTGACCACGACGAGAGTGGCAGCAGATTCGCAGCATCTTAAAAACAAGAGCAACGAGGAAAGATGTATGTGTTAACTGAGCTGAACCTGAACTTCTGCAAAGCTCCTGCAATTGAGCCCAGGTCTCTGGAAGAAAGTGGACACAAGGAGAGAGTTCACTATGCTTGTATATTGTATTGTTAAAAAGCACACTGAATGCTGTGAAAGACACTTCAGTATACAGCTCCAGAATCTGTTACCAGAGCTGTGTTAATAGTATATGACAACCTGCAAGGGCTCTGTACTCCAGTCATAGGTTTAGAGTTGTCTACTATGTAATGAAACCAAAGACATTTCTATAGATACAAATCTGAGCTTGCTTAAAAAAAATGTTTAAAAAGCTAGTTGTATGTACTACTAATGTGAATGCTAGAAATAAATGAATAAATTAATTGAAAAAGTGTGTGCCCGTAATTTTTTGAAAATCAAGTTTACTGTAATAACAGACTTGCATATTAGTGTGTGCGTGGTCCCTATAACAACAAGTATTAGTGAGCATGTTTCTACTTATTGATCACTGCTTCACCTTATCCTCTGGTTCAGAGTATACAAGTACACTCATATTTCATACATTATTTAATACAATGCTTGAGGTTTTCAGAATCTTGTGGTAACCAGGGCATCTGGCTTGGAAACAGTCACAACAGTAATGGGAACCAGAATTTGCTCAAACATCACAATTGAACATGTACCCTTGTTTCTCACACCACAAGACTGAATAAATGTTTTATCATTTAAATCCTTAATGGAGGAAAGTCTTTTGTTTTGTGTTATTATAAAAAGCATAAGGCTTTCTTTCATGTCATTTTATTAATAGCTCTTAGCTTTTGAATCACCACATTTATTCTAAAAACAAGAAGACAAGCAGCAAGTAGGCCAATGAAATGGTTTAATGGTTAAAGTACAAAGCATTTAAAATGTAGGAGAGAACTACGGAGTGGGTAGAGGAGGAGGGAGCAGGACAACGTGTTCCCCTGGTCACATGTGCTGGGGGTGGTTCTGTAAGCAAGTAATGAACTCTTGGACTGGCGTGCCCTCAAAGCAAATCAAATACACAGCAGTAAACAGTGGAAATCTGCAGAAAGAGAAAGAAAAAGTACAGATTATATATATATAGTATAGACACACACACAATGTGTGTTACTGCAAGTTTGAGTCTGGCACTGTACTTTCAACCTGATCCCTTTAGAGGGCAAGTCCATACTGGCAGCGTGTCACAATGATTACAACCCTCTTGTTCTCGAGCTGCACCCAGTTGGAAGCAGGCCAGCAGGGTTTGGTACATTAAGCTGGCACACAGCCAAGTCAGTTCAGATGCAAGTGCCCCCCTCTCCGAGGTATCAGCAGGGCATGTGTCAGAGTCAGATGCACGCATTCCAATGCTTTTTACAAGATCAGCCAGGCTCATCTCGGCCACAAGTTTCACAATCTACAGTATATGAGCTCTTTTGTTTCTGTTAGAAAGTATTTAAGCAAGCTATATATATATATATATATATATATATATATATATATATATATATATATATTTATATATTTTTTTTTTTTTTTTTTTTTTTAAACACTTACTTGTTAACCATATAAAATTTTTTGAGAATCTTGTACACCTCTGCTGATGTCTGGGGACCCTGCAGCTTCTGTCCATTAAGCATTTCTTTTTCCAGCTCCTCTATGGACTAGATAGGAAAATACATTGTTAGAATCCATACCGATATATGCTCAGGATTTCTCTTTGGTTTAATGGTAATAAAATGCCACAAATTCTCCCCACATTCAGCATATAAAACAAAGCTGAGGAACAGAGCTCAAATCAGGATGTAATCTTACAATATTATGCGAATGAGTCAGACTGCATTGGCAGAGAACTTAGAAGAAAAAAAATGAAAATGTACCCATTTCCAGATGTCCCAGGTGGCACTTACTTTTTTTGTTTTCACAAATGCTTCTGCTACCTTCCTGTTGCGCCCACCGTAGCAGGTGGTGATGAGATCAGCCACTCCACAGCTCTCCAGGAAGGTGACAGAGGATACTGTCCCTTTGCAGAATAACTTTGCAAAGGCCACCATTTCCATCAGACCCAAGCGAATCACTGCCGCCTTGGTGTTATCACCAAAGCCCAGCCCATCACAGAATCCAGCGCCAACTGCTACAATGTTCTGTAAATGCAGGGAAACACAGAGTGAAACAGGGGCAGCCATTCGCTTAGCACCAAGTCACTTTACAGGAAGACTAAACAGTGTCAGTGTCGAGGAGGTGCAGAAAAAAAGATGTTTGGTAAAGTTCACGTCTCACCTTCAAAGCACCACAGAGCTCTACAGTATCACAATCTTCCACCACTGTGATTCTGAAGTTTGGAGTCTGAAACAGCTCCTTAAAAATCTGACCGTGCTGCACATTTTTGCATCCTGTATACAAACAAGAAATTAAGCTTTCAGATCCTCTAATCATGACCCAACAAGCCAGACTAGATCATTTCAAATCGTGTCTCAAGTGTTACATTTCACATTTCTATGCTAAGAGGGGTACATTGCTCTGGTTTCAGCATTCCGTTTGAAATGCATTCCACGGTCCAACTATAAACAGTACTTTATATAGCACAATGGATATTTCTATATTACAAGTAATCAATCATTCAGTTAACCCTTTTAGCTAGCAGTATCAGCCGTGTCTATATATATATATATATAAAGGATGGATAGGATACAGCTCCTCTCTTTTTGTTTCTTATGTCACAATTCGTGTAAGGATTACCTATGGTTGTTTCACAGAACTTCTCATCTGCCACCTCACTAGCGATATTGGCACCCATCAGCACACTGATTTCAATCTCCAGCTTCTCTCGAATGATGTTGGAGATGAGCTTTAAACCGTCAGGACCTTCATCCACACCCTGTAGTCAGGAATTAAAGCAGCACATTGAAGTTGGTGGAGGGAAGCAGACTGACATCCCCCACTTCCAGATAGGACTCTCAGTCCCTCAGGAGGACAGCTAAACAGGGTTACAGATCGCTAGTTAAAGACTTAATACAATTCATGAGCCTAGCAGAAAATATTGTGCCCGTTTTCCAACCTTAATGAGTGATATTCCAAATGTTGCTGGTTTGATTTTGGGCTTGATCTGATCACACAGTTTGGAAATAAACTGATGGGGGACAACGAAGACCAGAATATCTGCACCAGCTGAGGCTTCAGCTACATCTGGGACAGCAACCTGGGGAAAAAAGAAACCCAAACATGGATCAGGTGTGCAAGAGGGGGTCATCTCACTTCAGTAGCAACGTTTCACTAACTTGAGTTTCTGCACTCATTCCCCTAAACGCTGACTTTACTTCCTGTTGCAATTCTACAATTTAAAGCCAATCTGACAATTGACAAGCACAAAAATTTACTTGTCGTTAGTCACCATTTTAACATGAACGTCAAAGGTATCTATGCAGCTATGGTGTTCCAGTGCAATTGACTGGCAAGGTTATCCTTTAGAAGTACACTTTCCCCAGGGAAGTACAATGAAAGCAATTAATGCATAGCCTTTTACTTTAATCCATTGTAGATGTAAATTAGCCAGTACTTTTACACAGTATTACGACAAAGTCATGAAACACTATTTAGCACCAGTTCCTGCATGTTTCACAATCTAAGTCTCCTTTTACCGTCAGGGCTAATGAAGGTAAGATGTTGTTGCAAATGAGGAATTAAAGGCTAAATCTGGGAAATGCATTAATGACTTATTTAATAGTGCACATGGACATTTGGGATTTGACATCGTAAGATGTAGACTGAAGACCTACTTGTGATAGATACCAAAATCTGCTGGTTTCACAGAGCCTGATTAGCCCTAGTCTGACTGTCTTACCTATGACAACATTTAGTTCATAAGGTATAGTCTGTGAGGACAGGAATTGGACACACCTGATAACTAACTACTGTATTTGTAACAGTGACTGGTTGCATGTTTTTCAAAACAGTAAGTTACTGTAACTAGTTACAATGTTGTTCAAGATAGGTATAAGTGTAATGGATTACTTCCACAACACCAATCAAGTGATTGAGGGAAAATAATATTAATTATTTGTGTTTGTGCCTGGATCAGTTTGCTTTGGGACTGTGAAGGATCAATGAAAGCTTTATAATTGTTCTGCTAGAAGATAAACCAGAGTGAACACTAAATGTAATCAAAGCTGAATAAGCTTTAGTCCAGTAGAGAAGGGTTTAGGCATGGGACACCTTCAACAATCAATTGCATTAAATTCTTTGTTATGAAATACTGAGCAACAAGCCACTGGAGCATAAGTGAAAGTGTTGACAGATTAGACCAAAAAGACATTGCATCAGCACTATGAGTATTCATAGTCCATATTACAGGACAAGCAGAGTTGCTCAAGAAGTCTTACCACATTGTTTGGCAGTTTGTGTCCAGGCAAATACTTCACATTTTCATGTTCGCTGTTGATTATCTCTGTCAGCTTTTTGCCATTAACCTCTTCTTCAAAAACCCACATGTTCACTATGGGATCAAATCTGTTGGATCCTGTAACATTCTTGCCAATAATTTTGGCAATAGCTGATCCCCTAAAAACAAAGGTAAGGTGTTGTGGCAGGGAAATTGATTAAATGCAGTCCAGGTTAAAATAAAGAGAAAGATAAAACTGCAATATCGTGCTCATGAGGTTGAAACAGTATTAATGGGTGGGTTATTACAACAGGGCAAAGGGTAAGTATATAGAGCAAGGGTAAGATACACCGGCCCATCCCATGGAGCTCCCTGCGAGCATTACCGAATTAATGACAGCGAACCCTTCTTGAATCGCAAACGTAACTTTGACAGATCCATGAAACCAAGTACAGTAGTTCTGACTATCTACTTTGAATGGAGTAATCTCTTATTTTACCACATCACCGATTGCAGAGCTTGTTAACTAGTGGCATATGAGTCTCCAAATGGAATTGGGGTTGCAACACTCTGGGAACACAAAACTCCCGTCTTAAGTACTATTGCTACACTACGAGTATGCAATAGGGGCATGTGAGCGTAACACCGGGACTCTTAATTAAATAAGAAGTTATTTGCCGGTTGTTAAGCAATCTTTCACAAGTAGCGTCAGTTGAAACTTAATCACACATTCGAGTATTAATTTAAAAATAAATATAAGGTGGATTTGTACAGCAACAACAACGAGAGTATAGTAGGTAGAGGCATATGATTACTGAATCGCGTGGTTCAGTGCAATGCTAATCCAAATAAACAGAGGTGCTAAATTATCAACTGTAAAGAGTGCTCAAATTATAATGTAACTCACCAGTTTCCTGATCCAACAATGCAAACTTTCTTTCCAGGCATCGTTGTTACTTTATTTCTTCCACTGGTCGTGTCACAACTTCACAAATGTTATAACATAAAGTAGCCTGGGTGCTGCTCAGTACGGTAGTACACGTCCTGCTTTCTGGTGATTATTTCAGTTGTCGATTAGTGCTGTGCAGATCAGATCAGACTCCGCAGAGAAATAAAGCAACTTGTATCGTTCTCTAGAGCTGCTGCTGCAGCATTTTACGGCCGTGTATTACCTTCTGCGTCATTGGAGGGTTTTTTTTTTTTTTTTTTTTTTTTTTAAACTGTGTCAACATTCTAACTCCTCCCAGCCACTACTTCCCTATCCTTCCCACAGCCTTCTACTTTTGGAATCCAAAACACAATTATGGTATTTGCAGACCTCGCCCTCTAAGTCTTAATGTTGTTGCCAGCCACACTCGGTGCCAGACATAGTAAGTTACTTTTGTGAAAGAAAACATTTTGTTTCTAACTCCAGAAAGTTAACTTAGTCAGCTCATTTCAACTCCTTGAATGTCAAATCTCCAGTTTTCTGTGAAATATCAATGACCATCAGTAGAGTCACCAGGATAACCATCTTTGGCGGATGTAAACAAACCTGACTTTCATCATTGTATGTTTTCTGGCTAAACTGTGGAAGCGTGTACTAAAGATGCACCAACACCAACCCTTGCTGCTTTTCTTAATTCACAAACAACGTAACATACAACCACCTTAATGAAAACAATTAACTAAAATTATCTTTATGACATTTTTTTTTTTTTAATTATCATGATGACATCATTACATTGGTCAGAATAGTGTCACAGACCTGCATTTTATGTCATAATGAGTTCTGAAAGCACTTGTGATGTCAAAAATATTAGAATAATGTGTTTAAAAAATGTTAAATAATAGTTGGCCTACTTAAAAACTATATTATTAAAACACAAGATGCTGACCAAAGCATAGCCTGGATTCACTTAGGAAAAGTATAAAAAAATCAAAATAAAACACAGCTTTGTCAGCAATATGTATAATCAGATCAATCATACGAGTCCAGTGTAGTGAACACAATTGTATTCATATTACGTCCATATGCTTGTAATTATCAATATAACATGGCTGTTACATTTCACACAGCAACACCCGTATAGATTTCGATCACAGACTAAACTGTGCCAAAGATATTCTATATACAGCCCTTGATATAGAATATCTCTAAGTGTACCAGCACATCAAAAAACATTTCCGCACTCAAACAGCTAACATAGGAAGTGATCATTTACCCTTAACGCAAGTCACGTGATTCAGTGGCTCTTTTCGAGTCATTTTCATGGAGGGATGAGAGAGTAAGGTGCTTCTTACTAAACAGTGACGGAATTCTGACATAATTCCTGGCTTATACTGTGCCGAAGATCATGGAGAACCAGCTTTTCTAGCACGGTGAAACATGGTGATTTGTTCTACTTTATTTCTGCACCTTTTCAGTCGTTAATACACAGCTGAGGCTTGGAAGGAAGAGGCGAGGCCCCGCCAGTGGGGGTGGTGCTTGTCGCTGTTACCCCGAGGGTGGCTGTTTTTAACTGTGCGACTCCGCACAGACCCCTTCTCACTTTATCTGAGGGGATCTGGGAGTTTAGTCGGGAATGATGCAAGCGGAAACGACAGCAATGCCAGTCTCTGAAAGCGAGGGAAAGCAGGAGCTTTACAACCAAAATAAGACTCCTGCCGCTGTGAAGGGGAACTCAAAAGATTGGCAGTACAGGTGAGACTGGAATCGGCCTGCTCTTTGTTTTGTTAAAATGCTTTCATATCCCCAAAAGCCAAAACGCTATTAATTGTCGTGCGTCAGTGCAAAGTCGACCTCATAATTTTGAAATGCACTTCAGTTAAAATCGGATTTCTGTACTGGCTTATAGAAAAAGACTGCTGTCATATTCCGCTACTGTCTGTTATTTATTTATTTATTTATTTCACACTAGTGCAGGCACTAAAATGCTGCAGATAGGTCCCACTGAACCCTTTTGTTTTTATATATATATATATATATATATATATATATATATAGGCTTGCCAACATTTCTGACACTGTGCGACCCCCATATCTGCCCGCCACTTAGCTGGTCACTTCTTTTGTAAATAAGTTATCAGATATTGAAAATTCAAGAGATAGGCGAAGATTCCAGGTGAGTAACAATACGCATCGAATTGCACTGAAGGAGACTCGAGATATGCAAAAACCACGATAGTGTTACTGTTTGTTCTAAGTGCAATGTGACTGATACCAAGAACGTACTGGCAAAATGACCACATGTGTCTGTGTAGCCAGACAGCTTCAGTGCCATGTATAATACAGTACAGATACGGCCAGTGTAAACATGCACACTTTTTTTTTTTTTTGTAGTCGTAGTAGAAATTTGCATTTTAACGCAAGTGCAAGACAGACAGTTCTTGGTCATTCATTATAAACGGTATTAACAAAACAAAAATAAATATCCTGCAATAAATGACAGACTATATATATATATATATATATATATATATATATATATATATATATATATAGATGTATGTGTGTGGAAATATGTACGTAATACGCTGGGTATAACTATTTGTTTCTACTCTATACAAACCAGGGTGACCTGAATACCTCATGTATGGCACTATTTACTGTCACAGACCTTTCATACTTGAGTTGCATAAACGAATTATGCAACTCAGGGTTGGAAACAACCCTGTGTAATTTCATTGTAACGTTGAGTATAAGACATGGGTGATTTGATTGAAATGATAAGAAAGCGCACGTTAGTCCTGTGATTAATGAGACATGTTGCTCAGTGTACTTTCTGCTTGTGATTCCATTTGCCCTTTGAAGCCCTTGGATTTCATAGTGAATGCACAGAATATTCCATCCAAGCACCTGCTGCCTGCAGTGAGGTGACTGAATGAAGATGATTTGGGAAGCAGTTACTGCAGTGGGAGCCAAGTTATCTGCTGCAGCATAGTGACCTGGTAGTATTGTCATTCTTTTGTAACAGAATCTGGACAAATAATTTTTGGAACTACATGGTTGATTTTTCTTTTTAAAAGGAGGTATTAGTGGGCAAGACACACATGCTTTCTTCTTTGACATATTTACAACCAGACCATTGTACAGTAGGTTAGGTAGCTAGATTGACCAAGCTGATTGTTGAGCAATTGGTTGGACCTGGATTAATTGACTTTTCCAGTACTGCCGGTTGATTCACATTGATCCATTTTTTAATTGTTCTGAGTTCTGGTTAGGGTGTCTCCCAGCTTATATTGATCCAGTGGGCTCGGATTCGGACCCTTGTCATCGTATGCTATGTTTCCACCTGCCACTGGAACAGACTTCAAAGCAATCTGATGTCAGTTTGATCACATCAGCAGCCAATCGAGATCAGACCAATTTCAATTCAGACCCTTTTGGGTCTCACCGATTTTGATTTGTGGAGGAAGTTACTTGATGAGAAACCAGTGCAAAGGACTGCATAGAAATCTCTTGCTTTGTCATGCCCGCATGCTTTGAGGACAGCAGTAAAGTATCAGGTGAAGCTGGATCACAGTGCTGTTTCCTACCACACCAGTTCAGGGCTAGTGAAACTGTTGTTTTGTAGTTAGGGACTGGGAATGTACAGACTATTGTCACACTGGTGAAGGTCATGGTTCCTGAAAAGCCTGTAGTCCTGTGCAAAATGTATTGATTTGAACTTCAACCTTGTGTTTTTGAATTTCTTCCAAAAATTTGAGTTACCGCTAGGGTAAAGAGATATATTGGCCAATAATTGGCAGTTACTTTCATGTGGAAAATCGGTTATCTAGTTTAAGTGTGGTGGGTTTTTTAAAGGTAAAAAACAACTTGTTTTCAATTACTCCCATGACAGTAAAATGAAGGAAGCAATAAAATGCATCAAACCTTCCGAAACATTAAGTGTTAATGGTGCTACTGACTGCTGTAAGTGTATGGGTGTTGGAAGGATTCCTTAGCTCTCTGTTATTTTACAGTATCAAAGAGTAGGCTTTATCTTGCCAGCACTAAAAGCTTTTGTTATTACAAAGCATCTGATCCACTTCCAGACTTACCTTGGAGAAATTCAATAAATTGAAAGAAATAAATATATATATATATATATATACACACACGCACACCATAACATCAAAATCCTATAAATACCTCCAGTGATTGTTTTCAAACACACTTTCCCTTGACAAAGGAATGTTAAACATACAGAAACGTTGGGAAGTTGGCTGTTTGAGAATAAACATTTAAACAAAAGACTAAGTGGCTGTAGGCTGGGCAATCGCTTTCACTACACGTAGTCAAAAAACAATACACCAAAACACTCTCCTAACTCCCTCCACCAGACAAAGGACTTCTCCTTATATACTTCTCCTTCCTTATATAAGTGTGACCACTCCCCAGTTAGCATCATTTACCTCACTGGGGAATGGCCCTCCCTGTGATTGCTGACAGGGACATATTTAACGCCATCCGTGCACACACACAATTTACACAAGTCTATCATAATCCCAGAAGTGCAGCACACAGTACTCAGTGGAAATGTGGAGAAAATGTCAATAAATGTAAGCACTAATAGGGCCACCTTCATGAAACTGAGCTGAACAAATGCAAGTATTTTTCTCCAGTTTCAAAATATTCTCTAACTGAGAGTACCACATAGAATAAGCATCTGCCACCATCTCTTTTTTTGTTCTCACTTGTTTCCAGGGAAACCCCATACACTGGTAACGTAAATAAAAATACATTGGTAAACTTGATGGAGCAGAGAGTGTTGTATTCTCTTGACAGGGAACTGAAGCTTTGGCTGAGTCGACACTTTCATGGGGCTATTGTACAGGAGCTGAGCCTTGCCTGACTACACCAGTGACATCACCAAAAGTGTAATGTTCTGGCTCGGATCTCTGATATTGGATGCCACCACTCTACCGAGCATTCGCTACCTGAATACTTTTGAAGCCTTTTGCATATTCTAAACACTAACGGCCTGGGATCAAATCCATTTAAATGTCAAAAGTAAAAGCATTTGATGGTTTTCAGGAAGCCTGAAAAAGAAAGCCAAGGACAGCTGTCCATTAGTGGGTGGTCCACAGCAAGCTTGCTTCTTTAGTAGGACAGAGTAGTGCACAGCAGCTCCCACTGCAGTACAATACAATAGTACAACACCTTTCATGAGCAGCAGAGTGATTCCACACCATATTTATTTAATCTAGACTGATTAATGTGAATTGGGGAATTAAACCCATACTCTGTCTCTCAGCACAGGACATGACTACTTTATAGGTCTCTTAAATTGGTACATTGTTTTTATTTTTGTTCCAGTCTTGTTCTATAATGTCTGGTGCGCTGGCTTATTCTATCTGCTTGGTCTTGAAATGATATACCTTGATGCGCAGTCACTTTCAAACTTTGCTTACACTTTAGCAGATTGAGTGATATTGCAGGCATGGCTAACATTGCATGGAGCTTTGCGGATCGCATTACTGTACACGTGGTAACTGGATCCTTCCCTGGAGCCGTGAATATAATTGACAGGTTGCTAGGAGACCCAAAAAAGCTAACATATTACTCAGACTACATTAACATTACAATAGGTTGTAGGCAGAGTTGAGAGTTGAGTTGTATTTTGTTTTTATTTGTTAATTTGAACAGTTATGATATTGGTATTTAAAGGCATGAAGGTGATTTTCAAAGAACACATTTTCTACACATTTCAGTTTTAGTAACAATGTCAAAAAAGCAGACAGAGACTTCAGTGTACAGTAAGCTAATGCTAACTTTCTATCAGCAAGATAAAATGTGAATATCAAATTAGGACTGACACAATTGCTTGCCCTGCTAACCTGATTATGTTTGAAATCAGGACTTCAGGAGAATGTTTCAGTTGTCAAGAAACAGATTTGATCCTTGTATTTCAAGGGTTAGATCCCTAATAGATATAACATGATAGGGTTGAAGACCACCAGTGTAGGAAATAGACACAGTTATAATGCAACTCTCTATAATATCTGTTTGATCATTTGGACAGATCACGCTGGGCTCTGCGTTTCACTAACTATATGCACTTCATCCTGCTGGGCTCTGCGTTTCACTAACTATATGCACTTCATCCTGATGTTGATCTTTGTATTGTAGAGAGCACTGGTTTTTAAAATTCAAAGGTCATTTTTGGAGGCACCTTGGACTGTAGCAGTACCTGGTCAATGAAAATTGTTTTACAGTTACTAAGAGTTTAGCCGGGATTATCAGAAACAACATTTCAAACTAAAACAACGTGACTGATGGAATTTCATTGAGATCAGTTCTTAAAAAAGTGAAGGTATTTTAGGTGATACAGTAAGCATGTAAATTATCCTGATTTTATTTTTTTATTAATTATTTAAAAATAAATAAAACATTGTTAGCAGTTTTTATATTAATATTACAGTCCCGTTTTCACATAGCAAGAACATGTTCAGTTATAACCACTAGACTGCACTGTTTACTGTGTTTTGTGTGTTTGTTAAATATGGAGAGCTAGCCAAGTATTTCTCACTCCAATGATCCAGCTGTAATCGGTGACCTACAGTTAATATTAACATCAAAAAGTGAAAGAGATTCTCAGCTCTGTGAAAGTTGAAACATGTGACCAACCCAAAAGCAACACTCACATTATTAGACTCCACACAGTTAGAAGGATAAGCACCAAATGGGCTACAGGTACTGTCCTGTAAATGTGCTTGTTGAAGCAGTGGTGTTTTTGCACTGGTCTGTTGATCGTTACAGTTCACAGAGATTTTGCTCATGGAGGTTTTAGTTTGCTAAATGTGTAAAATCTTGCTTGTTTTAGAGTTGACTACAGTAACTGCCCAGCTTCCCTAAACACTGAAGGTCAAACAAGTCCAAATAATGGAAAACAAACTTAAAGCTCAACCACTGTTTACATTAGTCTTTGTTTTCTTGGCAACAGCTAATGCAGCAACGTATTATTTTATCTTTGTTACAGGACACTTGTTTTGTTTTATATAAACTTTTAAATTATCACACAGCAGTTTCAAAGGTAGGTTTTGAATCGCAAAAACCTGTTTTTCCTCAGCATTGTTTGAGTCGTCAGAATTCCAATACTGGATTAGCAAGAACTGGCTCTGTTATGAAAGGGTGACAGAAATGAGGCATTAACATTTTATACTGATCATACTCCTGATTTACAACTTTTATTTGATTGTATTCTTCATAGTGATCACATGGAGAGCATCTGTGGCTACCTGATGAAATACACCAACCTGGTCACAGGCTGGCAGTATCGGTAAGTGTGATGCACCACTGAGCGGGATGAAAGAAGCTGATCAATAGTATTCACTT